>NC_087246.1:12782500-13407500 GCF_037042905.1 Lytechinus pictus
CTCATGATAACCAAAGTTCATTTGTTCATTCTCCCAGTTTACCAGTGCTACCTCATAGGGTTGGTGTTGATGACGGCCCACAATCCTCATTACTAGTTTGATCTGTAAATTGGCCAAAATAATAATACATTGTACTTATGGCAAGTTATGAATATCCTGAACAATATTGTTAACGTCAGAAGTTTTACCACAAAATTTATTGCAATAAAACAGGCATAAAATAACTTTTTTTAAAATATATTCCCCATGGTATCACTAAATAGAAGAATTTTCACTGCCTTTACAGTTCCAAAGCATTACTAAATACACACAATTTAAAAAAAAAAGAAAAAAAAGAAGGACTTTATTTATTTCTGACTTTTGCATGCTCTGGAATTATAGAAAGTATAATATGAGTGTGAAAAGTAACATTTATGATCGGAAATGCTTCTGTATAGGCCTATAATGTATCTGAAATATCATAAAGTATATAATCTTCCACAGGGTCACAAAAGAAACAGAAAACAATATAGTTGTCAATTGTCATTAAAACTTTGCTTTTGCAGACATATAGTACTCTCATTTATTTCAATGCTGCTGAGCAGTGCTGTTAATAGTTCTTAGGCAAACCTGTGTCTGGTTCTGGTTCAATTTACCTCTGGATCTGGAACATTCCAGAAGACAACTGATCCTTCCCTGAAGAAGAACATCTCACCCGGCTCATCAACCTCCTGCCCCTTGTAGTAGTCATCTGATAACTGCACATGAAGGATGTCATGGGCATCTAACATGAAGGAAAGATTAATTAAATGTGTACTTGGTATGATTTATTATTCCTCGAATGCGTTAGTGCCTACATGTAACATGGCAGCTCAGTGACATGTATAGCTGGGATGATATCATGCATAGAACCTTCTTTAAAAAAAAATTCAAAAGCTTAGGATTGATTAGTAAGGCATGGGAATATTAATCAAAATATTCAAAATATTTTACCCGTTCATCACCAATCTGCCATGACATTTATAAGCGTTTCTACTAGATTTGCATACTCATGGATCCCATAATAAAAGAGTGATTTTGATATTCAAATATGTTAATAAATCATGGCAAAATAAGAAATATCATATTATAGAAAATATATCAGATGACAGTCCTTAAAATTGCATTGTAAACAAAGCCACTTGGCTCTATCAATCATGGCCTATCTTCAGCCACTGCACTGTGGACTGCTTTGCAGGCAAAAAGTATTATTCTAATCCTTATTGTTATCTTTATACGCAACTGAAAATACATTTTTTTCTTCAATATATGAAAAAATATTTCTAGAATATTGCAATCTTGCCATACCTTGAGGCATTTCAGCAAGAACAAACTTGTTGTTCTGTATCTGCAGGTCGTAACTCAGATGTTCCAAATTGTATTCTTCTGCTGTCGTAAATGCAGTACATAGATAAGCATACTAGAAGGAAGAGAAAAATGAATATACATTCATAAGATCAATTGAATTTCAATTCAAGCCAACTCAATTCATTCATTCGACCATCAAAGGTGGGAGGGGGGGGGGGGGCCGGAGGAGTGACCATGGTCCTGGATTTTCATGTCACCTTCCCCCCTAAAAAGTAAACAAAGCAAATGACAACAAATTGTTGACCATTTAGCGATTTGATTGTGTGTTTTCTTTTCAATTCTAGAAGACAATTTTTTTTTTTTGGGGGGGGGGGCTGATCACTATTTTGGTAAAAGTTCTTTCAAGGAGACAAATATTGACCCATTCTACTTTGAACACCAAATTTGTAGCAAAATAAACCCCTGTCCAAAATATTTGTAAAGGCTTGAAATATGAAACGGACATCATGAGTTGGTTGAAATTAGTATAAAAATGTTCATATGGTTTTGAAAACAATATCTTTTAATAGAATTTTAACAAAATGTATAAAAAGAGACAAAGGAAGTATATCTTTTAGATTTTTAAAGAAATTGTTCATATTTTCAAATAAAGCAACATTCAGAGAATGGAATCTAAAGAGAAAAATTTAGTAGAGAAAATGAGAAAAATTTACAGGGATGAAAATAAGATAACAGAAAACAAAAAAGAGAGTCATTAAGGTCACAAAAAAACCATCATCTCACCCTCTCTGCTGCTTTGTCGAACCTTGATGGTTTCTTGGTTCTTGGGCGTGGCACCTTGGACACCTTCCTACTATTCCTCTCTCCTTTTTCTTTGATGGTGGAGGAGGTTGGAGAGGTTGTCCTGAATACGACAGGTTTCTCCAACCAGGCATCAGAAGATTTAAACCGTAGACCTTTTGAGCACCTATCAGCCAATACTGATGTAGATCTCCCGGCCAAGTGTAATGGATTCTGATAGTAGAGACAGTGCACAGTTCTCATGGTTCTGCTCGTATTTTTCGACTGTCTGATTGAATGCCATGGTCTCCTCAGTGGAAAGACTATTCCATGATGATATCTGATGAATTGGAGTGCATTTAACTGAATATTCTTAGATTTATTTCCAGCTGCAACGTCTTTCACAAGTCTACCAAAAACAGCGTTCACTGCTTTCATGGGAAGTGTTTTCGCAAATAGTCTAGGCCATAAATTTATTGATGACATGCTGATTATCACCACCTTTCGTCTTTTGAATATTAGTAGAATCTTTTTTAAAAATCAGTCTGTGGGTGGCGTAGCTCTCTGACTAAACATAAAACAAAGCTCTAAAGACTATTTTACAAATATTAAAACACTTTCAGTTCTAAGTTTATTTTTAATTCAGGATTCTATAAATGATAAACTTGATAATAATGATAATTGATAGAGGTTTACTTTATGCCTGACATTTATTTCAATCAATAGATGCAGGTCTAAAATTGTTGGTATAGGCCTACGTTAGATCTATAAAAAGCTGTCTTCACTTCATTTCAAATAAAAATTCAAAACCAAATTCCTATTTTCATGTCATGGTCCCCAACTTGGTCCCTTATTGCCTTGGCTCTAAACGTTATAAATCTGTCGTCTCTGTCTCTGAGTCTGATGATCATCTGTAGATAGATCTAGTCTAGAACCTCTCAACTTAATTGGTTCCCAAAATCCAAATAACAGACTGTACACACACTGGACAGATCCTGTCCACATCTGTCTCTTCACAGGGCGTTCAACTCCAGACTAAGCAGTAAAGCTTGATGATGATGCAAGGATTCCTCACTTTCTTTTCTTCGCCCATGCGCTGCAGAAATGGGTACCACAGAATTGATAAGGAAAGCGTTCCATAGGATATATTTCATTTATTAGAGGAGGCAATGTACGCTATGGCTATGCAGAACTGAATTCGATGATAATCTAGAATCATATAAAGGAAAAAAAACCATCACTCACACAATTATTTTATTCAATTGGAATGTTACCTTGGGTACGGAATTGTATATTTTTTAACGTAAATATTATTAATTTCTACAAACGCTTTACAACGGCGTGTCATAAAACAAGATTGTAATGTAAACAATCGCACGTGTTACTGTAATTAGGCTCTCGAAAACGAGGCGAAGAACCATGGAAAACATCCCAAGAAAATGCGCGGTTTGTGAAGAGAAGCAGTATAAATACAGATGTCCAAAGTGCAGAATATTGTAGTAAGTAAGCTGACTGATTTTGTAAGTTTTGAGATTGACTTTGGCGAAGATGTTAAATTTCGGTCCCGTGTGCTTAGATTTGCGTTGGTAAAACGTCACTAAAAGAAGTGCTTATGTCAGTGTCAAGACGATCGATCTCTCTCCAGCTGTAAGGAATTGGAACAAAAGATCCCGTTGTTGTTGTGACGCATGCACTCGCCTGGATGTATGTGCATTGGAATGGGATATGTTATTTCAGTGCCATTGTTGTAACTTTTTATTTTATTTTAAGCCAAAAATACTGAATGATTCTTTTTATTTTATTGAAGGAGAAGATACTATTATTTATTCACATTCCTAGACAGGAATAACCGTCGTTTCTGGGGATTTATTCAACAATTTCTGACATTTTACTTTAATCCCCATTAACCGACGGTAGGGTATACGTGTGGGCTCGCATGTGTTCTCATTCCCACCCTTTTGTCAATTCACAGTCCAAAGTTTGATGTAATTTTACACATCGAATTTACAATCTAAGGATGTATAACCAACAAACTTTTAAAACTGGATATTTTGTTAACAAAATACTTTAAACGATATAGATGAAAAGGCATGAAAAATGATACTTTACCGATGTTTAATTGGGTTGAACACGATAAAAATGGTCAATATGGCAGCCAAACTATGAAATATTTACAAACGAACGGAGAGGGCGTCAACAATCACGAATGTGATATCGATATTGCTTTCGATATTATACGATCTGCTCCTTATTTGAATTCATGAAAAGGATACGTACACTCTACCTCGGTAATCATATAGCGCTTGCTGGTTTTTAAAGATAAAATTATCATCACTATTATTTACTATTATTATATAATTATCATTATCGCTAAAATCATTGTGGTTTTTAAATATTATCGTTGTAAGTATTTATATTTGTAGACTGTAGTAGTAATATTTCATTATCATCGTTATTATGATTATTATTATTTCATTATTATCATCATCATCATCATTGTCATTATTTTCATTATATATATTATCACTATGGTTAAGAGATAAAAGAATAATATTTTTCAGATAAATGTTATAGTAAACTGGTCGGGTTGATAAAATTTCTTGTTTGAAATTGAATTCCCAATTGGTCATGACCAGTTCCAGTCATTCTCTGATGATGTTGAGTACCAGTGGCGTACCGTGGGTCACGGCATTGGGGGGGGGGCACCAGCAAAAATTTTGAGTCATTTACTGGGCTGGCGAAGCGCGCTCAATTGCCAGGTACTGACGTAATAGAAGCATTTTAAGGACTGTTTCATTAAACAGATATGTATCTCACTGATTAAATAATGTGAGCGCGAAGCGCGAGCTGAAATTTTTGAAATTCAGACCTGAAGAGGGGCATTCTTAGGCTTGTTTGTAAAAATTCACTAAGGCCATACGTATTTCACTTACTAAATTATGCGAGCGCGAAGCGCGAGCTGAAAATTTCTGATAGAGTTTTCAGACCAGTAAAGGGAAAATTTTAAGGACTGTTTTCAGGAATTCATGAAGAGCAGACATATCTCACCAGTCCATTGATGCGAACGTAAGCACTAACTGGGAATATTTTATATTCAGACTTTAAAAAAGGGGCAGTTTCTTTTAAGTAGTCATGAGTGAGAAGCATGTCACTACATAAAACAATAACTCGAAGTGCAAGAAAATACATGTATATGGTGTATATTGACTTGAAAACGGAATTTTTTAGTACAACATATATTTCATCAAACAGAAATTACGAGCACCAGGAATGATGAACACAATGTCATAGGCCCTTAGCAAAATATGTTTCATAATTAGAGTTATGAAAAAAATATTTATGTAATATAATATATTATATTATAATATATATATATATATATATATATATATATATAACTTAATATAATAGAATATGCACTAGTTTCTTCTTCCTCTACTATGCCTCTCCTTTTTTTCTCCTTCTTTTTCTACTTTTCCCCCTTCTTTTTTTTTGGCCAGCCGATGGGGGGGGGGGGGGGCACGTGCCCCCCATGCCCCCCCGTAGTTACGCCACTGTTGAGCACGTGTTTTACCTCACTTTCATACACTTTCTTTCCCTTCGTTTTTTTCAATCCGCGGCAGCTTTGTCGTGTTATTGACTTTTTTCTTGTTCCTTTTCTTCATATTCTGATTTTCAAATTCAACCTTTGTCTCTATATACCTTCATTTCGTATCTCTTTTTGTCGATTTCTCTCATTGTCCACCATTCTTGTCCATGCCACTGAGTCTCCTGCTAAAGACATGTTAAGGCCTATACTTTCTCGCATGTTCTAATTCTTTCTTTCTTTATTGTTGTCATTTTCCTTTGCTTTTTCACCTTTCCCATTCCTCCCACCCCGGCCTCTTTCCTCGTTTTCTTTTCTTCATTTTACCTTTTTCTCTTTTCGCCCTTTTCTCGGTGAAATCCGCCAGGGCCGGGGCAGCTCCCCCCCCCCCCCCGGCGCCTGTTACGCCAGGAAGACCAAATGAACAGCCGATAAGACCAATAGGGACTACCAGTAAGACCAATTGAGTTCACTCAGTTGGATACCAACCACTAAGCCAAAACATCAGTAACAGACTCCAGTATAATTAAGACCAGTTTAAAATCCCAGTTACTATAGGCCTATTCAATACCAATGACTGGAGCAGTATTATTTGTAACTAGAACAGTATTACCAGACCGATAAACCAATACTCCAATTTCCAGAGTTACTGGTCCAACTGGTCAAGTTGATTTTTTTTTCTTGTGGTTAATTTGATTTTCTATTTTTATCATTTGACAGATTATTGTCTTATCTCTTCATTTTGGGCTCGGTAAAATGTAGTTTAATGTGTCTATGGACAATCAAGTCTCGAAATGTGTGATTTAAAGAGAAACTTACCCGCCGTTTTTCTGGCTGTGTTTGTGTCGTCACATCTTTTTTTTGAAGGGGTGTCTGTGCTTGTGGGCTTGTCAGTCGTCTTCGTTTCTTTCGAAGAAATGGCGAAGCATAGCTGGTCACCTTCACCTTCCTCCCCAAGTAAACATTGATTCTACTAATTTTCTTTAATTTGGATTTATTTTCAATTACATTTGAATTACTTTCAGATAATTTCAAAATTATTTTGCAACATCTGTCGCAAATGAATTTTTTTTATTTTTGATCGGGTGTCACTTTAATTCCTAATGATTCGACAGCGTCAGCAGTGGTGTAATCACGGTGATCCATTTTTGCATTCAAAGGTCTTCTTTTATTAGGATGATTAGTCAAATTACGGTCACAATTACAACACCAGTAGTCAGACATAATTACTAAAATGAATTAATGAATCAAATAAAATTACCACCAGCAATCAGCACACCTACATGGCAATATACTTTTTTTTAAAGATGTTTTATTGTTTTTCTCTCAAATCAAATTTCATACAATGCAGTTAACAAAGTAACAATTGTAAATAATAATTCAAATAAATTTCTTAAACTAGTATACATTATGCACATCATGAAATAATATTCTAAGACTGCATCGTACCACTACCAGATGAGTTTAACAAACAAATATCAGAGAAAAAACTTATAAAAGTATATGCGTTGCACCTGCCCCCTCCTTGCCCCTCCCCCCTTCCCTCCACAAACCCCCACACTTCACACCCTCAAACATTTTTCGTACACCCTTGCATATGATGCCGCGTTCCGTCTGAAATAAGAAAACACCATAATGAACGAACATAATCTCGTGAGCTCTGTCGCCTCTATACTCTTGTAAGGAAATGTTCCCATTTCCTTATATGGTTTGATAATTTACCCCTTGTTACTGCTAAAATTTTCTCTTCACGTTCATTTTCTAATATCTTCTCTCTAATTTCGTTGGGACTTGGTGGTCTTTTTAGTCCTGCTGTAAACAAAAATCAGATATTTTATTAAAAGAATAATGTGATTAATTATTTGTTCCTTCCCTATATTAGCATGCTTAACACCAATGTGTATATCCACCCACCTGGCATTTTTTATTTCATACATATTGAATAAGTTACCGCAATCTATCCATAAGTCTCTCGTCTTTTCACATGAGAAAAACAGATGCTCGTAAGTTTCTTCAGTATTCCCACAAAATGAACATTCACTATCTGAGAAAATTTTGAATAAATGTAAATATTTCTTCGTGTATATTAACTCATAAAGCATTTTAAATTGAAACTCTCTAAGCCTACTGCTTAGAGTACATTTTCTGGGTCTTGAAAATATAGCACATATATCTTTTTCGAAGAAATTATATGTCTTATATTATCAAACGCATACGATTTTTCCAATTTAATACTTAAAAGTGCCTTGTATATTTTATTAGATGTCACGTTTGGTAAACTGTTAATCTTACCATTAAATATAAATTCTAGATTTAGACCAGTGTCTTCACAATTGTCTTTTTTCTTCAATAGGTGTTTCCATGTTGCTGGAATATTTTCAAAAACTTTATAAACTTTATCTATTTCATTTCCATCTAAACCCATTTTCAGAAAGTCTCTTTGCTTCCACCATATAAATAATTTTTTTTATTTTACTTAGAATCTATTTGTAATTAACATTTTCCTGAATTTCTACATCTAATGATAAAGTTATTCCTAATATTTTGATAGTTTCAACTAATTTACCAAATGGAACTTTAATATCTTTTGTAGAAAGAGGACCCAACGCTAATATAAATGTTTTTTCTTTATTCATTTTTAAGCCTGAAATCTTAGCAAAATCTCAAAATATTTTTCCGATTCTATCAATAGATTGGGAGTCCCTCACAAAAAGTGTCATATCATCCGCATAGAGCGCTTGTTTGACTTCTACATTACCAAAGCTGATTCCGTGGATGGATTTATCTTTACGAATGGTATTAGAAAGGACCTCGATACAAAGTATAAACAAATAAGGAGAGAGGGGATCCCCATGTCTCACACCTCTTTCAACACTAAAGTATCCTGTCGATATACCCCCATTAAATACGCAACTCAGGGCATTTTTGTATAATGTTTTGATCCAGCTGCAAAATGAGGACCCGAAGCCAAAAGAACGTAAAACGTTTTGCAAAAAGATGTGCGAGACCGAATCAAACGCTTTTTCAAAATCTATTGCCATTAAGAAACCAGGTGCATTATTTTGTTGTGTGTAGTAAATCATATCGTCAATCAATTTTTTTTTTTTTTTTTTTTTTTTTTTTTTTTTAAAACAAGTGCACACCTCGTGACCAATAATGCATATAGCATTTACATTTATTTGAAAGCAGGATAAAAGAGCATTGAAGATTAAATGCTTTGCTGACGGGCATAGGTGCCGCGGCCGGGGATCGTACCCCGGACTTTTTCATGTATAGCCAGGCGCCTTAGACCACTCGGCCACGGCACCTCCTAAATCTAATTGATCTAATACGATACGATACACTACACGAAGATAAACGATACTAGTTATAATCACGATAAATCGAGACATGAAAAAGTTAATAACGATAATGACGTCATTCAAGATGGCAACTTGCAAGAAAAACCGTCAGGTCAGGTGAAAATGTCTTAGATGACAGATTTCTCAATCATCCAGAGGATTTTTTTCAATAACTCCGGCCCAAGGTATGCAATTACTTAAGTTATTTATATTACCCTGATAATGGAAACCATGAAAATGTCAATTTTGCCTAAAAAACAGTTTTAAATCGCGATCTATAAAACGCTAGTTCACTATACGTTGGCTGTAGGTAGGGGCCCCCCTCCTCTTCAGTCTATGTATGGTGAGTGGAGCCAACGCAGTTCAGCGGAACAACCAAAATACAGAGACTGAAGCTTTTGGTCTATCACATTCCATGCATTCACGATGTTAATGATGCATGTTACTGTGTGAGTGAAGCAAGATAGCAGTTGAATTCCGTTGAACATCATCATCAGATCATGGCAATGCAAAATATTGTCTTTTTCTCTCATTATTTCAGTTGCTCAGTGCCCTGTTTCAAGGAGCACAAATCAGAAGGTAAGTTTAACTTTAATAATGCTTTTTGGCTTTGTAATTATAAAATCATGAACATTGTCTCGACAGGCACAGTTTCATATTTGATTGCAAATCATTGTTCTTTCTATTGTTATTTTTTTATCTGTTCAACCAAATTTAAGTTATAATTTTGCCATGCAAAGAAAAGATTTGTGGCTGATGCAAATTGAATATAATTAATTAATAACCATGTTTTGCAAGTACAGTATGTAAATGGAGCTGTAATATACATTACCAAGTGTTATTTCTAATTATTTTTCCCTCAGGGTCTTGTGAAAAGGAAAGTCTGAAGCCCAGTAGTGATGGAGGTCCTGTAAAAGAAGAAATCGCAAGAGGTACTAATACAAGCATATAATACATTATCTTTCCGTAGAGATAATTGTATTCTCATTTTTTTAGGAATAAAGATTTTAATTCAGATTGTGCAAATTGAAGTTTAAAATTAATTTTTATATGGATTTATAGTTTTACTCATTAGAAGTTGTTCATCACATCAAACCAGTGGAATGTGGCATTAATTAATTTCTTATGTTTGTTAATTGCCAGCAGTATGTAAATGTTTTGTTTAATGATATAGACCCATTAATCAAAATTAAAATTTGCTTTTATGTTTTGAAAAGGACCAGGCTGTATATTTTGTGTGTGGGTCTTTTGTGGAGAGGTCATTGTATGCCTCAATTCATCTAAAACTGATATATTTATCTTTGCAGAAGATGGAGAAGTTTCAGGAGGTGATGAGGACATGAACAAAGAATCCACTCCAGACGAACTCTCACAAAAACAGCTCAATAAACTGGGTAATCATTGCTTAATTTGCCTTTTTATTTCTTTAAACTGTTTCACAATTCTGATTTTCTCAGATTATCCATGCTCTCATTGTTATTTTCAAGCATTTAAAGAGCTTGCCCTGCATTAGAAGACTCACACTTGCCTCTCTTCAAAGCTAATAATTGTTATCTTATTAGATTGCAGTGGAATACCATTACATGTTTTGCTCAGTTAACTAGAATGATTTAAAGTGAATATGGATACTTGTTCTTTAGGTCATCAGGTGTCCCATATATTATCCCTCGGTAGACCAGCAGCACCACGATTGATGCTGCTGAGTAGGGCTATCCTGTTTTCATTTTGTTAATTTCACGTGTGTTATTTTATATGTATTGTTACTTGTTTTAAATGAAGTCAATTCAATAGTCCCATGGACTTATACATGTATAGTCTCAAAACTCTACATCTTCCTTCCATTCTATTATTTTCTATTCCAGATGAATCAGACACAGTGAAAGATCTTCTTCAGAATCCCCATTTGAGGGTACTTGTTACACAGTTGGATCAAGCCAAGGAAAAGGATAAAGCCATAGAGCGTGTCATGCAGGAACCTATTTTTGTGGAGTTTGCAGATGCCTGCCTTGCAGCAACAATAGGACAGGATCAAGATGCAGTTTCAGATAGATAATTTTTTTTCAGTTAATACAATTTACAAAAAAGATATTGAAATAGCAGCAAGAGTTGGAGTTGGCATGGTGGAGTTTTCAGTTCTTGACCTGTGAAAATAAACAGGAATACTGATTCTAAGATTGAACTTCAGAAAAAACTTTCAAAATTATTGGGAAATATCGCTTATAATGCACCATACACGTGAATGTATTTGTGAGACTTCACAAAAATGTGCTGCCTGAACATTTATATAGTCATGGAAGAACAAATTTAACGAACTGTGATGTATTGAATCCAAATTGGAGCTGCATGGGTTTATACAGTAGGCAGTAAAGAGAGAATGGGAGCATTAATTCTTTACACCCTGTGACTCCACAGGTTTTTTCACATTTCTGTAGAATATTCGCAATAGATATTTGGCAAATCTTTCTTCAGTTATTTTGATGTCTAATTTATGTAATTTAGTTCATGATTAAACCAATGAAACATACTTTTACAACTTGGATTAAATTGGATAATTTAGTTTTTCATTTGAAAATGAAAAGGTTGCACTTGAAAAAATGAAGAGAAGAAAATATTCTGGGGGAAGTATTGAATTATTAGTTTTTGGGCCATTTGTTCATTTGGTTGATCCAAACAAAATGTGTTCACTATGAAAGCAACTCGTTATAAGCTGTTTTAAATCCGTTGCTGCACATTCGCTACAAATGCTTGCCATTGTTGTATAGAGACACAGACGAAATTTGACATTGCATTATAATGCCTTGTGATTTTCCAATTATCAGTGAATTAATTATTATTTTATTCATTGCTTTCTTATATGAACATTTGGCTAGGTCATGAAATCGTTTTAACTTTCCCCCATATTTAGAATCTCTTAAATTAGTAGTATTTGAAATGCTGTAGGTGATAATATACACAAAACACTGACTAATGTGTGATGATTTAAAAGAAGTTCCTAAATAAATTCTATTGATATAAATTTCTGATCCGCAGCCATCCATTGATTGGTGTAAGTTGAGTAAAGCGATGTGCAAAGCTAACCTTTAATGACTTAGGGGAACATTTTTTTTTTTCAGTTCGTATTTATTTCATCTCTAAAAACAATGAGTACATATTTGCATCAAATATACACATCAAGTATACAGATTAATAATAAAGCGAATAAATCATACAAAAATAACTTAAGATAGATACCATGATATAATTTGGCCTGTATGGTCATAGACGAAATGAAATAGGAAGACTTAAAATAAAGCCAGTAATGGCCTTGTGAGATAAAGTCTCCTTAACTATCAAATGCTTATGTGGAAGCTACTTTGCATATTATAATAAAAACAAATATGTATACATATTAAAACCAAAAAAAATAATAATAATAAATAGGTGACATAAGGGGTGAAGGATACATGTATATACAAAAAATATGATAAGTAACACATGTTTGAGGAAACCCATATTGTGGATATAAAATTGTAACAAAGCTGCTAAATTAGACATATTTTGAAGTAAAGTATTATTTTAATCTTCTTTTAAAGAGGAAGAGAGATTTGCATGAGCGAACAAAATTAGGTACAGAATTCCAGATTAAGGGGAAATTAAAACGCATAGCTTTTTGTACAAAGGTTTTTCCTACTTTCCATAAATGAAATAAACTCCTCATACGTATGTTGTGATGGTGTACAGTATTATTAATACAAAACATTTTACTTAACTTGTTTGGCAACTTTTTTGTGAAGTAGAAAAACCCTAATATTGCTACTTGATATTGATAAAGATGAAAAATATTCAAAGTATTCATTTTACGAAATAAAGGTGCTGAAGGTGATATTTAAATTGTATTTAAGAGAAAATACAAGTCGGCAACAGGCATTGTTTATCACCAGAAACTTCTACAACGCATTGTGCGACAAGAAAGAAAAGGCTTATTGCATTTATAAACCTTTTGGAAATCCTTTATCAAAGTGAAGGTGTCAGTCCTTTGTTAGAGCCGGACAATGGTTAGTCGTATTGAACAAAGACCATGGTCTTAAGTTTATGAGAAGACAGAAGACAGTAAAAATGTATTGACATTGTATGCTTCTAATGTTTATTGTGTCCTTTTTTCAGTATATAATATTTTGTTCTTTTTCCATTGTAAATGGAGAAAACTACTTTTGTTATTCCCAAACAGCTATTAATCAATTAAGCACCAAATGTGCCTGGCAAATGTGCTGTCAACCTGAATTTCTGCTGTTTGAAATTTCTGGCACAGTTGGCTATAATACAGGCCTCAGAATTTTATTGTTAGCAATAATTGCAACCACATATGTTCAGGTAAAACTTTTTAGATTCGAATGGAGTGAAAGACTTGTCAGTGGTTTTTAAAAGGAGAAAGGTAAATGGAAGCAAACTTGGAACAGAATTGGAGAGGAGAGGCAAAAGTTGAAGAGAAAGACGAATGGGAGAGAAAAGCAAAAGGTGAGATAGGAAAGAACTTGAAACAAGGGAAATACATTGTACCCAGTGAGCAAGAGATATTTGCTGTCATTACTTCATTTATGAAATATGGATCTATGGGTCTGCTAAACACCCAAGAAATAGACTACTAAAAACCCTGCTGCACAAGGATCTTTATGGTTGCTTGACATAGCAACACTTTAAAACATACTCTTAGTTTCATGTAGGTTGTTTAAAAAAAAGATTTGTTTGGTATAAAATATAGGATGAAATGACTACAGCATCAAAATCATGTCATGAGTGTACTTAAAAGTGAAAGTAAACTCAATTCAAGCCAAAAATTCAGTGTCCAAAGTTATCTAAATTTATATGTATTTGCATAAAATATGCTAATAGATCTATATGTAAATTATGATAGTTTATATCAATATTTTTCTAATTCCTTGCTTCAATTAGACCTTCTGGCCTATATAGGAGATATCTAAGGTAGATCATTTACACATTGTGCAAAATAAAATCAATGTAGGCCTCAAACTTAGGGCAATCCAATCAAATCATTATATCATTAAGATTTTATTTCTATGGATATTATTCATAAATGAATGGAACGCAAGGGGAGGGTAACTTTACCACCTGGTAGTTAGGAGACCCCCGTGCAGCAAAATGGAAGTCCATAGATTGATGATATTAAGGACTACTTTTTCAAGTCTCAACAATTTCACCGAAAATGTGGGGTTTACTCCCTGGGATATAGTCACCTTTGGAATGCTATCAATAATTTCACATAATCTTGAGGCAGCGGATCTAATTCAAGTATCGCGTCAAATGTCCATCTTTAATTAGACCATGGTCAAAGAGCAACGATCAATTTTTCTAATCTGGATTCCAAGTATTATTTCTATAAATTACTGAAGGGTTAAATGAATGCCTCGTTATTAGGCTCCCAGCAAAGAAAAGTTTAGAAATTTGAATCGCTTCTGTACATACTTCTTTATAATAAGTACTTCTGCGAATATTATTAATAGACTTATGTACCATGCATTAAAATTCCATGCATACTTTAAATCAAATGAGGTATAATTTTGTAGAACGTGGAAGCTTGCCAGGTTAAATGCATAAATACCTCGTTACTAGGTTCCCAGAAAGACACTAGTCTGCAGGCACAGAACCTGATTGAAACTTTTTGATCAACAAGTGTGTCTCCACTCAAAGACTAGCACATACAAAACTTGCTGTTTCAATTCAATTTGTGAGCGAGAGGGCCTTCGCGGGGGCATTCAGTACACAAGGCATGAGTAGGCTGCAATTCAGACCCTCGAGTGAAGGGTTTGCACAATAGACCAGAAAGACACATGCCCATTTTTTTTATATAAATATTAAACACACCTATTTAAGTCACACAAATTATCATGATAATGACGTTCGCTGCTCCTCATATCGGTAAGAATTGCTTCCTATTAAACTACTATGCTCCATCCCGGTGCTCCATACAAAAAATAATACTTTCTTTAGTGTAACCAGGGATGTGTTAATAGGAATGTACCCGCTTAGTATCAGACTGCTTACCCCATGTGACGAGCCGACTACTAAATAATGTGGGGGGGGGGGTTAACAGGTGTTTTAACAAAAGCCTTTCAGGCGTCTCAACGATACAGATATTTTCATTTGGCGACAGTTTCTCAGAGCAACGAGATGAAGTCAGATCCTAACTTGGCTTGTCCAAACGGGTCAGCGAACAGATGGGGAACAGATATAACCATAATTCGAGTAACATTAAAAGTTAATTATCTCAGATTCACACAAGAACACGCATAAATTATTATACAAAATATGTTCATAATCATACATCTTTCATAATGTCTGAGCTCTAAAATGGCGGAAAATTTTGAAAATAGTCCATTATTAGAATAAAATTGTATGTCTTTTTTACGATTCTTTTATGTTACTATGTTGGCATGAAAATATCACATGGGCTCTTTTGTTGTCCGTGATTTGTTTGAAATGTCCAAAAGAAATTGATCCAAAACAATACTTAGTATAGAGACAAAAATAGCGTAAAACGGATATTTCGCTTCGGCAGCTAGAAGTTAGTAACATCGGCACGCCATGCACATGAAATATCAAACCAGCATGGAATGCTTTGTCAATGATCGGAATAGTTTATTTTCTATAGATTTTGGAATGAATTGTGCTTGAGATTCTTATCTTCTCGAACACATACCTGATTAGTCTGATTACAGAGGGGGCTGCCACACTTGCATGAACAAATTCCCCAACCAGCGGATGCCGACGTACGAATGGGAAGCCGGTTACGGCCGGTTATCATCCACTACCTTGTTTTATATCAATCATTGTTAACGGGTCAAAATAATTGTTTGATATTACGAAATGAATTCTTGATATAAAACATTGAAAAGATGATTTTTGATGACCAGAATAAAACACATGGAATGGGTTGATATGGACTAATGATGTCACGGCATGCCATAATATATGATGGCTTAATCGTCAAGGTGTGACAGCCACTTCAATAAATGAATGAAATCCACTGTAGCTACACACTTATAGAACAAAGCATAAAATTAAACTGAATTTGAGGGCGGTATGTTGAAAAAGCACATTTGCATTTAAGTTCTGGGCTGCAGTTATCTTCATTCTTTCAAATCTGAATAAAAAACCTTTAATGAATACACCTGCCAAGCATAGACGATCAACGTGTTATAAGGGATTAAATGTCAGAAATAAGTTTGCATACATTATTTTGTTGCTCTGTCGGCCAGATCGAGGGGGCGACTGTCCCCTATTCTTCCCCTTCTTTTTCAAGTAATGAATTGAAATTAAAAAGAAGAAGGGCGGGGGAGAGAAAAGGGAAGAAAGAAGACAGAAGATCATAATTAAGAACCGTTTAGCCCTCCCCCTATTTATCAATTGAGAAAAAATGACATCAACTTTTGCCCCCCCCCCCGCGGAAAAATTATGGCGCCGCCCTGCATGTCGGAGAGATGGTGTCAAGCTGGGGAATCATGCGTAACCATGTATCGTTGCAAATTCTTGCAATATAACTAAATGCAAATGCTCAGCTGTACATATAGGCCTAAATTACGTGGAAATTCAACATAGCAACAAGCGTCTTATAATTCTCCGTCTATACGTTGCCACTTTCACAATTAACTGCATGACACATTTTGGACACAGTTGAACGGCATAGTTCACCATTAAATTAGTTTAGTTGAAGTCGTTTAAACATGTTGAATATTCAAAGTATGCATGTCATTGTTACAATTGAAAAAAAAAAAAAACGGTCTTGCCTCATTTGCATTGATTCAGAGCAGTATAAGGGTATAAATAGAAGGGATGTTCTTCTTATCGGCACACCTTGTCACCACTGCGGCTTACCGGAACGTCTCTCCGTCTCGCCTTGCACCATCAAAAATCTAGTCATGAAGTCTTTCGTCTTTATCTTGGCCGTTCTCGTCGGGGCAGTTGTCGCAAAACCGAAGACGACCACTTCCGATGACCTGAAGCAACAGAACAAGGACATCTCGTCCAAGGAGTACCTTAAACGGGTCTTCCAGCACTCTGTGGTCTCTTACGTCGGAAGTGACGCCCAGGACATCGTCGAGAAGCTACAAGATCTTGGACTTCATGAGGCAGCGACCATCGCCAAGCAGGTAGATCTGAAGCAGATCATCCGAGACAACGGCATTTGTAAGTTGAATCATTTATCACTGTGCTTTCCATATTGTGTTCAAAACAAGCTACAAGGGTATACTAATGCGATCTATCCTGAAGGGTAAACACTATGTCGATTTAAATCAATCACTTTACAGCAATTTTCTCAAAATGTAATTTTTTTGTTACGTATACTTGCCATGACAAATGTTAAATATAAATGCAATACATTCGATTCATTATTCAATTTCAGTTTTAACCAATTTGGAACTTTAAATTATTTGGTAAACATTTTACGCACCATGTTCGGAAACTTGATTCCATTTAATCAATTTTGATGGAAATCGCATTGCAGGCCCTATTTTTTTTTTCTTCAATTTTCCAGCACCCATCACGTTGTGCATGCCCAGTGACAAGGCTGTCCAGAAGTGGAGGCAGGAGCTCCCTGAAAGACGGATGCCAGAGAGGGCGATCTTAAAGAACCTGGTCAAGGCTTGGATCGTTCCAAAAAGGGTCATGTCATCCGAGGTCACAAATAACCAGAAGATGGAGAGCTTGAATGGCGCCAAACTGAGATTTAACATCTACAGAGATGACGTCGAGGTAATTATTCAACCCGCGATGCTACTCCCAGAATTCATTTATTCAAAGCTCTAATAATCATGTCCCCATTACTTAGCTCTTAGCAATATGGTAAATGGTCATTTAGATTTTTTTTATGTATCGAAGGGTTCCCAGATTATTGAGTTTGTAAATTAAAACCCAGTATCAAGCGTCGTCAAATTTTTGGTTTGTGTTAGAAAAATAACATTTTGTATTCAAGCTTGTCTAGAATGTAATTTTGAGATTTAGTGCCAATTGTGTAGAAATCTGTAATCTTGATACAGCCATTAAGCTTTGGAAGGGCAACGTGATTTTTAAAACTTTTTGATGTTTTTATACATGTTTTAGGTAATCACCATTAACGGCGCTCGCATCGTTGACGCCGATAGGGCATTCACCCAAGAAGTCATCCAGGTAGTCGACAAGGTCATCTATCCACTTCCGATTGGTGACGTCATCGAAACCTTGAAAGATAATAAAGCCTTCTCCGTCATAGTCGACCTCGTAAAACAAGCCGGAATCGTACAAGAACTCGGTAAGTTGGCTGTGAATGGAGTCTGGCTCGAGTATAATGAAGTTGCTAATCCTTTAATTAAAAAAAATTATTTTATGTGACATCGATTGATGACAATGTAGTATAAAATAACATATTATTATTACAATACTAGTAATATAATTTAGTAGTGCAGAGGCCATATATGATAAGCAAAAATCATTAGATAGGGCCTATATACATGTGTCGTCCATACTGGTGTCGTCTAATTTCAACATTCCTATTTAAACAGTAAAATGTAATGGGTTCTTGGTAATTCATTGCTTAAAAACTAAACATGATCTTGGCTTCACTGCATCAATTTTTACTGTTAATTTTAGAATCTGATCCCATCACGGTTATTGTACCAACCAACGACGCCTTCCAAGCTCTCCCATCCGGTGTCCTAGACGACCTCGAACGCGACACCGACAAACTCCGTAACCTGCTCAGATACCATGTGATCTCTGATGTCAGATATTCTGTCTCCTTGACGTCTGGACAGCGCATCCGTGCTTCACAGGGAGATGAAATTTCAGTCTCCAGAAGGAACGGTAGGCAGCTTTATTTTAGCACTCTTTTTCTCAGGAATCTGTTAATTCTTGGGGGTTTTGTTTGAATCATTAGCTCGTATATAGGAGTGAAAAACCTGTTCAAGAAAATTACAATTTTCTTAGTAGATTGCATACGAAGCATCCCAGTACTAGGCGTAATTACAAATGGTAAAAAACCTTCATTCATTCATTCAACAACAAAAAATATGTAAAAGGTTAGCCAACTTGCAAAAGCATAGAATACAATCGTTAATATCCTTGAGATCCGTTTTGTCTTGTACAATTTTTTATCAATATCTTTTCAATTCACTTTGTTTACTTTTTCCAGACCAAATTGTCCTGAACGAGCAGAGTGAGCAGTCGGAAGCTCCACGAGTGATCTTACAGGATATCCCTACCACCAACGGAGTCATCCAAGTAGTCGACCGGGTCGTTCTCCCGCCTCAAAGACACTTCGTTCTCGTTTAACCAGATCAGACTGATTAAACGCTGATACGACCAACAATATTGATTGAATAATTCTATATTTCGATTAAAGAAATTCTCTTCTATACATAAACAAGACATATTCGTTCTTTTTATTTTCAGTGTGGTGAAGATGATGAGAAATGTCTAAGAACTAGAACAAAAGATAGCGAATGGGGAATGTGTTTTTGATCCCTTTTGATGCGGGTACAGATTTGAAAATGTTAGTGCTATGTTTCTGTAAAATGACTGGTTGTAGTTGGTGAACAATTGTTTTTTAGTGTTAAACATTTCCCTACTTTCATTTCTTGTCCTCGTGATAGTTGCTTTTCTGTTTCTCTTCACTACCCCCTTGCTTTTACATTACATTCCTTAACCTTTCCTCCGCCCTTCCTCACCACCCCTTGTCTTTCTCTCAACCCCCGTCTTTCTCTCACCCCCTCGCCTTTCTTTCCACCCCCTCGCCTTTCTCTTCGCCTTTCTTTCCACCTCTCGTCTTTTTCTCCACCTCGCCTTTCTCTTCACCCCCTCGTCTTTCTCTCCAGTCTCCACCCCCTCGTCTTTCTCTCACCCCCTCGCCTTTCTCTTCGCCTTTCTTTCCACCTCTCGTCTTTCTCTCCACCTCTCCTTTCTCTTCACCCCCTCGTCTTTCTCTCCAGTCTCCACCCCTCGCTTTTCTCTCACCCCCTTCGCTTTTCACTTCCCCCTCGTCTTTCTCCCCACCTCCTCGCCTTTCCTTCTACCCATCGCCTTTCTCTCACCCCCTTCGCTTTTCACTTCCCCCTCGTCTTTCTCCCCACCTCGCCTTTCTCTCCAGTCTCCACCCCCTCTCCTTTCTCTCCAACCCCTCGTATTTTCTCTCCACCTCATCGCCTTTCTCTCGCCCCCTCCGCCTTTCTCTCCACCCCTCGCCTTTCTCTCCGCCCTTCCACCTTTCTCCGCCTTTCTCTCCGCCCCCCTCGCCTTTCTCTCCGACCTTCCGTCTTTTTCCGCCTTCAGTGTTTTCTCTCCACCCTTCTGCCTTTCCCTCACTCGTGGATCTCCTCTACCCTCATCCCTAACTCACCCCTGTCCTGGACTTTCTCTCCTCCCTCCTTAACTTTATCCCATTCTCGCATTTTTCGTGTCTCCCACTTATATAGTGCATATTCCCCCTTCGTATCTTTTGTCTCGGTGGCGTCACAATAATGTTTTTAAATGTTTGGAGGGGAAGAGTATTATCCTCACCCCGTCTTGCTGTTACCTCCCCTGTCTTTCCTACCCCCTTGCCTTTCTTCTCTTGTATTTTCTAATCTTTTATTGGATTTTTTTCAAATTAAATTTTATTAAAATCGTAAAAATAACAGTTCAGTATCAGAAACAAAAGTTAATGAACACCTCATTCTGGAGCGAGACTCAGAGATCCGTGTTTGAGTTTGAACCCTGATAAAAAAAACTGATGTCAACAACTTACATTTTCTTCGATATAAACGGATTATGGACTAGAATGAGATGGGGCAGGGCCGTATTGCCACCCGCCTAAATAGCTATCGTACCTTTCACACGGAACACAGCATCCTCAGCCTTGTCCCTCTCTCCTGTGACTTTCGCTTTTCCTTGCTATTCATTATTTCATTATTCTCTACCCTTGTTGCTTTTCTCTTGTCTTTCTCCCCCCTTCCCTTCGCCTCTTTTGCGCCCCTTCTGCCCTTTCCCTTCTTGCCTTTCTCCTTAGGGCAGCGGGGGGGGGGGGGGGGGGTCGAGCTGAGGGACTTTAGCTCACCACTTTGTCAATTTATGCCGTTCAACGTACTATTTTGTTTTGACATCGGTGGATTTAAGCCCACGCGGTGAAGCAACGTCACGTGGACAGCAACGCTTTGAGAAGGCGCCGCTGTGACCTGTACGTGTTTCACTTGATGATGGTAATGGCATCACAAGCAGGCCACATTATATTGACAAGAAATTATTTGGATTTCATCCCAGATTTATTTGCGGGTCGGGACGCGCCCGCTAACGAATCTAACGTTCTCTGATTACCTGTTTTTTTTGTTATATTGTTATATTGAAAGTCTTAGTAGGATGAAGCTAAAGGATCCAATGCGGAGGAGTTGATTTCTGTCGAGCACGTGGAAAAAACAAGTGTCTGATTTGCCCTGTATTTATTGAACTAATCACAATAAACTCAACTGTTCTAGTGAGGCACATCAGTTTCACTCTTCCTATGCATATCATTTACTGATTACTCCACTATATTCAAATAGAACCCGATTTACCTGGTTTAATGTTGAATTACTGAACATGGGAAGAAATATATATTAAGTCAATTTGACAGGTCACAATTACAAATGTTTATCTCCAAGGTTATTAAAAGAAGTTACTGCGGAGTGAATTGACCTAAAATCAATGAACTCATGTTTGGTTATTTACGGGATTGGTTTCGGAGATGTCTTTAGGGTGTAGAGGGGATTAGTTATTTGGTATATAGTATATTGTATTCAATTTCACAACTAGATTTCCGAGATATTCAAGACCTTTCAATATTTTCGTCAACACACTTTGAAATTAAATTACATATGTGCGGTAACTGGTTTATAAGTTCATGTGAAATGTGAACGTAAACAAGTTAGTTGAAACACCGCTTGAAATAATCACAAGAAAATTTGGAAATCGATAAGCGAGAAGCATGGAAATGACATAACTTAACGACCATGTTTCTTAACACATCTTGGCAAAATATGGGTTATGCGTTTAGGACCATAGACAAGCAAATGAATCGACGATCCAAAATGAAGAAATTCTCCTATAAAAGTTTAAATTCTTGATGGGTGCATGAGTTTGAGTGTGCAAATAGATGTAAATAGTATTTACATCTTTTTAAAAATTTTACTTAGCATGCTTATATACAATATAAGTTAGTAATTAATAAAATGCATTTTCCGAGCTCAATGCACACTCTTTATTTCGCACATCATCATTTAAGGTAACTTGGGTAGATCGCGACCATCTTTCAATGCACGAATGCTATCATCTTTAAGAATCAAGAAACATAAAACACACTTATTTGAGTGGGTAATGGGCCAATCACAATTTGCCATGTGATCTATTTTATTACATATTTCAATATATCCGTGTGAAGCAACATTTGTCATGTAGGATATGATCATTTTGTTGACAGAATTATGAATCTAAAAAATTCAAATGCGATGAATTGATGATTATGATACAGATGGTATAATATCGATGAGGACAATAAAATAATAATAATAATTAAAATGATATTAATAATGAGGGGAAAGAAGGAAAAACATGACAATTATTCAGCATCGCAACCACTTGACAAACATTACTGTCTCAACATGTTCAATCTAGATTTCTAACTTTTAATAACAAACAATGAATAACGATAAAGTCAACGCCATGCTGGAAGCTGGCTGCAGGTAGCTGGTTGCATAAGCCTGTAGCAATATATTTATTTCACTTGAAACTGAACTTTTAGTTCATATCAGGACTCAATCTTTAAACGCAAAGAAAGAAATAAGATGAACTTTATATTTGTAGACATGATGATAGCTGCGTTACCGCATAAACCAGTTCGAATGACCTGTTTACAGACCTGTTACATGACTCCAAATTCAAGCCACCCACACTTTAAAATAAATACCAAATGAGAGAATTAAGGTATGTTTTCGACCCCAAAGTTGTTATTGAAATTAATCGAGAAGTTTGTCTTATTCGAGAATTCAGTTTACATGCAGAAGGATTGTTTATTAGAGAATAGTGTATTTCAGCGACATTTCTCTCCCCCTATGGATTATTGACCGAAAGAAACTCCATCAGGAATTGAATCAAATTTGGAAGGAGTATGTGGTATGTAGCTGTTCGATAATACATTCTTTGAAATAAAGTCACTTGAATTATCTGAAATTTGATAAATTTGTTGAATGCGATATTGTGATTTTTTTGCAAATGCTTTTATACATATTTTATTATTAATGAAGTTATAGAGACAAGTTTTTCTTGTCAGGTACCGACCAATCGATTACTGAGTATAAGCAATTTCACTAGGGATGATTGGAGATGAAGGGAGTTGGGGATAAACATTTGGTCAGCATTACTCGGACTGTATCATGACCAAATAGCTATATACAAGTTGTTTCATATCTTTACCAGTCGGGACCTTGTCTGAGCCAGGGTGAGTGGGGGGTGCGAGTGTGTGAGGGTGTGTTTGTAGGAGCGAGAGATGTGTGTGATTATATGTCTTGCGTGTATGTGTGTGTGAGTGTGTGTGCTTTAAGGGTGAGGGTGCGTATGTGAATATGAGTGCATGTTGCGGGCTGCAATTTTGTACTGTTATTATTATTAAAAAAAAATATATATTTCTCCTTCTCTTGTAGCAATTTTGATTTGCAACCTGTATTGTAGACCCTATTCTGATGCAATAAATTAAATATTGATATGTCCACACCTCACATGGAAAAGTATCCTGTTATCACGTTATGTTATATCGGGCTTTGAAGCAAAATGAAATTGGAGAGCTATGTCATCATGTTGAATTTTATTTCGTTTTCGGCAAAATTTTCCTTTTAATCATCATATATTTTGAGGTTTACATAGATGGTCAGGGCTTGGTTTATTTTCCTAGTATATATAGGGTTTGTAAATAATTATTGTATATAGACATTTGTAATTGTTGTTATAACTAGTTATTTTCAGTTTATGAAATCGATTTTAGGTGAAATTTCCAATGAGAAAAAGTTGAATAAATTGTGTGTGTATACGTGGGTGCGTTACTGCGTGTCTTTTATTTTGCGTGTATAGGAACTCTCTAAATGCAAGAATTTCCACAATCACACTTCTCGTGCATCTTTTTTTTTAAGACACTTTCACTCCCAAAAGAGTTAAAATCCACTTCCAAACAATGCAAATCTCACTCCAAAAGGACTAGTCCCTCGTCTCACTCCGATAGTAGTGTGACTATGTATAAAGATTAAATATTTTGTATAATTATAATTATATTTACTCGTGTTATTGTGTTGTATTTCCTTGATTTAACTTTGGCTCGAAAGGGCACTGCATGATTTCGATATACCTTTCTACATGTATATAGTGCTGGAACTTTGTATTGATTGATGTTTATATCAATAGCATATTGTGTTTATTTCCAGTCAAAATTACTATTATGATTGCCAAATTAACATGACTAACTAGTGGTTATTCACATGTTAATTGACAAGTGACAATGAAATGAAGATAAAACTTTTTTTTAAATCTAAAAATATATGATTATCGATTATAACTAGTGATATTTTTGTCGAATATTATATTTCGGACAGCAATTGACAATAAAATGAAGTTAGGTCTTTTTCTGTATTTAAAAATGATTATTCATTTTTGGTCACAATATCCAATTAAACATGCAATCATTTAAGACGAAAACATTTCGTCTTGCGACAACTAATACACATCTGATAAACTCCCCCAACACTGAACTGAATTCCTTGTCTGTTTAGATATTGGATTCCAATTCCAAAGTTTGCACTCTAACAGGAAACTATAGTAAAAATGACTAGATCATTAATCAGGTGGGTGCTTCTGATTTAGTCAATCCAATTCATCGAGTATTTGGTATATATAGCGCGCGCCTTTTCAGTTTGCTCCACTAGATACTGCATGTGTACACGCACATGTCATGTTGCCTCCAATGAAATCTATACTAGTCAGAAATCACTGTGATCTAGTCAGATATGACTAATATATCGGTTGCATCTATCTGGCCCTTTCATCTAGTCATTTTAACTAGTTTGTTTAGGACTATAGCCTAATATATGGCACTGACAAAATCCGACGAATATTGCTGATCTTATTTTTTTTACGTTTTCCATTCATTTTCCTCCTTGGTATTAGTGTCGTCTAAAGTTAAAAGAGGAACGTTTCTGAGGGACACTACAGCTGGTGACGCCCCGATTCGTTCCATTTTGCCTTCTATCGTTTTCATTTCATGATAGGAATACCCAAACGAGTTCCCACAAGTTTAGTATTTCATAGATATAGCCGCTACAATTCAATTTGTTATTCCCATAAGAATCATATAATTCGTGGACAACTCAATTTTTCAACTTAACTTCATGCTTCGTGGGAAGGAATTAAAGATTCAAATTATTCTATTTGAATGAAGGTAATGCATTTTTCTTTAAGTGGTTTCTCTTGCTTCAAAGTTTGATATTAGGTGAATTTATACTGCAGTACTTTTGTCTTTTCAAAGCATACATAACTTGGATTCAGTATACAGTAGTTACTGTTCTATGAAATACAACAAAGCACGAAACATAGGAACATCAATGCTGTTTGTGAACTCATCTATTAACATGATATGATTAATCGGTTTGGCAAATCTATAATATAAATGGCTCTGCTTTTGGAATAAGCATGGCGCCCTCTTATACATTCAATGAATGCTATAATGGAGAAAATAGAAAGGAAACTGTTTTGAAATGATTCTAATATACATGTATGTAAACGATTGTGTATTAATATGTTTTTATTACTAAGGATTTTTATTAAAAAATATCTGCAATTTATAAATACATCTCATTCATTTTTGGATAGTAATAAAATCATGCGAAGGGAAAATCTCTCTTTTTGATTGGTAGTTCTGTGTTATTGGGTTGTATAATATGCTGTCAATGAAATCGTCATTGAAGAGATTAAACGAAAATAGATTAATGACTAAATTTGATTTGTGTATGGATAGACTCTCAATAATATGAAAACAAATTTGGCCATTTTACCTTAAAAGTCCTTAATACACGTTTGTGATCAGCTAAAAATTGTTTTCAGGGTTGTATAATATTGCTGATTAGGATTTTATTTTGGAGCGGGCCGATGAATTTCTTTCAGTTATAGGTCTTGAGTTTCAGATTTAGGTATACCACTTTCAAAATGAATTGTGGTAGTACAATTTTCAGTTCATTTTATTGAATTAGAAAGAATGACGTACACTTACTCAATCAAATAGATAAAGGGTGTGATGTCTACACTATCAGCCATGTTTACTTGGTAAATTAAATTAGAATGGATATCTTTATCGTTTGTCTCATGACATGTCGCCAGCAGCTGCACGCGATTATCTAAGAAACGATGTCAACAATTATTGATAGTACGGCTGTACAATCTACAGGCAACTTTTTCAAAGGTTACTTTAATCTTTAAAAATAACTTTTAACGGTTATTTGAATTTATAAATATTTTAGAAACATTTCCATGTTTCATCACGAAATTTTGATATAATGTAATATGTTTTGATACATGCATGGAAAAGAACAACAAAGTCGCAAGTGATCATATTCATATTCAATATTATCATTCTTATTATTATGAGTTGTGACATAATTATTAACAATTTTGAAATAAGCAAATTACAGAGCAAAAAAGTGGAGCTTTTGGTGTAAGGTTGTGATATCTGTGCAAATACACTCAGAATGCAATAGACCTAATTCGGTCTCTAATCACTCGACTAGAGACCAGTTTTGGAGTGAACAAGAGATCTTTGCAAAGAGACTGTGCATCTGTTGGACATTTTCACTCCAAAAAGAGCAAAAATTTGCTCTTAACAAATGCAAATCTCATTTCATAATGTCTGGTCCTTGGTAACACTCTGAGATGATCGAGTGTGATTTAACTCTTTTGCATTAAGAGTGTGCATCAATGATAGCACAATTCATTTTAAATATTGTTATTGAGTGAAATTGCGCCCTCTAGTATTCATTTTACATCCCTAGTGAATCGTCCATCCATCGTGCTTTTCATAAACATATAGAACCTCCAAACTTTCAAAACTTTTACCGTTTTATTGCCCTTTCGAATTTGACGTGAGAAATGATTGAATTATTGTTCCCTTTATTTTTTTATCATAAATTAAATCGTCTTCAGATATTCTCAGTCGTGCCCAGTAGTCAACTTCCTATTCTAACACTGCAAATCCCAAATGCGGAACACTATCCTCGATTTAAAATATGCATGCCCTCTATTGAAATCCTACAATAGAACTAAAAAATGACGAACGCAGAAATTTACCCGCAGAAAGAATTGTTCAATTCGGTCCATTCTACCATTCACACCGTTTCCAATTTATACTGACATTAACATTTTATGTTTATACTATAAAATTGGAGCAAGCAACTAAACCCCTCAAATAAAGTTTGGAAATCTGTGTTTGGCCATTAATTTCTCCCAATTTCCGATTTTATACAATGCATATTTGATATCATTCAATGGATCATTTAATTCTCTTTAAAATGATACCATGCTTGTTATGATCATGCCATCAGGGAAAGAGCAGGATTCAAAAGTGTTGGATGATGTCTGAATTGAAAAGCTGCAAAACGAGCAAAATAGGTTTGGAAATCTGAGTTTGACCATTAATTTCTCCTAACTCACAATTCTATACAATGCATATTTAATATCAGTTAAAAGATCATTTAATTTTCTTTAAAATGATACCATGCTTGTTATGATCATACCATCACAAAAAGAGCAGGATTCAAAAGTGTTGGATGAGGTCTGAATTGAAAAGCTGCAAAACGAGCAGAAATAGTCATGAAGGGTCAATACAGAACATGATTCTTTTTCTTTGTCAATAAAGATGAAAATCCATTCAAATGAAGCCCCTGCTTCTGTAGTGATGATACTGTGAGATAACATTGTTTGAGTCGTGGTTTGAAATACCCATGCATGTTTGTTTGTTATGTTTTTGCTTGTGCAGAGGTGTGTTTGATTCCATGTTAATGGTGATGTTAAGGTGCATGAAAACATTTAAAAGAAACCGCTGAGAAACTCACTCATCACCACTGAAAAAAGAACAGTGAGTTTCAATATTGTGTCCTTTTGCAACTTTTGAATTTTGAACTTGCCCCACATTTCAAGGCACTGCACCTCCATGTGATTCATAATCATATCCTGTAGGGTATCATTTTAAAGAAAATTAAATGAGCTATTCATTGATAGTAATTAAACATTGATATTTACTAAAACCGATGAGGAATTATCGATCAAATAAAAATAAAAAACGCTGACAAACTCACTCATCACCACGGAAACAAGAACAGTGACTTTCAATATTGTGTCATTTTGCAACTTTAGAATTTTGACCTTGCCCCACATTTCAAGGCACTGTACCTCCATGTGAACCAAATCATACCATGTCGGGTGTCATTTTAAAGAAAATTAAATGCTCTATTTATTGCTATCAATTACACATTTATATTTACTAAAAAAAAAGGAGGGATTTTCGATCAAAGTTAGATTTCCAAACTTTTTTTGAGGAGTTTATTTATCTAATATTTTTTTCCAACTTTTCTTGCTTCCAATTTTCAATCACGCGACTGCACACGAGGTGTTGGTTTCTTTCAGACCACGTGTGGGTGTTTGATGAAGGAATTTCTATGTATTTTTAAAATACATCGATCTGGAGGTTTTAACCCCATTTTTCTTCATCGCCGAGGTGGCTCTTTACTTAGAAACTTCAATCAGATCAGTCTAACTACATTAAAGAATGTGGAAGAAGACATCAATATAATATTTTGAAAGTGGTAACTGTAAAAAAAAAAACGAAACAATTAGTAACAGAAATCAATAGATAAACATTATGTGAAAGGGGGAAAAACAGGGAAACGGGACCCAAATAATAGTAATCATTCCAATGAATTGTGAATTAAAAAGTCAACATTGAATGGGGAAAAAAACAGAGCGTTTTAGTAAGTTGATGGAGTTGTAGCAAACCAATATAATAGCAAAGATCAATACCGATTATTAGTTATAGTAATAGAAGACTTACATCAGTGAAAATGGCACAGAACTGGAAGCCTGACTGCTAGGATCCACAGTACTCTTCCAGAATCTCGGGTAAAGGTAAAGGAACTGTTATATTCTGGATAGACTAATGCTCATATATATACACTAAAATGAATTCTGAAAATTTGGGTGTTATTGTTCTGAAAGTAAAAACCGAAAGTAGAAACCGCGCTTTCTCATTATTCTAATAGAATTCTCCTGTGGAAGAGCTGACCACGCCCTGCCCTATTCGGTGTATCTAGAACTATCTACGATGCTTCTCTGTTTTACACTATCTGTAAAAAAATGGATTCAACATTGAAGGTTGTCTTACTTTTTTTTACTTGCAAATAATAACTTTTTAAACGCCCGTCCTACGGGACTTATTATATGGTATTACGCTCGATGTCCGTCTATATGTCCGTCCGTCCGTCTGTCTATCTGTCCGTCCGTTAACTTTTCTTTGAAAACGCGATAATTTCAGTTTAACTTAACCTAGGCTCATATAATTTGGTGTGTATAATAACATGCAGCATGTATTTTAGAAAGCCTATCGATTTTGAGGTCAAAATGTCAAAGGTTAAGGTCACAGTGAGATATTTTCATCTTACCCTTCTGAAGTCCTTTTAAACGCGATAACTTTAGTTTTTAAAACTTAACCGAAGCTCATATAATTTGGTGTGTATTATACTAGCATGGATCACACGAAGCCTATTGATTTTGAGGTCAAAACTCCATTTTCCGCGTTTCAGGCGAGCGTTTTATGTGCTCGCCCCAGCGACACTCTATATAGTTGATAATAATGATGATGATGATAATGATGATAATGATAATAACAATAAGATAATAATAATAATAATGATAATAATAATATACAACATACCGCTTAATACAACATTTCGAAGCAACTGTATACTATTACCCGCGGCTTTATATGACAATACCGAGTAATTTATTGATAAATGTCCTTGACAAAATTATTTCCTTTCGTTTCTTTGTTATTTTCTTCTGAAATAACTGTAATGTAGCTAAAAAGAAATATTACGCACTTATTTTCATGACCAAACTATGCTATTTTAGGGTGAAACATTTTGAATTATCATGTTGATCCAGTCTTCAGATTTACAACATCTGTTTGCTTTCTGAAAGTCACATCTGTATCCTGTTTATATATCTCAGCAAGCAGAACAACTATTCGTCGATAAATATTATTTCTATACGGTCTTTTCTGATATTACTTGTTACTTTGGAGAGTATTAAGAAGGAATTTATTTAGACAATACAAATTGCATTCATTTTCTATATGGATTGGATGATAAATGTATACGAAGACTTACAACTATACATCTCTCTTCATTACTTTCCTTTGTCTTATTGTAATTTTGTAGAGATTCGTCTTGGTTCGTATCGTCACGTCCTGCTATGTCTTATCTTGGGTGTTTTTGTTATTGTATTTTCCTTACTTCTTGTTTGCACGTCAGTACATTTGAAATCCTAAATATTCTTGTCAGTAGCTCTTTCTTCATTTAAGATAAAATACATTGTTTGATTAGATATTACTGAGCTGCGAGGTCCCATTTGTCACATGTGTCTGTGATATGTTGTAAACATGAACCCTTGAAAAGAAAATTGCACCAGAAATTCGTAATAAAAAGTGATCCAAAACACCATGGCAATTTCATTGCATAATACTAACATGTGTTACATTGATATTTTCAGGAGATTAATAAAATTGTGATGATTTTTAAGTAATAGATATCTTTTAAGTGTCTACATAAATTTGATTTTTCCATCCTTGATTTCGTTTTAAATCCCCCTTCCATACAAGCAATATCAATGCACGATACACATCAAAGTTCGTGATGTTTAAAATTTTTAAAATTAGTTCTTTGTAATGTTAACCAATGCCTTTTAAGACATAGTTAGACGTGTATTCAGAAATTGTAAATGTGTCCGAATCGATATAGATAGATAGAATTGGATGGATATGGAGAGAATGAGGACTTCTTGTTATCAGTCTGTGAATCCATTTATTTAATTATAAAGGGGTTATAGTACTTTTCTTCTCGAAATGCCAACGTCTCCCCAGAGTGCACCATTTGCAAATAATATCACTAAACATGGCGAATCATGAATATTAAGAGAAATGGGAATGGGGTAGAGAAATGGAAAAAGGGAATACAGACATAAAAAGTATAGTAATAAAGTATAAAGAGTACTTTATGTTAATGCTAATATAATATCTAATGAGCGTGAGTGCCCGTCTCTGCGCGCTTGCGATTGTTTTACTGATGGATGTATTATGTCAGAAGTTTTGTCCGAGTGTGTGTATATATGGGTGGAACCTGTGAAAGGTGTGTATGTTCATAATGTTATGTTCAAAGATACGTGGATTTATAATGTTTGTGCGTGTGAGGGTATACGTATCACTATGAAGGAAATGAATCAAGTATAGGCCTATCTATTACAATATAATTGTCATAAAGTACTTTAAAACTATCGGGGGGAAAATACGGGAAAATACGAAAGGTTTGTATCCTCGCTTGTATGTTTGTGTTAGATTGTGTGGGCCATTAGGTGTGTGATGGTGTGTGTGTGTGTGTCTGTGATGAAACAGTGATAAAAGAGTGATAAAGAGAGAGGGGAGATTAAAAATGTGTGTATGTACGTGAGGGTGTGTGTGTGTATGTACGTGTTAAAGCGCGGTAATGTTTGCGAGCACGATAGACATCTTCAAGCCCTAAGTGATAAATTAACCATCATTCCAGACGCCGGGCCATTAGCGCACATATTTACTGAAACATTGGAACATGCAGTAAACAAAGATGAAATGAGAGAGCAATAGTCACAGATACAGTGAGAGTTTGAATTGGGGGAGATGGGGAATGATTATCAACATTATGCATAGGCTATTGGTAATTGTACTATTATCACCCTAATTTGGAATTTATATAGCAAAATACGCTAATTTTAGCCTAGACTTGAGCTTATCAAACTTCTGTTTAAAGTAAATCCTGAAAATGTAGAGATGGGAAGAAGAGATAGAGTGGAGAGATTGGGAAGATGAGGGGTATCTCTGAATATCAGTGCTTGGAAACACGAGCTAAATTCATCTTTTCATCAAACATTCTATGTCCTAGTTTACATTAAAAGCACACCAATTCCAACACTTGACGTAGATAACTTCTCTGGTAAGTGTTCATCAAATTAAACTTGCCCTTATTTCTACGTTTTTGCTCCCCTATAAAGAGGCGCCCTGAATGCATCCCCTCCCCTGATAAATGGAAGGAAAGGGAGCACCAGACTACAGAGACAGAAAGACTAGCAAATGTTTGCACATCTGATCGTCTTCTGTCGCATTTTAAGGCTAAAATATTCTCGCTGTTTCCCTTTCTCATTACGCGTGCCAAAATGTTTGCCTATTTCAAACTGCGAGCATTTTTAGTGTCATCAGTCCAAATTTATTTTTGAATGTCGGGGTGACACTTAGCGCAAGAACCAGAAGATGAAGAGAGCCTTTTGGTTTGTCGAGACGAATAGAACACGACATCTTTCGAAAGAAGAGAGGCTTGAAAATAGCTGTCATTCATTCAAACAAGTTTTATATCGATTTATATAGTTTTATATCGATTTCCAATATCATGTCTTGGTATATCCCTGTTCACAGCGTGTACACTGTATCCAGGGGTGTGTTCACAGTGTGTACACTGTATCCAGGGTTGTGTTCACAGTGTGTACACTGTATCCAGGGGTGTGTTCACAGTGTGTTCACTGTATCCAGGGGTGTGTTCACAGTGTGTACACTGTATCCAGGGATGTGTTCACAGTGTGTACACTGTATCCAGGGGTGTGTTCACAGTGTGTACACTGTATCCAAGGGTGTGTTCACAGTGTGTACACTGTAAAAAATATTGGGTAAAATTTCAACCAGCACGAGGGTAATTATGTGCCCAACCAATTTGGGGCAGTATTTTACCCCTTACCCAATGCGGGAAGCATATTGTCCAGTAAGGTAAAAAAATAAGCAGCAATTACTTAGAATGGGCAAAATTTTCATCACACTAGATGAATAAAAAATGCCCCAAAACAAATGCCCAATGTTGGTTGGGCATTTACATGAATCAGTTATCATATTTTTTGTTCATAATACATGTAGATGAATCTGAAACGGGTCTAGTGAATCGAGATTATTAGAATTCGAAACTTGGTCCCTTGACTTTCTCTCCCCTTTGACTTGTCCACTTTTCCCAAGTTTGAAAGATGGTTATCTGATTCAGATGTGAATAGGGTTTTGGGAGAGAAATGATGGATGGTCATTTCCCATAACGAGTCTATTCATCTGATAATAAATTAAGGAAAAACGTGAAAGAACCGAGGATTCTAAAAAGTCCCATTGTTATTCCCCTTTGTATTACTTCCCGAGGTACATGACAACACAAAGACAATGATTGATGTATGATGGTGATCAATAAAATTAAGGGATGAAAAAAATGATACTGAAGTGAAAGAGAGTGAGAGGGGGGAAGAGAGAGATAGAAAGAGAAAGAGAGAGGGGGGGGAGAGGACGGGTTAGATAATACATTAAAACATGTAGAGAATGGGTCAAGTTGTCACCAAAAGATGAAAAAATTAAAAGAAGGGAAGAAAGTGAAATTTGATAAGCATTGACGTAATTTTGTGCGTGGTAATACGGAGGTGTGTGTAGCGGGGAGGGGGTTTCTACGTGTTATGCGATACATATTATACAAATTATATCATATTAAAGCTTAGATCTTCAGCTTTATCATAATTTAAAAATCGTTTGGGCTCAAACAGAAATTAAGTGGAAAAATAACAACTTTTGTTGCATGAAAATAATTATTTTCTTTCATGTTTTAGATCAAAAGTTTTACCAATATTACACAATCTTTGTAAAAATCCAAACAAATGACCTGAAAAACTAACTTTTTTTCTTTATAAAGTTACCAAAAACATTAAATTTGGTCAATATTTAGAGCAGCAATGGCCGAATAAAAAGAGGTATTTTCGTCCGCACCAAGCTCATTAACAATGCAAAATCCTCTAGTAATGAATATCACTTGGATAAAAGAAGCTACTTTTTCAGGGCTTGCCGACTGACTGGATACGTGTCAATTGTTTAAGCCTAATCGCGATTTTTTTTAATCTGAAGATTAATCAAATAGTAAATTTTAAACAGCATTCTAAATTAGAAAATATTCGTTTAGATTTCAAAAGGTCAAATCTCACTCCTCATTTTATGTGCCACTTCTCTTTTATGTCAGAAGGTGTATTTGATAAAAAATACATTAACTGACATATGAGAGAATAAACATGTTTCAAAATGAAGGTACTGAATCCATTGTGTCTTCTTAATGGGCCCCTCTGTGGTCTAGTGGTTAAGGCATCGGCGTTCTAAGCTGGGGTCCCGGTTTCGATTCCTGGCAGAGATATATTTTCGGCCTCACCAAGTTTAAAAAAGGGAGGATAGCTCTGGAAAAATTGGTTAATGTTACGTCAACCATTGTTTTCCATTCCCATTGAGTTAAAACATATTTAAATCAAATATGCATGGCCGTTGGGGGCAGCACGCGTAAACTTTATTGAAAAAAAAATCATAAGCGAACGAGCTTGTCATTGGGGCGCTTTTGCCTATTTTACAGTGGAATCGAAGGATTTTGTTTGCATACTTTTGGTGAATTTTGTGAAAATTTTAAGTAAAAAAATGTACTGGGGGGGGGGGGGGGGACTGCCCCCTGCTGCGTACGGCCATGCATTATGTGATTTCTCGACATTTGTTTAGCAGGCATTGTTATAAATTTTTACATATCGGTATGCATTCCTTATCTATTACTGGTATCTACTTTTATTTCATTATTATTTGATGGATTCGAACATTTAAAAATCATATTTTAGGACAGTTAGGTACGTTATAAATTAAAAAATGTAAGTTATTATACAATTAGTTTTTGTTGGTTACAATTCTAACGGTGGCAATTAAAACGTATAGCTTGTAGGATGTATATTGATCTACTAATGGATGGGGATAATGAGGATGTATATATTGACATGTTTATAAAATATCCACAATCCGAAACATCTGGACCTACGCACTATTCTGATTTGTAGGTTGTGAATTGTAGGAGATACTTATTGTGGAAATTGACTTATCTTCGGATATTAATGGAATTATTATTGTTATATTAAATAAATTTACCTTCTCTGCATCAACTACGACTATCTGTACTTTTATACTGACATTGAGATATAAAGTAATATTCTTATCTTTAATGGAATACAATAAAATTATCTCCATATGATGCATGGATGTATGTCTATGTGTGAGTGTGAGAGGTTGATACGCGTGTGTGGGTATGCGAGGGTGGATGTGTGTGTGTTCCTTTTCTTCTTCTTATTTTTTTTTGAAATCTACAAAGTGAACAATTTGATTAGTTTATATTGGCAACAATTTCGTTCAAAGCACTAGTCAATAATTACACACATAAACACACACCCACACACGCAATTAAAATGAAGAAAAATAAAGAAGAACCTCTAGCAACACTCTCTTTGCGAAAGGGACGTCCAACCCTTACACAATATTGAATTTGCTGTCCAGTGTCATTTAAAAGTGGTTCAGTTTATGAAGGTAATTTTGATGATTGATGGGAAACAAATACCCTGGTAATATTCTTCACCGATCATCATCGTGATATTGGGTCGCAATATTGCACTAATGATAATCATCTAAAGTACCTCTATCAGCTAAGTGTTGCGAGCGGGGCGTTGTGTGTGTGTGTAGGACAAAGATTGGATATTCATGCGACCACGAAATTCAGAGAGTGGCCGATCACGGCGATATCCTCCCCTCCGCGCAGCATACAAACTATCCATATCTCGTTAAAAATATATACACTTATAAGTCGCTTCGTACTTCGTGCAGTTGCCATGGCAAGGCTGTAGCGACGCGTCCGTTGCTAAGCACGTGGGCTATGCCCCTAATAAAAAAAATGAGGCGCCGCCGACACCAAAGAAGTCAGGCAGTATATGATACAGTATTGACGTTTGTTCGATAATCGATGTGTTCGTTGTGCTACAATATGATATCTATATATATGTTTTTTTTCCTTTCAATATTGTTGGTTGGATTTGTCATGCTTGTACTGTTTTATTGCACAGCCTTAAAGTTTATGGAACCTATAAACGTGGGTTCGAAACTATACTTAAACGTATTATGTCATTTCCTTCATTAAAATTTCATATTACCTGCCTCTGTAGAACCATCAACAAATTGAATTATCAAAGAGCCGTACATTTTCTATTTCACTGGTATTGTTTTTTCGACTATAGAATATTATATTCAATAATCATGAGATTGATAACCGATGTGACGGGTTTGGCTTGTGTGTGTACATACTCGTGCGTATGATTAATCATCATTATCATCGAGACAATGATTTCTCATCACCCCCGGGTCCTCATACAATAGACTCGAAGTGAAAATGAAAAATCATGACAGCCTCCCATTGTGATATGATTCATTCTTCGACACCCAGCTAGGTTCTGTCAAATATTGTATATTCTTGAATTCGACATTCACTTGACATAATGTCCTCTGTCATAATTATGCCACTGTCATACAATTAAACCGGCTCCAAAGCAACCTGTGATGTTCCATTGGATATATATAGTAGATCGGGTTTGATTCGGTTTCATCATCATCACTGCTATCATCACATTTATCACCATCATCATTACCATCAACATCATCATCATCGACATCATCACCTTTAACACCATCATAGTCATTATCATTATCATCACCATCACCATCATCATTATCATCACCATCATCATCATCATCACCATCACCATCATCGTCATCGTCATCATCATCATCACCAACATTATCATCACCATCATCATCATCATCCTCCTCCTCATCATCATCCTCCTCATCATCATCCTCCTCCTCATCACCATCACCATCACTATCACCACCATCACCATCATTACCACCATCATCATTATCATCGTCATCACCATCATCATCACCAGCATCATCACCAGCATCATCTTCGTCATCATCTTTATCATATTCACCACCATCATCATCACCAGCATCACCATCATCACCATCATCATCGTCATTTTCGTCATCACCATCATCATTATCATCATTTTTATCATGACTATGATCATCATCACCATTATCATCCTCATCATCATTACAAAATCATTGAAATATGATATTAATACTGAAAAAATCTAAAGAAAATCAAGCGATTATCTAGAATGTCAAGAAATTTGATTTATTTGTCATTCTCACGTGATATACAAGCAAGTAGAAAATAAAGGGAAAGTCATTTGCATTCCTGGAATGTCAAATATGAACAAGACAGCACAAAAGAGGCACTTTCTTTCATCAGTCATGATAAACAAAATTTGAAATAAAGCAAGCGATAAATATATAACACCAATAGCTCTCGTCAGCCAATAGACCTGCTTTAAATTTGTAAGCCGATATCCCTTAAAATCTACTGGTCTATCTCGAACTCCCTCATGTTCCTTTGGGAACGTAATCAATCTTAGGACAAAGGATGTCCCATCAATCACAAGTTGATTGGATTAAACGGATATACACGAACTGATTGTATGATAAACCCCTCGACTACAACCGTTTCCAGATCAGTGTCACAAACATATATTATACTCGGTTTAATATACTTACAAAGGTGTACCTAGTTTTCATAGTTAAAGGCTAAATCTCGGGTTAAAATAATGGGTAGCAAAATATGTGAAAGTAAAAGTAATATCTCTTTGATCACTTTAAACCGGACTACTAGGACTCAGACCACAGAGCTTACAATATTGATTACATATATCGTACGAATGATTATATATAATCATTATTCATATAATCAAACGGAAAAAGCAATCAATGTTAAGCTTTGTGTAATGGTGTCCTGATTTCATATTAAAATGGTAAAGAAAAATATTATTCCAAAGTAGTTTTGAATATTGGATGTCCTATAACCATGATAACAATGAACAATATTCAAAGCACATGTCAAAACACGAAATATACAATCACCGTGAGGCATTGTTATATTTGATATATACTCTTTATCGTAAATCTTTATAGCTTTGGTCGTAATCTTGGATGGAATATGGCTTTTTAGCATATTCATATAAAGTCTGTTTGTCTGCTTGCGAACTACCAAATTTGAAAAACAAAGTTTCTTGTCACATGCATTTAAAGAAAGTGGGACTATACCTTTACCAATTTTATTGACTCAATGATAAGTTATTGTATTTAAAAAATAATCATTCTACGTCTATTTTGCAACTCTAGCTAATGCCATTTAAATTAATAAATTTTGAATCCTACTGGCTCGGCATAATCTAGTTGTTTGTTACCACGTGTTAGTTGCGAGACATTACTACATACAGGAGCAGTTGTCACCGATCATATTGGCGCATATAGCCATAGAGACTTTAATCGAAGAGGATAGTCACTTTTCCTTCTGTAAAACCCTGGTAGCAATTCAACCTTCTATTACTTAATTACCATAAAATATTGATGCGACATGCACCGACATTGCATATATAATGAACACTTCGTCTCATTAATTTTACGATAAGGACGGAGTTTTATTGACTTTTAGGAAAGGCGTGGAAAGTGATGAAAATAAAATAATCCATTACAGAGTGATTTATCATAACATTCAAAGTAATATATACAGCCACAGACAAGGTGAAGGCATCATCCATTCCATAATAATTTACATATCATTTGCTATCATTCTTATATGTATTGCTTTATTTTTAAAAGACAAGATAAGAATATTTGTGTTCAATTATTATTGAAATGATTCAAAGGACATATCAAGTCATCTAGCAAAGTCTAAACGTTATATCTTACAACCCCTTAAAACAATACCATCAGCATCATTAGCCCATTGTAGACTTTGAAAACAAATAAATATAATCCAATTTTACTCACTATATCGCTCTTGTCATCTCTGAATATATGAAATGACTAGATGAAGCAATTTGAGTAATCAATTAGATCGCAAGGCTCATCCACTAAATTGTGCAAATCCTGTTATAAAATTTACTAGAATTCTAGTTTTGAAAATATGGTAATTTTGAATGGAATCATGACAATTCGACCGGAACAGACAACTCTTAAAATGGGGAGAGTCTGAATTAGTTAAAGCCATTTTATATAGTATATCATAATCTAGCTATTTGACTAGAAATGTGAAAAATGAGATAGGAAAGGATTCAATTCTCTCAAGGTTCGATGATAACTTTAATTCTACAAAAACTTTGTCAATTTTGACTGGAATCATGCTAGATCTGGAAATCTTGTGAAGATAAGGAATGAGACGTATTATTTTTTTACTGTGCATAAATACGATGTAAACTAAGAGTTACCAACGACTTTTTGCGATATCATAAATTAACATATAATATATACATTATCATGTTTCATTGCGCGTTATCTCAAGCACGCAATCCAAACAAAATATTCAATAAGATCACTCAACAAGTCAGGTTCGTTACTATGTCAGTGTATAACTATAATTTTGTTCTGAGTTCTTGAAGCAAGAAACTATCATGAAACAACGTCCAAACCCGATTGGTATAATAAAAAAGACTTTTGTAAATAAATCTTTTTATGAGGAGGATAGGCCTGTATCCTCTTTTAGATGCGTCATCGGATATCGAAACTGCGTCTTAATATTATAAATTTTAGACGTGAAGAAAACATCATATATCCATACTTCCTAAATAAATATACCAAACCGATTTTATATCAATATGTTTACACTGTTAAAAAACCCTGATTTTACAGAAAAAAATAAGATTTTGCAGAAAGCAATAACAGAATCATTCCGTAAATTCATAAAACAGGAATTTTTCTGCAATTTGACAGAACAGGTCTGTTTAAAAAGGGGAAAAGAGTGTTTTATTTAAGGAAATTTGGAAGATTCCATACACCAAATACCAATTTCCTGTAAGATTACGTAATCTGGTAAGATTACAGGTGTTCTCGAGGCTCTGCTGCTGGAACTTCTTTTATTTTAAGGATAAATTTTCTAACAGTGTATAAAAAAAGAATGCATGCATAAATCTCGATGCATAAAACCTATATCAATAATGCTAGGAGATACAAGCTCATACAGTTACCGGCCCATCATCAATTTGACTAGAATTTTGTAATTTCTTATCTAAAAAAAATAAAACAATAGCTGACAATTTAATCACACTCTGACTCAAGAACATTACATTTTGTTGATCACTGTGAATTCCTATGAAAAGTGCACGTGTCATATTTTAAGAGCTTTAATGATTAGTCATTATTGCAAATTATGAATAAAAAAAAAATGAGCGAAAACCATGAAGCAGCTCTCTGATCGCAAGTGACGTATTCTTCTATGATCTTTTGATGCGAGCAATATACTTTTAAGCATTAGTATGATGAACCGTAGTGCTGAATCATGCTATAATAGGCACTTAAAACTATATAGCGCACATATCCACCTATACACCTAACATAGGTGGCGATTATGTTCAGTTTTGTGCGAACAGGCCTCACTCCAATGCTGTCGGGAGAGAAAGTCACGGAAATTAATTTTGCAATCAAACTAATGTATTTGCCAATCCCAAAGCTGAACCTATGCCATTAAGTTTATTGTTTGGTGATTCGTGCAAATATTGTGCCACCTTACGACACGATTTCCCCATTGCCCTATGTGGGTAGGTCATATGGGTACAACCAGTGTAGTGGGATACTTTTCTACTCCCCAGCCCAGGTAGTGGAGATAAAGTCCAAACTTGAACTATTTCGTATCTATTGGGAAAAAACTCAAACACAGGTTTAATATAATACTTTATAATTATGAACAAGAGGTGTAATCATCTCATACGTGAAGTTCCGTTATACTCGTTACCATTGTGATTCATCTTGTTTAAAACATTGTCGTGATTTTTATGAGTGATTTGTCTGAGTCCTATGTTAGAGCATACTTTCCTTTTATGACCGGTCTTAATGTAGACATGTATCTTAATAAAACCTTTAATTAGATCCCATTAAAAATTTCAATAGGCCTACGTAATAAATACACAAAGTATTTGAAAATACCGCTCTCTTTTATATGAATGTTTGTCAACAAATTTTCTTGTTTTATGATTTGGTTACATACTTTCTTTTCATTTTTGTAATAAGTTTTATGATGTTGTTATCTGAAATTGCCGTTTTAGCATTTCCTTTCAAATGCTCCAAAATATGAAGAAAAAAATTTACTCAGTATGCCAAAGCATGACAAAGTACGCTATGAGTTGACACAGCAGGGTTTAAGTTTTCTCCACATGAATTGTAATTATAACGGTAATATTCATAACTTTTCTGCATGAACAGTGATTGCAGAAATTGTATAGAAAAGTATATATGGAAAATGTTCTGCACAAAGTCCCATGTTATGCAGTTATCTTCAATGACAGAACAATTATTGTGATTAGACACTCCAAAATTAATATTTCCCCTTCAAACTATATCCAATGAAATCAAGGGGAAAACTTACAAAGTACGCTTTTGATTGTGTCAGATTTGTTGTTGTTGTTATTTTGCTCTTCTTATTGTATCGCTAAATTTTGTAAGTGGCCTTGTATTGTTTGTGTTATCGACAAAAAAGGTACAGAAAGCAATATTTCTTGGTCTTAGAGTTCATGTTATACAACGTTTTCAAAAGCAGAACAGTTATTTTGGAAGGAATAATCCAAGGATTTTGCTCACCAATAAAAAGCATAAAATAACTCTGTGGGGTATGAAATTTGTTCGCCGTGGTGGTTTTTCTTTCTTCTTGATTTCTGTGATTTCTCATTAAAGGACAATACCTATGCTAGTTAACAAATGGCATAATCACGGAATGAATTTCTTTTATTATTCCATTTTAGGAGGAAGAATGGAAATTGCAATGTGAACTATAGTTTATATTTTTTAAGAAAAAAAACAACTGAGTTTGACTTCTCAGAGCAGATCTCATCAAATCGAAGGATGTGGTCTGAGGCCTTCGATGTATCATATAAGATGCTTGAAGGTCATACAGCTTCCTTATCTATTGAAACTAACTTTTTTCAAAAGACAAATAATTTTGTAATAGTTTGGGATAATGTAAATGAGGCCAGTCTGATTTATGTCAAACTTTGTTATAAAAATGAATTCGAATTCAAATATAAAAGGTTAACACGAGATTGACATCTGTTGAAATCTAATTTAAAAAAAATAGAGGCATATACAGGCTATATTAGATGACTTCATTATTAATGAAGTTTGCTCATTGCGAATTGTTTGAGATCAGTATTCACCCCACCCCCAAACAATTGTGTAACTAAAAATATTCCAAATACAAAATCTGAACTTTTTTTGTGATTAAGAATCTATAAAGAACATCTGAACGTCGCTTTCAACACTTCTACGCGGAATAAATTCCGGAACAGTTTCATTCTGCTATCAAAATAATCATAAGTAAGAGAATATGCACATTTCTTGTGGCTGAAGAAAAACTTACTTTCTCCTTGTAGGTTTCAAACTATATGCATGTAATCAACTACTATTTTCAATGAATAAACTAATACAACGAAATAAAATTTGAATTTAACAAATGTATACAGGGTAAGTGCATCCAACCAGAAAGTGCCAAATATATTTGATCAGCAATTAAAATTGGACACACTTATTGGATACTTAACTGCAAACTCATTAATTTTAGGGCCGTATTCGACATTGTCTAATGAGGCTAGCCTGAAATTGATCTACCATTTTCTTATGCTGACGTAGTGCGCGATTCTAATACTAAAGGATATAGTACCCCAAAACAGTGAGAAATGTAGCCAAAGAGAGGAGATAGGTCTATGTCCAATGGTAACCTTTATCATGTCGAAGGAAGGGGAGCTGGAACATTTTGATAATCCTTTCTCTCTCTCTCTCTCTTTTTGCTACATATTTTACATATCTTATCGTGAAGAAACCGATTTATATATCTCCTTCTTTCAATCCAAGTGCTCTTTGGTAAACGTTTTTTTTTAGATTTCGAGATTCTTTACATCATTGTACACCTTAAATACCAAATTGCCCCACTATTTTTCTAGCTAACCTCCGATAACATTCTTGAAACCATCCATCCCCTTAACAAAGTCCACCTCCACAAATTAGTTAACCGCTATATTGACGTAAGAATCCTTGGATTTTTTAACGGCTTCTGCGATTAAGATAATTGTCATATTCAAGATAAACAAATGGAAACGTTTGTACTTATCATTATGAAAAATAAGCATATTTAAGTTCACAAAAAGAAATACATAAGAAAACGAGGGAATTGCCGCAGAAATATTCTAACACATGCCTTCAAACCTGGTGATGATGTATGTCGTTTACCCTCTTCTACGGTATAAATAATTCTGAACATTCACTCTCTAATACCTTCAACCGTATAATGTTTAATTGAAAAACTGTAGAGGGGATAAACTATACATGTCAAATGATATCAAAACCTGTATGATTAATATGACATTTAGAGGCGCTACGGAGACGGGGGAATTTATTATTGGTTATGCATGTCGATACTACGATCACTGTTGCTTTGCTGTTATTATGTTCAGGGGCCGCGGACCGGTTTTGAAAATGAAGGGCTGACCATACCAAAAGTACAATCTGCAGGGTGGTCAATTTTATGTTTTGTACACGGTTTTGGAAAAAATGGCGGAGGGAGGGGGGGGGGGGGGCTTTAGCCCCCCTCCCGTTCTGCAGCCCTTGATGTTTTATTGCTTAGTAAAAAAAGGTGACTTAATGGCAGTTAAATTCAACCACTCCTATCTGTTGTATACTGCGGTGTGATTTTTCTAACAACAAATAGAACGTAAAAATTTAAATCTTTATATTTTGATTATGTTTATGTCAATAAAAACTATCAAATTTTAGTTTTGACCTCAATGAACAGAATTCCAATTTAAGCATTTTACATACTGCGGTGTGCATTGTCATTCAAACCACATGCAGTGCGGTAAAACAACGAAGAGAATAATTATTAAATACTATAGATCGCTTAGATCTGATTTTTTATCACGTACTACTTGTATTCATCGGAGGATTGATTTTGAATAGAAATTGAGATTAATATTACGATCACATACACACTTTTCGCCGTTATGAAACCATAGGCATGATGAAATAAAAAAGGTCTATCTTATATAATGACTATCCTCGGCGTAATCTAATGTGGTTACGCAAATGTTTTTCCCTCTACCGAGCACTTAAGATGTCACGGTGAGAGATAAACTCAATATTTCTTTATTACATTAGGATGTAAATAGATTCATCAAAACAGGGCATAGAAAACACTGAAAACATACTACCAACAGGGAATTTGAATAATGGTTAATTCGGCCTACATGTATCATATTTCCCAAATTGTCGTGTGTCATTGGTATATAGGACCGGTTATCAAGATCTCAACTGAATACTAAATATTTGTCCCATTAACAGAAAACTCACGTAATGTCGGCTGAAAACGCCAAGGGAAGTATGCAAATTAAGATGCGCACGTTTCAATATGTATGTGTCTGTTTTTCAAATTTCATCTCCCTGATACCGTTTAACTTACTGTCAACATGGTGTAATACTTTTCCTATAAATCATGGCACAATTTATTTTTTTTATCTACTTTGCCTGCATGTATTTGTTTTGTTATTTTTTACCATTTATATTGCCTATCTATCTATTTATTAGTAGTTTTTTTTTCTCATTTTGTCATTATTTTGCAAGATATGAAAGGTAGAAAAAAGACCATTCAATGACTTGTCACGATTCATTATAATCAATTGCACGTCGAAAAACTGATGTGTGTGTATTCGTACAAGACGCATAGAGACTCTATGGTAACACGACTACGGTATATAGGCATGCGCAGTGGCGTAATGACCCAAAATTTGGGGGCCACGTGGTGTCTGTGGGGCAAGCTTAAAGTCGTAGTTTTTTGCCTTTTTAAGACGAAAATCTCGTTTTGTGATAGATTTTGACATAATATTCAATAAATAATGTCATATTATTTTTACCTTTTCCTTTTCTATTCCTTCCTTGTCTCCCCCACGGTTTCGGACTTTTATGGGGAGCCATGGCCCCAGCTCCTGCCAGTGGGCGTGTGTGCACATTCATAATGGGTGCGTGCGCATGAGTATGAGTTCTGTTAATACTGTCAACTTACCTTATTTCTACAAATTCGATTATTCGAAGGGAAACATGATATTGTGCAAACTGCTATGTATAAAACGATTAAACTCCTAATCACATTTGGATTGTATTTCTTCAAAATGAAAATCGTACATCCACAATATTCACTCTAATCGTAATCAGATGAAAGTAGGTCGACTCACCATGTTAATTTGGCTGTCAACGATTCTAATCAACCACTATTCTCTCCAAAGATTCATAATTAGGCTTCCAATTACCTCAGCATCATGCATGATCAGCACATTTGAATGCTAATTGACCATTGCCACGGGCATGATGGAGATGTATTGGATGCTATAACCCGATTTCTCTCCAATCAAGGGATCATTGTACCCAGCAAAATACAAAGTCGATGGGTAAAAGATAAGGACGCAATTATCATCTTGTGTAGAGATATAGTCGAAAATACGGTGTATTCGTCAGATTCATTGTGTGTGTACAATAGGGAGCTTGGTTAAAACCTAATTCATCGCAACAACGACAAATTGTCGAGAAAACGTGTAATATATGCCTATAACGATTAATATTAATAAAAAAGCTACGAAAATTAAAATGAAATAAAATGATTAATACATGGGCGTAATAAGTTTACATATTGAGAGGCTTAATGATGGCAGACTACATAATAATCTATTTGATAAGAAAGACTTAATCAGGTGATCTTTATCATTTAATATGATCTTAATAAAAATAAAACTCCATACATCTATTCAGATTATCCACCGATTTTAAATCTTTTGTAGCAACAACCCACTTCAAACTCAAATTAGTGATACGAAACAGCCTATTGTTCCCCTATTGTTCGAGGCAAGGCTAATCAATTCAGTGCGATCCTTTATAATTATAGATTCTCTCGAGAATGCAGCGCAGTATTATGCGATAGCAATGTATCTAGACGAGTCAAGGCTGCGTGTAATACCAAAAATAATACGGAATTGCAATTATGATGTATAAATATTTGACAGGACCCTCTCGGTGTAATTGCAATAGCAACTACGCGTACTTTCTGATGTAAGCGTATAGCTGGGGCTCAGGAGTTACGCGGCTCCGTTCATTGTTGATGCCGATCATTTTTTTTTTGGCAGAAGGTGATTGGTTCTGCAGAACCAATGGGCTTTCAACTAATCTCTTTATATTTCCAGCCTATGAAATAATTTCGATTAATTGTTCTTTGTGTCAGTAATACAGGGATTTTTGAACTATTTTGCCACAGTTGATTTGAATTTACTTTTTTTTTAATCTGTCAATGAAACAATGACTGAATCAAATCGAGTGTTATCATACCGAAATGAGTGCTCGTACTACGCACTAACTGACTTTTACATTTTCTTTACACATTACATCCCATGTCTTTTACCAGTCACAAACTAGACAGGAGAAAACGCCCTACCTCCTGAAAATGTTTCAATATGAATGCAGAATCATAGCAAAATCATAATTGATTTATACAATAGACCTAGATACTCAAGGACTTTTTTGTAGTGTAACCATTCCAGTATATGATATGTAGTATCTCTCGTTGCTATGGTAACATAATTAGACGTCTGTTGAATTGGCGCGAAAGTTCCAATCACATAAACTGTTAAAAACAATTATAAGACTCAAACTTTATGATTATCTTTAAAAAGGCAGTAACAATGTTAGAAAGAAGGCAACGTTGAAAGGACAGTACATTTAGCATTAACTACAATTAATACAATTTTGTTTATAAAATGTCAATTCTTCGCTGTTAGCATGATGGGTTAACTTCTAGACAATAAAAGTAAATTTCAAAATTTTGTCAGAGATAGTAAATAAACTACAAATCTTAGAATTAGTCTTCCTTGTTTTAAAGATATGTTTGACTAATCATTTTTCAAATTGTGGGCAACAAGAACAAAAGACTTCTGCCATGCCTGAAAACAATAATCTAAGAATAATAATAACTCTTTTTATGGAAGATTCTGGAGGCGAAGTCTCTGATAGGACTTCCTAGGAAAGCTTCTAAAACAGGAAACGAAAAGAGAAAGTCCTTTTAATACTGCTATAAACAACATCCATGGATCATATAGTACACCACGCATATCCGTAAATACCCTGGGCCAAGGCCCATTTACAGTGAGTCCATCTTAATAATTAAGAACCCATTCATACAAAATCAGATGTTACGTTTCCATGACAACTAAAAGAATCAGAATTGGAATATGCACTGACTGGGAACTAAATGGGCTTGCAATATTCTGTTACTACTATTGGCAGGGTTGTAAAATAACATCCCCATATAGGCAGCGCAGTTAGATATCAATTTTCTGGATGTAAATGTGTTCTAATGAACCTTACCATCTTAAGATGAAACCGTCCATCCGAATATCTAACGTGTCTACCAATATTGGATTAAATTGGAACATGCATGTTGGTTGGGTAAAAAAGATAACAAATATTTTATAAATTTTACGCAATGTTGCGTTCAAATAGCAAAAAATGTGGTGAATAAAAAACCCGGCAAACATGCTTGTTGCCTTTATTGGGTAAATTTTTACTCAGTGTTTTTAGAGTGTAGTATGCATTAGATTTATCCGGATAAAGACTTATTATGCTCAGTCGGTTCGACTTACCTACACCCTCTGGCCAATATCCAACTGAAGTTAATTGTTCTTCAGGCTACCGCGTTGTTTTCGTATAAATGGAAGTAAAGTAATGAAAACATGTTATGTTTACTAAGATCGTATATCGCATTCAATGACCTCTCGAAGTAATAGAACCATTCACAATCTCCTCATGGCAATCTGTCATCCGTGTTACCGATATTATATATTGAAGATTTACTCATTTCATAATTACAACTCTGATATTTTTCACCAATAATTTACCCAGCCCACACTCACTGCTTCTGTGAGGTAATATAAGTTCTTGATTGAAAGAACCTGTTCATCTTATAACAGCCATACTTGTGGATCATTACTGACGGACCTTTACTCAATCAGCTAATCAGATGCAAGGATTTGCATTTAAATATCACTTTATGAAATACTTCACTGGTTACAAGTCAAATTGTCGTAAGTTTGATAAGAATATTATTGATAATATTATATAAACCCCAAAATGTTCACAGTGTGATGCTGTAATCAATTACGACGTGAGGTGAACTCGTGCGTATGTGGTATTCATCAGATTAAAAGGATGATTTTAGGTATATAACAAAGTTTGGACTTGGCATCCTGCATGTTAGCCAGAGGATTTCCGGACATAGCAACATCAGATGTAAGCAAAGAGTAAGCTTACATTACACGTAGTGTTATTATTGAAAATAGGTCAATGCATTGGGATATAAAATGTAATAAAGAAAAGAGTTAATACCTCAATACGACGTTTCAAGATAATAACATCCATTATTGATACTAAGCCCAAGTAGGTAGACCTAATTGGCATGCATTTGCTTGCCTTTATTGGATAAATACTAATAATGCAATCCCTTAAGAAATTGAATGATTTCGTGGGCATCACAAACTTTTACTTTTCATCGGTGAAAACTAGCAAATGAAAAGATGAATACTTCTTACCAAAACACTACCATGATTACGTGCATAATTCAGTGTAATAGACAGAATATTTCAAGCATGATCAAGAAGAAAACTTGATGATACTTGACAACAGATGCAAATTGAAAAACTTTTCGGTGATAACTCACAGTCCTTCATTTTCAAATAGTGAAGGAATGTTACAGTTTATAAATGCTGATGACGTCTTGCTGCGGTGACATATAATTTGATTGCATCATTGCATTATCTACAAATTTAAAGAGGTGAAAGACATTCATAATCTCCAGAAGGCTTTAGGGTTGCCTCGGGACGACAAACATCAGATCGTCGCTCACAGCTCAACTCGCACTACGTTATTCCCTATCCTTCGTCGGATTTACTTCACCTATTCATAATTGTGCTTCCAATGGACAACATCACCGAATATCAAAGAAACAAAAACTTCAGTGATGCTCTTTAATGTTGTAGTTTTAAACGACAATGTGCTGAATTTACATCACATTGCATTATGCATTTCATCAGCCACAATCCCATGCGATGCTTGTTTCCCAAAACAAACTATCCTCAAGGTGATTATAAGATTAACCTTACACTCAAGAACACAGAACTCTAATCTCTTCGATCAACTGTTGTCTCCTGGTGTCTTATGCCATCCATATCTCTCGTGTGTTTCCACGATGGCGCGAAAACTGACCTCAGCCTCTTGTTTGTTGAATGGGACATCAGTACGAAATCCAGACTGCACGATTCGACCGTCCCCCGCTATTAGCGTCGCACCAAGCTGCATGATGACGGCGTCGATGGTGTAGGAACTAGACCACCCTTGCGGAGTGAGCAGTTCCATGCAGATGGCACCACCATCAAGAACATAACCATATTCGACATGTGGGCTGACAACGCGGACGAACGGTGGAGAAAAGGGGAAGTTGTCAGGGAAGGTCATATTGAACAGGATGTACTCGAAGTTGTGTTTTTTCATGTCCTTGTATAGAGCCGATTTTGGATCGACGTGAAATAATTTGATATTCCAATCGGCCAGGCTATCATTGACTAGCTCCACCTCGTATGGTGGTCCTGTTAGTTTCTCATAAGTCATGAAGCCACCATCCGATAATGCCTTTTTGACTGCCTCTGCCCCTTCCTGTGATTGGCTTTCACTATTCTCCTTTGTGTCATCTACCGTAGATGTGGAACAACTAGTTGTAGCTTCTGTATCACTTTCAGATTTATTGTTACATTCCTTTGCAGAATCATCTTCTTTGTCGGTTTCATTTTCACTGCTCTCCAATTTCGCTTCAGATTTTTCTTTTACACATTCACTCTTCTCACCATCTTTAATGTCAACTTCCTCTTTCAATACATCTTTATTTTGGTCTATATCTATGTTTTCATTTGCACGTCGTTCCTTTTCCTCCGATTCCATTTTCCTTGCATCCTCGGTAATTTTCGTCACCGCTTTGAATTCTTTCATGAGCCTTCTCATCCTCACATTACTAACGTATGCTTTGCTGGGCTGTGGAATCCTCATTAATGTCTCTGTTGATAATACCCTAGTGCCGTCCGCAACGTTGTATTTGAGTTCCTCCGTGCTTGCTTCCTTATCATCCGCGGTGGATACTGTCCCCGGCAGCTCAGCTTTATCCCGGAGTGCATCCCCGTAGCCATGAACATCGTCCCCTGCTCCTGAGATCGAAAATATGGTAAGGCTCCCGTTTCGAGTGATTGTCACCGAATCTTCCACCCCACTTGTACTCATCTGTCCACCTTGATTGTTTTTGTGGCGCTTCCTGGCCAAGGCTCTAACCTTGGATCTGGCACTTCTTCGCCCACTGACGTTTTCCAGTGGCAGGCACGGGCATAGGTATTTACCAATAAATTCGGCCATTGTAAGTTGGTGTGTATGCTCCCTGATGGTCTTGCACAGACGGTTCTAAGTCAGACAGCATGAAATAATGACATCCATAATTATTGAACCGTACTCAACAGCCCACACGACTCTGCCAAATTACACACTTCACCACCAATGCAGTATCCTTAAAAATGTAGAAATATCACATCTTTTATTTCACGTATAAAAGATGCTTACAACTGGATTCACAATAAAACTGTCATAATGATGATGGACTAGAATCTGCTTTTCGTGTCAGTAGTAAATTCTGCATGACTTAATTCACCAAACTTATGGGCGCTTAAAAAATGTTTTGTGGTATAAGCGAATCGATGAGAAGTAACAAACAAAATGTCGATTGAAGTTTGTATGGCCTCACTTGGCAATATATACTCCGATCCAAGTTATGTACTCGGTGAAGGAGGACAAACTCCGTGCTCTCTCTTCAACCACCAGTTGCTCTGTGAGGTTTGAGGGACTTATATCTCGTGTCACGTGAGATTTGCGAGTCGCACGCAGAGAGTGGATTGATGTGATGCACGCATGCTCCACATATCTGTGTTACGATGGTCGCTTCTGAATTCATCGGCTTTGAGTTACAAGAGAGTGATTCAGCGTGCTGAATGCTGTGGGTGTGTTATTATGGCCCAGACGAAGATGGAGCTAACGGTATAGCAAGGATCGAAAAGGCCAAACGATTTATTTGATTAGAAAAGGGAAACATAAATGATCAGTCCTGTAAATGATTGCACTTTCATTTCCATTTTGACCAATGCCACTCACAGTTTCGGCACTTACAATAATTGGACGATGAATAAATTAATTCTTTCCCGACTTGAAACGCACCAATTTGCCAGATTGCAATATTGCAAATAATTACTTTATACGCAGAGATGTAGATATGGTTTTGGAGGTCGATAATAAATAAACCATAAAACATATTAAAATGTCCAATTGTATTGACACCTTGGTGTTTGGGATGTGCGTGAGAATGTGTTGGTGTGGTGAGGGAGGGTGTGTGTGTGCGAGTGTGTAACATTCACGTGTACGCTAGAGTGTATGTCTGTACGTGTTGAGATTAATAAAGGTATTAAAAATACTATGCAACAAAATTACATTACAGCATTGATTTCAATTTTTATGTGTATAATTATATTGAGATGTCTCATGACTCAATAACCTCGCAAAAGTCAATGTAATTCATTATATTGTCTTCTTTGTATTTGCCCTCCCTCCCCTCTCTCTCTCTATCCATTTATAAACCTCTCTTCCTTCCTTTGGCTCTCATTCCATTTATCTATCTTCCCATTCTCGGCAATAATTAATAACGCTGTCTTCAGTTTGTTTCTCATTTTAACTTTATACTTCCAATGCTCATCACGCATGTGAGAACCTTTAGTGTTTTTTTTTTGGGTGTAGATCAATTATACAAAGCTTAAACAAATATTGAAGATACCATAAAATAATAAAACGATCATTTAAATTATAGAATGAAAGCGTCTGATAAGTAACTTCTTTTTTTAAAGTTCGTGTTCAGTCTAGAATTAAAGGTTGATGATTATGTAATACATCACCAAACCCAATAACCAGCAATTCTTAAAAGAAAAAAAAACTGTGAAAACATGATCACTTTATGCTTGCCTCCTAATTATATATTCCAAAACACGTTTTCTGTTGAAAAAATGTCATAATGACTTTGAAAAATAATTTGAAATAATATTCAATAAAACCCATTGAATTCATTCGGTGCCATATTGGGGTCAAGTGTGTGTTTAAGGACCATTCTCCTTCACAACCCATCTACTGTAACTCCTATGTGTCGTTTATTATGGTAAAAGAAAAACATAGTGTGCTCCCGTCTGCCATTTAAAGACTTATTGTCAATTGAATGAATGAGAGGGTATTGTGTTGATAATAGTGTGGCTAGTTAATCTTGATCATCAAGAGGGTCACCCTTTTCTTGATTGTGATATGATCTATGACACTTAAGGTTTACACATCGATGAGTATGACGAGTTTGAAATTTTAATGCCAGAATCTAGTTGCATCTGTCCGTTGACGTACAATCACCAGCATCTGGTTGTCGCGTACGTTTGAATCCATGATGGATCTAGTTACACAGAAAATTAGTCAAAATTCATTTAAGACACGACGTTTTGTGTGAAAAATCGCTTCTGTTGGGCATCAGTTTTTTATTGATCTTAATCTGTAATTTGTGATGGATCCAGTATTAAAGAATTCGGTCTCAAATTGAAGTATTGATTTCACTAATTTTAAAGCAAATACGAACCAGGACCCCTCAAGTCATCAACTATTCATATCCGGTCAGGTTCCTAATCCATAATGCATCATTCTCAGCAGTGTAATATTGTTATATAAACCCACTTGAATGGTAAAACACTAATCGTCTACTTATTATATTCATACCACAAGTATTATGTTAGCAAGTACCTATAAACAAGAACTTTTCCTGTAGAGATTTTTTAATATCTCTCTTCAAATGAAATGATAGGCTAATTCGTTCTCTAAATTATTAATTGTTATTAGAAAAATACATTTTAAGACTAGCCATTTATGCAGGCAGTCCATGACAGACCACACCCAATGTCGCTCCCAATTCAATGAGTAAAGAGTCAAACTGTCAAATATGAAACCAAATATTGGGATATCTCTTCCAGAAAATATGTTTCAGTTTTCTTGGACGCACGTTACAATTTTGATGACAAATGTGAATAATTGGACTGATATTTAGTGTTCTGAAACAGATCCTGCATTAAATTACCAGGACCGGACATCCCTAATGGGAATATGTACGGTACGTCTCTTGAGGTCCCCAGTTCTCATCCCTCCGTTGACGCACCGTCTAATAATCTATCGCTTTAATGCTACCGGTGTTCGGTAAAATCATAATCCCCTTTAAATGAAAGAGTTTGTCTGCCAATGGCGACTTTCCTATAACATGGCATGCGATGTCATGTGAACCAACAAATCACTGCATTCCCCATAATCAGATAATCATGGATATTGATATGGTTTGAGATAGAAGTCGTGTTTTATAACATGTGTTCGAGTGGGCGATTGAAAAACCGTGGAGCAAGGTGTGAACCAAGATGTGATAGCGTGTATGTGGATGAGGGTATGGGTGTGTGTGTGTGTGAGAGAGAGAGAGGGGTTTGGGTGTGTGTGGGTCGGTATGGACCTATGGTGACAATTTTGTGTAGCAGAATAACTTGCAACGCCCGACAGAGTGAGGACGTCCCCAGTCAGGATAGCCTTTCAAATCAATCCTCATCACATTTAATCTCACTTCAAAAGCTAAAATGGCTTTTGCATACTTAAACAAATATTTCGTTAAGATGAATTAATTACCCATTTTCTGTGTAATGAGTATAGATAGCGTCTCCATTTTTGTGTTTATCATATCCGAAAATGAGCACGGTTAGTGAATACAATTTTTTAATCGAGTGTATGACATCGTATATGCACACACACAGGCCTACACGTATCGTCTAACTTTTAGTCCAGAAAAATAGCCGATTTGGGGGGCAACCTCAAACAAGTTGCAACAGAATGTTTTTCACCGCATTGCTTTTCTCTGAAGTCCCCAAAATGACGTACTAAAAGTCCAGAAAATCCCAGTGGTAAGATATAACACTGGGAACATTTAATGCTTTTAATCATAATTTTTAAAAGTGCTATGATCAGACCAGTGTACTACTATTAATAATCATGAAAAGTTCTCACGATGGCCGCCATTTTGGATTTATGCAAATTAGGCGTCTTTCCACCACTTTGATTTTTCTGGACTTTCAGTATGTCGTTTGGGGGACTTCATGGAAATGCATTGCGGTGAAAAATATCTGTTGCAATTTGTTTGAGGTCAAACCTTATTTTTCCTGTACTATTTGTAGATAAAAGATAAATAGGTCCCCATATAGACATATGTCCATGGTAGGGTGTTTGGATGCCTGAAAATGTCATATTTGTGGATGTGTGATTTGTTTGAGTAGGGTCCCTGGTTTGAGTGTGTTCTGGATTGTTGAAGAGGAAAAGTCTACATTTAACTATATACTTCCAATTATAATTATGAGGAAATTATAGGTGTGAATAATTTTTGAATTTATAATTTGATTGCAGTCAGACGAATAAATGTCAGAAATATGTCGGGAAGGAGTCCTTGGATTTGCTTTTAAGATTCCAGTCATCTTTGTTATACATTATGTGTAAATATCAGAGATAGGCCCACCGATGGCAGACTATATATAGACAGAGATCTTTATCTTTCTGTTTATTTCGTATTATATATATATATATATATATATATAAATATATATATATATATATATAAACTAATGCTTCAGTCTACATACGTTTTTTTTTTAATATTGATCAAGGAAATTCTAATGTTTCACTTTACATACAGTATCCATTTCATTTAAGGAAAAAGCTACAGAAAATAAGGGAAATCTTTAGAATTATTTAGACACAGAGTACCTGAAAGTTTGCAATGTTTCATAAGAAGTAATTTCTAAGAAAAATATGACGACATAAGCACTGGTTGTTTTCATTAATCCATGAAGACACTTAAGGGACTAATCAGGAAGTATAGACCTCCTGACCATAGATTTTACTGGATGGACACATGCATGAAGTTTGACGAAATTTATGTTTTCCCATAAAACTTGTATTTTATCATTTTATGACATTCTGGTTGATTTGTTTACTAAATATTTTATTGTGATCGCATTCAATGCACAAAATACTTTCCTGAAAGTGAGTCCCACTATAACATGAACTACAATACATAATTAAAGGTTAAGTCATCCCAGAAAAATCTTAAATTGAATCAATAAAGAAAAATCGAACGAGCATAACACTGAAAATGTAATAAAAATCGCATGTAAAATAAGAAAGATATGACATTTTAAAGTTTCGCTAATTAAAAAAAAGAATATTTCAAGTTTTACAGATTTTGCAAATGCACAACTCGGTGACGTGCAAATGAGTCGATGATATCGCTCACTCACTCACTCACTCTTTTTTTATTATTTGAACAATGTAATATTTCAATTTTTACAAATCTAACATCGAGGACCTACTTTACTGAACCATAAGTTAATAAAACGGTGACGATTCCACGTGTTCTAGGAGGAATAGAACTTTGTTTCACAGGACAATGAGGAGAAAATTGGAATATTTCATATTTCATATAATAAAATACAGAAATAGTGAGTGAGTGAGGTCATCAGTCCTCTCATTTGCATACCGACCAGGATGTACATGTAACTGTTTTGTGAAATTAAGCAAAACTTAAAGATGTAACTTTCTTGCATTTTACATCCGATTTTAATGAAATTTTGTGTGTGATGCTGGTTAGATTTTTATCTTCATTTAAATCAACTTCTTGTCCTTAAATTATAATAATAACAAATAAATTATACGTCACTAATTATTAGTACAGACCTCTCTTTGAAAAGAATGTGTAATGATCTAATATGGTATTCAATAACGCTGTAGTTAAAGCTTATGATCTTAGGAACGTTACAATCTTCTGTATGTCAGTAGCTCAGAGCCTACAGACATACAAGCCTCGTTCAGACGTATTTTTCTCATCTAGAACCAGACCTAGGCTATTTTGGTCTAAAGGAAGCCAAGTCGGAGAAAAGGAGAAGTCCCCGTCTGGACAGAGTTACTTCGACCTTCCTTCGACCAACACACTCCCATAATCTTAAACCACGCATGATAAAGATTATACTCTGACTATGAACTAACGTCTGAAAGAGGCCAAGTTCAGTTTGAAAGAACAAATATCTCAGATATTTCACCGAGTCAAGAAGCAACGATGCATGAATATATAGAACACCATCATATTCGAAAGGGATGATTTATCATTACCGTTGATCATCATGCTACGATGGTAACTGGATCTCCTGTGGAGAAGGATCGCCAGACAATACCAACGGACGGAAGGCGATAATTCATGCATGTGCGTCAAAATGTGACGATGTAGCAATGATTCCAAACAGTGACGTAATTCAGAATAGGCATTGTGGCTTTAGGATAACTAAAGTTAGTTTCATTTCCAAATGGATCTGGTAACCTCGGTAGAGGCTTGATTTGATTTAGAATATGTATATATGTGTTATTCAGCTGTTATTAACTATTTCCTTTCCATTCATTGTGACGATTATGTACAGCTAGGCCTATTGTTTCGCACAAAATCGTTTACTTACACCATACAAGATCAGCAGTTGCTGCCGAAAATGTATCTCGAATCTTTCTTTACGTACTTATTATAGGTAATTTTGTGCGATTTTTTTTTCTCGCAGAATTAAAAATCGACAGAAATGATAACAGGGCTTTAGGGAAAAATTAAGAACAACGATGATGACAGGATAATTAGGAATAAATGATAAACAAACTGAAATATTATGAAACATTTCTTCATTTGAATGTCATTAGATAGTACTACATACTGCATATTTAATCATACTCTTAACATTTCTGAGAAAATTTGGCTTCTATAGTACTGCCATCGCGTGAAGGGGGTAAAGTAACTGAGGTAAAAATCAAATCTTGCACTTTTCTGTAGACGTCGTTGAAAAATAATAACTTTATAACAAGCTATACTTTTATGATATCACTAACGAAAATATATGTCACCTACAATAAATTGTTATTGCTCTGCAATCATTATATACCACGGACCAGAAAATGAAATATTGAAAGCGATGTAGATTTCATGTAGTCTATTTCTCACCATAGCACTTGCGTCATTTTGGCAAAGCGTTTATCCACATTTGCCACACTCTCTACAGGTGTAGTAGATTGGTATCTAGTAAGAAAGAATTTATTGACTGCTGGAGCACTTGATCAGCCATTCTAAAGCCATAGTAGCATATGCACTGCTTAAAAACATATTAAACGCTACATAAATTTTGAGTATTGATATATTGAATATTATTATTATCATTATACCATCATTATCATTATTGTTATCATTATTATTGTTATTATTATTATTATTGATATTATTATTATTTATATTATTATTGCTATTATTATTATCATTATTATTATCATTATCATTATTATTACAACTACTATTACAATACCCTTTTCAATAGACAGAGTGGTTCTCAACACACTGGCAGACTCAAAATTCCATCTAGTGCAATGGCTTTTTTTTGCACAATAAAAAGTATAGTAATAATGTCCACGAATTGAAAATGATGCTATCTCAAATATCATTTCATGAGTTTATGATCATTGTATTCTAAGCCCCAAAGCAGTAACACTACTCCTTGTTTAGATCAATTTTACCTCTTTATTTGATTATAGATGCCTATACCAGAACAAAACATTATACATAAATCGTTTTCCTTTGTGTTTTGTGAATTTAAAATATATAAAGGTACACACCGCTTATGACAAAACGTAATTTATCTCGGTGATTGACAGATGACTCACTCTAATAAATAATTTTGTGGGGTCGTGCCAAGAACAGAATGTGAGTTTGGGGAATTTATTTTGAAGTTACCGGAAATATTATAATAATAGAAGATTATGTACAACAAATTTCACATCAGTATAGAATCAACCTGTACTTGTATGTCACAGGAACTGTGTAGTAAATGATTGTCAATATTAAAGGTCAAGTCCACCCCAGAAAAATGTTGATTTAAATAAACAGAGAAAAATCAAACAAGCATTATGCTGAAAATTTCATCAAAATAGGATGTAAAATAAGAAAGTTATGACATTTTAAAATTTCACTCATTTTTCCCAAACAGTGACACGAACAGCTCAGTGACGTGCAAATGAGACAGTCGATGATGTCCCTCACTCACTATTTGCTTTGTTTTTTATTGTTTGAATTATACAATATTTCATTTTTTACAGATATGACAATAATAATAATTGGCATTTATATAACGCTTTATCAATCTACGACTGTTCAAAGCGCTTCACAATTATTATTACCCGGTCACTGGATTCATAGCATTTCAAGCAGCCTGTTAGGCGCAAACTTGCTAAACCAACCACAATGACGGTTGTTCCCTACCGGTACCCAATTAGCACCTGGGAGAGAGTGGCAAAGTGTGGTTTGACGCCTTGCCAAAGGACGCTAGACCATGGTGGGATTCGAACACACGACCCTCTGATTACAAGGCGAGAGTCAGAACCGCTACACCACGGCGCTTCCAATAAGGACCAACTTGATTGAACCATTTAGTATCAAACAATGCTAATTGCACATGTTCAGGGAGGAATTAACCGTTGTTTCACACGACAACAGGGAGAAAATAGGAATATTTCATATTTCACATAATAAAATACAAAAGAAATAGTGAATGAGTGATGTCGTCAGTCTCCTCATTTGCATACCGACAAGGATGTGAATATAACTGTTTTGCGAAATTTAAAATGTCATAACTTTCTTATTTTACATCCGATTTTGATGAAATTTTCAGTGTTATGCTTGTTGGAATTTTCTCTTTTTATTCAAATCAACTTTTTGTTGGGGTGGACTTGTCCTTTAATAAACGCAGGAAAGACAGGGGTTGAGGCGAAAATAAGGACGTTTGGAAACAAGTGATTACTTACATACGCTAGTATAAAATCAACAGAATTATTTAGGTTTAATGCATTTTATAATAATGTTCTATGACATTATTTGCCTTCACCATCCACTTAAATCTTTGATTCAAGGAAATAAATGAAATGGAAAGGCTTATGAAATCTCTAGATCTTATGGGTTCGTTTAACATGAACCTTTCGGGATAGTAGCGCATTGAACCTAGGGGGGGGATGGATATAAGGACATTGACCATCTCTCATTCACATGCAGACAACTCATTAGTGTACACGCGTCATCGGGTGGATAGTGTGAAAAAAATCTCCCAAAAGTCCAATCCTCGTTATCAAGAAATTTACAACGGGTCCACGGAACAAAATGAGGCTACAGAATGAAAACATACAATATTTCACTTCTCCTTTTATGATAAGACTTTAACATTGATTAAAATTATTAAAATAAAAATGATATTAATAATGTTGAAAAAAATATTGAAACCATGCTATATTTTCTTGTTGAAATAGTATTATGAGCTTATATATAAGCATAATTATTAATTTACTTCTTTGATTTTATTTTGTTTATTTGTATATTTTATGTGTTTCATTCTTTAATCAGGTTTCACTTTCATTCAAAATAATAGTTCAAATCAAAGAACAAGAACATAAACAAGATTTATACAGTGTGCTTTATACTGTTTTATAAAATGATTAAAAGTTACGATTGTAGCTTTTGTAAAGGTTCAATGATCATGATCATGCTAATTATACTATTGTATTCTATCTTTAAAAAATTGTAGAGACCGGTTTGCACTCTCCATTGTGAGTTTCTTTTTGAAACTTTGAATTTCAATGAACCCCACACTTGGCTTGCATCGTTACGTTCTGGAACGAACGCTATGTTGTCAGAATAATGTCATTAAAAATCTCGAAGGTGAACTGTGGTAGCCTTGCTGTAAGTTTATCAGAGATTGAGCAAGGTATTTGTTCTCCGAGCTGGAGTGAGGAAAGTTCATATCTTACTAAGATCATTCTTACATGTCTTGGAGTGGTTTAAAATTATTTTCCGTTTCAGCTATTCGGTTTAAATGTCTTTTGTGCGACCTGAATATAGATTTGCTCTTTGACTTTGTTCTATTGGGATGGCCTATTTTAATGGTCAAATTTGAATTACATTTTATTAAAGGGACCCGTAATAATTATCAGAATGAATAGATTTTGTTATAATAAATGACAACAAAATACCTAAAAACCTTTTAATTTGATATTTTTTATGTGCTCTAATAAAGTAAATATTTTGGTATAAGATTATTCTTATAGTTGTATTTGATCCATTATCGGTCGTTACAAGTCATATTCCCATCTAATAAACACGTGATCAGTGTAACGTGATCGGATTCTTTACCTTACAACAAACGTGACAATGAACGAGTTTTCTACAAATAATGCATTCATCAGAATCTTGCAGGTTAAACCTTTTGTGTTTGTTTGTTTGGGTTGTTTTTCAGTTGGTTTAATTCAACGTATTACTTTGGGAATATACCCAAGAACATAATCGTAAAGCGCTGTTGAAGGACTTTTATTCATAAAGGGAAAAAGATAAAGCAGTGGCTTCTATTTTTGAGAAACCCGCAGCGATTTTCGTTTTCACGTTGGGGTATTCAACGCGGTTCACCTGTGCACTGTGATCTTACAGACCGTAAAAAGCAATGACTGATCACTGCACGCCACGAGGTCTGTCAACATCCCACAGGACGAATATTCGTGCGATGCTTGATCAGTGGTTTTCCCGCCACAATTCTTATCGTCTGCTGTATGTGGGTGGAAACGAAGCGCCAATGAATAGTCCGCTCGCCACAGATGTCAAATTTCTCGGTGGCGGAAATACAGTGCAGGCTACTAGTATAGACCGGCACTGACCAGTTAGTCTTCGTGAACGAAAAGAGGGCGCACAATGAACTCACCCTTATCTTCCTATACTGAATAAAATTCCATAGTAGGGGAAAGAGACTGACAAACCGGATGCATTTCAGTCAACCATTACAATAGGCCTATATTTTCTATTTATTATGTTAAAAAATGCATCTCGATGTATTTATTCTATTAAGTATGGTGGGTTGATTTTTTTCAGTTTCCACTGTATCACAATTTCAGAAAATCTCAACAATCATAATGCGTCATTGAACCACCACATGCACAAGGAACTTCAATGATTTCCCCGTTCTTAAGCTATCAGAATATTGCATTTTTTAAAAGAATGATAAAATAAAAAAGAAATAGACAATGAATGATGCATGATTAGTAAAGGAGGTACCTCATTTAGTTGCGAATGCTTGCGTACGTAGCAAATTTGAGATTTCGCCAAGTTTGTAAAAGGTTGCAAGATAGCTCGTAAGCAGTTTTGTCAGTTTTTTTTTCTTGTCGCAAAGAAATTTTGAACATGTTCAATATTTCTTAGCTAAGATAAATTTCCCCACACAAATAGTTGTTAGCGTTCGCAAAACAGACATAAGCATTTGCCAAAGTTCTTCATTCTGCTTTATTCGCCAATGATAGCGACCAATTAATGACCACAAAGTCATGTCCCCTGTGTGACAAATAGACCCACTGATTAAAAATTTCCTTCGAACTTTTGCAAACATATATTTTCCGCTTTCAAGCAGTTCGCAAATAAACATAAAATCTAACGAGGCGTAAGAGTTTGCAACACTCGTCAGAAAAGTTTTGAAATGTTCAAAACCAACCGATCACCCTCCAAAACATTCACCTTTATCTATCATGTCTATCCAGAAACAATGTGATTAAGTGACTGCTTAGGCTATAGCGTTTCGGGAAAAGGGACTAGGCCTAATATACCAAGGTGTTTAATATTGGTAACATCGCATCGTGAGATTGACTCGTTTCTAAACAAGATTTGACTATCCGGGCACGTATTTTCATTGCATATCAATCAATGACAGTATTAATGGAACATAGTGTAAAAAAACACACTTCACGCCTATTTTCTATTTCTTTTACACTATACGGCGAGCTAGGATTGATTGTATTTTATGTGAGGTATATCCATAATGATTGAGAATCCTATGCAATATCCTAGTGGTTCGTATCGTGGTGGAGCGTATCTTGTCGGAAAAAAAAACTGAAAATAACTAACTCGTAATGCTTGTCTTTCAAATAAAGTGGCTTTATCTTTTGAAACAGGATAATATTTTCTCATTTTATATAAAGTGTAAACAGAATTAGAAATCCAAACAAAACTCTGCGTGAATCACAGGATTGGGATCGTCTGCACACTGAACAGCACGTGTTGTGCACATGTTTCATGTCGAGATTTCTCTAGATGTCACAATCAGCTTCTATCAAGTTCAAGTAAAAGCGTTTGACAGATCGGAATAATTGTCTCACTTCCCTGGAAGTGACTTGAAATAAGATTAATTCATTTTCGCTGCTGTAATGCGATCGCATTAATGATTAAATTTGTAAGGAAAGTGGATAAAGGAAATTGAACCCAAAACTTATGTGAAGCTATATACACAGTAAAAAAAATTATACAACGCTGTTTACTATATGAACCTTACAGTAATTGTTTAAACAGTTTAAACAAGTGTTTAAATCTTAAGCAACAAGTTTAATTTTCAATATCTAATCTTCAATAAATTAAACATGATTGTTTAAACGGTTAAACAAATACTGTAAGGTTCATATAGTAAACAGCGTTGTATAAAATCTTAAACAGCGTTTTTACTGTGCAGGCGATCATCAAGTTTTTCTGATAATAAAACTACAAGAGGGTATAATATTACGCAGACCAAATCGGCAATAAACAAAAATAAGTCTATCAACATATCATGCTTTTAGTATTCTTTATAACTTCATGATTTGTAATTTCTGATCCGAGCGAAACAGCAGGAAACTTAAAAGTTGACTTTGCTCCCCTAGCATGGGAGATACAATCAATTCACCTCAAGGGTGGGGTGGGGCCACGGAATTTCCTTGGGTGGGGGCGTGGGGCTACAGGATCCTTTCGTCCACATGGCTTGCTCATCCATCCGTACTAAGATATGAACTTCAAATGACGTGATCTTATTATCCAAATAAGTAACGTATGAGGAAAGCACCCCCAAGTGTCACGGACAGAGAATAATTCTGAGTCCCCAAATGGAATTGAACAGTAAATAAAATCAATTAATTTGAATCCCTTGTGATCTGAAAAAATGTAATTCAAGAGTAGGACATAAACCAAAATGGGTTCACATAAACTGTTATTGGCCTACATTAATGATGTTCCAACTGGCGCATAACCCAATTTGCAACCCTTTGTGAATTCGGACCATATAGGCTGAACGTCACGAACCCCCCAAAATTAGCGTGCCCAGGGACCGGGTAACGAGTTTTTAGCCAATTTCGCCGGGCACTGACCGGCAGCCGTCCGGGCACCACTGGTTTTGGGGGCATCGCTCGGTCGCCGCTCAAGATTTAGTGCGGCGCCTGCTCACTTCTCACTCGCCGCCCTAATCACGCTCGCGCTCTGGTGGTCGCCGTTCGGGCGTCGACGTAATAGAGCGGTCGCCGTCGAACGATTAGGTCAAATATTGAACTCGTTTGATCAAAGGCTGTCGAGCGGTCACCGGCCGGTCGCCGGCCGCTGGCCATTCGGTCAATGATCTCGGGGCTAATTCATGGACCTGGCCACGGAGGATTATCTATTGTTACTTGGGGTGCTGTGACAAGCAGTAACAATAGACTAATCCTCCGTCGATAGGTCCCTGGGCTAATTTAAGATCGGCAGGGCGATTACTTAAAAACGAGCCGGTGGGAGGAGGGAGACCGCCCGGAAATCGGTGGGTTGTCAGCCGATCATTGCTCGGACGTTAAACAGAAAAGTTCCCTGATTTGACCCAGATTTGGCCTCGGTAATCGACAGGCGGGTCGACAGGGCACTGCTCGGCCACCGATAAGTCTTAACAGCCCGCTCGACTTCTACAAAAATCGTTGGGCAATGCCAAAATTCCGGCGGCGCTCGAGCAGGCTATACTGGGAGGTCGGTGCTCTGAGTTGTGACTGAAGCTAGGGGCGGCGGAGCGAAGTTGAAAGTGGGGGTGCACAGGCAAAAAGGGCACCTTTTCTTTTGAAAAGGGCACTATCTTAAACATGGGTGTATGCAGAAATTTTTCGCTGAGGGGCAGCATGCGTAAACCTTTTGGAAAAAACTCAAAAGCGAGGGAGCGAAGCAACCGAGCTTTTCATTGAGGCGCTTTTGCATTTTTTAAAGTGAAATTGATGGATTTTGTGCATACTTTTGGTGAATTTTGTGTAAATCTGCAGTAAAACAATGTGAGTTTTCATTTTTTTTTGGGGGGGGGGGGAGAACTGCCCCCGCTGCATACGGCCATGACCTTAAAAAAAGAAAAATGACTTATTTACCCCCACTCGCATGACTCATGAAAATTAAGGCACGTAGGATTATTTTCACAATTTTTTTATTCATTTTGCACTTGCAGAAAGAAGCAGAACTGTGCTAAATAAAGAAACCGGGCGCTCCTCGGGAACAAAAAGGTTTTTCAGGACAACTTATCTGATATGAAGAACAGGCACCTTTTAGAAGGCAAATGGGCACTCGTTAACACATAAAACAGGCCCTTCTCATATGAAAGGGGCACAGAACACGTTCGTGAGGGGCGCTTTTCTTGGGTAAAAAGGGGCACTGATATAAGAAAGGGCATGCACCTAAAAGTTGGCAAAGGGCACTTGCAAACGGCATAAAACGGACCCTTCTCAGGTAAAAAGGGCACCGGACATGTTCGTGAGGGCACTTTTCTTGGGTAAAAAGGGGCACTGATTCGAGAAAGAGCACTTACGAGAAGGCAAGGGGGCACTTGCTCAGGCAAAAAACAGATCCTTTTCAGGTGAAAGAGGCACAGAACACGTCCGTGAGGGGATTTTTTTTGGTTAAAGTTTGGCACTGATACAAGATATGGCACTTTGTAACACCTAAAACGGGTCCTCTTCTGATGGAAGGGGCACAGTACACGTTCGTGAGGGATGAATTTTCTTGCGTAAAAAGGGCACTTTTTCAGTGCTTCAAAAAGTGGGGGGCTGTGCCCCCGACCCCCAGGATCCCCGCCCCTGACTGAAGCCTAAAATGGCTCCCCTAATTTAAAAAAAAAAATTAAAATCTCTACTTTTTATTGCAATTAATATCTACACTTTAATTTAGAAGACTGTAGAAGACGTGCCGCTTACATACTATTACTTATGTTCGCGAACAAAGTTTTACCACACATTGCACAATACAACAATCCTGTAGCATATCATGCATATCATGCATATGGTCAATCATCATTGCGATACAATACACAACTCATTCATTAAAAGATCACCGGGTAAAACGAAAACAGTGATGCAGAAAAAATAACAATGCAAACCCATTAATTAAAACGTGATTTACATTGAAAGCATGCTGGGCAAGAAGACGTCTCGTGAATCGGCACGTTTTTAGTGTTTGTGACTGTCATTGCACGCGCCAAAAAGTGATGGTCTTTATCCATCACATAACTGATGATTTTTTTTAATACCGTTTTTGTTTCCGAGTTCCTTATTGTGGTAAACGGTTTGTTGGGTGAAAGCCCCAGGGGTGGTAACATCTAGTCTTAAAATGACCAGGGCTCGTAATGATAAATCCTATAACAAGTATACTAGCCAATCAAATTGTATTAATTTAGTAGCTTAAACAGTTATTGACGAAGTACTTATTTATTTATTTATATATATCTATTATGTTTTATTATTTTATACTGCAGGGTGGACCTGTTCAGTTTTGAAATAAAAAATGCTTTACAAATTAAGGCGCCCTGCAGTTATATAAACATCATTTAACACGAAAATAGACCATAACATCATAAACTACAAACACTTAATATAACGTCATGAACTTTATCTAAAACTATTTACAACATAAAACAACAAAAAATCGAGAGTGGATAAATCTAGAAAGTATATACATGTTAAGTAATACTAAATTATATGAATCATCATGAAAGGCTTTACATAGACATTTTAAAAATCTAAACAGGGATGTACGTGTTTGAAAATTTACAGGGAGTCCATTAAACAAACTGGCTCCAAAATGGGACAAAGATTTTTTTAATTCGATCGTTGCGCAGGGAAATTGGAGGGGGCAATTTGAAGAATAGCGGGTCCTGTAATTTGGGGTTCGTTCACATATTAATGATTCAAGATAAGTCGGTATAAGATTGTTTAGTATTTTAAAAACAAGAACACAATATTGATATTTAATGCGCTGCTCAAAATGATTGCCATTTCATTGTGTGTAATGAGGAGCTATCCATTCCATTCCTTGTTGAGATGTAATATGATAGCTTTTATTCGAATCATTCTGGCATATCTATTTTGGAGTTTTGTATCCTACTCAATGGGTTTTTGCACAGCTTCCCTAAGATGTACCACAATAATCAATATAAGGAAAAATCAAGGCAAAGTACACATTTTACATAATTTAAAAATACCGTAAATGCGTAATCCTTCGTACACAACCAATTGCCCGAGATATTTTACAAACAATAGAAATATGTTCACACCAAATCAAACCGGAGTCGAGCATAACACCGAGGTATTTGATCGTCTTTACATTTCCCCCCATATTACAAAGGTAAGTTTCTAAAGATATTGACAAAACATCATTTTCATTTTTTTCATATTACAAAATGCCACGACCTTCGTCGTTTGTAGAAGCAACGAAGGAATGAGAAAACACTAAGTTTACGATAAATATACATGATTTAGTTTAGCATGATTCTCGACAGGATTATTGAGAAATTAGAAATAATATTAATTATAATAATGACATTTTATGTAACCAGGGTAACCACTTTAATTGGGGAACTGCCCTACAATGTCTACCAGCGAGCCCTGCATAACATTATTATTATCTTTCCCCAATCTAAACGCTGATCGCATAGCAAGAAGGTAAAGTGCTATTTTTAGAAGTCTTTGGTATAACCAAGGGATCGAACTCACGACCTGCAGTTCATGAGGATAAGCGGTATACGTTATGACTCATTGTCTGGACAAAATAAATAGTGAAATACTCCACTCGTTAGGGCCAACATCTTTAATTTGTGCAATATGAAGATATTCCCTATGTTGTGGAATATTTATGGTATCCCATTCTGGGCCATTCATTATCATGTAAATATTGCATAAGCTGGACAAAATGTGTCATTGCATACACCAATTTTGTTTAATGTTTATTGGTTGTTAGAACACGAAAAACAGTATGAGAGAGTTCACCTGTCTACGATGCGTATAAGTTTAAATTTTGAAAAAGTCCCGGGATTTTTGTTCACATAATATTCTTTGAGCTGGGTCACATTTATCCGATGAAAGTAATACGTTAAGCTTGAGTGAAATCTCATGCTAAAGAAAACAAAAATTCACGCTGTAGTTGTTTCATTGGAAAAGGTCAAGAAACGAACTGTGCTTTACATTTCTCATATTTTTCTTTCAGTGCATTTTTAGTCAGTGGAAATAAAACATATACATCTTACCATTATGTAACAACCATGACAACTCTGCTATCCAAATTAACACTTTAACCTTATAGGTAAGCGAAACTTTTACCCTTTTCGTGCCGGCTGGATCTCAGCACATAACATAAAACAAATCAATGTGTTTATTTTGTAATGTATAGGGAGAATGAGAGAGCTCATTGGCGCTCTAGGGAGTGTTTGGGCAAGGAAACGAGTTAAGAGGTAAAAGATATTTTCAAATCGATCCTCTTATCTAAAGTCCATGAACTCTTTATGAATAATGTCTTCTTTTATCCATACATCTATTTAAACATTTTGGGCAAATCATTTTTCCCCGGGCATTTTTCACAATCTTTTTAAAATAAGTAGTGCTCACTCGAGAGGAAAGATCTGCAGACAGTCATATCGTCATTCGCTTAAAGGGGTCTATAACAATGTATAAACGTGGAAAAAACTGCAGGATATTACAGATAAATCATTTTATATGATTATGTTACAGTGTGAACTATATTATTTTGGATATACGCACTGTATGAAAGAAATCAAAGAAACAAAATAAATGAACTAATCAATCAATGCAGGATAATGTTGCCTAAAGTTAATTTCATTGATTGTAATATGTTTGTTAAACTGTAATGATCATTGATCGGCCTATAAACGTATTTGGTAAGACTTGAAATGTTCAAAATCTGCCAAAAACAAGAGAGAGTAAACAGAGAATGTTATTGTTTTGCAACAGACCTAGGGTATACTGTCACACAATAAAGACTGTTTTGATTAATTAAGATGTATGGATTCATTAATTAGACGTAAGGGCAAAGAAGATAATAATGACGTGCATGCCGTGACGAAAAACGTAAACATCGACTTTAAAACACATATGAAAATGAAAAAAAATAATTCACGGTTTATAGTTCTGCAAAAATGAGCATTTATCTATGTGTGTATAGGCCTAACATGTATTATAAATATTGATATAACGTATAGATATTATACAAAACTGTTGTAAAAATGTTTTGATTTGAGAAAAGTTTATGCAATAATAGCGTCAGTACTTCTCAGTTTAATTTCCATGTCCACGTGTTTTGTGCTCTATTGTTTATTTGATGTAACATAGTGGTTTATAAAAACAAACTAGACCTTAGTTAAAAAAAATAATAATCTCGGTAAAAACGAGCATCTACTTTAAAAGTAACAAAGGTAAAGAAAAATGTGAATTAGATTAATACGAACGCGGACTTTTCTAATCAAATCATTTTCCTAGCATTCAAACTTGATGCATACTTTTCACACAAAAGTGTTTTTTTACGAACTGAAAGTAATATGTCAGAGGCTTGCCAGACATAGCAACAAGTAATATATGCAAACTGGTTTTCATGTATGGAACTTAATTCTTTAAAGTAGGTCGGTGGACTACCTCTTTGTTCATTCTCCAACATCCATAAATTTGAATCGCTGATTGGCTATGCATTTCCAAACAAAGACGGTACCTTGGTAACCAGCCGACTCATCAGCAACATTAACAGAACATGACTTGGACTATAGCTGCTGTCAGGTTATGCTCTTCCAAACTGAACAATTACTATAATTAAAAAAATACTTTCTTGTTCTTTTTGTGTGTGTTATTCATGATCGTGCACTGATGGTGCACAACTATTTCAAATTGACATTTTCCACAGTTCACTAGCGCGAGATGAGAAAATGTCATGAATACATGCAAGTGCAGTGCACTGATGTGACGCATATTACCCCGTATGACTTTTCAAAATCGTTGGGTATATACTTAGGGAGTGATGTTCTACTTCTACTTTAGAACTTGGCAAGATATACTACTCTTTCAATGGTCTTGAACTTTACTTGAGGAAATTTTCTCGATCAAGAAAATGTTTGTTTTCAGTTTTATCAACCTGCAGGCCAAAAGTAATTGAAAAATAACCCAAATTGTAATAGCCCATGCACTTGCGTCGATAAGAGTCCGGAATCAATTACAAGTTATAAGTCAATCTAGTAAATTTTAAGCAATTTTCACGATTATATCGATCTACTATAATTATTACCTGTCATTTTTACCCCTGCCATATTTTCATCTGCAGATTTTATCCCTGCTTTTTTTACATCTGCCAATTTTATCCCTGCCATTTTCGTCTGTTTTCACCCCTGTCATTTTTAACCCAGTCATTTTTACCCTGCAATTTTTGCCTGGCACTACTGAGGTTGACAGCTTGCAATGTTACATTAGCGACTGATTCCGGGACTGATTATTGGTTGCAATCATTCGCTAAGCTTTGTGTGACAGGGTTATGATGAAAGAAATACGATTCACACAATGCAACTACTTCACCAATGCTTACTTGACTTTACCTATAACATACAAAATATATACATTTATTGTGACGGAGAGAACGCGCGTTATAATCATGGATCATTTTCCTTCGAGGATTACGTTAACATACCCTTAACGTATCGCAAACTGAACCTCTAGCAAAGCACCATAAGAATAAACAATTATTGATTTCTATTAACATGCAGGCTAATTAGGTTAAATCCACGGATCAAAAAGAAAAGCAACACTCTAATGGAATTGCCCCTTGACAATTTTAAGTTTGCATGATGACACCCATGACAGATGGTAATGTATAAAAGGAAATGAGTCCATGTTTTACACGTGTCTATAATTCGCGGACGGAAGTATAAATTATTTCAAAAAGTGATCTCGATTATCATGACTCTTCTGAGAAATATGGTCTCACTCTATCGTCCGGCCCACTTTCCTGTGCAACAAAACGCGCACTCGTCGATCTGCATAGACTTTTTAAATCGCGAACTGGCAAAAACGTAGACAGATCAAACTTCGTCGAGCGATTTGCAGTGCAAGGCCTTCCCGTATTTTTTTTTTGGGGGGCGGCTATTGCCCCTCCCCCAATATTTCATCAAATTGGTATTTTGTTCAATTAACATTTTCAAAATGGAATTTCTTATAATATCGGGTCGATGTGTTACTCTTTACACGCCAAATTGATTACAAAATTAATTATATATATATTTTTAAATACCGATTGGGGGCTCTCTTGCTCGCTTCACATGGTTCGTAGGTCTTCCAGACAAAAGCGCACCTTACCACAAACTCAGAACCGTCCGATCAATAATTATTGCCTCGTTACTAGATGATAAGAGAACGGCAGAGACAGAGGGGAAAACATCAACAAATATCAAATACACTACTAAATAGTATAAAACTTTAATGTAAAAGCATTCGTTTGCTTTATTTTTGTTTAGAAATTTACAGTACAATTTACCCCAACAAACACATTCAACCTTTGATAACCATAAAACCAACATAGAATAACTTAAGGTTAACAAGTATATTTAAGATTAGTATCAGACTATCAGTGCATTTTTTAGATGATTTCAAATTACCGGCATGAAACATTGTGGAACACATTCTAATTATTTCCCCTCTATCTGAGTCTAAAACTCGAAGAAGGGTATAATTCCTATACTCAACCGATATAGGCCTGTTTTTTGGTTGTTTCTTACTCACTTAAGTAATGAATCTTTATAATTTCGACATGTTTTCAATACTGCTGTGTGACGTCATCATTCGATTTCACTGACCAATCAGCTACCATATCAATCGTATAAGAAATGAATCCATACATTATTCTGTTGTGTAACATCAGCTTGATTAAAGATCACCTCCATTCTAACATCACGTTTATTTGAATTGAGGAAAATCAGACATACATAACACTGATAATATGACTCCAAACATTCACTGTTTAATATTTTTTTGGGGGTATCTAATATAAAAAAAATACCTAAGTTAAATCATATTTACTTCCAATAAAGACTATTTCAAATGTTCAAGTATAGTGAAATTATGGTTTACAACATAGATGTGAAAATGGATATGATAAGATACAAAAGATACAAGATAGATAAGATACAAAATAGTGAGTGTGTGGTGTCATCATCTCCCTCAATTTTATGAATTTTTCATGGATTGGTATTGTGCTTGTTTGGTTTGTCTCTATTCGAATCAACTTGTGACTAAGGTGAATTTGTCCTTTAATCAAGCTGACTTTACATAAGTCTGTAAGAGGATTAAAATTATATGGATTAAAAGTGGCTTCTTGTCAGGAAGTTCATATGTCACACGGAATCATTATACGTCATTGCATTTATGCATAATGCAGGTCAGGATACTGTCGTATACCGTGTCAAAGGTACACATACGGCATTATATTTCTGCATGTTTTATACTTAGACCAGAATTCACCGTTGAAATTTTGAAATTATTGTAGATATTTACTGATTCTCTGTGGGTTATTCAGCTGGTTTTGTGGGGTTTTTCAACTTGTTTGTGTAGCGATAATTTACCTAGTAAGCACATGGGGAATGTTTGGTCTTATTTCATGCTTTTATTAATTTTAATCACAGTAGATACATGACTCACCAATAATTCAGTTAGATTTAGCAGAGCTCTGTGTTGCACGTAGACCAGTCTTGACTCCTGTGGTGTGAATTAAGCTATATTGTTAAGGATTAATGTCTTTCTCTTATTTGAGATCTACTGGCTCTGAAAATATCAGTATTTACATATTATTAATAAAATTCCCTGCTGTCACCCATGTTCAGTATTATGGGTAAGTTGTGAAAGATATTGGTGTACTTTAGAAAGTAAATTCTGATGAGTATTTTATGGACTTGCAACAGAGATCCATTCTACTATCAAATGACACTCGATACACATTTATTTTAACCACATATCATAAGCAAGATAACAAGTTCTAATGACTTTGTAATAAAACAATATCAAATAATAACAGATTTTACACCATTGGTGAAACACCTTGGTTTGCTTTAAACCTTCTTTACACAGTAAAAAAAAATAGCACGTTTTTTAAGCCTGTCACTCTAACAACAAGTTGTTTAAACTTTTTTTGTATTTTTAAAAACCTTTTAAACACCTTGTTTAAAAAGTTTAAACAGTTGGTTAAAAAGTTTAAACAGTTTAAACCATGGACCTATTAAACAGAGTGACGGGCTTAAAAAACGTGCTTAAAATTTTAAACAGCGTTTTAACAGTGTATTTAAATCATACTCATGCATGATCCTCTCCCTTTTACATGTATAGTTTAAGAGTTTTATATACGTGAGATGTCTTAACATCCTTTCTTATATCGAGTTTGAGAAAATACATCCCTAATTAAAGGGGTACTCCGGGCTGAAAATATTCCTATCTAAATAGAGTAAAAAAATTACACCGTAAAATGCTGAAAATTTCATCAAATTCTGATAACAAATAGTAAAGTTATTAAGTTTAGCAATATATTGTAGAATCCGTTATACGCTGGTCGTCATGGGAATGATGACGTCACTTCCCCACTTTTCTTTTTCTCATGTTACTACATGAAATTATAATTGTTTCATTTTTTCGTAATGTGTAAATGATATGTCTCCCTTATAATGAAATAAGTTGCAGTAATAAATATCTACTGCACTAAATCAATTGTCAATCCATCTTTTTAACTGTTGGAGGAAATAATTTGAATAAACCCAATTTCTTATAATATATTACAATAGAACAAGTGGGATAAGACATCATCAGTTTGCTCATTGAATATTCATGAAGACATGCCTATAATGCAAATATCTGAAATGCCATAACTTTTTATTCTTTGTCCGATTTTGATCAAATTTCCATTGTTTTGATGGTCTGATTTTCCTCCATCTGTTCAAATCTTATTATTTTAAGCCTGGAATATCCCTTTAAGACCCCAACTGTCAAACATATCTTACCAGCAGACCAGTCAAACAAGAATTTCTCTGAACTCGCATAACCGTTTTAGTATAAGTATAGTTGTTTCAAAAGCCTCCAGTGACAGCATTTTTATCATTTATTTTTGTTTGAATGCATGTGTCATTTTCTAGTCATCGGAAAAATTATTTTTATTTATGATAATAATCGACCATCAACATCAAATATTACTAATTTAGAAGTATAGATTAAAAACCGTGAACAACGAGATGATCATTAAAATGTGGGCAATTTTGTAAATGGATAAGATATGAACATGGGTGCCAAATGCAAGTGCAATTCATCTCCATTTACATGATTGATTGATGAAATTTTCAGAATACCCCCATCATTATGTTTCAAGAAGGAAACCTTGGAATATTATTGGTGATTCATCATAGAAACATTACAATGGGCAAGTTATTCAATGAATTATTCATATTATGTAGATTTCATTACTTTCTATTGTCATAGCATATACCATCGTTACAATGAAGAGACGATGAAAGTACACATCGTAAATCGATTTGAACTCCACTAGAAAATGTGAACTTTCCAACATAACGAGGCTACAGAAATAACAGGATGATGACTGTTATGAACTTTAAAATCAACAGGATATCTACAAAATACATATTAGGCTATATATACAAGAAGAAGAAGAAAAAAAAACACAAGAAGAGTTTTTGTGAAAAGCCTTCATTGGCCTTTCACGATGAGCAATTTGTTTACCTTTGATATAGCCTACTTCGTAGGCTTACTTTACTTTCAAGCACCTCCTGCGTTCTAACATTAAAAAAAAATATGAACCTATGGGACTAACAAATTAATAAATCAAGATGGATTTGTCTTTTATTGAACTGAATTGAATACATACTGTGTGTTTACTTACATCTGGAGCATTTTTGCATGATTTTACATAAAAGCCTCTCAGAGGTGTGATGACAAACCTCCAACATACTAGCCGTGTTTAGACATGGGATTCCAGTCGGAGTAAACTTATATTATGAATGCATTATAATTCCATTTATCTTGACACGACGTACGCTGTTTTGGTCGGAGGAAGGGTCGGAGTATTGCCCGTGTGGACAGAGTTACTCCGACCTTCCTCCAATACTATCTTGGTCGGAGGAAGGTCGGAGTATCTCTGTCCAGACGGGCATTACTCTGACCTTCCTTCGACTAAAACAGCCTACGTTTGGATCGTGATAAGATAAGATAATCCATGTCATTATAATTTTACTAGGATCCTACGTCTGAACGAGGCTACTATATATAGCAACACACTTTTTGATGGGAGTTGTGGGTCAATTTATTGAACCCGTCTGAATTGAATTGAAATTAACTGAATTCATTTGAATTGGAGTGAATTGAGCTGAACTTAATTAGATTGAAATGGACTTGATCGAAATTAATTCAACAGAATATTGCATTGAAATTTAATCGAGTTGCAGGCGCGGTTCTATACTCATAGTTTTTGGTTAGTTTTTTTTCGGGGAGGGGGGGGGGGGGCTTCTGGGGGCTTGAGAATTTTCGACGTTGGTTTATTCAGTACAATGAAATGGCCTTTTGTGGGTAGCCTTATACTGACCAAGCAGCTAATTTCCCCTTCCTATAAAAAATATAATATTATGCACAGGAGCGTAGCGACCGAGCGAAAAAAAAAATCACATTTTCAAAGTACTTGAAAATTTGTCATCTATAACATGCATCAGGTCCTGATGGGTATTATATAGATGAGGGCATTTGACAATAAGGGGGAAGGACTGGTTATCAGGAAATGGGTTAGTGTCTTTTACTCTCTCCATGCGTTTTTTAGAGCCTCCTTTGAACGAAAAAAAAGGTGTAATAGAACATGGCAGGGAATGTTAAATGTTAATGACACCCCTTACAAATATTACGAGGGAATGTGGTGACAAGGGAGAAAAATGTACAGTAATAGTTAAATGACTAAATAAGATACTCAACATGCACATAGGCCGCAAAAGAATACAATAATCACTTCCCTGTATAGCACAAGAACTCTACACAATAGATTACTGTAGAGAATAGAGTCAAATCATTCTTCATGTTGCTTCTATCATGGGGCGGGGGCAGGGGGCGATCGCCATGAAAAAATTGGGAATGCTGCAAACATCGATTTGCCCTGCCCAATTCTGACTAAATGAAGAAAAAATAATCCAATGCAAAAAATGTGTTTTAAAAAACATCCGAAAGCGCTGTAAAATCATCAAAATTAACATAAAATACTATTAAATATATAAAATTGTTAATTTTTCGGTGTGCTTCACGTGCAAAATTGTGTATTATAATTTGGCACGCAGAGCGCGCTGAAAATTTTGGATATAGTCGTTTCCCCCTCTCGCCATTCGAAACATGGATCGACACTCCTGACTCTAAAATATATGATTTAAATAACTTTAGCCTCAGTCATGGAGTATATCGCGACAGAGCAATAAAAAAAAACATCCTAAAGAATGACAAAAATTCAGAGCGCTTTTGACAAAACACGGTCAGGTTTTAGAATTGAAACTATTTTTTATGGCATTAGTATTGAGCGATTTTTTTTTTGGGGGGGATTTTTGGTAGATTTTATTACTTTCTATTGTCATAGCATATACCATCGTTACAATGAAGAGACGATGAAAGTACACATCGTAAATCGATTTGAACTCCACTAGAAAATGTGAACTTTCCAACATAACGAGGCTACAGAAATAACAGGATGATGACTGTTATGAACTTTAAAATCAACAGGATATCTACAAAATACATAGGCCTATATACAAGAAGAAGAAGAAAAAAAAACACAAGAAGAGGTTTTGTGAAAAGCCTTCATTGGCCTTTCACGATGAGCAATTTGTTTACCTTTGATATAGCCTACTTCGTAGGCTTTTGAGCCTGTTGAGTTGGCTAATTGGAGTGAACCCAATTGAAATTAATTGAATTGAAATGAGATTTTTTTTGATTGAGCTGAATTGAAATCCAATGAAATTGAGAATTGTGTGATTCACATATATATGAAGGAGTTATGTGGTATAGATAAAAGTAAGATTGAAACTCGTTAGCAGACATGTGTTGACACCCTCGGTGAAGAAGCTATTGTCATCATTTTTTTCACGCACCCACACATCCATCTCTAGATGTAATGATTGTTTTAATCGCATTAGTATTTTGAACATATCGTAATCCAATTTGATGGAATAATGCCTCTAACCAAGGAAATAGCTCTAACAACCACATACGGTTGGCAGAGGCACAAGAAATAGTTTGCAACCCCTTCCCAATTGCATGCTCATCCCCAATGGTCAGCTGATAATCTATTCTTGAGTATAGGACAAAATTAAATTCATGTAATTAAAACTCCGCTTAATTAGCAATACTTGGCACAACGAATCGACATTTATATTGCATTTCGATGCCTATTGGCCTCCAAAAGGGAATATTTGATTAACGTTATCAATATTACATTGATAATAAATTAATTCATTCAGTTTACTTAGCCGTTACGTTATGCTTCACCTGCATAGAGTAGTCGTTGAAAATTTTATTTTTTTGTATGATTTTGGATTATGTCTCCGTCCTGATACAATTTATCTGCTATTTTATTTTCCAATTGTCTATAATGTTATTTGATTTGTGTATTCACAGCTGCAATTAATTTGTTATATTATTTTGTATGATATCTTCTAGATTATGTATGTCATGAATTTCATTTGAAGTGAATGAATAATAAAGATTATTACAAAATAAAAAGATAATACGTCGCTTCAATTTTGATTGGTATAACTTTTTTTTTAAACAAAGCGATTTGAATTATCATGTATGCAGCGATATGTTGAATTAATTTTTGCTCTCCAAATTAAAATATTATTGTTATATTATTATTAAAATGATGATTACACCGAAAAAATAACAGAGATAAAGAAAGAGAGGAGACAGATAAATAGGTAGAATGCATAAAGAAAAAGAAAGAAAGGGGGATGGAGAAATATGTTACAGAAAGATATCAAAGGGGGTGAGAACAAAAGAGGGAAGACAGAGAAACTAAAATAGACTACAAGAAAATGAAACAATGTAGGCATGTAGTATTTAATTTCATATCGTGAAGAATCAATTCAACTAATCTTGAAAAATGCTAAGTTGACACCTTTTTTTCACTTTACAAAATGTTGATTAAATTCAATATGCTCATGTTCGTTATTGTACAGGTGTAAAGTGATATCCGATGCATGGGCTCTTTTCGAAATTAATATCCATTATTCATGTGTTGTTTTATTGTATGCTTCACTGACAAAAACACTAATTTCATCCCCTATTGGTGTCCTCATTACTTGGCGCGTATAATCACTGAGTGAGACAGGATACCCCATTAAGATAATGAAATTGGTCGCAAATAAGGATATCTTTTGTTTAGTTTTAGGAGAGGAGGGAAAAGGAGTTTCGAACCAAAGAAAAACTAAAATGAGCGACAGTCAAGGGCGTCGGTAGGCCTAGGGAAAATAAGGCATATAGCAACAATTAAGGGTGAGATTTTTGTTTCAGTTTGTCCATTCATTTATTTTAGTCCATTTTCTATTTGTTTATTTATTATTAATTATTTATACTTTTATTTCTGTTATTGTTTATTTTATTTTTCATTCAATTTCGTTACATTTATTTAACTAAATTTATATTTTATCGGGGGGGGGGGGAGGGCGCTGTCCACCCTTCTAGTATGAACAAAATTGGTTTATTGAATGCATTGAATGGTAAAGGGTCAGGAGGAAGGTTAGAAACAAAGATGTGTCATAATAATTCTAATCCTAAACAGTTGCATGTATAGTGTGGAAATAAAAACATAAAAACTGACACAGTTACCACTAATTAGTTTTTCATTTGTATTACACTTAAAAGGGTTTGTTGGGCAGGTAGTAGGGAGGGGGGGGGGGGGGGGGGCTCTTGTCCCCTTGTTACACCACTGAATCTTATAATAATGAGAGGCATGCCCCTTGGTACTCTTGGCATGTTTATATTATACATGTAAATAAATATAAGGCACTCTGAAAACACAAGCAATAGCACCAAATGAATTTGAGGATTTTATTTCATTACAAAACATACTTTATGGCATAATCATCATATATGTACATGGCTCTTATTTAAAACGTTAATACATTCAGGGAATGAATGATCAGGCACTGTCTGAGAATGGTTTTAATTTTCAAATGCAGGAAAAATATATTTTTTTTTATCTAAAGCACTGACAAATGATAGTTACAATTAAAACTTATTTAAATAAAATCCAAACCCATAAAAGACTCCAACATTCAAATACTTTTGTGTTAACTGTCAACGATTTATATTTTTATGATTCAATCATTCCCATATTCAAGAGTTGAAAGAAAAAAGAAAGAAATAAATATGTGTATTGTGGTATTGTCAGTGGTGCAACCACTGTGGATTGTCTTGAGCAATAAAAACCAAAATAAAACATGCATTTGTATTCTAACAATTAAAACAAAATATAAAATAATTACAAATGTATGCAAAAAGGCACTGAAGATGACTGACTACCTTTCTGGAAGTTACATCCAAAGTAACAATGAGCATACAGGATAATAATCACAATGTTGTAAGAAATTGTGAAAACTCCTTATTTTTTCTTGGTATTAGGAGAGAATTTGGCAAGTTGCTATTTCTAAGACATTTTCTAAGTTTTACAATACACCTCCAAAATCCTATGAAAATAATTAAAAAGGTCACAAATTATTCACCCAGTTTTAGGGATGATAAACTTGTTGAAGTTAAATAAACTGATTATAAAAGCCCTATACAGATTGATGGTTATACAAGGCTGAAGAAAAAAAGGGTGCTGCTTTAAAAATTGTTAGCATCATAAGACAGACTTTTCATACACAAATGGCAATATTTACTGTATGCAATGTGTCTTAATTATCTAATGGCTATGGAATAAACAAATAACTAAGGAATCTATGCCACACTCCCAAGAAATGTAATATGTAAGGTTCCACTTATCTTCATTCTAAATTAAATCTTACATTCAAGTTTGTAAATTGCATTGCACTGCAATGAAAAACACAAGTAGCTTGATAAATACTGTATCAGCATTGCACATGTTGGTTGCACAACTATGAAATGTCCACTGAATAAGAGATTCATACCGAAAGAGAAATTTTTCGGTTGAGAGATGGCAAGATTCTTTAATTATTACATCACTAGAGAACATGTTCTTATGTTAAATCAAATTCTCAATCAGTTTCAATTGGATCAGCTGAAATTGAAAAATGATACACTCGATTTGCAATCAATATACACTCAATTGCAAGAATTACACTTGATCAAGCATATCTTTTTCTTGCGCAACTATTGATTAGTCTGCAGGCACAGACCCTGATTGAACCTTTGATCAACAAGTGTGTCTCCATGCAAAGTCTAGCACATACAAAACTTGCTGTTTCAATTCAGGAGGACTTTCAGTACACAAGGCATATGTAACTCGAGTGAAGGGTTTGCACAGCAGACTAACCATTGATTGGTCACTAGAGCCAATGATGTAATGCACCCAATATATCTTTTGTGTTGTATTATTTGAAATATCAAATATATCAAGTTTTTCCTCCAATAATGTCAATCTTGATTTTATTCTGCAAGAAATGTATGAAATCACTATTACTATAGTTGTGAGTCAGTAAAAACTTTATCACTACAGCTATACAAATTGACATCTTTCATAAGACATATAATAAATGTAAAATTTATAGCGGGTATGTGACATCAGCGACTTCCTCATTTGAGTACAGGCCAGGATTTGCATATGAATATTTTTTTTTAATAAGCAAAATTTTAAAACTCTGTAACTTTTTATCTTACATACAAATTTGAAAAAAAAAATCATGGTTACACTTGTTTCATTTTCTTTTCAGGTAATCAGATCAACTATATGTGGAGGTTGACTTGGCCTTTGATAAAAATTTGCAATACCTACATGATATATAAGGCTTGTATGCAGGGCTTTATCCATAAATGAATGGAGCGTGTTTTTGTGATAAATGATATACCAGTACTACAAATTTCCCCTTATGTTTCAACAAAGTGAGATTGAATTTCCTATAACCCCACTCAAATTCCAACCACTAATAAGATTTGCATTCACAAACTTCTTAATAACAATCATTTAATCTACAGCAATCACATTTTAAATTCAGCTGAAAGAAATCAATATGACCAAGAATCCGATTTAGCAATCAAGAACATCATGACTTCATAAGTTAAATGTAACTTACTAACAGCTTTGAAGAAACACACTGGCCAAATTTCAATTAATTCAATAGTGGGACATAGAGCTATCACGCAATAATCAGAATAATATAAGTTCCTACTCTCAGTTAGTGAACTAGGGGCAGATCCAAGTGGGTTTATACACCATTCAATGGGCCATACTGTTTTGCAAAATGGTAATCAGGCTAAACCCGCCACTGAGTGACTGACCTGGAACTCAAATGATGCAAGTCAACAAAAGAAATAAGTTTGTGGTTTGGTCAAGATTAGGTGGAAATTTTAGGTCATAGACAGATCTCCTTCTTCTAGATGAGGACTCAAGAAGAAATCTGATGAAAAGATATTACCATAAAAGTAATGGTTGTATAACTACCCCTCATTGCCTCATTCCAGCACAATATCTGAAGAGGTGGTCGTGTGACTTGGTCACATGAGTTGGTCACCTGATGTTAGTCACCTGACTAAGGTATGGAGGAATCACCTGGCTGGTTTGGGTTGGTTGCCAAAGAAAGCCCAGACACATATAGCTCCAGAAAACATCAAGGCACTCCTGGTAATGAGAGAAAAAAAACCCATCAACTTGGCTGCCAAATTATGACATGGTCATGCTAAATTATTATAAATGCAAAATCCCCATAATTTCATGATATTGAACTACTCTGTTTCTCTTGGAAAGTATATGAATACACAACTTCTTAACTGTCATATGTTACTTATAAACACATTCATGTAAGTGAAAAAATACATTTTTAGCTAGCTATCAAACTGAAAAAAATTATGGTGAGTTACGTCGCATGGACAACAAAAACTTAATGACTAAGCAAAGCAGTTGGAGGCTGCTTCATTCATGTTCATCAAATCAATTTTTCCTTTATCTGTATCTGCTTTTTCATTTTTAAATATATGATAATTTTGAAATAGAGATTACATTAAATGACTTACCACAGTCCTATCCTAACACGTTTGCTGTGGTGTAAGGGGCTGTACTTGACAACTGAAAGAGTGTCATGTTCTTTGAAAGCTCTCATGATATCTTTGCATCTGTAAATCAGAAATTGTGGAAAGACAACAATACACAATGGGTGATTTGAAGTTTAGTGTTGGAAGCACAATTCAGGTTGTTTTCTACAATTCTGATCTCTAATGCGACTTCAGAAAAGTGATTAATTAATTATATCTCAAAACCTGGTGACATTTGTCCTAGGAACAGCTTTCAAGTCTGGAGCTGTGCTGATGCAATCACCAGCATCAAAGGGGCAGAACCTAATTTGAAATTACCCGATAGGCTCATGTCTTATATCACCTTATTTTAAACAGTCACAATGAGAAATATTATCTGGGAATGTTTCATAGGCTTTACAAATGGTTGGAATATGAAATGCTAAAGACAATGGCAGTTGAAATACTTTGATGTAGAATTCTACTTTGCTACATATTGTACAGGCAGAATAGTAATCATAGAAAAAAGTATGGGAGAGGAGGAAGAGGGGTTAGGGAAGAGAGGGGGAGGAAGAGGGAAGGTGAGGAATAAAGGAAGAAGGGGTGGTATTTAGTAATAGCAGTAACAGTATAAGTAGATGAGGTACAAGTATTGACAATGATGGTCGAAATAGTAATACTTATGGATTATCTATTCATGAAAACACTATGCGATATTCTTCATAATCTGAGATACACAATCTCATAAGCCCCAGCAATGATATAGATGGACTTTGAGTGATACATGTATATTAGCAAGAATGGATATATCACCAATTCCATACACAGATAACGTTAAATACACTGCGCACCCTCCAAAAGTTGCTACAGCTAATAGAGCATGTCTTCTGTCAATAACCTGAACATCAACTGAGCTGTAAGAACCAAAGATGTGTGCAAGCTGAAAAAAAGAGAGAAAAAACAACAACTTTAACAAACTTAACTGGCTGTAAATTGATTTTCATTGTTTCATTGCTGAATATCAAAATGTACTCAACTACTGAAGGATATGAGCTATTCTTGAACATGAGTAATAAACTTTATCATTAAACTCAATCAACACTGAACTTAATCTAAATTAACAATGCAATGGTAATACCAGCTATTTTCAATGTAAATTGGTATTTTTTGTATTGAATTTTCTTTTTTTCCTTCAAGGTCATGTATTGCTAAGGAAAACAAAATATTGCCCAGTTTCAGAAATGAAAACACATTCAATTTCTGACCACTAACGAACTACAGTGCGTATCAAAAAAAAGTTTACACTTTGAAAAAGCCCTGGGAATAAAAAAATATACAACATGTGGGTATTTTTTTCACTTATAATCTTGGGTTTGGGTCTCATCTATCCAATGAAAGTAAAAGTTTTGACTAAATGTTACACTTGAGTGAGCACTGTCCTTTTTTGTAAAGCTTGTAGAAATCTGTTTGCGCAGAAATGCTCATTTTCACGCAGTGTCAAGGGGAAAGGGCGAAATCAAACTTACCCTGCGAAACATTTCTCATGCGTTTCCCTTGCACTTTTAGTCAATTGAAATAAAACGGATACATTCAAGCATTTTGTAATAATTTTGCCACCCAAATTGAGATTTTTACATTTAGTAAGCACAATCTTTACCCTTTTTGTGCCAGCTGGATCTGAGGACATAACTGAATCTGAACAAAAGTTTATATCAGACATCTCCAGCATTGTTTCACTATGTTTTTATCATTTAAAGTGGGTTTACATTTCATTTTTCATTTAATACTTGTTTCCCCACACTTTTCCCAAACTTGACAATGATTAACTAAATGAAAATCAAGCATAAGCCTTTTCATGTAAATCACAGCTCAGTGTAAAGCAAATAACGTCTCGATGGCCTCGTTGTGTGGGGGAGTGGGGTGGGGCGCAATGCACTCTTCGAAGTCTTTTGGGCAAGGAAACAAGTTTTAAAAGGTAAAAGATATCTTCAAATCAATTTCACTAGCTAAATTCCACATGTTCTTCATGATTAAGGTCTACTTTTATTTGCATAACTATTTCAAAGTTCTGCGCAAATCATTTTTCACTAACTTTTCAAAAGTAAGTGGTGCTCACTCAAGCGGAAATATTTTTCGACAGTTATATCGTCATTTGTTTGAATGGATCTGTACCAATGTTAAAATGTGGAAAAATCTTCAGGATATTACAAATGTGTAATTTTACAGGATTTTTTCAAAGTTTTAACTTTTTTTATACGCACTGTATAGGACAATTTCCTAATAAAAACAACTTTTGTGTAAATCTGATACCAATTTTATTCCATTCTTACTTCACTAAATAAATCTTTACCTTTTCTCATATGAACTAGAAACAGACAAAAACCATTTCAGGAGCGTACAACATATTTAGAATTGGACATAGGCCATAGTTTTATGTGCTAATAAATTACCTTAACCCCATCCAATGACTGAGTTAGTTTCTTAGATGTTACATGAAGCCACTGTGGTCTCCTGCTAGGTGGGTCTGACCCTGAGAGATTCTTGAGAAAACAATTTGAAGACAAAAAAATATGTTATGAAACAGAGTATGATTTGAAAGAAAATGTCATGAAACCCTACAAAGAACCACTACATCTATCTACTAGATCTATTTCCACCTCTTAATACCAGTCTCATGATTGAGCATTGATAGTCTGAGCCTTTCGTCATGACCTCTTGCATTATTGAGTTCATGGTCTAGTTTCCGGTATCAATAAGGTAGAACCCAATCAAAGGCCATCTTCCAAGAAGCAGATATTAACAATGGACAATGCAGAGCAGGAGAGCCCATTGTTTTGATTGGTCAAAGGATGTAATTACATGCCCCAGTACATGAATATTCCTTTATTACTCCGCTGACAACAAAATTGCCTCAAATTGTCATAAAATTAGTTCAGGAAGCCATAAAAAGAAGACTATGTGCTTTAAACCAGTTCATATAAGAATGGAAAGGGTTACTGAAATACCAATATGACAAATATCTTGAGACTTTTTCACCTGTTCTTTGCCCTGTATAAATCGTTTCATTAAACTGAAACATATCTCTATGGCAAACTGTGTACAAAAGTTAAAGTCAATAGAGGATATTAACTATATCTCTTTTTTTTTACCATCTTGTCTTTAATTGGCACAGTTTACATTGTTGTTTTCAAAGATTGTTTAAAAATTAATTGGGATGATCGATCACCTTATCGTGTCATTACATATGCAATATGATGCTGGCCTAGTATCTATTATATCAATTTGTGCTTATTCTCCAGATGGGAATATATAATGCATGTTTTATTCTCACTTACAATAATATACAAGTATCATGTACATTGACATAGTATTGTCAAGCCGAGCGAGTTCTGACTATTAACCAGATAAATAAACTCACCACATGGTTTACAGCAGCTCTGATGATGTTGACCTTATCCTTGTAATCTTTCAGCTTCCAAATGTATTCTCTGAAGTCAAGAGGTCGACTTGCCATGACTCTACAAACAAGACAAGGGTTTGCAAGCAATATCAGGGATATGTTTCATGAAAGAATAACATAAAGCTCAGCAATTGCTTGTAAAGTTGATTTGTACGATTGATTATGCATAATGATCAATGTAAGCCATTGTCAAAATCAACCTTATAATCAAGTGCAAAGCTTTGTGATAAGAGGTCAATGCTTTATCACTTACAAATCAGGGGGGCGTTTCATGAAAGGACTTGTCGGACGTTTTATCCGACAAGTCCCATTTTATCCGACAGTTACCATAGTAATAGTACCACTCAGCCAATCAACATCAGAGAAAGATGTCAGATCTGACAACTTGTCGGATGAAAATGTTGATGAAACACTCCCCAGGTAGGTGTGTCATAAAGCTTTTTACAAGCGACTTTACGAATGACTGGTGATCATTTCTTAGGAGCTAAATCAACATCCATGAAAATCTAGTGTACACATATCATTTATCACAAGAAAGGTTTACCAGTCGTTCTTAAAGTCGCTCGTAATTTACGAACAGCTTTATGAAAGACCCACCTGATGTAAGGAATTAAGTAGCTTACAACAATTACAGGTGAAAAATACTAAGAAATTAATTTGTGAGAGGCTCTCCAGATGAAGAGGGGATGATATAAGTGATTATTACCAAAATGCTAAAGCTACATAGACTTGACTTTATGTTAATGGGAAAACACACATTTTGATTTCAGTTTCAATTCATTGTTTTATATTCTCCTTACACATGATTTCCGATTTATCAAGGCTCATCACATTCACGGCTTACTATTTAATAAATCCAAAGAAAGAAATTGAGACTCGTCTATCCAAATTTATTTCAACTTCGGAATGGCAAATGCGACAATTTGTCATCTACAACAAGGCATACACACTTACCAAGCTATATTACAAAAAAGGAGTGAGTTGATTGGTCAAACAGATGATTCATCACTTAAATTAAGAGCATTATTACCTTGTTCTACATAGTGAGGTTTGAGATGCAGGCTTTCCATAGTTATTATTGATTTGAATCAGTGATTTTCATATGACATATGATAGTCTCCTGATCCACTAGATATGCTGCACTTTGTAATTGCAGCTGTATGACCCCTGCTGCCCCCTACTTTGAGAAGATGTTTAAATCCATCTTTTATGCAACACTGAAGGGGTAATATGTCTTATTCTTTTCTATCATCCGAATTTCATCCATCACTGATATAAAGTTATAGATTTTATATTAGCTTAAATAGAAGACATGAATAATGTGAAATTTGGAGCTTACTTACTTGATATCCTTGGCAGTAATGTAATGTGCTAGCCTCATAAAAACTACAATTCAAATGGAAAGTGAAATATACATCATAAATTTAGACATAAACACACACATTTACATTGTTTGGGACAATATCAAAATAAAGTTTTGCTGAGAGTCTTGGCCCAATTGGAATATACATAACATAGAACACTCTAAAATTAACTACAGAGCAAATGAAATATTTCACTAGGGATGTCTGAGAAACAAAAATGATTTGTTATTGATTATTTTAGAATGGGCATACAGATGGACAGCAGGATTGCTGGCGGGAGATCCAAAATTGTTTCGCAAAAGTGGCAGAAGTTCAAAAAAAGTTACAAATAAAAACAAGGAAATGGTGGTCCCAAAAAGAAATATGAAAAAACATAAACAACAGCTCTGAATTTGAATATTTGAATTTTAAAGGAAAAAAAATCAATGAAAGAATGTGAGATCTCTCCCCAATAACATAAAAGAGGTAACCAATCTGTAAGAAAGGGGATGGGCAATTAGTCATGCTTATGAAAATCATTTGATTTTCAAATCTGAAGAAACCTGGTAGCCATAATCATAAACAATAGAAAGGGTCTTGATGGGAGAAATGATAAGGGTATAATGTTTGTACATGGAAAGTAATGTTTTTACATGTCAGATATAGTGTTCCATGGAGGATAAAAGTTCCACATGGAGAAAATTGTTTCACATGGAGAGTTATAGTTTTGCATCAAGTGCAATATTGTTACATGGAGAGTAACAGTTTTACATGGAGAGGGTTATATTTTCACATTGAGAGTAAATAAATACACTAACCATATCCAGCTGCATATGCATCATAACCCGCTTCGTGCAAGACACCACCATCCACTGTAATCACAAAGAGGAGAAAAACTAGAATTATAATCAAATGCAGGATTGATATTTGCAACAGTTTGTTAAAACAAAACTTTTGTACACAGAAAATATTGATGACAAAAATCCTATCATTATGAGCACCAGGGATGCCATTAAGAATTGATAAAAAGATGCAAAATTATCTGCAATTGGCTTTTCATACATGAAACATAGTTTATGTGACTGAAATATATTGAAAAGTAGGTATGCCCAATCTTGTTAGAGAAAACATCAGATGACTATATTATGAATATGAAATGGAGTATTCAATAAATCTTTTCTACTTGCTACTGTACTAATCATATGTGCCATCCCCTAAGCATTATCTGAACAACTTTTACTCAGTCTTTAGTACATCTTTGTAAAACATCCTCCTCACTGATCTACAAATGTTCATATTTACATGCAATAAGATTTTGATCATGGAATGAACACAATTCACGTAACGTCTTTAACTTAAGTTAGTGATAGTTTTTACTAATCAGAAGTGATTGACTGCTGCTAGAGATCAAACAAACAACATAGATACTCTTAAAATCTTACCATATTTGTGAAACCTTTCCCCATGGAAGATATGGGGTGAATGAAGAACAATCAGTGTTCCTTTTTTCCTGTACCAAAAAAAAAAAAGTTTAGTATGAGAGCATGTAACTTGGATTGTTAATATTACTCATTTCAGTCCACAATATCATGAATATTTATATTATATTGGATGGCTCAACATGGAATACCAGAAATATTCCAAGAGTTTGGGAAAATATTCCACGAATCGCAGATGAGTGGAATATTGACCCTAACGAGTGAAATATTTCTGGTATTTCCTGAAATACAGCCATCCAATATAATTATCATCTATACACCCCCCCCCAAAAAAAAAGAGGGAGAATTTTGATTTAACAAGTCATATCATTTATCACATTATGGCATCATACCTTTAGGATCATTTTTTACCATTGACATGCGACTTAAATGTAGTTCATTATGACGTCATTGAGCGCAATTGTGATCTATGCTGCGCATCGCACTGCTTTCATTGTTGTACATGTTGTATATTTCACGAATTTCGCGCATGCGCACTAGACTGTTGATTATGGTTTCATACTCAACGGCAAATTTTGTACACGAGCCTATGGGATAATCGTCGGATTTCAGTCATTTTAGTGATGCACTCTGATACTGCACAGGCAATTGATGCGAACCAAAATATGTGTTTTTATTGTATGGCTAAAATGCTCTATATAGATGATAATATTAAAGATTCATTTATATATATGTTATTTATCACATCAGAATGAGGTATCTAAGCACTTTAGTACAGATATATATATTATACACAGGCCATTGGATTCTGGCCTGTTGACATGTAATGTATGCATGATCTCCACTCCCTGAAGAGTATTCCAGCAGAAAAAAAAAAACATGTCTCATAAACCATGATTTAAAAAAAAGTCTGCAAATTATGAAAAGATGGATCTACTTAGGACACATTATCCATGTTCTTATTATGTACCAAATTCTGTAATATAGCTTTCCGATGCAGTGATCATTTGACAAAACGATACCATTACTAAATGCTAGACCTCAAGTTTGTTTGCACCTTGAAAAATGTATGTAGTCATTTATCAGATTGCATTTAGAAGTAAATAGGCATTGAGGAATGAATATTAGAAATCTGATCCTGTACTCACGATGAAAGGTTTTCAAGCAAGCAACCTAGACTTGTGTTTTGGACCGGGAGGCCAGCATCAATTAGATTCTGCAGGCAAAGCGAAAATTAGCCTGTTAATTCTTATGAACAGCTCACCACTTGGGTTGTGATGATATAGCAATCAACCAAATATACATTACTTTTGTTTTTTGCCCTACTGCTACTGCCACCATAACATAGATTAATAAAATACAATAAGGTCTTCAAAAAAGAAAAGTGCTCTGTTTTTTCTTAAACCCACTGTAAGATCAAGTCATGTGGAATGATGATGATGTTGATGATGAAGATGATTATTATTATTATCATCACTATTATTATCATAAGCATAATCATTATTATCATTATTATTATAATTATTATTGTTATAAATTATTAGCTATTTTTTAATTTATTATTTTTTATTTTGGGGGAAGGGGGCTCTTTACCTTTCTCATTTCATACGACAGGTACTTTGTGTCAAACACTTTAGGAAACAACTCATGAAGTTGGGCCTTGAATGATGAATAACTACCTGTAAATAAAGAAAAAATATTTTGAGCCTTGCTATACAGTGCGTCCCAGAAAAAACGAAACCGAGATTTATCGATGATTTATCATAACTTAATCACAAATACAATAGACAAATGACCTACCAATGTAAAGCTGAGGATCTCCTCTTTCATCTGAAATTACTTAGATTATTCCTCATTCACGCATGATTGAGCAAAAACAATTTGAAGAAAGGTTACCAAAAACTCATTTGGCGGGGGGTATCTGAATTTCAAAAAGAAAATCACATGACTAAAAAGTTCAATATCTGTTCTTTTGTTTGATACCTTCATCACAGAAAATGGTCAAGAAGTAAAGAAGTTATGATCCCTCGAAACAATGCTTGTATTACCATAATTTCATTAAATAAACGTGTTTTCACCGGTTTCCCACAGAAGCTATCGCACGGTAACAAAAGACTCAATGCATGGCTGATCGTCAACAAAACGGAGTGTCGAGTGAGTTTGAACGCTAGCCTGTAAAACCTCTTCATTTTATGAAATTATTGAAATTCAAGCCTTATTTCAAATAACCAGAACTTTGTTATTTCTTGACCATTTTCTGTAATTGAGGTATCAAATTAAAGAGCAGATATTGAACTTTTTAAAAATGTGATTTTCTTTTTAAAACCCAGATACGGCCCGCCAAGTGACTTTTTGGTATCCCCTTTTCAAATTGTTTTTGCTCACTCGTGAGTGAATGAAAAATAATCTAAGTAATTTCAAATGAAAGAGGAGATTCTAAGCTTTAAAATGGTAGGTCATTTGTCTATTTTATTTTTGATCAAGTTATGATAAATCATCGATAAATCTCGGTTTCGTTTTTTGTGGGACGCACTGTATAATCAGATCTGTAATAGAATGTGCTTAAATCACAGGGGTCTATTACTGATTAGAATAGATTCGTTGAACTGAGGGTGTGCTAAATTCATCAAATATTCACAAATCCTGTTACTCATGAAGACTAGAATGTTACAGCTCTGGCCATATTTCATAAACCTTGTGACCTATGGCATAGGTACAAGTGACATTTACAAACTGCTGATATAATCTATTGGAGTTGTGCCATTTGATTGGATAAGAGCAAATTTGTAAAATAACTTTAGCACTGTGAGTCCTTGATGTGTGAGAATGAGTATCGAGAGAAGTTCTTACGTGGTAAAGGTCGGTGGAACTTCTCGTAAAACAGCATCAGATCGGTGAGCAGATTGTGACCTATAATGGGCTAAATAGTAAAAAGATACAACTATTAAACAAAAAGAACAACACAACAAAACATTTAACGCTACTTCTTAAAACACTCATAAAAAGAATTACCATTGCAAACAGGCCTCAAAACAAAAAGATCTTCACACTATCACTCAATGCAACATTTATATTATATTGGATTGCTCAGAATGGAATACCAGAAATATTCCAAGAGTTTGGGCAAATATTCCACGAATCGCAGATTCATGTATTCCTGGTATTCCATGAAATAAAGCCATCCAATATAATTGTTATCATCTATTTGGTTATGGCATCATCACTTCATTAGGATCAATTTTGTTGTTGACATGCGACTTACATGTAGTTAATTATGACATCTTTGAGTGTCCTTTTGATCTATGCTGTGCATCGCATTGCTTTCATTGTTGCACGCGTTGTATATTCACGCAATCGCGCGTGCGCAATATACTGTTGGTTTCATATTCAACTGCAAATTTTGTACAGGAGCCTGTAGGATATTCGTCAGATTTCGGTCCTTTTAGCGATACGCTCTGGTATTGAACGGGCAATTGATGGAGACCAAAGTACATGTTTTTAATGTATCACTAAAACACTCTACTGTATATAGATGATAATTCAAAATATCTAATTAAATGGCCTGTTAGCAATTTAGTTCAGGATTCAAAATAAAAAGGACCTTTCCAGCTGTTGGGTGATACAGGAAACACCCGAGATTTACAGACTAAGCAGTCTCTTATCAAGAATTTCATATTCTATCCACTGTGTGCTCAAAGGTATGGTGTACTGTAAACCCCAATTATTTGTCACAATTATGGATAATAAAGACTTTCATTTATTACCCCCTCCCCCTTTCCTGCCTTTATCTTAATTTCTCTTATCTTTGCTTGTTGATTTGTATGTTTACTATATGTATCGTGTAATCTTTTGTGTGTATCATGTGATATTCTAAATAATTTTGTGCGAAAAAATTGAATTTCCATTTGTACTCGATTGTAATTGGACAATAACATTTTTTAGTATTGTTGATTGTACACTAGGAAAAGAAAAAATATAACTACCACAGAATTCATCCATCCCCTTTTGAATGCCTCAACCTACCTTTTTACTTTCGACAAGGGCCCTGAAAACTTCTGTAAACCCCAACAGTTTATCAACGATCCTAACACACACAAAAAATGAAAATCGTAATAGTGTAATCAAATTTTCATGTCATTTATTATTTCAAATCATAATTACAAAAAATATAATAAATATAATATGAATACTCTATTTCTATATAGCTAACAATCATTATGATTTTAGACCATGATTACTATACATTATTTTCATATTTAGAATTTAGTTTGACATCTTATATAACCGACAAAATGAATGGCCTTTCAGCGCATGGTGAATAGGGGTGGAAAAAGGGTATGGTAAAAAGGAACTGTGTCTAACAAACATTTCTCATAATTGGTATTGTAATCTTGCAAGCTATTTAGATACAGAAAGCATAATTCATGTAAAAAAATTACAAACCAACAGAGCTATTGTGTTGTTATGTGAGCCCATTATCATGATTATCATCAGCATCATCACTATCACCATCATCATCACCACCATCATCATCAAAACCCTCATCCCCATCATCATCATCATCATCATAATCACAATTATCACAAATAATTTAAATTATATCAAACTTTACTACTCAGAAAACAATTTTAATGATAATTAAATGTACTTATCATATGAATAGGATTACAAATCTTAGTAGAATTTTTGTTCTTTACCTGTTTGCTAATTTGACTTGGTCCTCCTCCAACCTATCCCTATTTTCAGCTGCCATTACTTTCACCTTCAGCTGAATGAAAACAAGAGAAAAGGAAAAACTTTTGAGTTTCTGAAAGTTTAAATCTTTGTGAAAGTCATTTAACATTTATTTGTTTGACTCACTTTGGATTTGAACCTTAAACAATTTACCAGATTCATTAATATTAAGAAAAGGCAACTTTTCATAGATTGTATCTTCTTTTGTCTTGTATCTTGCATAGAATACATTACCTATAAAAAAAGACAAAGTCATCCTGATAGAAATCAGTGCAAAGTCAGAGTCAAAACATATTTCTTCCGGCATCCCTATGACTTCCTTCTGGTCAGAATCCAGTATTCCGATAAAAGTGGAATCATGGATTTTTATGAACCTCACAACTAAAATTTAGTATTTTATTTGTATATTGAACAAAAGAGTTCCGAGCCTCAAAGAATTATGAAGAAAATTTTATAAAGTATGAAAGTATTGGTCTGTCATATTTCTTCATTTTCTTGTCCAAAGTAAGCATTGTTTATAATATATGAGGAATACCAAAAGTTTTACTCTAAGATAGACTCATAAGCATCAATAGCGCTGCTGACACTTGTTTCATTGGAATACAGAAATGCATAAAATGTAACTGGAATCTGATAGAATTTGGTCAAATTCTTGAGTGCCAGCACAATGGACACAGGCCAATTAAAAATGGGCTTTTATGAGGAGCTTACTTGCGTGGTGTTGACATCAAAGCGAGCATTGAGAATGGGAAAGGATTCTTGAATAACAAGCTGCAACAGAAGACCATTTAGTTCTGCAAATAACCAATGAAAACAAAATAAAGGAATATTTGCATGGAACTATGATGATGGAATTGTGTGAAATGTATGTAAAATGAACATTCCTCAAATCTACACTCGGTAAAATAGATTCCAAGAGACAAGGTATGATAAATAATCTGAAAGAAAAAATGTCCATGTCCAAAACATCTCATCGCATACTCACACCAAATCAAATGGAAATTAGACCAACTGGTTCTGGAACAAATAGCTATTATACATAGTTTGGGAAATAATTATAATGTAAGGCCACTTTCCTCCTAAGCTCCTATATGGTATGGTCTAATAAATTATTTCTCAAGTTGTATAGAGTAAACAATATAGTTATCATATGTCAACAAGGCCATAGGCTATTAAAGAGATATATAATTTTCATGAGAGAAATTCCACATCTGTGAATACAAATTTTACGGAATTTGACAAGTAGCAAGCATGATGTGTTATATGATGGTAAACTTCTTGCAATGCTCAACAAGTAATTGAGTATATGAATATAAAAAAGGCCCAAGTCCATAGGAGGTAATTTCAAGAAAATAAAAAAAAACGGATATTTTTTTAATTTGGGCAATTAAAGTATATTTGGCCAAATGATATCAGAGAACATCATGAAACAAATTTAAGTGTACATGAACATTTATATTCACGTTACTTGCGGGCGGGGAATTTTTTCTGGTGGATTGGGTCATTTTTAGAATCATTCTTACATTCATATACATGGTAGACTTCTGTAGTAAGTAGTAGAAGTAATGAGAGCGGGCACTATGATATGAATGTAAGAAAAGCCCAAGTCCTGGACTTGGGCTTTTTTTACACTCATACCAGATTTTCCTCCTTTATTTAAGGCATTTCTGAGATGACTTCAGATTTATCATTTATACACAAGATGAGTCATTTTATAAGGAACAATTTCCCATATTTAACTCAATTTCGCCAAAATTGGACTTGGGCCGTTTTTATATTCAGATACTCAATTCATATTAAGATGATCCATCAGACTTGATGTGCAAACATTATGACATCACAATGGCAGTCCAAATCATAAGCAATGCAGGTGTCACACCAACTCATGCTTGTATCATTTCTATAACTTAAAACATCTGCCGTTTCATCTTATGGGATAAACATGGGTACAGATATTGTTGCAATATACAATGGTCATTATGTTTTATAACCATATAATGAATTCGTCTCTGTTTTCACGAAGTGACGGATACAGGGAAAATCCCATTATTTTTCAATTTCGAGTTATTTGCATTTTTAGACATCTATGACTAAAAAGTTTCAGATCACAAAAATGTCTAATTACGTTGCTATGACGACATGACATTCAACAAAATACCGGGTAAAAGGATTTCTTGTTTTCACGAAGTGACGGATATGTACGCACATTCAGCCGTCACTTCGTGGAAATCAACGAATGCAGTTGTCGCTGATGTTTTTTTTCACGAAACGACGGATGAGGCCTGGCGCGAAGTCAGTGACAATTCGTCACTTCGTGAAAACCGTCGCCTGACTTTCGGTGCAAATGATTTGGTTACGAAGTGGCGGGAACGAGTTTCGAACAGCTTAGAATGGTCAGAGATCGTGAAATGGTGAGTTTTTTTTAATATAAGAAAGTAAAGAAATGTGATGCACCCTTTTAAGTCTTTCTGATTATTTTTAATGACCTTTTCAACCTTTGATTAACGTCTCTGTGCGCAAAAACCTGAATATAATACAGTCGCTCTATACATTGTCCCATGTACTTATTTTTTTGTAAGTGAGATTGAGAATGGGGTGAAGGAGACTTCTGCCGTGTCACAAAAAAGAAACACCGTAACTTATTTTACACTAACAGGAATAAGAACATTTTCAGACACAGATCACGGCTAAAAGTGGATTGAGTTGGGGATTTAGATCTATGACTAATACAGATGAAATTATATTTCTAAAATAGGCTATTTAGAGTGTCAGTCTTAAAATTAAAAGGCAGGCTCTCGTAATTTGTTCCTCTCACTCAGTCACAGCTCGGACTCTTCATTCTCTCTCTGCCACAGGAGTGTCACTCTCAAAAAGAGTAGAACTATTAAGAATGAATGATAAGAAGCCCCCCCCCCAAAAAAAAAACAGTCAACATCTTTAATGTTAGGCCTACTGTAGTGTAACTCTAAAGTATAATTTAATGTGAGGGCCATTTAAAATGTCCAAGCCAGGAGGATGTGCACTAACTCATGAAAATTTAGTTTGTTGGCGTTGCTTTTCCCCAGCCTCCTCTCTCTGTTACGAATCTTAAATCAGTGTAGGTGTTGGACGCAAGAGTAAGATTTGTTTAGCCTCATTTGCTGGTGACTGGTGTTAGTAAATCAATAACTGTAGAGTCTATGGGAGGAAGAGGCTTGTGTCGGCACAACCAACAGTGACATTCATTTGAAATCGACGAGCCTATTTTTTTTACATAGGGCTAGCACCAGGAGCTTCCTATATATTTGTGTTTTATGGGGGGGGGGGGGTCTCCTGTTACGATCCATAGATGATTTAGAGTGTGATTCAAAATTGAATTAAGAACAATGCATTTTCGCAAGAAAAAAAAAAACAATGGTGTGAAGAAAGAGGTTCGATGCATGCACTTGGGAGGGGGGTAGTTTGAATGCTGGATTTTTAAGGGCATGTGAACAGAAATACATGAAATAAACATTTTCTCATTTTTTCACTGATTATATCATTGTAGAATGAATGGTGGAGTTGTATGTCATATTCAAATTTTTATGACAACCCTTGACTAATCACAAATAATTAAGTTCATTAATCTAGATTGAAAAATCATCGAATTGTTATTAGAGATTTTGACTTTGGATTATATATTATAAAGGTCTTAAAATTGTGTAATCACTTCAAAGAGCCGTGCAGGCAAGCACCTTATTAGGTGATAAACATGTAATATTTTACATAAAATAGAAGAATGTTTTTGAAAAAAAAGTGTACCTCAGGTTTGGTGATTATGATGAAGGTCTTCTTGTGCTTCCATTTCTTTTTCAGATACAGTAGATAAAATTAGCATTTCCATCATATTTCTGCTATTGGTACACAATGCCGCTGGCCAGAGAAAAATGCAGGTAAGAGTTTTCATCATGCAATAATTCCACACATTATGACAACCTGTTGGTGTTCTGCCAACCATTGATTCTCCTTTTTCTTCCCATAATTACAGACTGCCGTTGGCATATTATCATATTAGTTTTTGCTTTTCAAGTGCCCAAATGAAAATTGCCAGTAGAGCTACAAAACCTTTGTGGCTAAAACAAGCTTTAACAAAGCCTCCTTTGCTGAAACTCCTGCTTAACCACTTGACTGCGTAGCACGTAATATTACGTGCTGGGCGAGCGTACGATCTGTGCGAGGCACGTAATATTACGTGCTTGACCTATCTTCTGTTTGAGGCGTCAGCACCGCGCTGTTAAAGCCCCTACAATGAAAACAGCGTGTGTATATCAAATTTCTGACTATGGACGCCAGATGGCGCCATTCCAAAAAAGTTATCAAAACTTTTGCAGTGATTTATAAATGTTTGTATTCACTCTGCCATAGTGAAAGTGTACGACGCTCAGTTCAAAATGGCGACTCGCAGTGGAGAAGTGAATCAGAAGGATTTTGAAGAAACTTTTGACAATAGGAGTGATAAATTTAGTGAAAGATCTGGGTCAGAAGGGGAGGATGATTTTATTAATGGATGTTGGAAATAGTGATGAGGAAAGTGATGTGATTATTTATAATTTTTTTCCCCCAAGTTGCTGTCGGTTGTAGTCCCAAATAGATCTAACTTGTTAGTCCCATTCAGTAGCACCAGGGGGGTCAGTGCGCAGTACAGCCTATAGCAGTCAAGTGGTTAAGATACTTGACCTGCTACATTTTGTACATGTATTCTGACTAACTTCTACAATTACTATCAATAGTTCATCTGTTACAATAATATTGAATTGTACAGTAACAAGAGAGTATAAATTTAGAGTGTTATCTTTTAGCAGCTAACTTGGACCTGAAAATGTTTCTGATTTTGCAGGAATGAAATAGGCCTATGTTTAAATGGAATATTTGTTGTAAAAATATGCATGAAATATACTTTTGATATGACAAGCACCATACTCACTGTATGGGCAGGATTTAGTTTGATGGAGTAATTTGAAATATTGAGTCTGCTTTCCAATCTATTGACATGCAAATTTTAACATTGGAAAGCCCCCCCCCCCTCCCCGAAATAATTTTTTTTTTCAATCATTCTTCTAACTCAGATTGGATCCAGACACTGACATGCAAGTAAGATGGGTAATCGATGGTTCTCTGAACACCGTCAGAGCTGGGGATGTCACCTGGCATGGCGCCCTAAAAGTTGGTATGATGGTTACGATGGATTGGAAAGGCGTGCCCTGGTATGGGATTGTTCAGGAAGTTTACCTGGACTCATCTCCTGAGGACTGCGACTCAGACGACGAACCACTGTCTGTGCTTTTGGATAAGTCGAAAGGTATTTCATTCCCTTGTTAACGACACTAACTTCAGAACTTATGTTAAGTCCCCTGTGAATTATTTGTGCACTTGATTGATTTGTGCATTTGTGAAATTTCACAGGATAAAAATCCACCAATACTTTCGAGCAACAATTTTTTTTAATTTTAAATCCAAAACCATCAGATCAATTTTCGCCAGAGCAAATGTCATGGAGCCATATGTACAGCATAGAATATTTCATACCAATTCAGCAACATATTTTAGATAGAGTTATTGCTGCTCAAAATACAAATGAATTGACAATGTCATATGGCCTTTACAGGAGTTTGGGATAATCTTCATTGCTTTAATGTTTCGGTTTCTTAGTAAATTAAGTGGAGAATCCTATCATGCAGTATCCTCGATGGTACCCAGTAGGGCTGCCTTTATGCTATGGGGAAGAGGGGGCAGGGCCTTGCAACTATTGATTGCCATATTCTACCTAAATTTAATATATATTCACCTGTGGTCACCTGACTGCCCCCGTCAGTAACCATGGTAGGCCCTTGGGTCCTATAAGGTTCAGCATCTATTTGCATTAAATCCTTAATAAAAAGTGTCAGTGCTACAATGATTACAAGAATTTCTTATAAAGTTGGTACTTGGACAAATGTTTGAAACATGTTTACAAGGTTCAGTTGAACACACTGTAAGTAAGAAGTGCGTATGTACCCACAGTATAGCAGACTGTGTTGTGTTTATTGGCTTAAAATACAGCGGTGCAGAAAACATTCCACTTTTTTGTACAATGAGCTAAAAGTAAAAAAAAAATTATAGAACCACTGTGTGCATCTTCCGTATTTTCATCCCAAATTAGTATTAATATTTTACATGTTTCATCTCTTAAATATATTTTTTCATCAGGAGCTCACAATGTTAGCCAATGCCTTTTAATACCACATAACTTTTTATACTCTCAAAACTATGCTCCTTATAATAACTGTTTGGCTCCACATAAATATGACCGTTCTGTGTTTCTGTACATGTGATTAAAAGTAAACAAATTTTCTCTTTTCTCTAGGCTCCACAAGTGGGAAGTGCACTTTGCAAAGTGAACCACCAGTTCATCCAGCTCAATGTGACAACTTTTTTTGTCAGAAGGAGGTGTGGGCAGCATGTCATAGATGCCTGTGTTTCTTATGTTTTGAGCATTTTTCTTTAAGTGATGATTGTCTTTCCCACAATGTAGCATTTAATTCTAATAATGTAAATGTTGAACAACTTGGAATTCTAACAGAAACAGGGTCCAAGTATAAAGAGCAGGAAGAGCAAGAGGTAAGACAGAGAATCCCTGGAGCCATGGTGCAACCTCATGAAGTTCACAGCAGCATGACTCCTCCGGACAACGATGGAATGTCACCCTTGCCTCAGTCAAGTCTCACCAGTACTCAAGAGGCTGCTGTTCAAGAGATTTCGAAGAGTCCATCTGCAGCCTCTGGTAATGTTGATACCCTGAATCCGAGAGAATGCGTGGGAAGCATTCCAGAAGACATGGCTCAACCAAGCCTTCCATCTCTGTCTTCTGTTTGTGAAAGTCATCCTTCCTCATCAAGCAGAGAAACCCTAGAAAACTCAAGAGGTAATCCACCCTTACTTCATTCCAAAGAATGTGAAGGCCAGAGCATTCCAGTAAATGTGTCTGAATCAGCAAACCAACCTCAGGATGTAGATATGGATTGCAGCGTGATAACTCTTCCCGATGAAATGCTTCAAGTGGATCCAACACCTGTGTTGGAAAGTTGCACCCAAGCTCAACCGGAGACATTTGTTGTAGATGGCTTGCCTGCAGTCCCGATTCCAGAAACACCTACAGAATGTAAGAGTAGGAACCTACTCGTGAAAGAGTAACGGAACCGTGGGCAGTGCTACTTCACTGAAAAAAGTAAGAAGTTTGTGCCCTCTCGCAGACAATCAAGCTTTGATTGTGATTGCTTGAAATGTGATGGAAGAGGCCTTTCTTGTCAGAAGTTTAGCCAAGAAGACAGAATTGCAGTACGGAATGCATATTTTGACCTCGGCAATTTACAGGAACAGAGGCATTGGATTGCAAGACATACAGACGTAAAAGGAGAACTTGGGAGGAAGAATCAACGGCTAAAATATTTCCTGCCAGCTCCACAAGACCAGTTCGCAAGATTTAATGTTTGCCAGATGTTTCTATCGACTCTTGGAATTACAGAGGCAAGTAAGGACTGCCACCAAGAAGAGGCTTACATGTGGCATCTTACAAGAAGACAGACGTGGGGGCAGACAATCTAAGGAGAAAGATGCCATGCTGCGAGAAGGTGTTGAAGCCCATATCAAGCGGTTTCCATGTATGGAGTCTCACTATTGCAGGTCAAAGAGTAAGTGCCAGAACCTTTCTGCAGATTTGAATTTGACCATGATGTATGAAATGTACAAGCAGCAGCAGGAAGGTATTCTAGCATCATACTCCTTATACAGGCAAGTATTTCAAGACCTGAAGCTCAAGTTTCATAAGCCCAAGAAAGACACCTGTAGTCTTTGCGAGACTTATCACCGTGGGACCTCAATGGAAAGGGAAAAAACAAAGATCGGTATCTCAAGCACACAGCTCAAAAGGAGAAAGTAAGACAGCTGAAAGAAAGTGCAAAGGGAAGATCAAAAGCAGATGGTACATATGTATCGGCTGTGTTCGATCTTCAGCAAGTTATCTACTTGCCTAAATCAGCAAGATCTGAGCTATTTTACAAGAGGCGTCTGAGCAACTTCAACTTCACTATTTTTGAACTTTCTTCCCAGTTTGCCTGTGTTATCTATCTCATGAAGGTATCACAAGACGAGGTGCTTGTGAAGTGGCTTCCTACGTCTATAACTACTTGCAAACCCTTGACGAGAAGGGTGTCAAAGAGGTGGAACTATTTGCTGATGGCTGTGTTGGCCAAAACAAAAACAGCATCATCGCAAGTATGATGCAGTTTTTTGTGGAGCACTCATCCTCTGTCAGAGTTGTCACAATGAACTACTTTGTGACAAACCATGGACAGTCAGAGGGGGATTCAGTTCATAGTGTCATACAACGTTGTATGGACCGTGTAACTGAAATCATGATCCCAGGACAGTTAGCCAGCATCATTCGCATGGCAAGAGTCCAACCTCGCCCATACTTTGTAAATGAAATAACATCAGAGGATATCAGGGACTGGAAGATGCTCGGTCAACAGAGTGGCATTCTTCGTGTTCGTAAATCACAAGGTGGTCAATGCATGGACTGGACTCAGATCATGGCCCTCCAGTTCACCAAGGACTCTCCAAAGGATATCAAGTTCAAGATGTCTCATTGTGATGATGTGTTTGATGCCATCACAGTGGGAGGAATCCGCCGAAATGAGGAACATGAAAGAGAACTGCCAGATCCCTTGTATAAGAATGGGCCACCAAAGGTACCGCAAGCAAAGTACCTTGATCTAGAATCATTGTGTACGGGGAATACTCCTGCTGTTTGGCATCCTGACTACAAACAATTCTACAAAATGCTACCCCATTGAATGCAACACATATAGAAATGGCAATTGTGAGTGAGCATCGGGATTATCATCATCATTGCCGTCGTAGTCGTTTTTCATCATGATTATCTACATTACTACAACTTATTTTCTTTCATTTTTTTGAATTCATATTTAAATTATTTGTCATGCATTCTGCTCATTTTATGTTTTAAATAATCTTAAGCAATCCGTCCTCAGCAAGTGTTTTTATGTTTAATGTATATATCTGATTTATCATCAAAATATTTTTAGTATATTTGTGTTACCATATTGTATTATTATGCCGAAGAAAAATAAATGAATATAATCAAAGCATGTAATCTTCATTTACTTTGTTACATGTCGGGGTCCAAATGTTTTTTTGTTTCATTTTATCTCATTCTTGTTTCTTGGTTTCATTTATATTGACTTTTTATTTGGTTTCCTCTAATAATTTTTTTTTCTTTCAGGCAGTCGTGATCAGGATTTATTAGATCACAACACTGACTTCTCTGATATCGATCTGTGCGGCACAAAATTACTATTAAGTAAACCTTTCACCATCAAAATTCTTAGTTTTGATTTTCTTATGATTTTGGCTTAGATATAAGTCTAGTTTTTATTTTGATTTGATTTTCATTTTTGGTTTCATTTTTCTTACATTTTATTTCAGAGCCATCTATATCAAGAAGTGCCTCAACCATTATTGCGGGATGAGAAACTTGAGGAACCTCATTTGTTGTAGTGATCGACGTAATGATTTCGAGAAAGGAAGACTAACTTACAACAGGTCTAATATCCAGGGCCTTTTTACTGTAATAGAGAACATGTACTCTTACTGGACCATATGACTTCCACATTCTAAATTATCCTTTTTGCAGGACTAAGGTGTATTTGGTTTCATGGAATGCTGTACAAAGATACTCATTACTGCAACTCTTGTTTTAGATATATTATTCATATATTGATGAATTTAATTAGTCAATAACTTGAGGATAATTTGATAATGAATTAAATGACTTTTCATTAGTACTTCGATTATTGTATTCTATACCTTGTATACTACCGTTTCTGATTCTAATTAAAACATAATTGGTTTGTAGATGATTCTGTATGATACAAAATTATATTGATTGAAAACTATAATAATAATTGATGGAAAATGATCCTTTTACATAAATTGGTTAGTTATTAATTGTGTATTGAATCATTAGCATGTCTCCTTTAGAAGAGATAAGTGTTTTGCACTGCTAGGTTTCATAGTCTTTGAGACTGTAAAAAGATGAAATAACCTTTAATGTCAGCGGAATTTCTGCTGACATTCTTCTCACTAAAGATGCCCAAGAGTGATGATTGAAATAGGCAACGGTGATTATTTTACTTAAATTTCATTTGTTATAAAAGATATACACTCATTTTACAAATGTAAATATCTATGTCAATATTGAATTTAAGAGAATAAAGCGGTTGTGATAATTCGCCAACGGCCAGTATACTTAAAATTACATGATTTATTATAACATCTTCATGTAAACATTTCACTTTACATAAAAGTATTGTTCACAATATCATTTTGTTATTCGAGATATGAATTGTGACCTTTCAATTTTAATGAATGTTACATTGGTGCCCGAAAGTTCTGAGAAGGCAACAGATTGGAGGGGCATGCGATTGTGTGTGATCAAAACTTTTCTGTACCACTGGAAGCTGATTATTTCAGAATGTTGCAATGTAAAATTTTAATTTATGTATATTTATTTCTTGAATTTGATACTTTTTTGTCAACAAATCTGTATAGCAAAATGCTGCATTCACATGATACGATTGCCTCTAATCTTAATCAGGATGAAATGTATACTTGTTAGATATTTTCAAGTATTCTACGTAGGATATACAATTACTGAAATAATCATATTCAGTTGATGTATTCCAGATTATTCAATTTACATGTAAATTTCACAATACAGCATTGATTATTATTGAGCTAATATTTCAAATGAATTTTCAATTTATTGTATTCCAATGTATTTGCCACTAGCTATGCTTGTATCATATGTTATTGAATCCAAAGTGTTCTTAATATATTTCAATTATTATGTAGAGTTTACTGAGATGTAGTTGATATCTTTAATGAATTTCTTAAGCATGATTTTTATATGTACAAAGAATCTGATCTTTTTGTCTGTTTTCCACCTCATGTTCTGTTTCCAAATATTATAAATTAAAAGTGTTCTTCCACATTTAATGTACATTGTAGAGTATTGTTATAATGCTAATATTTCAAATGAAGTTTAAATTTATTGTATTCCAATGTATTTGCCACTAACTATGCTTGTATCATATGTTATTGAATCCAAAGTGTTCTTAATATATTTCAATTATTATGTAGAGTTTACTGGGATGTAGTTGATATCTTTAATGAATTTCTTAAGCATGATTTTTTATATGTACAAAGAATCTGATCTTTTTGTCTGTTTTCCACCTCATGTTCTGTTTCCAAATATAAATTAAGTGTTCTTCCACATTTATTTTCATCATGTGCATTCTTGAGTATTGTTTATGTACCCAGTATTTTCAATAATTTTCCCAAAAGTCACAACTCTGTAATTTTTCATAAAGGAGACATTTCAAAGTGATGTTTTTTCAATTTCTTATGAATTCCAAATATAATTTTTTTCTTTTCAGAATTGATCATATCAAAATGCAATAACATTTTTTTTTCATTCTACCCGAATGAAGCCCAGGAACACAGCAGAATGCATGACCATTGTGATTTTAAGGTAAACTTGAGTAGGAGGGGGTTAGGTTGGGGAGAGGTAGGTGGACGGGGGGTGGAAGGGGAGAGAGAGGAAGAGGATAGAGAGAGGGGGAGGGGTGGGAGGAGAGGGGAAGTGGGTGGTGAGAAAAAGGGAAGGGTGGAAGGAGAAAGAGAAGGGAAGTGAGTGGAGGGGGAGGGGTAGAAGGAGAAGGGAAGTGGGTGGAGAGAAAGGGGGAGGGGTGGAAGGAGAGAGAGGGGAAGTGGGTGGAGGGGGAGGGGGTGGAAGGGGAGAGGATTGGGTGGAGGGAGGGGAAGTGGGTGGAGAGAGTGGGAAAGGGGCGGAGAGAGAAGATTGTAATTTGAAATTTAATTTAATTTTGACAGCTGCTTCAGCAGATCTCTGCTTCGTTCTTTAAAATAATTAATCATCAAGGAATAATACTAAATAGTCAATTCAGCTTTGACAGAGAATACCTATAGATGGGATTTAAGAAATCTCAATTGTTTATATATATATATTTTTTTTTTTTTGGGGGGGGGCAGTGAGGCAAGTTAGTCAAAACAAACTGACGCTTGTTGGTGATGTTACTTATTCAATTCCAACGAAGTAAGTGTTCTCGAACGGTATAATTCTACTTTCTCAAACATAAAATTACAAGGAAGACAATGTGTTACATGTTGACATTATATTCATTTAATCCATAGCCTGATTGACAGATGAGTAGAGATTTCAGTGTCCTCTAAAACGTGGAGATAAAAAGAAAGTGAAAAAAATGGCCTGATTGACATATATATGAATAGAGATTTCCATATTTCAGTGTCCTCTAAAACGTAGGAGATAAAAAGAAAGTAATCCCCGGCCCCGTGCGTCTCCACGGTATTCATTGTGAAAATAAAATTATATTTGTACCAAAAGGGGAAAATGTAGGGCTAATTGATCTCACATTTGGAATTATTTCGTCTGCAATAGCAATTAAATCAGTTATTTATGATATCTATAGCCTACTTATAGAATTACAACCAAGACTATGCGTGGGACTGAGGCAAAGCTTCTACCGTCACTTCGTAAAAATAAATTTGCAGCGCGTCCTGAATTTAGGGTTTTCACGAAGTGACGGTTATACGCGCGGAGCACCATCCGTCACTTCGTGAAAATAAATCTAAGCGCGTCCCGTAAAATATTTTTTTCACAAAAATATGGTTCTGCTTACAGCTCATTATCTTCTTATATTTAAAGAAGATGCAAATGATTGGACTTGAACATTGCCTAGAATATGCCCTAAACGATAATATGAAATTTATCCACCCTGCATACTTGAAAGACGTTGAGATTGAGGTCTAAACCTTTGAAAGCGATTTACTAAAAACTAACTTTTTAAAAGTTGCGCGCTCATCCGTCACTTCGTGAAATAAGGGACGAATTGGCAATGGCTAGAAGATCAAAACTTGACCAACAAGAAACTTTCCACCCAATGGTGTGTCTTCTGTAAAGCGATATGGAGAATTAAAAAAAAATGTTGGGATCAATTATACAAGGTGGGATTAAATTAATGTTTATTCAATTACATTCTATGCTATCTAGGAATAAAGACTGTCTGTTACAAATACATATATAATAAAAGTGGCATTTCTTCTAACCTTCATATTGTCCAACTGTAAGTTCACCTCCTGTGTCTGCTTCAGATAACCATTCAGAGATGGTTGTTAGTGCCTCTCTCTGCAGATCTTCATCCATATACCTATGTACAGGAATAAATTATTAGAAGAAAGCTGTGTTCTGGTAATTTTCATCATGATTTCAGCATTTCAAAAGTTAAGATGATAATGGTCAGTTAAATGATAGCGTGCCATATTTATAAAAAATTCCCTCTTTTGTGACAAACTGCGAGTACCACAACAAAATTATGGAACCATTTCTATTAAAAAACATCTATTCCTGTTACATGCCTTAAGCCCTCAATAGAATTATAATAAAAGATACATACTTTCATACAAATAAGCAAAACCCGACTTCAAATACAATCTGCCAACAAATAAATTCTTAATGGCAATGTTTTTTTCTTGTTATAAAAGTGGCACCACAATATAATTTATTCAGTAAGAACTAGTTATGCAAATATAACGATAAAAATAATTAGTTACAATAGGAATTACCAAATTATGACCATCTTTACCTTGCAAGTTGAACAGGTTTGGTTTGTGCTTGTTTTCTCAGTTCATCTTCCTGATCTCTTGTAAGGTAACTCAGACCTTCATAGAAAAGCTGACAATATGAGAATGAAAAGAACACTAGAACAAAGGGAATTTTCCTCTACAATTCTTCTCTTATCCAAGGAACTCCCTCTCCCATCATCTCTTAGTGAAATGACCATTTGGAGCACTTCACTCAACACTCTCATTTTCCATCAGACACTCAAATGCTAACTTTCTCAGGAGCAGTCTGCTCTTCTGATTTTTTTTAAAGAGAACATTCAATAGTTGGCAAGTTTTCACTTACATGTAGAATATTTCAACTACTTTGTCAGCTGGAATGAAAATGGGTACATGCATTGGTGTTAAATCAACATATTTAAACACAACTGATATTGGTGTGAGCAAAATTGGTTTAGAAGCAGCTAAAAATATCAGACATAAAATCAACCTAGTGAGTGGGTATCGTTCAAGGAACCACTCACGTGTAGATCCAATGTGATGACAATTTATGCACCCACAAACATGTGCAGTTAAGTTTTTTTTTAGTATCATGTGCAGTTAAGTGTATTTTTAGTATGGAGCTACCCTGGGAATGATCATAGCTTGCACAGACAGTGACGGTTGAAATGTGATCATTTGAAATATCTTATTAAAATGTCATCTAAAAATGTGGGTGGAATATAATAAGATCTCTTGAGCGATATCCATAGTTTAAGATTGACAATAAGAGACTAGCAATTTTGGAATAGATTTCATCCAGATTAACATTTAGCAAACACTACTTGATATTAAACTCTAAAGAGATATCCTCGGTGAAATGTTAAAATCTTGTATCTCAAAATTCAAACATATATATATAATAGGGTAGTTATGTAAAAGCTTGATTTTAGAGTAATGACATAAATAACAACCTTTTTTAATTTCTAGATCAATGGTTTTAACACGCAGTGATGATATGGAACCATACAAATGCTGTGGATTATTATTAATATTCCCCAAGTTGGTATTTGAAACAAAAAATATTTTACCAACAGTCTCAGCACTTTTTCACAAAACAATGAACCCATTGACTACTGTATTCCGAAATTTCCAAAGGCTAATTACAGGATCTTCCAGTTCTAGAAGGCAACAAGTTGACAGCGACTTGTAGTTAAGAATATGTGCATATTACTTAGCATGTAATATGCAGTAGCACCTGTCACCTGAACATGATGTGGCCAATTTGATGATGTACTATAGCATTGAATGTAGGGATTTAGGCATGAATTATAGTTCTACTGGAATCTTTGTAAAAAATAAATCATAGAGCTGCCAAATGGGATATTCATCAATTCAGGAAGAATTCACTGAGGACTTTGGGAAGTCCACTTTCAATCACACAAAATACAATGTAAATCAGTATGTTGATTATTTCTGGTTATTCAATTCAAAATATTGTCAACTTTTCAGAGTCTTTCTGACAACCAGGGAGATTTGGCAGCTCTGAATTACAAACACTATATTATGTTATATTTGTACATTGTGCCCTCACCTTATTAAAGTTGAAGTTATGTTTGCAAAGGAATTCGATACTTGATGCCTGAAAATCAGAAAAATCACACAAAAACATGGTCAGCATTAATAATGAAGTGTCATTTCATCTTTAAATAAACCTTTGCTTTATATTACACCAACAAGTGAAAATATTAAAAGGATACTATCATGATGACTTAACTCCATCTTGCTCTAAAGGTTAACTATTTTCCAAGATGTTTGTAATTTCAGTGTAGATGGGGGTGGGAATCTGACACTCTAGTAAATTATTTATTTATCTTTTAATCCTTAAGATGTGGCATTGGTGTGATTTAGCCAAGGTTAAATATTTTACCTTTGATGAATATTCATCTGCAACTGATAAAAAGTATTATTAACCGTATCAGACATCTGAGCAGGGCAACTTTGAAACATTGTTGCCTGCTTAAGACTGGGATCAAATGGCCGGTCAATAAAATTCCAATTGTTTATCCACGGGCCCAATTTATTGCCCGCTCAGGAAAGTCAATGAGAAAATGCGTGGAAATGTAGCGGGCAATAAAAGGCAGCGCTAATATCCGGGTATTCTACGCGTTTTTGCACGCGTCCTTGAACCGCGCAGTGCTATACGTCATAATGGTAATCAAGTTAAGACAACGCTGGATACTGCGTCCCTAGGCCAGGGACTCGTCATTTCAATTACGTCACAATGGTAAAGTTCAGAGGCCTAGTCTGCTCAACATGATAAACTAGATTCTCATTCTAAAAATTTAAAATATCTAAATTTTAACGATTTTTGCTCTAGATGTCTGATTTGGTTAATAATAGCAATATTGACTGGCCTGGGGGCGAAAGGACATATATCGCCCTCACTAAATTGATATCACCCTCGTCTACGACTCGGGCGATATAAATCTAGTTTGGGTGATATATGTCGTATCGCCCCAAGGCCAGTCAATATTGCTTTATTATACCAAGTTACATGTACCTACTGTTGATAATAATAATAATTGGCTTTCATTTTGCACTTTATCAATCTATGACTGCTCAAAATGCTTCACAATTATTATAACCCTGTCACTGGATTCATAGCTTTTCTGGCAGCCTGTTAGGCGCAAACTTGCTAAACCAACCACAATGACGGTTGTTTCCTACCGGTACCCAATTAGCACCTGGGTGAGAGTGGCAAAGTGTGGATTGACGCCTTGCTAAAGGACGCTAGGTCATGGTGGGATTTGAACACATGACTCTCTGATTACAAGCCGAGAGTCATAACCGCTACACCACGGCGCTGATTGTTATCAGATGGTGCTTGTACAAAACCTATTTGAATTATGAATAAAGTGGTCAAAGGGTTTAATACCTGGCATGTAAATCTGGAATCCACAGAGGATATACTCCTTGGAAAGAGATAGAAGTTATATGTGTGTGCCTCATACCTAGACAAAAAACAAAAGAATACAAAATGAACATCATCAGGGTCCATTTTCAAAAACCTTCACTGGTCTATAGATATCACTTTATAATTGTGTACTGAATTCAATGAAGTTTACAATCCTAATGAGAATATATGAATATTTCTGCTTGTTTAATCATATTCTTAGATTTAAGGGAATAGCCTGAAGGGCCTGTAACTACAAGCTCTCCATTACCAAAATCACTAAAAATGTTCACATCTAAATTAAAAAAATCTGTTCAGCTAAGAAATTGCTTCATAGAATTAAGTAAAAAGAGCTCTTACAAGAGCAGCAGAATATATTCCAAATAAATATCTAGACACTTTACAAATTTGTTTATTATTGCTACCATTCAACTATAAACAAATGTCTACCAATACTACCAAGGAGGTGTTTTGTAAACCTGTTATTAAGTTACACATAACGACTTACACATCATTTTTACACAAACAGGTTACTTGTTTTAACATGTAATGTAGGTTTCATATAAGATTCCCAATCTCTGATTACCATTACAAGGAAAGGTTGACATCAGACATGTTTACATTAAATTCTTGCTGTTAACAAGCATGTGAGTGAAAGTTTATAATTTGTCCATTGATAAATTGAGGTTAAAGGAAATTCACTCCCATGATATGAAACAGGGGGAAAAATATGGTATCTCATTAAGGACTAGAACAGAACACCAGTTGTAGATGACTTGTGATCAGCTGTAGGAAACTACATCCAGTATACATGAACATACTTACTCATTCTTATTTGGTACTTTGACAAATGCAGATATTCCTTTGAGAACAGAATAGAGAGAGGGAAAATGAAAAGAACAATGTCATGTCACAATTTACAGAGGTTGAGTGTTTTTCATTATTTTGGTAATTCAGTCTTCAGTCTGATTTTTTTCAAAGAGAAATGATCTCTTCTCATTGTTGTAAAAATCATGCTCTGAAATATTTCTAAAGATCAGTAAATTACACTATCACTGAAGAAAATATGATTACTCACTCTCTTTCTTGACTCAAGGCTCCACACTAACTTTTTTTTCTTGGTGGCCCGAATGGTCCAACAAAATTATAAATTTTACATTCTTGGTGGCCCGCAAGGCAAATTTGGTGGCCCTAAAACAATAGAAAACATTACAATTTTCCAACACTTTGGTAGCCCAATTGGACCACCAAGTGTGGGCTTTTGCAGAATTTTGGTGGCCCTACTCTCATTTATGGTTGCCCCGGGCCATCGCTAATGTCACGCCCTGTCTGGTACTTATCTCCAATAGGTTTACCCTTTGTTCTCGCTACCCGCCAGTCCCCCTTCTCTTTTTCACTGCATCTCTCTCTCTCTTTTCCATGTCATTTGCATCTCACCTAGCTGACAGATGGTATACTGCATGGCCATTCTCCTAAGCTTCTCATATCGCTGAGCTGGGGTGTCAAACAGGCTGTTGATATCATCCTGTGTTGCATGAAGACCAGTGAATTCTGTATCAATGGCTGCATTAATGAAAAAAGAAAAAGAAATAAGGATAATCAATTTATTAGACCTCAGCATCCAAGCACCTTTGAAGTTTGTTTGCCATACCAGCACTGAAAAGTTTTCCTTCTATTTTATAGTAGTAGAAGAGTTAGAGAACAGTGCAGTTATTTAGAATCAAGATTTCACTGCACTTGTCAGACTGATGTGATTATTTACTCAGATAGCAATGCTGACAATTTTCATGAAACAGTTGCATCTGTTTTTGGCCCAGAGTCTAGAGCTGAGCTACTGAAGACTCTGAGCCGAGTGCAAAATTTGTTAGTGAACACTACTACAACCGAGATGGTTCATGACACACTTTTATGCGCACCTACTTGGTGGTCACCAGCTTAAATACAGCTCTATTACAGAGATCATAAGTTGATAAATTACAACTTGAAAATAATCTCACAACAAAATTTCAGTGGTTATGGCTTTTCTCTTAGACAATAAAGGACATCTCCTTCAGTGTGTCTACCAAGGCTCCCCTTGCTCAGTCATTGGTCTGGTCCAACGAACCAACTTTTCACTTTTGACGTAGAGGATTACATTTAGATTCCCATTTTGGCTGTTTACTGATTATTACATCGTCTACAGAGAGTTTGTGAATGATGAAGACTAGTACATCCAGGAAAATTCACAACATCCTGAGCCTAAAGGATTTTGCAATACCAGAGTAATGCACCCGCAATTTGACATGTGCCTCCATTCAACATGGCAAACTCATTTCACAAGCCAGCAGTGTCAATCACCACAACACACACCGGCACTATCACTCACCACATGAAATTCCTAATTTCAACTCCAAAATCCCCTTTAAAAGGTAAAATTTTGTCATAAAAATTTGGATACTGCGCCATTTTCCAGAGCGTGCAAAGGCTTAGTTCACATTTAAGAAGTGGGTTCACAAAAAAATGTGTTAAAAATGATGATATCTGTGGTTTAGTTCCGAGTTTGTGGACGTTCTCGCAAATTCAGGATCTTATCTTTTACAAAATAACTAATCAAAACAAAAAAATCTACCGCATTGAATTTGCACAGAAATCAAGTTGACGGCATGCTAGCGGCCTTAAATCGACATGGGGTCAGAGCGTGATGCGGGAGCAAATGGCCACTGCTGCAACTCCCATGTTGCATATCACGTGCGGTGTGGCGTAATTCAGCGACGCTCGCTTGCATTGATTTCTGAACATGGGAGTGCTATGTCGAATGAAAGATGGGAGCTGTTGATTTGCAGCCACAAATACATTTCAAGATTAAGGTACTAGAAATTCATTTCCGACATTTATACAATATTGATTTCATTTTTAAACAAATATTCATTAAAAACAAGGCATAAGCGATTTTGTGTCTTGCCCACTTATGAAAATAATCAGAAATATTGTGATTTGCGAGGGCACGCAACAGAATTGTATCAAAACTTCATTGTGAAATAACTGGGATGGAATAACATTTGTCATAAGGGCATTTTCACCACAGATGGACACATAGGCGAAAAAAATCAAACTGATATTCATGTCAAATGCTTTATGTTTTTCAATAAAACAAGACCTGAAGTTTCTGGGACATTTTCTTTTTCCGACTCTGGCAGCCATTTTTACTTCAAAATGGCCGCCAAAGTATGGATACAAATTAGTGTTGAAAATGGTATATTGATACATATGTTATTTTGACAGTTTTTTTAAGAACAGGTTTGATCATGATGTTTTCCCCTGTGACTTAGCTTGCTATTATAACACTTTATAAAATCCCATAGAAAGAAATTCCAGTAATTCATTTATCTGATAAAAAAATATTGATGAAGTACGTGATATGGTATGTAACGTCAGTTACCAAGAACATGAACTTTTTTCTCATTTCCTAGAAAAGAGGATATATTATATGAAACTTGGTAGATTTCCTCCTTAGGTAACACCCCTCATTTCTACACCAAAATAAAAGATAATCAAATAACAATCAAGCCATAGGGTACCATTATATGTGTAACGTCAGTTATCAAGTGGAAAACGTAATGTAAGTTACCGAGATGTAATGTCAGTTACCATGATAAAACATTGGTTACCAATAGTGAAATGCAAATGTGGTCAATTTTATGGTGAAGAAATATTGTATACTTGTTATTTAAGTCTTTCACTTAGTTAAATCACACCAGAAGGAGCTTGCTTATGACTTTTAAAAGATATAAGTTCACAAGGAATACTATATAAAATTATGAAGGAAGTTGCATTCCCATCGTGCAAAAAAATACTATGAATTGTTTTGCATATGTACATGTACTTACCAAGTACCTAATTGTTTGTATCAGACAATTTTTTTGTCATTTGTCTTTTTTTTTGGTTTTCGGGGAGAGGGGGTACTTTTTTCAACCTATTGCCTAATACTGCAACATTTGATAAGCTTAACATTGCGATGAATGGGGGTTTCCAGGGCCCCTTTTTTAGTTTCTATGGTTATTTTGAGCATTGCCAGGCTAAAAGTAAATTCCTGGTTTTTAAACATGTACCTGTTAGTAACTAGATGTGTGATACAATTTTTTTGTTTTTGGTTTACAAGTATAGATGAAAAGTAAAATTTGACAGTTCTGATCAATGCTGCATGGATCTACTAAAACTGTTTCTTTTTTCTTATTTACAAATAGTTCAGTTTCAGTTTAGAAGCTGGAGTTTATATTTTGTTGACAGCTTAAAAAAGAAATTAGCAAAGAGAATGATTAAACAAATTATGAAGAAAATTTGAAATCCGACAGATATGAATAAGCATTGCAAGCTTGCACTGACCAGAATAGAAATCAATAAAACTGCATGGCTGCATGATATTCAGGTGAGGGATAGCCTAGGGGAGGAGACCCTGATTCATTTTGCTTTTTTTGAGGGGAGGGGGAGGTTAAAGAAGGAAAAGGTTTAAAAAGTCAAAATATGAAACTGATGAATATATGTAAATGGGGGTATAGTCAGAAAAATCCATGTGTAAATACAATGCAATATCAAATTACTATAGGAATACATGTAGCTGCTATGAACCCCCCCCCCCCCCCCCGAGTAAATAAAACAATTCCTATTTTTTGATGTATTATGAAACTTTTATGATTTTAAAAAGCCTTACAGATAAGTACCAAGAAAATTATTCCTTTGAAAATCATTAAGCTCTGGTAAATGTTAATGTGTAATGTAAGTTAGCGACAAGTAATAATAAAATGTTCAAATAAAAAAAAAGGAATTAAGAAAAAAAGGAATAAAGAAATCAAATATCAATAGATTTTGTATCATTTCAAAGCTCTTAAAAAGACCTTTCAAATGATACCAAGAACTCTAATTTTCCTCAAGAAATTACAAAGTTATTCCAGTTTAAGTCACGCATATTCAGTCAGACTGCAGGTCACAAGAAAGTGGCTTCTTTCATCCAAGTGATATTCATGACTTGAGATGTTTTGCATATTTAATGAGCTTGATGCGGACCAAAACACCTCTTTTCAAAAAATCACACTTTTCATTTGCCAAGTACATAAAGCAGCTTGAAAACAAGTATACTGCACTCTGATTGGTCAAAAAGACCACACAATGGCAAATTCCAACGGTTCCAGTGCTTGGGTTCGTGGGAAGGTCACACTTCCCATGTGGTAATCTCCTCAAATACCCCGCGCCTGTTGTTCTGTGAACCTTATCCAGCCAATCAGAACTCTGGATTTCATGCAAGTACAAAATTTAGAAATCTCGTCTTGCACCTTGGTGGGAAAAGTGTGATCTTGACCCGATTAAAAGGTGCCGCATATCAAGAGTGGCATTGTGAGAAAGTACAGAAGTTCAGCTTTATGGTGATATAGATATCATTGAGGCTCAAAATAAAAAGTTTTGCACAATTTGCAAAAGAAAACAGAGGAAGAAAATTCAGTTTTGAGGCACAATTTCAGGCCAGAAATTTACTTATTTAACAAAATATTGTATACAAAATAAATGACCAATATGAAAGAGTAACTTTTACTCTATCTGATGGTGCAATAATATTTCATTTAACTTGAGGTTAAAACAGGTAAATTCTTAGAGAAAGAAAATCTCACGAATCACGAGATTATGCAAGGAGGAGGATTCAGCCACGAGATGATTTGGATGAATCTGGCCTTTTTGCTCATTAGCATAGGGACCTGCGGTCTGACTGTATTCATCCAAATTTGTGGTCATTGTCTTAAAGGGATGGTCCGGGCTGAAAATATTTATAGCTCAATAAATAGAGTAGAACTCACTGAGCAAAATACCGAAAATTTAATCAAAATCGGATAACAAGTAACAAAGTTATTGAATTTTAAAGTTTAGCAATATTTTGTGAAAACAGTCGTCATGAATATTCATTAGGTGGGCTGATGATGTCACATCTCCTCTTGTTCTTTTGTATTTTATTATATGAAATTAGGTTTATTCAAATTTTTTCCTCCAAGAACTAGAAAAATTGGATTGACAACTGATTTAGTGCATTAGATATTTATACCTGCAACTTATTTCATTACAAGGGAGACATATTTTTCACACAAGTATGAAATAAAGAATTAAATATGATTTTATGTAATAACATAAGAAAACGGAAAGTGGGGATGTGACATCATCAGCCCGCCTAATGAATATTCATGACGACTGTTTTCACAAAATATTGCTAAACTTTAAACTTCAATAACTTTATTATTTGTTATCCGATTTTGATGAAATTTTCGGCATTTTGCTCAGTGAACTCTACTCTATGTATTAAGATATAAATATTTTCAGCTCGGACCATCCCTTTAATGTAAAGTCTAAATGTAAAGTCAATGGAATACAGAACCGATTTTTGTGACCATTTTGAACCCAAGTCTTCAACAGGCTCTAATTTCTTTGTTTTTGAGCACTTTGAAGTAATTTAGGTACATGTGTCAGTGGAAAGGTGAAAGAAAGCTCAATTGATGTGTAATCATTTCACTTTGTAATTCTTCTTCTTTATATGTGTACAATAATTTATTCTAATTAATTTCAATTAATTATGCAAATTACGCAAAATAACAATTACCAGTACTTGCCTCTTTTTTTGCCAAATGAAGGTGATCATGATAGATATTTTATATAATAGTTGGCATCACAACAGCATCATGTAGATAATTTTCTTAATGAATTTGTTTAAAGTATTGTTTTTGTAATTTCTAATGTATTTCTATGTTTTTCTGATACAAGCTCTTTTTTAAACTTTAGTATTGTATACATGTATGTATGGGGTCTTTTTTTTACATATGAAAATTATCATTCCTTTTGTACTTTGTATGACCAAATAAAAATAGAAGTGAGCTATTTTCTGATGTATTTAATTGTTTCACCAATTCCTTATGTATTCTATTGTTTCAACAATTTGTTATACATGTATAATATGTAGCTTTTTATTTTAGAGACAATGGGCATTTGATTACAATTTTTTTAGGAGGGATGAGCAGCTGAGTGTAAAATATGTATGTAGCATTGTATGCAATATTACAAAGACCCTGTTTGAGCTCTCTTTTTTAAAGAAAAATAAATAAATTCAGATTCTAGAGTGAAATCACTGCAAATAAATGTACACAATTTTTTACACATACTTCCATACTATTATGAAACAGAACAACAAAATTAGCAAGATTTTGTGGAAAAGAACTTAACAATCCAAACTTACCAATCTTCCCATGGATAAACTTAAAAGGCACAAAATTATTAGTTGAAGACAAAAGAAAAGGAAAAGAGTGGTCTATTTCTTTCAAAACAAAACAAAAAACAACCAGGAAAAAACAGATATCAAAGCTCTAAACAACAACAAAAACAGACATCAAAGCTCCAAACAAACACTCAAAACAAGAGAAACAAAAGTGACACAAAAACTTGTACCAATCCCATCCCCATTTTCCAGTTTAAAACACAACCCCCACCTGCATCCCTAAAGAAAAAAAAGAGAGAAAAGGAAAAAAAAAAAAAGAAATAGAAAAAAAATCATAAATACAGGATTTAGACCCATCTGGAAATAAAATATTGTTTCCTCTGAGTTTTCATGTATTTTCTTAAAAGAGTGTAAAAAAAATTCAAAAATAAATAAACAACAACAAAATAAACAACATAGTTCTTGCAGTTTAATCGTAAAGTCAACATTTAAGATATTCCCCTTTCAAAAGCAAATCCAGTCTCCAAATAATGAAACATGATACAAAAAAACAATAAAATAATGAAATATATAAAATTAAATAAAAAAATAAACAATAAAAAATAAACATCATTTTTTCATTTTAATTTAAAAGTCAACATTTACTATGATATTCCCCTTTGAAAAGCAAATCCAGTAGCAAAATAATGAAACATGATTGAAAAGTTTCCAAAAATATTTTTTTTCTACAAAAGAAAAAAAAAACACTATAGATTTTGCATTTTAATTAAAAAAGTCAACATTGATATTCCACTTCCAAAAGAAAATCAAGTTTCCAAATGATGAAACATGATTGAACAATCAACCACCTTGACTCTTGAGTCACATAACCTTGGGAGGAAAAAATATTTTTGTAACTAAATGTAGAATCAATATCAGAATAATAATCTACGGTATAATGACAGAAATTTTCATAAAAAGGCACAATATTATCAAGTAACAAACAATTCAGATCCAGTTCAATCCAGCATAAATGACTCACCGCTTCCGTCACCCAGCCCACCGCATCGGGCAGCTCGACTGCCGAGAAGGTGAGAGACCGGCGGTGGCAAGGGTACAATGTAGCTTGCGAATCTTATATCTCTTAAATCTGTTAATTTTTTTGTATTTTGCAGATCAATAGTAAAAGAAAGACTAGGTACCCTTGTTTGGAAATATTTTCTACTTACCATCACAAAATTTCAATCATTTATGCATCCAAAAGTTTTATGAACTTTCAAGCGGCGATATCCATATTTGACAGGCGAGTATCCAGACCATATTGAAACTTGTATGTACAGAAAGAATATCGTCGGCTGTCTGAAAAAGGCATAAGATTGCAGGCCACAATATGCGCAAGCGCAGTAAACTCTATTTTCGAGGAGCGGGCCAAACAGAAGCGATGCCACTCGCAGCAAAAACCGCGCATGACCGGTGCAGCCAAAACCAGCGCTCGCGATGCGGCGGCATTCACACATACGGTAGGCCTACCTATGACTATGTAATATAAATTATGAACGTCTGACAAAAAGATAACTAACTGATCACCTGACCAGTACGCAAATCACATCAGATGCAGAGTTGATCAGTCGTCAGCGTCTGGAACGCTCACCAAGAATTCAACATAAAAGCCTCAAAATGTTAGTTTAACCTTAATCCATATTAAGTTTCAAATGTTGTAGAAGTTGAATTGTGATGTTTTAATTTTATGTAACATTGTTAGATCTAATTTAAGCAAACATTTTATCCATCTAATTTGTATCTTAAAATAAAAGTCCTTGACCTTGGTTATGGTTGCACTTGCAGTTGCAGTTGCAAATAAAAACGAAAATGACCAACCCATATAGGGTCTAGACCGTATTGTCGCCTATGAGGTCCATACATGTAATGTTTGGACCTCATTGGTACTAACAGTGAGATGCCCTTGCCTGGTCACCCTACATTATTCACCACCATGGACTGGTCATTATTCCTCCCCAACTTGGTCTCTTTGCTAACACATCTTGATCCACACGTGGGACCGATCCAAAACCTGGCCTAGCCAGGTCTAAATGCGGAGGCCCGGCCAAAAGTAACTCAGTAATTACAAGAATAACATACCAACGAAACAGCTATCTCGAATACTTTCAAAAATATTCCTTGACTCAAAGTTGTAATTGGTTCGATTGATTTCCATATTTGTCAAAACTTGAGGGTAACCAAACTTGAGTCTTGACTGGTTTTCTCTCTAGCTCGGCTCGGCAGTACAGTCGGTACGATTCGGCGCGCCGGCGCGGCGGCCGCGCGCGCGTGCGTCTATTTACCTTTTTCTATTGTATGGTGGATGGAGTTGAGCTGAATCTGAGACTGAGTCTCTCAAACCAAAGACAGTTTATAGACTTCGATTCCCACATTCCTGCCTAATCGCAGAGCTACAGAAACTGCAGTAGATAGTACAGTGAGTAGTGAAGTAAATTGTTTATCGTTATTAACGCAATTTATTGTATGGTTCTGGTTTAAATTTTCACTCTCTCCCTTTGCATATTCTCTCTAAGTCATGATGACGCAAAATGCTATATGTGGGACCACATTCCAAGCACAAGCCAAAAACAATGCACAAATTGCAATGCAAGTGAAAACGGGAGGGGGGGGGGGGTAGCCAGTTGGCTCCTAGTCCTAGAGAGTAAAAATCATTCACTAACGTTAGCTTAGCTTACTCGGAAAGAGTTCCATATGCACCCCCCACCAAAAATAACAACAGATTGTTGAGACTTCCGGTTCGTTCACTTCAGATTTTTCTATCATTTTTTAGTTTACTGTTGCTTACCTTACTTGGATCTGGATCTGGATCACCCAAGGGTTCATTACATGCCGCCGCGCACAGAAAAATCAAGCCATAGAAGTCGTGTGTTGTGGACCCAAGAAGTGAGATCCCAGCACGCGCGACCCACTAGTTAAATCCACTGCCAAACGCGGTTCGTGGTGCGAGGTTAGTATACTAATACTAACCTCGCAATACGTGTGAGTGGATCTGGATGTATACGATGCAGGGCCCTTCTGGGCATAAACGCATCGGGTACTTGACCTGGATTTTGCCGGGACCGGCAGGTGCAATACACCGGGTGAACACCCTACACTTTGACGAATAGTGTATTGGTTTTAACGTGCATAGGTTGTACCTCTCCTATACACGGGATCAACATTTGCGTCCTTTCCGATGGACGGAGTGTTTTCCAACTGTATTCACACCTGCACTGAATACAGTGGTGAGGCAAGCTAACACACAACGCTATAGCATCAGACTTTTTTTGTTTTTTTTTACTTGGTTGGGACTCGAACTCACCTCGGTTGATCTGCAGTCAAGACCTTTCCCGCTATGCTAGCGAGAAGCGCTGATACTGGAAAGGGTATTTTTACGATTATCAGCCAATAGTTCGACTAGTCTTGACTCGCAGACCCTTTACTGACTAAATAAACCGATGTCTATGGACAATTACACGCACAAGATCTCGCTCGAAATTTGACGGAATAAAGCCATATTTTGGTATGTATTTCCACTTCCCCATCATATATGTTCGATATTAGGGCTAGATATATTATACTGAACCTTCTCCATGTTTTTATTTTCAATTTTAGTGGGGGGTGCATTAGCCAGGCGGCTTCTAGAGAGTAAAAATCATTTACTAACGCTGCCATCTTGTTTCTTATTGTACTTCCCCAACATTACGGACGCGAGCGTCGCGTAACGTTGGGGAAGTACAATAAGAAACAAGATGGCGGCGTAAACATCGGGCAAGTCTCTTCCGTCTTTTCACAATATTTTTTCATTTTTTTGATGAATTCTTGTTTTAAAAATAACAACGAGAGCGTAGAAATGTCGGAAATGAAGTTTTATCCCATGTACATGATTTAGAGCTAGATCTTTTAGAAGGAAAGTAGAAATCTCGGGGGTGAAAGTTTCAGGTTTCGGCTTCCATTGTGTGGGTCTATGGGATAGAAGGCCTGGCTTCGTATGAGAGTGACCTTACGTTAGTAAATGATTTTTACTCTCTAGAAGCCGCCTGGCTAGGGTGCATATGGAACTCTTACCGCTTACTCTGACTCAACGAAGCCAGGGATTGTTTAAAACAGCTGGCAGCCGTCTGTTTCGAGGAGTTTTTTAACATTTTAATTTTTTTTTAATTTCTCCTTGTAGTTGTACACAGTCACAGATGGCTCGGTATCGTGCAGCCACCATTAGGGGGTTAACAATACAAAAATCCCCCGGCAGGGCTCATCGATTTTTGTCTTTATTTCATAAAAATATATAAAAAGAACTGTACCAAAAAGATTATCAATACCATTCCGTTTTAGCCTGAAATGCACCAAAACGGGGAAAAATAAACTTAAAGGGGAAAAAACAGTGACTTCGGCTGTCGCACAACTTCACTTCCCTGTTTTATCCGAACTTAATACATAAACATATGGCCATTGAGTCCCTGTACACAGCTAGAAATTTGGTCTCTGTACTTGGTGAGTGGAGCCAACGGAGTTCAGCGGATCAACCAACAATATAGAGACCAAAGCTTTTGGTCTAGTGATTGTTGTGCCTTTCATGTATATGTGGGTACCAAAAAAATTTAAACTTTCGCCCCCTGTCCCCAGGATTTTTACTTAGTCTTTCCCAGTCATTGCTAGCCTGGAGTAGGTATGTTACAAAAAAAAAAAATTTGAGAAATGAGGTGTTTGCTTCATAGTATCATTTAGAGCTCATCAAGACCTTTCATTTAATACCTCATTCATTTCAATAGCCCAGTAACAAGAAAGTTATGGTAGTTTTAAGTTCATACAAATCGCCTCTTAAATTCTTATGAATTCCTTTGTTTTTTCAAACAAAAGTTGTGACCTTAATTGAGACCAAGGTGCACTAATAGAAAACAAATAGAAAACAACGTGCTGCAAGAAACAAAACGCATAAAAAGAAAGAAAAAAAAAGAAAATTATTATTTTAAAAGGACAAAAAATACAATATGTCTATATAAGAAGAAAAGAAAAGAAGAAAAGAGAAAAAATGAAACAAGAAAAGAAAAAAGAGAACAAAAGAAAAGAAAAGAAAAAAAAGAAATGAAAAGAAAACAGAAGAAAAGAAAAGAAAAATAACAAGAATAACAAGCTGTTGAAAATGAACAAAAGCTGTGGCAAAAATAGTCAATCCTGACTGGTTGCCAACCAAGGGAAGAAGAAGAAGAAAACAACAATGCGCATACATTGGCATATGGAAGTGCCCAACAACACTCCCAAAAATTACAGACGCCGCCGAAACAGGGACATAAAAAACACACTCAGCGTCAGTAGATTTCTTTCAAATTTCACCACAATGTAGTTGAAATGTTCTATCGGAATGAATACCTTTCAGAGTGGGATGATACCTGTAAATATGAATAGCAAGAGGTTGAAAGCAAGGCCAAAGTTCCAGTAGCACACCATAGAGATATATACTAATAACGCTAGAGGGCGTACTTCGTCAAATCGCTGTGATTACGCGGAGACCGGCCGCCATTACTCGATAGGTCTTCGCAGCCTGCCATGCGCGTACAGTACCTATGGGCCATGTACTGTGATAGCACAGAAACGGAACAAAATGATGACATATGAGCGCGAAAGCAAATGGAAAAGTTAAATAGTATTGAATGTACATAATTACAGTTTAAATTAACAAAAAATCTAACGAAACTGAGAACAAAAATGCCTATATAGGAATATCAATAGCGCATAATAGGCCTATACAGGCCAATGATTATACATCCCCAATTGTTTTTGCTTTGGTCATAACATTTCGATACACTAATGTGACTGTTATTTTCTAATGATTTGGAAGGGATGAATATTAAAGGACAAGTCCACCCCAACAAAAAATTGATTTGAAAAAAAGGAGAAAAACCCAAGAAGCAAAACACTGAAAATTTCATCAAAATCGGATTTAAAATAAGAAAGTTATGACATTTTAAAGTTTCACTTAATTTCATAAAACAGTTATATGCACATCCTGGTCGGTATGCAAATTGGCAGACTGATGACGTCACCCACTCACTATTTCTGTTGTATTTTATTATATGAAATATGAAATATTCTAATTTTCTCCTCCTTGTCAAGTAAAACAAAGTTTTATTTCCCCCCGAACATGTGGAATTACCATTATTTTAACAGTTTATGGTTAAGTTAAGTTGGTCCTTATTGTCAAATCTGTAAAAATTGAAATATTGTATTATTCAAACAATAAAAAACAAAATAAATAGTGAGTGATGGACATCATCGACTCGCTCATTTGCATATCGCTGAGTTGTGCATTTAACTGTTTTGTGAAAAATAAGCAAAACTTAAAAATGTCATAACTTTCTTATTTTACATCCGATTTCGATGAAATTTGCAGCGTTATGTTTGTTTGATTTTTTTCTATCGATTCAAATCAACAATTTTCTAGGGTGGACTTGACCTTTAAAAATAACATGTAGGCCTGAGCATATTGTTCTAGGGAGTCCTGATTAACAAATTTAACATGGTATTCAAGTTGACCTCAGAAATTTAGTCAAGAAAGCCTAACTTGGCCTACAGGCCATATAATATACAAATGATACATAACAGTGTCTAATGCATATGAGACACTGGCGGATCTAAGGGGTAGGGGGCAGAGCCGGCTTGTACCCCCCCCCCCCAATTTTGAGAGGCACAGTTAAAATGTGTAATGTTAAATGCCGTTAAAACACAAGTGTACCCACCCTTGAATCATCCACCCCCGGCTCCCCCTTTTGGAAAATCCTGGATCTGCGCCTGATCTGAGACAAAATATTGATAAAAAACACATTTGCATTTTTTCAAGTAGTTTCATAATAACCATGATGCTGATAATTTATTTCTTCACTTTTTAGAATATTTTGTTATAATTTATTTTCCATATATACATGTATAGATCTACCTATAGAAATCATATGGGCATAACTCCTTTTCCCCATGGATTTATGTCGATGTAACCGTCATCACAATAAATCGTGAGTCATAAAATTACTTTTTATTGATAATATTTGAAAATGATTTACGCATTGGTCCAGTTAATTGATGAATCTATAAGTTATATGATTTAGATTTCCAATGTTGGCAACAATCAGATCATTTTAATTACTTTCTTACGTGCAAATCAATGTAGAAAAGTTTGTTGACAGCAAAATTTGCATATCAAAAACGCGCATGCAGTTGTACAATTTTGTAATGTACAGGAGGCCTAATGGGGGAAATTATGTTTACAGTATTGCCTTGCAAATAACATGATAAACAAATTACAATGCGTGTTTAACGCAACATAAAAGAGTTTCTCTTTGATTTTCTGGAAAATCTAGACTTGATCCCCCCCCCCCCCGGCTGAAATAAATACTCTGTTGACATATCGCTGTTGTTTAATCCTTTGATTTGACAAATATTTATGTGAACAAATCAAGGATCGAATAATAATTAAGGCCATGGAAGAAGGAGGAGAGGAGAAGAAACAGAGCGGGAGTGAGTTATAATTATAATTTGTACTATACTACAAAGAATATTATTACTACAACTGAGTGTATAAAACCAATTGATAACAAATATCCTGAGATAAATCTATTGCAATCTTAATAAAACTTAAAATAAAAAAGTTTTGCAAAATTGTGAGTACAAAAACCAAACATATTAAGCAATAATAGGCCTATTGTAAAACTGACAAATACTTGGAATAAGATAATACAATTATTGTTGGCTGTTGAGTGATCCTAATTTTAACCTCAAGTGATACCTGTCAGGGAGGGGTCCAGTTGAGCCCCCTGTACTTGTATACTTTTATTTTGATTGTGAATTTTCTTCCGGGTGCGTATGTCACTTTAATTACACCCCACCCCCTAAAAAGCGAATAAAATAAACCGATTCTAACTTAAATAGAAGGGAATTAAAAGCAAAAATTTTTGAACATTTTCATTTTCGGTGCGATATAGGCCTGCAGATTTAGGGAATTTATCATGTTCCTATGAGAAAAAAAATTAACAAGTGCACTGAAAACCCATTATAGTTTTACCATTGATGGTGTAACGGGAGGCTCACCATGATGTAAAATTAATAAGATGCCCTTTAAATACTCTATACTTGCTAATAAAATAGTAATCAAAGATCAAAACACTTACAAATTGTTGTACATTTAAAACAAACTAGTGTATACTTCATACAAATTAATGCAAGTTTCATGCAGTTGGTCATTTATGCTAAATTTTATAGGCCTACTGGTTTTTTTACGAGATAAGAATATTCATCTGTAAAATTGTAGGGCCTATCCGATTATATTACTTTGTATTATGTTTGAATGAAAAAAAAATGAATTGAGGTGAAGTGAAACGAATAGAGTTGAAATGAATTAAATTTACAAAATTATATCCATCATAAAAAAAATTGGTCATGAGAACACGGAATCATGTGGACGAACGAATGTGCCAAAGGATGATGTATCATTAAAGCCAAAGATAGGGAAGTCCGGAGAAGATGGGCTAATTCACTGTCTTTTGAAATGATTGTCAAAATTTACTTTTAATGTTGTATGTTTTATTTTTTTCGACTTATTTATGTCATATTATCAATACTGTTATATATTATTATCTATAGGCCTAATATGCATCAGTGGCAGGTAATCGTAAATGCACTGTATAGAGAATTTCATCCCGAGAATCCAGATAAAAAGACAAATTAATAGCAGAATTCCCATGTAATCACACTAATAGTTTATTGAGATACAATTTGTCTTTCATATTTTCAATTGTAATGAGATTAGATTCCTTTCTTCAAGATAAAAGCCGGAGACAGCATCCCTTTTCTCAGCGTTACAACGTACGAGCTATGGGTACATCCGGGTACTTTTGCGAATCTAGACCTATCGAGCAATGGCCGACCATGCTCCGCGCAATCACAGACGTTAAGTACGTGCGCCTATGGCGACTCCGCACTCTAGCGTAATTAGTATACATCTCTATGTAGCACACAAAGTCGCAAGATCACTGAATGATATTTTTTCAAGTCTAGACAGCTGCCATAAACATTCAACTACATAAAAACAATGATGTCATGGGAAATAACCTTTCCTTGCACATGCAAACACAATACAAAGCAATGCCCCCACAGTCACCCTGCAATTATAGGCAGCACACTCAATGCCTCATTCAGAATGCACCTAGAGGGCGCTTTGTAACATACCTACCTGGAGGCTTCTGCCTTCTGGAGAGTAAAAGTAGTACTGCTGATGTAGGCTTACTCTCCATGGAGCCTGGGTTGGCATACATGTACCATTGCTCTACACGCACCAACGAATTGGGCAACAATAATGTTGCGCCAAAAATACTAATTATTTTTTTTTAGCCCAAACTTGTATACATGGACTACAATATTGGTTGGCAACTTTGGGCCAAAAATGGTTAGTTTTTTTCATAAAATGATGTTTAAATTCATTAAGATATTAAAAGTAGAGGAGCATTTACTTACATTTGTTGTTGTCGCCATCTTTGATATCGTAGCCAAAGATAATAGACGCGTATAGAGGGCGACAATATCATGAGCAGTGCCAACTTAGATTTTTAAAAAATACTTGTGTCGGCCGATAAATATCATGAATCGTAAAATATCATGAAGTGATTTCATGATATTTATTAGCTGATGCAAGTATTTTACAATTAAAGAAAGAAAGTAGTTGATCATCCTTGCGCGCATCTATTTTTGCCGCCGCATGAAATTTTTTAATATTTACTTTGCTAATTCCGATATCGCCATAACTGCGATAAAGAAAACATTTCTGGTTTGGTTTTTTATTGGTAATTTTGAAGATATCATAAATTAGTGAAAAAGTAAAGTTTGTAAATTCGGAATATATCACAGATTCCTTCATTTTTAGTGCATTTTCGGAGACCCCGCTTTCTGAAACTAAACTAATCTGTCGCGTGCTTTGGAAATATGGCGCAGATAAATCAATTTTGATGGCGTAATTTGTATTTCAGCGGGAATTTTTGGTGATTGATAGCGCCTGTACTTCGGTGTATGTTGAGGTGATTGACTGTGCTTGTGATTGTGTTGGGTTTGCATGTGTGTTGCGGTGATGTGATCGACTGCTGGCGTGATATGTGAAATAAATAATTATATTATTGATCGCAAAATCAGGTGAGAATCGTGGTATGCAAACCACCTTATTCCATAGGCGAATCAAGGGGGGGGGGCCTGAGGGGCCCAGGCCCCCCTATTGGTGGAGCAAAAAAATGAAAAAAAGAAGGGGAAAGACAGGAGGAAAAAATAAGATGAAGGAAACGAGTGAATAAAATAAGGTCAGGGGAAGTCTTGGAAAATGATTTTAAAAAATATTTAATGTCACTATATTAAATTTTCACTCGCGCTTCGCGCTCGCGTTGCATGTTCGATTAGATACACATCTTGCTCAATAGGCTGATATGTAGCTTAAAATATCAAGTTTTGAAGTCAATATACAAAGCATATTTCATCTCGGACATCAAGCTTTCATTATTTTGTTTGATTTACAAATTGATTTTTTAAGTGCTCTGTAAACTGTCCCTTTTATGTTGTGAATATCATTTGCAGCTTTTTGTGCTGTGCGCTCGCATTATTTGATTTGCCAAGTAGGCCTTCATATTGTCTTTGTTTATTCCATAAGATTCTTTATATACTGTATTAATTATATAACAAACTAATTAAAATCCCCCTTTTATGACAGTTTATCAAAAATTTCGTCTTGAGATTTGCGCTCGCATTAATTTTTACAAATATATCAACTCATGAAACCCAATTCATGATTACAAAAGTGCTTAAAATATCCAGTTTTCAGGCCTCAATGTCAACAAATTTCACTCACTCATTAGGCTTATTACATGAATAAATATGATAATACAATTTTCATGAATTCCTAATAACTAAATTGTCCCTTTTTCAGAAAGGAATATCGACAAGTTTCATATAGCGCTTAGGAAGAGGAATAGGAAGATTGTCATCATTTTCATATGATTACAAAATGTCCCGAGGCCTAGAATGTTCAGGTCTTAGGTCAAAATAATCATACATATATCAGATCGCGCTTCGCACTCGCATCATTTATTAAGTGCTATCCACATCCACTTCATAATTCCCCTACACAGTGCTTAATATAGTGCTTAAATTCACCCTTTTTATACTGGATCAAATATTTTCTGCTCGCGCTTCGCGCTCGCATTATTTATTTTCATGATAAAAAATGTATTCAGGGCTCGGTAACACAAAGGTTTGCAATGAATTGCAATTCGCACTGATTGGTTCCCGGTCAGTATTTTAAACTGAGCGCGCATGCAACGATGATCCTGATTGGTCATTGGTATTAAGCAATTGATTGCAAACCTTTGTGTTACGGAGCCCAGAATACCCAGATTCTGTCTAACTCTAAAACTCGCGCACACATGTTTATTGAGTGCGCAGCTTGATCTTTATTCAAAACGTGCTAAAATTATCCAGTTTCAGATCAGAACATCAAAAATTTTCTGCTCGCGCTTTGCGCTCGCATCATTAATATAGGAAGATACCAAATTACCCATCCTTTTTCATGATTTAAAAAACATGAATAGGGTGTCCAATTTTTAGGTCTGAAATCTCATACCGTTAACGATTACAAAAAGTGTTTAGAATGTCAATATTTTAGGTGGGAATGTCAAAAATTTTCAGCCTCGCGCTTCGGGCTCGCATTATTTAATAGTTAAAATATGCATCATCTTTATAATGGCTAACTGCAAACGTCCTTAACAGGTCCATTTTTTATCAAGCCAGAACCCATATTAAACATTTCTGCTTGCGCTTCGCCCTCGCAGTAATTATCTAGTTTCAGAAGCATCTTGTTCAGGTTTACAAACATTGCCCATAATGTTCAATTTTCAGGACAAAATCACATGAAGCTCCCAAAATGTTTAGCTCGTGTTATGCGCTCGCACTATCTAAATGAGATTATTACACTTTTATGTTGTTTTATAAGAATAAAGCTAAGAAATGACTGTTAGGACATGGGCGTTTTGCCCCCCCCCCCATTTTTAACGACCAAGAAAAAAAAGAGAAAAAGGAAAGGGATAAGAAAGAAATATAGGCCTAATTTTTTCCAAGTGTTATGTACAAATCTATCACAAACTTTGATTTTTGTAATAAAAATGTCAACATTTTTGCTCACTCGCAACTTCTTGCGCAATTTTTTTTTAAAGCTCAATTCGCCACTGGGACAACCCCTTCAAAGAAACATACAAAAATCAACTATGAGCGGCCGATCGGGGAAAATATGGGTGAAAATTTTTTTGGGGCCCCCCTATTGGCAGAAGCTGGATCTGCCCCTGTTATTTTGCATGATTTTGTTATTGTTTTTTATTTAGTAGGTAGAGTTTCAAGTTTTAAATCTATATCCTGCCTTATTTTCATGTGAAGTTATTAATGGCACTGGTTATCTCTTTAATTCTCTTAATTTTGATCTTTTTGAATTTTGAGAATATGGTGGAGTTTACATTGCTGGTCGTGAACTCATGTTTCGTATATATAGCCGGCTGCATTCTTACGTTTGCTTTGATCATTTATGAGAAAGTTTTGATACAGCCTTAGTTCAGTTTTTTTTAACCATTTGTTATTTTAAGGCATATTTTCTAGGCCATTTAAATTATGATAGAAATCATTCTTCCGAAAAGATGGCATTGTTCTCAGAGCACCCCTGCATATTGTCATATTGATATGAGTTACATTATGAAATCATTATCTTTATCGTTTTTTCCAAAAAGATGAGTCAGCATCGTTCTTAATTTTTCTTCCTTAAGAATTGAAAATTCAGTTCATTCCTGTCGAGGGGCATGATTGGAAATTGATAGGGGATTGCCAATTGTGGAAATATTGAATCAAATTTGGAGTCGATTTTGAATTTGGTTACAAGCTCAGGAGCATGTACCGAACTGAAATGATATTTTTATCAAAATCTTCTTTATTTGATTTTTTCCTCATTTTGATAGGTTACAGAGCTCCATACTTGTAATTAGATCTTGGTTCATCAAGGAGAATGAGCATGCCTTCATTCACAATGGGGCAGACTGAAAATGAAGATTTCCCTGCAACTGCTAGCACTGCTAGTCAACCTTTGAACTTCGTCCACCAGGACTTCAACCCTAGTAAGGTAGCCAGCAAGAGCCCTCACAAGCAGAAATCACCTGGTAGAGAACAGTCAGGGAGGCCATCGACCCCTTTCCCTGAAAATGAAGTACAGTTTGTACCAACTTACAACACCATGGCTCCTGATCAGCCCATTGTTCTTGACAACCAAGGCATTGTGGACAACCCCTATTTGGCTTCTGAAGCTTTGGGTGCAACATCAACTTTGAATGAAGCAAACTTATGTCAGACCGGACAATCTGGTGATGTCCTTCACCAGCAGCACCCTGGTCCACTGATATTCTCTCAACAGCAGGCATGGCCTCCGGAGAGTCACAAGCTGTACTACAGCCAAAGTCTGGACTTGGACAGTAATGGCATGCACAGGACAAACCCCTTCGCGACAGGTCAGAGATCGGCATCCTGCGATGCTTCACATGGTAGCACGACGCCTACATCACCTGTGGAGAAAGAGGAAAGGATCCCCAACTCTGCTGTCAGGAGATCAAGAGTTTGGAAGTATGGTCGGAGGAGCAGTGGGAATCACAGTGATAGGCAGCCATTCACTTTCAGTGTAACCTCTTCTCAGGCAGGGTAGGTTCTGACTTCATGCCATTTGCAGACCTGCCAACCAGTACCTTTTTTTTTTTTTTTTTTTCAATCGTAATTTATTGAGAAAAATCATCTCTATATGTCTCCTTTTCATAAAACTTACACAATATGGTTATTAGATCAATGTAATTTCATGTAAATTGTTTTTTTTCCAATCATTTTGTTTAAAACCAGGGTGAGATATACACATGTTTCAATGTTTTTTTTTCATCTGCAAGAGCAGTGCGCATTTTAGCTTGCATGCAGCTTGAGCGCCGCGATGAGCTAGTGCGCCACGCATTTTATTATGAAATACCTTTTTTTTGGAAAAATACAGTTTTTTTTATCACAGAATACAATTTTTCATTCCCAGAGGTTGGCAGGTCTGCATTTGGTATTCTTGCATGATAGGGGCTTAGGAAGAGGATCAATAATCAAAATATATTTTTCTTCTGATGTATACTTAGAGTTCCTTCCTATAAATGACCGTCTATTCTTAAGTTTTCATGGTACAGTCCAATGAATATAAATAGTTCTTACATTGATATATATTTAATGTCATTTGCCATTTTCATCACTTTATGGTAGGGATTTTTATATTGTATAATTCGGGCCGGACATTAGTACCTGTGACTAGTTGATATGCCTTCTATGTTACATGTATCGTAATTAGTCCTGAGAGTAAACATCGATTGATCGAATGGTTCGAATGGCTTGCCGCTGATCGCTAATCGATTAGCAAAATTTACACTAATCGAATGTTCGGCAGATCCCGATTAGACACTTGGGATAACTCAAATACGGAAGTAAGAGTAATAAAATGACAAGATAAAAATGACAATAATTGCTTTTAACTACTTGATGCAGGTTTAAAAATGATGTTACCGATGTAATTTGTCAAAAATGAACAATGATTGTATCACATACACTGTTAAACACCACCTGAAAAAGGTCAGGAATTTCAATCCCATCCGGCCTTGCCTGCCCTCAGTACAGAATGTATGTTGTATGCATAGGTGTATATAACTATGGTTGCATGTCTGTGTGCTTAAAACAGAAAGTACACACACACACACCCACACACACAACTACATGTAGCTGACTTGAGCCGATATGTGATTGGACATTCGATGACCAATGAAACTTTTGGGAGACAAAGAAGAAGCCATGTAAGGTCGTGACTTCAGAAACAAATTGACCCCTCCCCATCTCTGTGTGTGGGTGTGTGTGTGTGTGTGAGAGAGAGAGAGAGAAAGATAGCGGTGGGAGCTAAAAATCTTATCATGTTTCAAAACAATGCAATCTCTTTTTAGCCCCGGCCCCTCCCCACTCACACAATCAAAGCAAAATTCCAACATGCACCATCACCTAATTATAGACATGTAGATGTCACTAGTCTCCCAAAATAGACCCAGTTATAGGTTCAAATGATCGAAAATTGTAATTTTGAGAGGTACATCAAATTAAAAATATTTTGCAAAATATTTTCAACATCATGGGCACTGCCACAGGTGGGGGTTGGGGCATGGTGTGGGCAATGGATGAAATTTTTCAATAAGTAATAGGTACCACATGCGTGTCTATCTCAAAGAATACTTCATGAATTAGTTGTTTACAGGGACTGGACCTAAGACTGTAGGCTGATTCATTTATATGCAGGGGTGGGAGGGATGCATAATACAAGCATGCATTGATTTAGGAAAGATTTTTCATTGGAACAATAAAGTGAAATTTTAATCTCATTTTATATAGTTTCTTTTGAAATAGAAATCAAAGAGAAGGGGCTTAATGCATTTATAAGGAACATATAATACTCCACCCTATATGCTATTGAAACCCTGTTTGGGAGGTCTTCACAATTAGGTCAACTGCTGGCTCAGAAGACGAACTTCCCGACGAACAATAAAATGATTTGATTGTTTTTTCAGGAAATAATCGAATGGTAAAATTGACATTTGTCCTAGGTAAGTGACAACATACAGATAATTCAAAACAGTAAATTATTTCTATTATAGCAGGCAAAGACTTGCAAGATGATGTTTGGTTTTAATTTGTTTTGTTTTGGTTATGTTCTAATAGCATTGCTTTCTTTTTTAGTGCTGCTATTGGAGGGATCGAGCACAGCAGTGCAAGGTTTTTTGGAAAGAGATCAATTTCAAGTTCAAGGCATGATGATGCATGGTGAGTGATCACTTCAGTGTAATTCGTTATAATTTCTTTATAAAATGGTCATCATTTATGCTTTGATGTGCTATCATCTCTCACTATAACGCGTACATCTAGAGTATGCTTGCTGTAAAACATACGAGTTCATCCTTTCTTGTTCTGTATGAAATGTTCAGAAAACTAAGAAGAAGCTCTAACTGTGGAATTATACAACTTCTTCCTTTCGAATTTTGTAAAATGTGTTCAGACCAAATTTGCACTGATAGTGTTGTGTACTGGTATGTGGTTCCTAAGCTATCTACCTGCACGACAGACCGACAATTGCTCCAGATGTGATTTCATGTACTGATCCAATATAAAGTGAATTAAAAAATGTTTTATTGATTTTATTAGTATGGTTTGTAAAAATTAGATTATAAAATAATGATTTAATCTGGGAAATTATGTCATAAGGAACATACTATCGGCCATGGGGGGGGGGGGGGTTACTGAATCAGTCCTTCAGTCTTATAAAAACCAAACCCAATTATCCTAGTCTTTTTATTAAAGGTAAAAAGCTTCACAGTATACACATTGAATGATTTTCATCTGAAGATGTAACTTTATCTTTATTCTTTATTTTTGTAGGTCATCAGAGCCTTCAACGAAGCAATTCATTAGTGAGGAGCGCATGACGGCTGAGATGCACAACCTCAGTTTAGATGGTGTTGTTAGGCAACCTTTGGTCCCCCTCCCATCATCATCTACTCCTTCCTCATTGCCTTCATCCGCATCCCCACCTAGCTTTTCTTCTGCACCCAGCATGCATTTCTCTTCAACCAGCGGACAGTGTAACCATGGCAATTCCGATCTGTTGAGGCATCACAGATGTCACCATGATCATAGAACAGGGTCAAGGAGTTATGCTGAGGCAGTGCTTGCTGATATTGAAAGAAGGTAGGATGTTTGTTTTTGCAAGTGCAAGTATTTGTTTCTAACATTGTCTTACCCTTACAAATTGCTGCTGGTTAATGCCCTCTAGGAATTTGCATTGACATTGACTTGAGCTTTGTAATATAAATGATAGTTATAGCAGTACTGAATTTATTTTTGTTGTTGATACATTTGATATTGATGCATGTCATATGGCAATTTTTTGTATCCATTTTCAACTGAATTCATATAATACTGGTATATTAAAATGCAATGTGCCAAACACTACACCTGCTTGACTATAATGGTTTGTACTCACAAGTCGGCCATTTATAAAGGGATCACTTATCTAATCTAAGATTGTGGTACTTTACAAACACCTTTTATCCCAACTTTGTGACATTAACATGAACACTTGGAAATGTTTTCTCCTTTTCATTTATGTGCTAAATTTCCTTTCATAGAAATGAAATAACTCGGTACTTCACTGCCTATTGTAATGTACTAGTATTGCTTTTTTGTAATATGTGAATAAAATAACCACCTTAATAAAATTATAAATTATTAATTTGTCTTGAAAATTTTTGATTATGATGTTCACCTTAACATTTAATCGCCAAACATATTGTCTTTACATCTTTATCTCAGACTGGAGGACAATGATTCTGATGATGAGGGTGTGGAAGAGGACATGCCGCCAAACCAGGGCGATGGTCATCGCCTGGAGATGACCCCTCAGTTGGTGACTGCCCTCAAATCTAAAGGAACGTCCAGCCATGGGCTCCCTCAAGATATAGTCAAGAAAATGTTAGTTTATCATTAAATGATTTCATTATGCTGTATACTATATTTGTATGTTACAATAATTGTTATGTAAATGGTCTGGCTTCAGAATGTAATTATGACCATTTCCTACAATACATCCAAACCTCAATCATATTGATGCAGAATGCTAGTTGGGAAATAGGGCTGCAATGTGACTATTAAAAAAAAATCCATTCCATGTCTTAGATTATTCAATGAAAAGGCATTGAATAGGCATATGAGGTATATACTATCTAAGTTCAATTTAAGGTTATTTTCTCAGTATAAAAATGATTTACAATCAGTACAGGAATGACAAATAGAATGTATTTGAAAAAATAGAAAGCACTGAGAAGTAATTCTTAGTAAATTAAAATGAAACACACGATAGCATTGAATTGAAAAATTAGAAAAGGTCTGTAAGTAGACCCAACACCAGCAAACATCTTAAAATGGGGGGGAAGAGGAAAATATTTCTATGCATATTCATCTACTTATTTTTTTTAAACTTAGCTCTAAATAACATTATCGCAGTTGAATATTCAATTTTGTCAGATTGTTCCGACTGTGATGGGCATTATACCTTAATGAACTGAGGAGAAATTGTGTTTTAGCCTTGGAATATTACATCACCTCTCATTTGTAAAAGTTTGATTTTAATTTTTTCAAACTGGAGTTGCTCTTAAAAACCAGACTGCATCTTATGAATGGCAACCCTAACTAACAAATTTTACCCCCATACACTGTCCCTGATGTTTCATGATTATACATAGGAAAATATACTTGTATTCCTGATTTTGATATTGCGGTTGATGATAATTGTTGGCTACCCAATTAGTCAATACTCTGCATCCCTTAATCTAACACAAGGCAAAAGCAATTTTGTGTCTCGCCCACTTATGAAAATAAACAGAAATATCGTGATTTGCGAGGGAACGCAACAGTATTGTATCAAAACTTCATTGTGAAATGACTGGGATGGAATAACACTTATCACAAGAGCCTTGCACAGTTGCACTTGAACTTTAATGTTGACCTGAAAATGACCTTTGACCTTACCATGTGACCTCTGACTGCAGCATAACATGCAGGTCGCCTAAGTACATCTACCATCCAAGTTTTGTTGAAAAGTGACTTACGGTTGCGGAGTTAGGTGTCATTTAAGAGAGTCTTGCATGTAAACTTTAACGTTGACCTGAAAATGAACTTTGACCTTACAATGTGACCTCCGACTGCAGCCTAACATGCAGGTCCCCCAAGTCCATCTACCATCCAAGTTTGGTTGAAAAGTGATTTACGGTTACGGGGTTAGGCGTCATAGGAAAGTCTTGCATGTAAACTTTAACGTTGACCTGAAAATGACCTTTGACCTTACCATGTGACCTCCGACTGCAGCATAACATGCAGGTCCCCCAAGTCCATCTACCATCCAAGTGTGGTTGAAAAGCAACTTACGGTTGTGGAGTTAGGTGTCATAAGAGAGTCTTGCATGTAAACTGTAACGTTGACTTGAAAATGACCTTTTACCTTACCATGTGACCTCCGACTGCAGCATAACATGCAGTTCCCCTAAGTCCATCTACCATCCAAGTTTGGTTGAAAAGCGACTTACGGTTGTGGAGTTATGTGTCATTAGGTTTGTGACGGATTTACAGCAAACCATGTACTAAAGAATTAAGATGGATCATGAGTTGACAGTGCTCTTGGAACAGAGATGTAATTTCTAGTTGTAATCGAATTATGACCTAACAAAATGATCATTCACTTTAGCCATTATACAGTGAAGAATATTTGGCTGCTGTATTCATATCCTGTCTGGTTAAAATTGACAATGCAGCAAATATTTCTAAACCCTTTTGGCATCCTTTCCCCTTGCTACAGAGTTTCATCTCCTTGCATGGATCTAGTGTTATGGAGACCACTGTCCATCATCAATCCAAGGGGAGGCCCAGACCCGTCTTCATCACCGGGTCCATCTTCTCCTTCATCTACGGGCTCGGAGCTGACACCTATCATGGAAGTTGAAGTGGAGAGGGAAAGGGCAGAGGCAAGCAGCATGATGCCACAGTCCCAGCCTTACGAGGGGATTCCCCCAGCTGCTAATGACATCATGCAGGAGGAGGTGTTACCTGATTATGATGAAGATATGGATCTCTGAATGTTTCATGTTTATGAACTTACCTGTGCAATTAATCTCAAAGATGTCTGCCATTTTTTCTTTGATACTCTCTTATTTATTTGTTTTAAAAAGTAGTAGCACAAGTAACAAAGGTTTTTCCTTCGGACAATACAAAGACTTGTGTGTATCCTATGGTTCTTTAAAAAGAATGATTGCAACAAAAGCATTTTCATCCCATTTCACCAATCTTCCAAAAGGTATTAGATTCTGTAATCAGTGGGTTAATCAAACTTCTAGTCTATGATTTCTCTTATTTTTTGAAGTAACCAAACAATATTGGAACATTTACATTATTGACTTAAATTTGAAATGTTTGCATATGTATTGCCTAAAATTTTGAAAGCTGCTTCAATATTTTCATCTTGTAATAACTTGTGAATCTTGCTGCATAAATTTTGCTGACTTAAATGTTTGTGCATGTTTGTCCCACACCCAAAATCTGAGAAAGAATGTATTCAATTTACTACAATAGAAGGTAAAGCAAAATAATTGTACAGTAGATAATTATACTTTTTCACGCTTTTAACAATGTGTGCCGTTTTATGAGCAGGAAAGTTTGTAACTGGACTAATATGATTTTAAGCCACTTGGACCAGCATCTGCTAAAGTCCTAAACTACTGCGATAGTTCCTGGATCCATACCCAGAATGCAAAATTTTGATATGTAGTCTTGTAATGTATACCCTTAAAATTATATCAAATGATCTGGTTCTGTTTGCAACATCCATATCATATTTTTCCAGGGAACAAAACAAGCTTCCAAGCATTTTTTTTTCAGATCAAATGTCCATATTTAAAAAAAACAGAACTCACAATATGCATTTATTTGATTTATGATAAAGTAAATATAGATCCAGACTATCTCTAGAGCACATGGCATTCATCGTGACACTGAATGTGAGAAGTTTTATCTATTGATCAGTGTTTGTCCATTGTGTGTATTGAGATACATAAACCTGTTCAGAAAATCCTTCGTTTCCTCTATAAAAACTTATCTATATGGTGCTATGTCTTGTCTTTACATCAGTTGTCTTCTTTGTAAAAAGGCTTCAAAAGGAACAATTGAAAATTTAAAGTGGCTTTGTAACCTTCATTTTCAATTTAAAGTGTCCCCCTTGTTACAGTCTTTTGTGCTGCAAGAGAATATCGGTAAAAGTAAATTTATTTTAGGTTGTTCAGTTTACAAACTAGCTCTGGTGTATTTCTGTATTCATGTTTATATATGGTACATGTTTGTTCCTGAAGCTGTAAACATCCTTTAATGCTTATTGTGACTGAAATCATGATCATAAAGCCTTATTTTTTCTTCTGACTAATGATTTAATGAAGAAAATGAAATTGTGCCCTGTAATATCAGAGTGGTAGCGTGCTATCTAACTTAAAATGAATTTATGCAGAATTAATTTGTTAACCCCATACCCTTTGTAGACAATTTATTTATTGATGCTAAGCACTAGTAATAGTGTCCCAGTATTTTTAATTTGTGAAGCAAACTATGTTAATTCATAACAGCTAAGCTTTGTTGGAATCCTCCCAAAAGGGTCCAGTTGCATCATAGCTTCTCTTATTGTAGCTTTACCATCTAATGGTGACTGCTAAGGAGTCTTTGATTTTTATTGGTTGTTGAGAATTCGATTATGCAACATGGCTAAGATGTTATCTTGTAATGTGAAAGCGTTAGTGCCAAGTTTCATAAAACATGTCATCAATGACCAGTTCCAATCAGTCATGATTTTCTACTGAAATGATGCCATTCCATCGGCTTAATGCAATATTGTCAAAGAATCCTAGCATTTTGTTATTGATAAGTTTTATTTAAAGGGAAGCCATTACCATGTACAAATAATGCACATTTATGAATGTGTTGTAGTAGTGCAGTGCACTCAATTGTATTTACATTATGGGACACGGATGAGGCATTTGTGACGAGTGCTTTTGCATAATATTGTGAATACTCAAGATGCTTGCATTTTCACTATCATCACAAATTTAAAGATGTGTGTTTTTGTGTTCTAAAATGGGTCAGCAGGATGAATTTGTAGTGGAGTTTGTCGAATCCCTCCACTTATTCTAGGATCGCACAAAGAGGTCATATCTGCTTTCTATTATGAAAAAGAACGTGTATTTCACATGGGGTCTCACGTTTTATGCACTATGGGGAAAGTGATGAAGAGAGTATACAAAGATCAAACTTTCTAATATCTGTGAAATTTATATCTTAATTATGTGATTGGGTTGGGATAGTAATTGGGACTTTCTCCCAGACACAAACCTTTGTAGACTTGCTATGATATGTACAGTATTTTTGTTGTCATGAAATGACTTTGTATGTATTTTGGTAATAAAATAAATGTTTAATGTGAAAGAAGAAATATTGGTCAGATCAAAGCCTGTATGATTTGCCTTTTGATCCATGGGAGACAATTTTCCAAGCATTTATGTTATTTTGCAAGGCAATTTCATGCCTTTGCCACTCTTCACCCAGGTGTTAAACAGGTACTTCATAGGATACAGATGTCCATGTAATTACGGTAGATTGGCATGAATGAAATGTCAACTTGCTAGAATGCTTTTTAGGGAGTAGAGATGGATAATGTCTCTTATCAAAATTGGCAAAAAAGCAAAGCAAAAAAAAAAAAAAAAAATCTGTTAGATTGGAAAACAGCAGTTTATTTACATGTACATTCAATACATAACATTTGTCTTTACATCTGACAAACAACATACGCATGTACTATGTACACTTGGAAGATAATTGGATTTGATTTTGATTTTGCAAGCAATTACAAATCCAGAAGGGAATTGAACTACATATTTACCAAGCTATTCATTGCTCAAAAATCATTTTTGCATTCAGCTTGTATGGTACTATGACAAGCAAGTATTGATCACTTTGTGGAAAATTGATCAAGGATCACTTTCATCAATTCAAAATCACTGGCTTTTTTAGCTAATCCCTCCTGTTTGGCAGCCTTCCTGATTTGACATTTGGCTCAATCTGAAATTTTAATTACAAATAAACACATTTGGGAGAGACACATTTAGGAGAGACACATTACCGACAGAAAGTGTAATGTTTCAACAATGCAGTGCCTACACATTGAAATAAATGTTTTGACTTCAAAATCCGATGTAACTGGGCTTACTTTTAGGCTATTCAGCGTTTCTGTGTGGCCAGCACTGGATGTGCCTATCACTTTTTGTGAAATAGAGCAGAAATTGGATATAACTTTATTTAACATCCAATTCCGATTAAATTTTCACCATTAAGCTTGTTCTGATTTGCTTTTAAAATAAATATTTTGTTGGGGTGAACTTTTTAATAGAAACAATAAGTGCATTTTCTCTGCAACTGTTTAATAAAATATTGTAAAATTCATTGTTTCAAACTGGATGCTAAATGAGTCCGATAAATCAGCAAGAACTGTATTTTATACTGTAAATATGAAAGTTTAATGCTTTTACACTGTCTGAAGTGTCGTGTCCATTACGTGGAATTGCCCATATAAAGGAGAGGAATGACAGCTTAGTATAGCTAGTCTTACAATATCTTGACCCAGGTTCAATTCCCACTTGGTGTGCTAGTGCTCTTTGGTAAGGTAGCATTTATCCTCAATACCAGGTCCCTCAGAAAGGATTTTGAACCGTTAGTCCTCTGGTTGTTTATTGACAAGCATTCATGCTATTTTAGCAGTCTTGAACAAACATCATTTATCAAGCCACAGATTTTATTCATTTATATGCATTGCCTGCTGATTATAAAACCTATAATGCATTGTGCTCAACAAAGCAAGGCAATATTTTGACATGCTGGGTTGGCAAAGGCAAAGCTAGTTTTAATAGTACCAGTAATAAAATTTTTGATGTTACAACTCTCCTTGAAATAAAGTACAAAGACTGTTCAAAAATCTTAAATCTTCCCCTCCCCCAAAAAATATATAAGGGCCAAGGCAACAAACTCAGCTATCCTTCACAGCACTACAAAGCTTGTCAAAAAGTCTTCTGTTTATGCCAAGTATTTTCATCAAGGTTCATGATCCTTCAAGCACCTCTAATGTACTCCTTGATCTGTACAATCCAATGGCATCGACTCTTGCTGCACCTGAAAAATTAATAGAGCCCCTTAAGTTCTACTATCTTTTATCTGCATTAAGTCTTTACTTTCATCAAGCATTGATATCAAGTTCTAGTATTACTTGAGGTCTTTGTTAATCTGGACCTTCCACTAGAATCACTTTGATGTAGGCTTGTTGCACTCCTGGATCCACCCTTTGAGCTCCTGGATGTGCTTGAACCTCCACTCACAGCTGAGTGCGATGCTGACCTCTTGACAAGGCTATGACCTGGGTATGTACCTGTTCCCGTACCCGGGACGTCTGAGCTGGAAGCAGAAGATCGAGAGGTCAATGAAGTGCTTGGGGTGGGATCCATAAATGAACCCTTCGGGTTGACCATTGACTTCAGCATCTGTGTGATGGCTATGGGGGAAACATTCATCTTCAGGAGATTCATGATGATCCTGCAATAGAAACAGAATGGAATAACAATAAGGGTTGGGGCTTCTTTTATTGCTTTAATAGGGGTTTCAACTTCTTACTTATACCAATAAAGAAATGCACCAGAATGATTTCATAATTCACTGTATTTCTTGTCCTCTTATACAGTGCGTCAAAGAGTAAGAAAAGCCAAGAATTTGATATACATTATTATAACTAAATTATAAATGTAATAGACAAGTGACCTATCAATCTGAAGCTTAAAGTCACGGGCAAAAATTTGAAAGGATACCAAAAAAGTCACAAGTAGTCAGTGTTCGAATTTCAAAATGAAAAATCACATGTCTACAAAATTCTACTCTTTAAGAAGATACCTAATTCAAAGAAAATAACGAAGAACACAAAAATCTGTTTCTTTCAAATAATGCTTAAATATCAGTAAATTTTATAGGGTAACTGTCGGACTTAAATGACACTCCATTTTGTTCACAAACAGCCATGCATAAAGTCTTTTGCTGACAATGCGATCTTTAGGGTAGGCAAACCATGAAAATACATTAGTTGAATGAAATTATGGAACTGCAAGCATCTGTCAAACATCAAGCCAAAACACTTGGGAGCTCAGGGGTGCAGACATCTACATGTACATCTGAAAATTGCACAAGCTATACATTGTTCTTAATTACAAGTATATTTATGTAGGATTTCTGTTTCTTACCTATACACAGCAGGGCTCATCTCAATACCTGCTAGGCAACACAGTTCATATAACTCCTGTTCATCCTTGTTCAGAGCATCCTTAGCCCTCTTTCCTACTATGGAATACTTGTAGGACTGGCTACTCCGATGAGACGTCATCTCTGCTATGTCAGCTGTCTGGTATGATTCAATAAGGCCAAGTAGAAATGAGAAATCAGGTCTCGGAATCGGCGCTATATCATCTCACACTGGGTGGCTACATGTATCTGTGAAAAATATAAATCATGTATAATATGGATATTACCAACAAGAACCCTTGTAATAACTGAAAACAGGGGATGAAGAAGCTAGGAGACCCCCACATTTTCATCCCAAGAATCATATTCTTCAAACAAATCACTGAATCTACACTCTTGTATATCTATCTGATTCGAACTTTAGATTGAGATTAAGTAAGAAACATGAAGGTTTCATGACTTCATTTTATTCACCAGTATGGAATCGGAATGGTGCACTAAGTCCGTGCAGTGCACCTTGTGTGTGCATATGTGCATCCATGTCTGCATGATTCTAATAAAGAAATACACATGTAATGACCACAAAGTTTACATCAATGAACATAGAGGGAGTCAACTGCAGAGTTGATGCCCTCTACTTTCACCAATATAAATTTTGTGGTCATTGAAGTGTTGATGCACTCAATGTTCATTGATGTGAACTGAGTGGTCATGGCATGTCTTCTTTAATTTGAATGCTCATTGGTGCAGACAATGGACACTGCACAGACTGGAGAGGGTAGAGAACTTCAAAACTTTGCAAATTGTTTGACACCCATCTACTTATACCTAAGTTGTTGATTTACCGGTATACCTGCAATGTTAGACAGCTATTCATTAAAAAATCAAAGTGGCAAAATAATGATGAATTTTAGGCATCTTGTGTAAAGGCCTTAAAATGCAGCCTTTCTCATCACAATTCCTGAATGTTTTGTGAATGAGTGTGCACCATTTGTTGTTTTAATCACCATTCTTTTTAAATGTGAGAATGACAGGCCACATTTTTGGCAAGTAAATCAAATACTTTACTAATTTTTCTAATATGAGATTTTTGGCACAATTACTCTTATCACACTTAAGAATATAAGAACAATATCACCTAAAAATTATGTGGAATTTTCAAGAAATTCATGTTTGAACTTAATTATAAATTTGAAGGTGTGCATCCCCCTTCGTAACATTTTTTTTTATAATGTAGAGTCTAACTAGAAATCAATTTGGTTACTCTTTCCTTTAATAATTAATTTTAAAAAAAAGTTTCTAACAGCAGTAAAACTAAGATTGAGCGATTAACAAAGCATCTTTCCATCTAGAACCTGAAACGTCACCATGAAGTGGCAATGCAGTAACTTTCCATCTACACGTACTAAAAACTTTATTTCAAATGTAAAAATTGGCCCTCAAGTACTGTAGCTCATGACCATGGGCCCACTGTATGTGGAGACTTGCAAGGGTAACAAAATGCTTCATGCTTGACCTTTGGTAGGAAATTTGTCTAACTTTTTGATGGTTTAATTTTCAACATTTGATCAGTGTAAAATTGGGACAAAGTGAAAGGCTACATGGCAAATATGCCCAGTAATCCTCAAATTGGCAAGAATCTTACCTAGGATATGAAAAAACCCCATTAGTATCAGAAGCTGAATACAGCAGATTTATCTGCCATCAATTGCTCAGGAGTGACTTAAGGCATCAAGTCAAAGCTCAATGCAAAGTATTTGCATGGGTTCGAATCAGTGAATCAAGTAACCTGTAATAGTGTTACTAGCCCAATAGCATAAATTTAGAAATCTCTTAGGTCCTATCATGTGTTAAAAATGAAGAAAGTAAACTAAGCAGATAGGGGGATGACAAATGTTAGATCTCTGGCTTGAGACATTGCAGGACATATCAACAACAAAAAACATGTTATAAACATGTTATAAACTCGACAATGCAAACCTACAAAGATCAACAAAAAACAAGGAAATTTACTAAATCTTAGTTTGGTGGACTAAGAGGCCTCATACAACTGGATTATCAAGTCTAGGTCTAGCTTAGTTGCTAGATACAAGTTTGGCCAAGTGAAACAAGTTTGTGCAAAACCAGAGTTTTCTCTTTCTCATGCCCATGCAAAAGTTAGTCTTTCATTTCTGACTATGCCTTTTAGTTTTACTGCAGGCTGGGGGGGCACGGGTGTCCGGACACTTTCCATTTTGAAACCTTTTTTTTTTGTCTTGGGATTGCAGAAAAACATAAATTCATGCAATGAATTAGTAGACTAGACTAGAGTCCAAGTTGTAACTTTTGTTCTCCATTAATAATTGCCTAAGGCTTAGACTAACTTGTTAAGAGTAAGATTTTGCACTAAAAATTGATGAAACTAAGACAGCTGGCAGCCGTCTGTTTTGAGGAGTTTTTAAACATTTTTAATTTTGTTTAATTTCTCCTCGTACACAGATGGCTCGCTACCGTGCAGCCACCATTAGGGGTTAACAATGCACAATCCCCCCGACGGGGCTCATTGATTAATTTTTGTCTTTATTTCATGAAAATATATAAAAAGAACTGTACCAAAATAAAGATTATTATTCTGTTTTGGCCTGAAATGCACCAAAACGGGGAAAGATAAACTTAAAAGGGGAAAAACAGTGACTTATACTTCGGCTGTCGCGCAACTTCACTTCCCTGTTTGATCCAAACTTAATACATAAACATATGGCCATTGAGTCCCCTGTACAGATCGAGCTAGAACTTTGGTCTCTGTATTTGGTGAGTGGAGCCAACGGAGTTCAGCGGAACAACTAACATAACAGAGACCGAAGCTTTTGGTCTAGATGAAACTTAGCTTATGAACTTTTTCAAATGGCTGTTTATATCGATTGTCCGCACACAACAATAACTAGGTAAGTAGGTTATTAGAAATGAAATGCAGACATCAAAAAATTCTCAACATGACAACACACATACCATGCATACTCGGTAGATCTTATGTAGATTAATGTCATTCATTTGTTTTTCCCCTCCAACATGTCCAAAAATTAGTCCAGTAGATTCTAAAGCTAAGTTAGATCTAATAAGTGTTAGTAGACCGAAAGGCCTTCGGTCTGAACTCCGTTGACTCCACTCACCAATTACGAAATAAGAAATAGATCTAGGCTAAGCTAATGTTAGGCCTTATCTATTCTAGGACTAGGAGACAAAAGTTTAAAACTCCTCGTCCTCGAAACAGACGGCTGCCAGCTGTCTCTAAGTCTAATTAAAGGAGAATGAAACCCTTGAAACCAGCTGAATCCATATCAAAGAGAAAAATCAAAGGAACACATTGTTGAAAGTTTGAGGAAGATTGAATGAATAATAAGAAAGTTATGAGCATTTGAATATTGAGATCACTAGTGCCATGTAGATCCTCCCATCGGCAATGCGACCAAGATCTGTGATATCACACACGTACAACTCCCTCATTACTTTAGTACTTATTTCACTTATATTCTCACTTTTATAGAGTCTATCACAAGGTGAGGTGTTCTCTTTATGAGATGACAAGTACAGAGGTTTCACAACATTATATCATTGATGAATCGTTTGTCATATGATTAGAATGAGCAAAAAGAAATGTTTTGGGGTATATTTTCAGTGTCCAAATGGGAGAGTTGTACGTGTGTGACATCACAGATCTTGGTCGCATTGCCAATGGGAGGATCTCCATAGCATTAGTGATCTCGACATTCAAATGCTCATAACTCTTTTATTGCTAGTCCTATTTTACTCAAACTTTTGTTGATCTTATTTTTTGATTTTTCTGCTTTCACAAAAGCTAACTTGCTCCAAGAGTTTCATTCTCCTTTAACTTTAGTATTTGTCAGTCACATCACATCAGGTACGGAAATGAAGGACTTCTCCTGTACTTCGGTTTTCCGATCTTTACTTCTGGTAATTGACAATTATCTAGACAGTTTAAACTTGTGAGACTCTACGTGCGTTGTGAAATGGAGGTTTTAAATCTTTCCCCCCACCAAAATTTAACCAACAACAGTAAACATTTCCACTGATTTTGCTTCCACTACCGTACTTCTGTAGTGTAGCCTGTGTACTCCTAACCCAGAGAGCTCCCGCCCGCGCAGCGGGCGGGAGCCCAGAAGCTTACCGTGTATTTTACCATTGTCACCGGACTAGGGTGATTTATGGTCTAAATATTTCTCCAAATGAATTGTGAAAACAGAAAGTATACAATTACCACGATTATATGGATGAAGGTCTAACGAGTGGCAGATTCCTGACATCTGGGCACAGTCTGGAACCTCAAAAAAACGAAAAGTTCTCTCTTTCTACCCCGTCTCGATCGGCCATTTTTGTTAAAAATCGTAACAAAATGGCCGATCGAGACTGGGTAGAAGGAGAGAACTTTTCGTTTTTTTGAGGTTCCAGACTGTGCCCAGATGTCAGGAATCTGCCACTCGTTAGACCTTCATCCATATAATCGTGGTAATTGTATACTTTCTGTTTTCACAATTCATTTGGAGAAATATTTAGACCATAAATCACCCTAGTCCGGTGACAATGGTAAAATACACGGTAAGCTTCTGGGCTCCCGCCCGCTGCGCGGGCGGGAGCTCTCTGGGTTAGTGTACTCCTAGCTCCTGTAAATAAGTTAGGCAATTTGTTCCATTTACTAGACTTTTAACTCTTGATCTAAATTAACCCTGGTGTTACGTACCGGTACCTTAATCAAGGATTTCGAGATTCAACAGTCAGAAAATGGAGAACTTTGAGTGTTACGTTTGAGCTCGTCCGGCCTTGACTTTGTCTTTCAGATTCTCGAGTCGGGAACTGGCTGGCGAACGGTACCGGTACACGTCGTTTGTCGATGCCCGGTGCACTGCGGGCTAGTTTGGCGACGCTCGACCGATCTACGTCTGGTACGGTACCGGTACTTGTAGTTGTCGTCCCAAGTTGATTCACTGCACTGCTGCCTCGCCGGTCCGTGTCAGCTCGGCATAAGAAACTCGGAATAAGCAAAAATTCGCTTCTGTTGAAATATGTGAAAAAAACAAATACGGGATGAAGGAAAAAGTGAAAATAATATAATTTTTTCTGTAAATAAGCAAACATACTGATGTTTGACATAAAATAGAGAAGGCAAGACAAAATCAAAGAGAATCAAACTGTAATAAAGTGTAAAATGGGTAATTTCTATTCCGTTCATAGACGAAAAAGAAAACTATTTGCTGGTCGAATTATTTAGGGATGAATTGTCTAGTTCCGATAGGTGACCCATCGCATCATACGTGTCGTCTCGTCTTCATCTTGTGATACACGGATGTTGACGTGACCAGGATAGAGCCTTTCTCACTATTAAGTGCTTGAAATCAAGCAGAATGGCAGAAGCTAAAACTCCTGAGAACTTCCAGGGATGGCTGTATAAATGGACAAATTACATCAAAGGCTACCAGAGACGATGGTTTGTGCTGTCGAACGAGCTCCTCTCGTATTACAGGTTAGTCAATCAATGAATGTCAAACTCAAGTCAATGTCATGACAATTTTTACAATTTTAGCAATGTCAAATGGCAATGCACTTTGCATGTAAAATCGTAATGTGGTGTCTTATTATTAGGCCTAAGTTAAATCTATATGATAGATCTACATATAGATCTAGCTGAATGAAGAGTTGGACGTTCCACACTCCACACAGTTAATTGAATTTGAAATGAAATCTCGAAAAGTCTTTATTTTCACCAATTTTGATTTTTGGCACAGAGTTGAGTTTACGTTTACGTTACGGTATGTTAGGATGGGGGGTCGGGTGTCCGGACAGTTTATATTTTTAGGCCTTCTCTTTTGTCTTTGGATTGCACTAAAAATATGAATTCGATAGTTGTAATCATCTTCTAATTCTATTTTGTTCTCTATAATATTTCCTACCATTTTGTCAGGTTTGTAATAAAATTTGATGAAACTTCACTTGTAAATTTTTCCAAATGACTTTCTAAATTGATCGTCTGGACACACAACCTGTCCGGACACACAACAACTGGGTATACTCGTTAGCACCTTAAAAAAAATCCTATTCCTAAACAGGGCTCGCGATTAAACGGGGGTCCAGCGGCAATGGCCACCCAATAACGGCGTGGGGCCACCCAAACATGTCGGAACAGTGGCCCAGGTGAGGTCGCCACCCAAAAATAACAAAATGAAAAAAATTATCATTTGGCAAAATGAAAATTACATAGAACTCTAGGTACTAAACTCAGGTTTAGTCTATCTAAAGGTTATACTTAGATCTACATGTAACAAGTTCGATCTAATTCAAATATCAAAGAAAAAAATAATGAAAATTTTGAAGTTGTAATTCTGTCTAACTGCGTCTTTTTTTCTGTATCATCATGCTTGGTATCATGTGTGCAGCAGGCCAGCGCTTTTTTTTCTGTAGGCTTTATACATGTGCTCTGTGCTACCATGATCCTGATACATTTTTTCCACACACATTCATGGTATGGAAAAAAGGTAATCATAGGCCTAACATTAGGCTAGGATTTCCTTGTCAAAATGGAGCTTACATGTAACATCTCAAATCATTATTTTATAGTTTTCTGGAAGAGGGAGTAAATATCAGATGATAAATCATTAAACAGGTCTTCATCTAAAAAAGCCTTAAAAGGGTAGCCTGGAGGCTCTTGGAGAGTAAATATCATTCTGCTCTATGTAGGCTTAATCTCCACGGAGCCTGGGATGGGATGCCATTACTTTATGCGCACCGAGTATTTTGGAGACAACTATGTTGCTCCAAAATACTCGTTTTCTTTCAGGTTTTGAGCTCAAACTTTAAGGCTAAAAGTATATTTACCCCCCGCACGTACTAATGGTGCGTGTATTTATTAATATACATTTAGACAAATTAGAAAAATAAATCAGACCAGGAGCTTTTATTTACAGTCTGTTATTATCGCCATCTTGCCGTCTTTGTTATCGTAGCCTAGATACAAGACGCGTATAGAGGGCGACAATATCATGAGCAGTGCCAACTTACATATACATGTACATGTAGATTTAAAAAAATACTTGCATCAGCCAATAATTATCATGAATCGTAAAATACTTGCATCGGCCGATAAATATCACGAATCGTACTTCGTGATATTTATCGGCCGTTGCAAGTATTTTACGATGCAAAAGTTCCATCACTGCAAGTCATGATTAATGGGGGAAGCTACATGTACCTTTCATCACGTGATTGACTTTTGAATCTGATAGCAAGATTAGTATGCGGAATATAAAAAGCCTTAGTACATATATGTAACAGGGGCCGCGGAACGGTTTTCAAAGTGGGGGGGCTGAGCCAAAAGTGGGGGGGCTGACCATGCAAAAAATCACAATCATATGGTCATTTTTACGTTTTTGTACACGGTTTTGGAAAAAAGTGGGGGGGGGGGGCTGAAGCCCCCCCAGCCCCCCCGCTTCCGCGGCCCCTGTGTAAGGTATCATGAGGTTCAGTTCTGGGCTCAGGATCTTCTATTCATCTATGTCTTGCTCCTAGTAGTAGTACATGTATTTAGTGACATCTGAAGAGTTGACACCAGGGTAGGGAAATAGTTGTAATAAAAAAATTTAACTTCTGCATTATGCCACCACAAATCAATTCTCTATGTTTCAAATTGTAAAACATCCTTTGCTTCACCAAAATTTCAAACTTCATGTGATTTACTGACTGGACGTATTGTAAAATTTATTGTACAGTGTACATGTATCCCTTCATTATTTGAATGTGAATTTCACAGCACAAATAAAAAGATACATAGTACAGTGTAGGACCCTTCCACAAAATTGATGCTTTAAAAGAAAAAAAAACTTTATTCATACATTTAACTCTTCTATTAACTTTGATGACCTGAAAACAGGTACATTTACCTAACTGTGTTCTCCATTGGGAAAAGACATTGTACAAATTTTTAGTGATTTGACCATGTAGGGGATTTGATGTGAAAGTGATTTAAACTTGTACATCCTTTTTATGACACAGAAACCAGGCAGAGATGTCCCACACATGCAGGGGTACCATCAATCTCGCTGGAGCATACATCGATACGGAAGACTCATGTAACTTTGTGATTTCTAGTGGGGCACAGACATTTCATCTAAAAGCAAGCTCTGAGGTGGAACGCCAGCGATGGGTGACTGCCCTGGAGCTGGCCAAGGCCAAGGCAATACAGATGATGGAGGAGGATTCTGGTAAGTCCCTGGTCACTGGTCGTGTTTACATTCATGCACCATGATCTTTTTTTTTTATAAATCTAATAACATTCCTTTGGTAGTTGTCTCAGTCTCATCACACTAAAGGGGAAGTTCACCTTGGTGTCAAGTTAATTTTAACAAAAATCAGAAAATAAAGCACCTGTTGCCCTGTTGGGTTAAGTGAGAATGAGGACACAATTACACAAATATCACTCTTCAGAAAGTTATTAGAAATTTTGTTCGTTTTATGTTTTGTATTCTGGCAACCTTGGTAATCCTTTAATAACTGAAATCATAATGCTCAGTTGAATGAGCTGCCTTCAATAGCTGTATCATAACTTCATAATAACGTGGAGGTTTACGGTTCACCATGTGTAATATGAAGAAGGGAAGGAAATACAGGCAGAGAGATTGAAATGGAAAGAAGAGATAGAATGAACAGAGAAAATTAGAAGTATTCTTTTCTTGAAAGTGAGTGAAGTCCTGAAAAGGACTGTAAACCAGATGAGATGAGCTGAATATGGCTTGAGTAGCGATAGTTTGAGTAGTAGCAGGTTGAAGAGAAGAGAGGTTACTCGATGTTTCGGGCAGGTTGACTGTCCGTCTGTAGGAGTGAAGGATGCTAAACGAGCGCGGGGTACTTATGGTGAGAATGCACCAATGGTGAGAATGCAACAACTGCACCATATCCTCACTCAAGCCAACTTCAAGGTCAGACACCGATCCTCCAAGAAACTTCACTCAATCCTGCACTCACACAAGGACAAGAACCCTCCCAGCAAGCAACCAGGCGTAGACTTTACCGCAGTCGCATGGTATTCTGTAGAATACCATGCGCCAATTGGGCATGCAATGATGGACAAGCTATGACTTTATAATGAATAATGACTAGGTTAAGTGAGAATGAGGATACAATCACACAAATTATCATACTCGTCAGAAAGTTATAAGAAATTTTGTTTGTTTATTTTTTGTATTCTGGCAACCTTGGTAATCCTTATAATAACTGAAATCATAACACTCAATTGAATGAGCTGCATTCAATAGCTGTACATACCGGTATCATAACTTCATAATACTAGTAATAAGACATAAATTATACATACTACATTGTAGATCTACATTGTATTTGTAAGTGCTTACTGATTTATTTTTACCCCATTCATCGGATTTACTCTGTCATTATGCACATCCTACGCTCCCTGGGGAGTATTCCAGTCAATTGCCAATGAGACGCACAATGCTGGACAAGCTATAATGACTTTCACATCGTACTAGAACGTGGTACCCATTTACATGTAACACCTGGGTAGGGAGTGGGAAAGGGTGGATTGAAGTCTTGCCAAAGGATGCTAGGCTGCGGTGGGGTTCAAACCCAAAATCCTTTACTTACAAGCCGAGAATCAAAACCACTACACCGTGGCTTATCCACATACAACAAATTATGAAGTAATTATTTCATTATAATAAATATAAATACAAAATTTTGGCAAACAATGCGATTTTCTATAATGGTGAAATAGTTCGAGTGAGGATCATTCAACCTTGCATATTGTACTGTTGAACTCTTGTAAAATTCAGCTGAAGGATACAGGGAGGAAGAAAGTTTGATAACCTTGCTTTGGAAAGATAACAATTGTTTTGATCAGGAAGGACTTAATGTGAGTTCATTCTTTAAAACAGCCATTGTCGAGTCAGTCCAGTCTGTCAATGGTTGTTGTACCTGTAATGGAATGTAACTGCATGGGACATTGCTTGTTGTTCAAGATAAATGTGTCTGGAAATGCAACTTTTTAACAGTTCATCTGTGAAATATGTTTTTTGTGCTTTTGTAAACAGGTGAGTTCATAATTTATTGGCAATTGATATTTTAATTAATTACCGGTAATTGATTCATGTAAAGTGTAACTAGATAGTAGACCATTTTGTAACCCATTCAATGAAGTATTGTAGGCCTACTATATTCCCTGTGTAATGATAGAGCATCCTGTGTACATGTACATGTACAGTGTACTGTACTACATTATCTTCAACATGCAGAGATGGCTTGTTCGTGTTAGATGCCAGGATGGCACGGGTGCTTACAGTTAAGAGATTGCTTATTGCTGCGATTGGACCGGGCTGAATGATTCATTTAAATGATTTTTCATTATATTTTGTGCAGTTTATGAGCAGGGGGCTGTTTCATAAAACTGTTCTTAAGTTAAGAGTGACTTTAAGATCGACTGGTGGTCCTTTCTTGTGGTGAAGAAAATTCACAATTAAATGTTCATTGGTGATTATTTTGTGTGTAGGAAAGCTTTACCAGTTGTTCTTAAAGTCACTCTGAACTTACGAACAGATTTATGAAACTCCCACCTGGCCTTCAAGAAAACCATCAATTCAAAGTCTATTTAAAATAGAGTCATCAAAAGAAAAAATTCTAATGGTTTTAAATTGTACACTGTATTGTACATGGACATGTTGGCCTATCTATGCAAAACATACTTAGACACCCCCCCCCCCAAAAAAAAAAAAAGGAAAAAAAAAAAATATATAAAATAAATTCAAAAAGGATTTTGGTCAGGAAAAGTGATTGTTTTTATCTAAATAGCAGATTCGTACAGGTAGGTTTGATTGTGTGATGAAGAATAACTTTATTACAATGTGAGAAAAACAGACAAGCTAAAAAAAAAGGGAGAAGATGAGTGTGAAAGAATTGAATCGCTAATTCAAGCATACATACATGGGTTTAATTACCAGAACATGACAGAATTTGATCAAATGTCCTTATTGATTATGACATATGGATTATGCTGAAATGCTGTCATATAAAGGCTAGGCTTTCATTACTGTACATGGCATGTTTCATTACATGAAAATGTTCTTTCTTGTTACAACTCTGTATGTACATATAATATGCAGTATGATTTGTACCTGTGTATTACTTTACTTGCTATTATGTCATTACTATTAAAAAATACATACATGTACATGTGATGTACTGGACACAGTAATTTTTTTTTCCAGCAGTCAATTTTGCTTTAAAAATAGGCAATCTAGATTCTAGATGAATCTTCAACATTGCATCAATAGCTATCTTGAAATGGGTATTGAAATTACAAAACAAAAGGCAATACATGTACAGCAGGATTAGTGGGAAGACAAGACTTTTAGACCATATGGATCAGGAGTCTTGTAATTTCCTGTTTAATGCAACCAGCAAAAAAAAAAAAAGGGGGGGGATAAGTGAAACCCTAGTCACATGGAATACATGTACATGTTTAAAATGTTTCAGAAAAACATGTTTAGAAAAACGTACTTATATTAGCCTGTCTTTAAAAATGTAGTTCAATAACTTGATGTTAATGTTTTGTAAATTGTATTACCATGTACTGTAGCTAATAGTCTGCCTGCATTTTATGAGTACATGTACATGTTCATACATGTGTGGCGTACTACAAGCAGCAAACTGTTCAAAGGACAACACAAATCTTATTGGTTTTTAGATGTAGGTATATTTACAGACAGAATACATGGAATACAGTAGTTCACATTTTGATGACTATATTCATATGCACTTATGCAGTCTACAGTGCAGTCTAGAGAGAACATAAACTAGTGCAATTAAATTACTCTATGTAGTACAATACATGAAAACACAATTACAAGCAGGTACAGCATTATACATGTATTATACATGTATAATGCATAATTTATTTTTCTTTTGAAATTGAATAGTTTACATATTTAGCAATGTAAAATTTATAAAACAATGAGATATACCGGTATATACATTTATTTTTAATTTGGTAGGGTACACAACATTTGATTTGAATTTATTTTTCTTCTACATAACAATATAATATTACATAAATGTAACAAACATACATTGACAATAAATCAGGTATAAATCATTTAGCATAAAATTAATAGCAGAAGATGGATTGCCATAGTAAGCAAAAAAATGCTTGAAAATTATGACAAACCGAAACATATTTTAACCATATAATCATATTATGAGCAGAATGGACATTAACAAATTATTAAAGTATCAATTAAGTATAATATAAAAAGAGAAGAAAAAAATCTAACAAGCCAAAACTTGCTATAATATATATAATCAAGTAAAAGTTTTTTTACATCCCAAGTAAAAGTTTTTTAATTTATTTACAAGTATGCATCCACAAAGGCATGATCATTCAGAGGTTTTTGATAACTTGATTATCAATTTCAGGGGGTTTACCAAAATTTAAGAGATGATTCAAAATATACACTGTGTGTGGGGGGGGGGGGGTGGCTGAATACATTCATTTTTCTCTGTACAAGTTTGCAAGTCTTGACATTGAAGACAACACGTGCGTGAAGCTGTTAACTCATCAACATGCCATTGAGATTTCTCTGCTTATTTTTTGTCTGCCTGTCAATGTCTGAGAAAACAAACAGTTCAACAACCATGACCATGACCATCGCTTGTTTGGTGTTCATGCATCAATCAAGTGAAGTTTGATACAGATGAACTACTCTGTACTCAATCCATATTCCATACTGTACATGTTGAAATTTTTCCTGTTTGCAATTTGACTATAAATATCATTGATGTTTGTACATGTAGCTTACTTGATTTCAAGAAAGACTTGATGATATGTGTAATTTGGATGCTACCAAGTCGACAGACATCAAAAAGCGTGTAAAACACTGTAAAATGTCAAAGCTTTGTTGTCATTCTAGTTTTTACTCTGATGAAAGCAAGTCTTAAAATCACCTTTGGAGTTTGGAAAGTTTTACTTCAATGATATGTAAAAAAAAAAAAAACGTTATATTTATACATGTAGGTGTGAAGTACATATAGTGAACATATGCATCAGTGTCATTGCCCCTTTGGCGCTTTGGTCCACCAGTTGGCTGTTGTCAAGTTTGACGTCATTCGAGTTGAGATGAGCTTTACATAATGTCTTTAAGGTGGATGAAGAGGAAAGAAAGGTTGTTCTTAGGTTAATGCCATCATTAACAAATGTCAAAGAAGCTGTAATTTTGAAACTTGGAAGAGTATGATTTTTAACTCCCTGTACATTGGTTTATATTTTTACATGTAAGTTATGAAATTATTGTTTATTAATACACAAGGATGATTCTTAAAGAAAAACAGTATGAATTATACATTTAAGCTATACAACTACCAAATATAAACTTTTATTCCTAAGAATATCCCAGTGAACTGAATACGTACATGTACATGAACATGTATGCAATAAAAAAAAAATCCCCTTACTCAAAGAAAATCCTAGAGGAGAACATGGCCTTATTATTTTTAGCTGAGGACTTTACATCATGTGCAAAATGATAAATTACCACTTTGTCTACTGCCAACTTGTCCACTCACCACATGATCTACTTCTATTTAGTCTAATGCCATTACATCCATCAACATTTCATCTAACAACCATTTGGTCCAATCATCATTTCGTCTCATCACCATTTTGACTATAACCATTTCGTCTCATAACCAATTGGTCTAGTATCCATTTCATTTTCATTCATTTTTGCACAATTTAACACTTACATGTAATCAAATTAGACCAAATGGTATGGACTATTGGCTATTGGACCAACCGGTTATTTGACGGAATGGCATTAGACTAAATGAAAGTAGACCATGTGGTGAGTGGACAAACTGATGGTAGACCATATGATAGTAGACGAGTTAATAGCAATTGGACTAATTAGACGAATTGGAAATAAACCGTGCAAGACAACCTAGCAAGAAGGGGCCACAGTATCAACTTGCAATCGGATGTAATTAGGGGTCATTATGGAAGAAATGGAATTGAATGGGGGAATGATTGTAGTGCAACTTATCTTGTTACATACAACATGTGCATATCATTATGTCACTGTTATACCAGTTTTACAGGCATTGTATATACATGTACAGTATGTACATTTACATGGAACATTGTATGATTTACATGAAACAACGGACACCACCCTACACAAACAACTTGTGCACCCCAAAGACCCCATCCCTGATCACAGACGTGATGGCGTAGTATACAACATTCCTTGCCAGGGATGTGACGGGTCTTACATCGGTGAAACAGCCCGACCGATAATTGAACGCATTTTTTAACACAAGCGCGATGTTCGGTTACAGCGAACCGACACATCCGCGGTGGCAGAACATGCTTGGGAGAAGCAACACCACCCAGTTTGGAAGGGTGTACATTGCGTTGCCAAAGAAAGACATTGGTATACACGCAGGATTAAGGAGGCATACGTCTTTGTCCTAACAACTTCAACAGAGACAGCGGGATCGACATTCCCAATTTCTGGATGCGAACCATCCGACAGCACAATACCCCCTTACCTGGCAGTGCATGCCGACCCGACCGATCCCGGCCCCGAGCGAGGGACCGCTCAGCTAGTCAACTACATGTACCACCCACGGGAAACTAGCAAGCCCGCCAATTTTGTCTTATTTGCATATTGCCGACTCGCGGCGTATTTGCATATACCTCCGGCTTATTTGCATATACGCCCGACCAATCACATAACGGATCAGTGCCCACCTATTGTTCCCGCGTTCGTGTGTACGGTCCTGGGGATTGGTATAAATAGACTACCGTATCAGATAATTTTCGTCACTTTATAAAGAGTTGCAGCGGCACTCGAAAGCTCGTGAACTTGTAAGCTAGTGAACACTTTTTGTGAGAGTGATCAAGAATTTCCTAGAAAGCTAGTGAACACTTTTTGCGAGAGTGATCACAAATTTCCTTGTTGACCATAGTAGATTGCGAGACAAATGAATACCCTCTTAGCGATTATTTCATTCTGCAATAATGAACCTATATAGAATTTAAAAAATATTGTTTTATGATATTGTGTTCACTCCAACAGAATAGAAATGTTGAAACAACAATTTTTTATGATACATACATCTTTTGATACTGATTCTGACTTTTCTAAAAGATAGTTTTGTAAACATTAATAATACTGCACTTTTGTCTCTATTTAATGTGACAATGTCATAAATTTTGTATTTTCAATAGGAATGCTTGAGTCTTGTGAGTTTACGTGTCTAATTTATGAGCTACATGTATGTATTGTTTGACCTTGTCAATAATAGACAATACTCTGAAAAATTGCTTAGGTGCCCTGGTTATCCAGGCTTTATTTGTTGTTTACTGCTTTCTTGAATACTGCTTTTTCTACCAATCGAATGTTTGCCAGGTGGGGGCGGGGAATAATACCCATGTGCCACTCCAAAGTTGAAAATACATGTAGGTGGCTCTGGAACTAAACTTTTTTCTTAAAGTGGGTGTCTCCGGAACAACTCTGGCATCAAAGATTGCTAAAAAGCAACTGACCATATTAAAAAATGGGTTCTCTGCAACTACTTTTTCACAGGACTTGCGTCACCATATACATGTAAACATACACAGAGGTGCGCGAGTCATGTTAATATTGATTCTTTCGATCAGGCTAGCGCTAGCTTGCTGTGATCGGAGCGCAGTGCATGGAGCTTCGATTGCCCGGTTGGCTGAATAGTTCATGATAATGGGTGCGCTCCTGGACAAGGAACCACAAAGTTGAGAGTCTCCAGAACACAAAATAATTGGAATTTAGATAGCTTTCTATTGGTGATGCTGTGGAAAAGAAATTAATGTTGGGGGTCTCGACTGTCGCACATAAATATTGAGAGAGAGAGTTTGAGTTAATTTTTTTCTTATACTTCAGTGATTCTGTCGAAAACAGTTTTGTCTAGACTCTTTGTTGTTTTTCATGGAATGGAGATCACTGATCTGATCATAAAGTATTACAGGTATGTATAGGACTATTATTTTGATCCTCTTTCTTGCCCTGAAGGTACATGTAGGATACTGTCTGCTATCCCTAAGGAAGAAAGTTGGTAACTACTGCTTATATCAGGTACATGTACGATGCACTCTGTTGCTAGATCTACATGAATGTTGAATTTGTAGATTTCCTTTGATTTAGAACAAGAGCCTCACACATAATTTGGAAAAAGTTGATATTAGCAGCTTTTCCAGGAGTCAGGCAAGTTTCTTGTGAGATGAAAATAAGTTCTGATTTAATAGTTGCAGTGCTCTTGGGAAGCTCTGCTCCCTTGTCAGTTCTACCAAGGAGATGTCTCCTTGGTTCTACTGACAACTGTGTAAAGATGTTAAAGATTAAATGCTGTCTACATGTATGTATGTGATGGGAATGTATACCCTGTCCTGTTTTCTAAATACTAAGGGGAACCATTCTTCAGTGATTTGTGAAAGCTGTGCCAGGCCCAGGAGTACCTATCTTTGGACGGTTTGAAATTTGGTCTACAAGACCTACGTACGTACATGTGGGGGTGTTTAACAAAGATTTAAGTATGATTTAGAGTTGCACTTAAATACCAACGCGTATATGATAAGTATGTGACGCGCAATCTTATTGATTAATATGCAGTAGTTACATGTAGCATTCTCTTGGCATGATCTGACCGATGCAATCATGCCTTTTTTAACGCACACAACTAGGCATTTAAGTGCGACTCTTAAGTCAAACAGCCCCCAGGTTGCACATGATGTGTTCCATGCTTCCCATTCCTTTGATGCAAAATCTTGTGTGGATGCCACAAGTTATTCTGGGAGTACTTGCTTCAGGAGGTTCAGGTACATGTACCCAAATCCTATATTTTTTGTGAAAAGGGGAGGGGCTGTTTTTCACAAATAAATGTGAAGTGTGACTATAATTATCACTAATAAATTCTCAGTTGTGTGTATTATAGCATTGGTCTGACTATGTTCAATATGTCAAATATATGTACCATTTTTGTCTCGCCCACCAGAGGTGAAGGCGAGACTTAGGGATCCAAATGTCGTCCGTCGTCTGTTGTCCGTCCGTCGTCTGTCGTCCGTCCGTCGTCCGTCCGTCGTCCGACTGTCACAAACCTAATGACACATAACTCCACAACCGTAAGTCGCTTTTCAACCAAACTTGGATGGTAGATGAACTTGGGGGACCTGCATGTTATGCTGCAGTCAGAGGTCACATGGTAAGGTCAAAGGTCATTTTCAGGTCAACGTTAAAGTTTACATGCAAGACTCTCATATGACACCTAACTCCGCAACCGTACGTCACTTTTCAACTAAATTTGGATGGTGGATGGACTTGGGAGACCTGCATGTTAGGCTGCAGTCGGAGGTCACATGATAAGGTCAAAGGTCATTTTCAGGTCAACGTTAAAGTTTACATGCAAGACTCTCTTATGACACCTAACTCCGCAACCGTAAGTCACGATTCATCCAAACTTTGATGGTAGATGGACTTGGGGGACCTGCATGTTATGCTGCAGTCAGAGGTCACATGGTAAGGTTAAAGGTCATTTTCAGGTCAACGTTAAAGTTTACATGCAAGACTCTCTTACGACACTTAACTCCGCAACCATTTGTCACTTTTCAACCAAACTTGGATGGTAGATGGACTTGGGGGACCTGCATGTGATGCTGCAGTCAGAGGTCACATGGTTAGGTCAAAGGTCATTTTCAGGTCAATGTTAAAGTTTACATACAAAACTCTCTGATGACACCGAACTCCGCAACCGTAAGTCACTTTTCAACAAAACTTGGATGGTAGATGTACATGTACTTAGGCGACCTGCATGTTATGCTGCAGTCGGAGGTCACATGGTAAGGTCAAAGGTCATTTTCAGGTCAACATTAAATTCTACCTGCAAGGATCTATCTATTCCATCCCAGTCATTTCACAATGAAGTTTCGATACAATTCTGTTGCGTGCCCTCGCAAATCACGATATTTCTGGTTATTTTCATAAGTGGGCGAGACACAAAATCGCTTTTGCCTTTTTTTTTTTTGGTCAATAGTTTATTTTCCACCACAATTACATGTACATTTACATACGTATGTACATGTACACATTTCTGTGACCATTTTGTTGGATTATGTTTTGAACACTGATCATTACCCCAATTGAAATTTACATTCTTGTTTGTGTTAATAGCACTAATTGAAATGCGAAATATAGACTTGATAGTTTGAAGAAGCGGGCCCCTGCATACTGGTACATGTCTTTAATAAAACTTTAAACAATAAGCAGGAAGTTTTAACTGACTGCACCTTGAATTTATGACTTCCTCAGATACACGTTCCCAATGAAATGGAATTACTTGTCTTGTCTTTTGTTGCAAAAACAATGTATTCTTGAACAGCGAACATGTACATACTACATACCAAACTACTATCGGTGATTTCCTGATATTTTGAATTATAGGAATTTCTTAATACTTTAATATTCATCAGGTATTCAGGTTAATGTAAACTAAGGGGGTTCAAAATTTTGTGGGCTACCATAAGAAAGACACGGTGCCATTACTGTGTGTGTATGGTTCATGTACATATATGTATACAATTATCACATGAAAATACTATATAGCATGAAAAACCACAAATAAAAATAGGTGAAATGTTATTGGGATTGACTTGCTCTGGAAAAAAACATAGATAGGCTCAGATGTTTGTTTGCAGGCACAGACTCATATTTGACACTTCAACCAGTAATAGGGTCTAGAGTGAAGACTAGACTCCAAAGACTCTGCCACAGTACATAGTGAATCTAGTCTCACTAATTTGCACTTATGCAAATTTGCCTGCAGACTACTCAGTTGCCTTGGCAATTTTGGTAATCCTGTTCAATATTTAATAGTTGCAGCCTATTTTCAGTTGCAGCCTATTTTCAGTTGCATCATAGTGCAAACTTGTGAGGCTGATTTTTCGTAGAAGAAGTATTGTAAATTGTATGGCTTCTGATAAACATGTTTTCCTGCCTGTCACAAAAAATGAGCCACATGAAGATATTGCATTGTTTTCCTCTGTATCATTGATTTACTTAATAATCAGCAGTGGGCGCCATACAGGAAGCAGTTCTTGGTGTTTATCTATAATGTTCATACTGAAGTGTGACCTGACATTGATGTTTACCTGTTGCTTTTTTTGTTGTTGTTGGGAAGGAAACTGTGAATGAATCATTGGTTGAATTGCAAAACCACCTGATTTTACAGTACCTGAATGTTTAATTGAAATGTGGAGTTTTGAAATGCAAATACATACTATGTAGGCCTACTTTCAATACGGTACCTGACTGGGGAGAGGAAACAGGGAAAATAACAGCTTCTTGTGGATTGTTTTATAACATTCTGAGATCTGGATAGTTTATGCTGCAGATATTTCAAAACATTATGGAATGTAATTTTCTGCTTGGTTTGGCTGTCAAATCATCATGCTAGTTGTTGGAATAGTTTTCCGATCTGTCAAAGCTCACCGAGGACCAAGCCATGAGATCTCTGTGGAATGTTGCATTGCGACGTCGTCATCGATGCGGCTCATTGGAGTAGTCAGCTGCTTGGCTAATCATGTAATGAGCTCTACCCTTCTCTCCCTCTGTCTGTCTGTCTCTCTTTCTGTATTAACTTGCACTCTGCCATACCACCACAAGTACTTGTTTACAACGAGAGGGATTAACCGATCTTGTTAACTGCTGGCAATGTTCATGCACGCGACCAACTTAACGACGAGGAGCTCGTTTTCGCCGGCTCTATCAGCTCTCGCATGGGAAACTGGCTGATGTGTGCCTCGTGTAGCACCATGGCTGGGGACAGATTATGGCCAGGTAACGTGACGTCAGTTTACTCCTGTAGGGGCTGATCAAGGAAAATTCAAGTCAGTGGAGGGCCTCCTGGCTATTGCTATAAACTTTTGTTGTTTCTTGTTTGATTCATTTATAACAGTTGCATGCAGAGTATGTGATCAAAGATGTACATTTATAAAGTGAGGTTTTTGTCAGTGAGCGCACCAGTCCCGACATATTTTCCTGCTCAGTGCTATACTTCCATGCATACTGTACTGTATGTAGCAGCAGATTGAGAGTATTGTATTCCATTCTGATTTTTGTCTAACCATGGTCTAACATAATCGTTGATTATTTAGGCTAACATGGATCTCTTTTGACTGCAGCTCTTTGCTGGGGTGGTTAATATGTTTCAAGGTCATGGTATCCATGCATGAAATTCATGATTATATCATAATCTCCATCTTTCTAGTTTGTTTGTGCTTAGCCCCATAAAAATGAATAGTTTAACATGACTCATTCTGATTATTATCCTCCCAGGTCATTCTTGCATAGATAATTTGTTTTCATACATGTAGTTCTGAAAATCTGTTTTCTATTATTCATATTTTCCACAGATATCTATAAAAGCAAAATAAATGAAAATGATATACATCCCTGAAAAAAGAATGCATCATATTTCTAGAGCCATGAAGAATTCCACCCTAAAATCATACTGCCTTGAAGTTCATTTCTATTCTCTGATCAGGAAATTATTTACCCTGATTAAAAAAGTACTAGGTATTTTTGCCAGTGTGAAAGAAAATTACTTGTAATATTCCTGAAAGGATGTACCTGCTAAACAGTAGGTTCATGTACTTGCTGAAATTACAAGAAATTTTGTATTTATTTTCCAAGGTCATGGGTATTTTGGCAGTGCGAAAGCAAATTATGAGAATTTTCTCATCTGAACGAGCAGTTTGGCATGAAAACTGGCATTGCCTGCTAATTAGATCATAGGTCTACTATACATGTAACTTTGAGAACTTACTGAACAAGTTCTTGTAATTTAATGGGTATTCAAGTGATTGAGGTGGTATGAATACACCTTGATTTGAATAATTAACTTTAAAAAAAATAATTCATTGAAATTTTATCAAAATACAGCCATTTGAAATTTGAAAATGAGTGTGGTATTCAGAAAAATGCTTGTAGTCGGCTACATGCACATGAGTAATAGCCCACTTAAAAAAAATTATTGAATGAAACAACAACAGCAATATCATAAATTACTAAAATTTTCTCAATCAAAATATACATGTATGCACCTGACCATGATGGAGACATATTTCAGAGAAGTGCAATATTTTATTGGACACAACAGGACCGTTTGTATAAAAAGAATCACATTATTGTATGATTTATTTTGTTTTTATTTCTGCCATTGTAAATATATTACCACTTTTATGCAATATTCGTTATTCTTATTTGGTATAATTAACTACATATTTGTTTATAGCTTCAAAATTATTACTGTTTTATTTCAGCTGGGCTGCCATGGACACTCATACAGTGGCCCAAAGGTATTCCAATTTGATTTTATTCAGATTTTGTTTGTCATTTGATATGGGTGCATAAATTTGAATTATTTTATTTTCATATCATTCTGATCATTTTTTTAAAAACTTGTTCATAATGTCTCATGCATGTTTATATATTAGGCCTGACTTGAAACGGATATTTCAATATTCGGATACCCGACACTGAGAACCGGACGGCGGACGGGTATCCGAAATTTACCCTGAAATATAAAAAATAATATCCATTTGCACTTATTTGAGTTATATTTAAGATTTTCAGTTATATTTGAGTTTTGAACCTATCCGATGATGGCAAGAGTCAGCGTGCGCTAATTAAAATATTTCTGAAAACCACGAAATTACGAGAAGCTGAATATTTTGGGTTGAATCTGTTTTGCGATCGGATTTGACTAATGTGAGTTAGCGTGAGGCTATGGCTACAAATGTAGATCGTATGACTGTGTAAGCTATTAGTAAATTACTATTATTTGAGTTATACAAGTTGGGCCTAGTTACGATCCCATTTAATGGTTGCGAGAGTATGTGTGTTTATTTTTTAGTTCCGATCGAATGAAATAAGATGCAATGAATTTGACCGAGGCGAGTGTAAGTGCGAGTCTACTATTCCTAAAAGTCTAAAACCAGACAGGCCTACATGTACATCATTCAGCTCACGCACGTGCTGTCCTGTCTGAACGTGTCTGGAGTGAATCGTCCGATATAAATTTGGTCACATTACACTCGCTACACCTTCAAATTGGATCGTACTTGGAATATTTTCATTTTCATGTCGGGTTTCTCCCCATTCCCTAAATTATAGCCAAGCTTCTCATTTCTCAACTTCTGAAACATAATCACACTTCTTACAAAGATTCAAGACAAGATTTAATCACAGTAATAGTAACTAATCACTTACATTCATCACCAGTAAGTTTTACTGCAAAACACGTCGATTCACAACCGACCACATATTCGGTGGGCGCACATCATAAACCTTTCTGGCACAATACCGCCTTTTAAGTATTGTTGTTTACGTGATGATGGATATCAACATTTATAGTGGATATGCCATTTAAACTGAAATAAAGGAAAATGTGTGTTTTGTAATTTATATATTAAATATTAATTCATGAAATAGATTTTCCATTTACAATTATCATTCTTTCATAATTCTCATCATTCATCGCTATCATCTTCACCAATCTTAAAAATAATCATCTTCATTTGTAACCAAAGTTGCTGTGAGAAAAAGTAAAATTCATTTTGCATTTGATGAATAAATTACAAGAAACAACATGACACACCCGAGTTACCCGATCAACATTTATTTGACGCTTAAATGGTTTCAAATTATCTTCATTCTTCACTCGCATTGAAAGTCGAGGTAAGAAAATATACGATGAGTTACGCATTTGAAATCATCAAAACATAAGACGGGAAAGAAAAACGATCTTAAGCGACACCATAGTAAAATCGCCATCGTTGTCAGAATGGAACTTTACTCCATTCACGGATGGTCATGCTCCAAAACTGATATAAGGTCATGTTTCAAAACTGATATAAAAACGATGGTTTTCGGCGGGAATATATTACCGAAGAAGATTAATTGATATTGGTGATTATATTGGCGACTAAAACTTATAAATTTTGTTGGTGAGTCTTACTAAATTTAATGAGTTTTTGTGACAGGAAAGTGGTGAATCAGTGTCCACGGATACCCCGAACCCGAAAAATGAGAACCGTTATGCGTCCACGCGGGCGGAAACCGTTTGGATATCCGTTTAGTGGCAGCACTAGTACATATACACTGTACATGTAGTCTATTCATTAATCATATCGAGAATTATTCACATAATTATATGTTATTCATTTTTTTTACAATATTTTGTCTTATCGTTTTGTTAAAACCAATTTTATGTGAGCAACATAACTGTCTGAAAATCCAAGAATTTTATCTAGCAATTTTATTTTCCAAGTACATTACTTTACAAGTGATATTTACAGGTGCATTGACATGTACATGTAGTACATGTATATAGAACAAAGTAAAGTACAATTTTATGATTACACTGTAAGTCGATTTTTATATTACAAACTTGCATGCATATTTGCTCTTTTCAATATGAGTGCAATGAGGGGGGGGGGGGGGTGAAGGTTGAATTTATGTTCATTTGAAGGGGTTCCTTTCATTGCCAAAATGTATTTTTTTTCCAAAATATGTCCTGTTGGGCAACTCAATTATGTTTCCATATTTTCTTTTGATTTGATGTAACATGGCTTTCAGAATATTTTTTAAAACAAATAATTTTTTTCCTGTCAAATTTAAGTAAGTATTTAAATAGACTGGTATATAGTCTCATATATTTGATTGTTTGTGCCATTCAAATTCTCCCATTAGGAGTAACCCAACACAGATTTTTTTTTTTTTTATTATTATTTTTTTGGGGGGGGGATTATGAATCCCCTTTGCATTGATGAACTTCTGTATGAGTTTTGATTAAACATTTTGGTCTTGGTTTGATAGATTTTGAAAAAAATCCCACATGGGTTATTGAATGTTGATCAACATTAGATGTTATATGTACCTTGTCACTTTGGTATTCCACATGGACAAATCTTGTAGGCTTATTATAAACCTGTCAATTTAACATCAAGGATACATAAAGGCACAAAGTAAACTACGTGTAGGAGTGATGGGCAGAATGCGTTAGAAACAAAGAGTAAGGGAGAGAAAAACATGCTGCCTGGCTAAAAGGTTTTGAGAGAGAATGAGAGACACTTAAAGTTGGGCCATTTTCTAAATGTCACATTTACATGGAGCCCAAGCTCAGAATTTTTATTCACCATTTTCCAGCAAGAGATCTCCACACACAGTACCGTTCATGTCACCAAAGGAGAACATGGCCATTTCCTCCAACATTTTCAATCATGTTCATAATCTGCACATCTATGTAGGTGGTTATTGGAAATAAATAAGCCCACATTGGCACATTTGACACCCCAGTCAACAGCGATATATTATTATGTTTGAATATTATTCTCTAATTCAGTATGATTTTAAAGATTTTCATGTATGTCATATCTATCTTGTTTGTCTTCTGGAGGCTATCATGATATTTTGAATACATACATGTACATTATTTATTTTCTATATTTATATTCATGTTGTGGATAAAAAGATCTTCCCATTAACCTACATTAGATTTACTTACAGCAATATTCTAACATGTACATGTAGTCTGGCAAAATATTTTGGTCACTACAACTACAACGTTAACAGTAAAAAAGAATATCACTCCCTCTGTTCTCATAATTTATGAATTATAGAGTAATAAAAATAAAACTTTAACTTAAGGATTTTAAAAGATAAAATAGTATTCTTTCAGCAAGGCTGTGATGAGCTAGTTGGTGATATCCCGAGAAACATTTCAAAATTAAAATTTCATTTGATAATAAAAAGCATGGCGTATTACTGCTGAATTGTGACTTCACAGTATTAGGCAGAACATTATCACATTGAGAGTAGTCTCCATGCATGTATGCATGATGGAGGGGGGGGGGGGAGAGCAGTTACTTCCTCCAAATCTGGGAAGGGGTATGCACTTTGGAAAAAAAGCACATGAAACTTGCATTAGGTGAAGAACCAAGGAAGGGACATGGTTTCTTCTCTTTGCTCTGAGTGTCTATTAGAAGAGCCTTAATTTGCCACTGATTTTATTACTTGAAAGGGAAAGTGTACCCTGATGATAAGTTTTTTTTAATAGCTGAAAAATTATAGAGACAAATATTAGTGAAGGTTTGATGAAAATCCATCTTGAAATATTTATAACAGATTTATGAATTTTGAAAGTTTTTTTTATTCACGTGACATCATATGTGAGCAGTTCCCCAATATATCATTTGATATAGATTCCATTAATTTCCTTTTTGTAATGTAACATGATAAACAAATATATATATTTTTTTTTAATAAAAGGAGGTATTGAATGATGTGTCTGTTAAAAGCACACCACAAATTATATTTTCATTTTTGTTTAAATAACGGTAATAATTTTTCAAAAATTTATATCCCATTGGATTCCCATGACATATGGAGGAGCTGCTTGTCTATGACATCACAAAATCAAAAGTTTAAAACTTCACAATTGTGTTGTTTTATTTTTGCTGGATTTTCATCAAACCATCAACATTTTTTTCTTTATTCTTTTTGCTGTTATTAAAACCAATCTATCATCAGGATGAACTTCACATTTATACTTACAGTACATGTATCTTGCCTGGGTTTGTGAAGGGGGGGGGGGGGGTGATGTCTGAGTGTAAGTTTTAATATTTCTTTTGGTTTGAAGTGATATGGTTTGGGTGTTATTGTTAATTGCACATGTGCATTGTATTTATCTCCAAATTTATACATTCTGATTACTGGTTGGCCTGTTAAGCGAACCATTTTTCTTTTGATTTGTGAATTCATACAAGTATAAGCAGGGATGTAATTACTCATCCCTCTTGCTATTTGAATACCCTGGACAATGAACAATATTCACCATTCTATTTTCATAAGAAGGGGCCAAGTATTCAGTCACCTCCACAGAGTGAATATCCTGAAGAATCCAAAGAGTACTATAATAGGCATACAGTAGGGGAAAACTGCAAAGTAAACCCCTTCACTTACCGACTGTCAGCGGTGATAGATTCCGTTTTTATTTGAATTAATGCTTTGCCTTTGAGAGTCTCAGAAGTTAAAAATTAACAAATCTCAAGAACTATCAAGTACAGGTAGATTGATTAATTAGGCTGGAGTGATAGTACATGTAGGTATCACACGCACATGTACATTTATACCTGATACACTGCTTGTTTAGATCAAAATACTCTTACATACCGGTATATGCCCTTCTGTTTCTTAAAAAATGGTGTACTACAGGTATTTTAACTTGACTATTTGCTTGTCATGACATCGTCTGACATACTTGAGCATGCATGTTCATGTACATGTATGGAGTCAACTTTGCCGTGTGTTTCATGGTGGCATGTATTAATTACAGCATAATTAGGTTAGAAGCGTCTGGGACCACTCTGTCTTTAAAGTTCACCTTTTTTTATTGTACTATATTACATGCATAATGGATGTTCTTTTGGGAAGTGTTCAGTTTCTGTATTATTGCAGTCTGCAATTTCGAGTGATATACATGTAGATAGTGTTTCTGCACCCAACCTCTTTTAATGTGCAAGCTCCTTTGAAATTATTGCATATTTGTCATTGTTGTTTTTTGATTGGTGGTTGCAAAATCGGTTTGTTTTTTACATTGATGTGCATAGTTCATTTTTGTCTCAACTGCATAGCAGAGCGACACTTTACCAATGGCGGCCACTTCAACATTGAAATCTTAACCTAAGGTTAAGTTTTTAAATGGCATCATAACTTAGAAAGTACATGTATATGGACCTAGTTCATGAAACTTGAACATAAGGATATTCAAGTATTACTGAACATTTGTTTGAGTTTCAGGTCACATGACCAAGGTCAAATGTCATTTAGGGTCAATGACCTTCAGCCATGTTGGGGGTATTTGTTGAATTACCATCGTAACTTTGATAGTTTATGGATCTAGTTCATAAAACTTGGACATTAAGAGTAATCAAGTATCACTGAACATCCTTGCGAGTTTCAGGTCACATGACCATGGTCAAAGGTATTTTAAAGTCATTGAACTTTGGCTATGTTGGGGGTAATTGTTGAATTGCCATCATAACTTTGAAAGTTTATAAACTGGGTTCCAAAAGAATTTTATCAAACTTTATAAAGGCACACACAGGCTAGCTTCAATAATTAAGAGATCACAGAGAGGTCCAAGTTGCAAAATGATAAAAGAAAGATCAATGAAAATGTGATGAGATTAAACAAGATTCCAAGCTTATTACACATATGTTCTTCATGGGCATGTTTAATGATTGGCTCAATCACACTTATTTGCTTGATAATTATTAAAATATAAAGGGTGAAGTCATAATTTCTTCAGCTTTTGTGCCATTTGTTAGTTTAATTTTTTTTCCAAGCACCTATAAGAGATGGATTTAATACTATCTAAGGCTACCAGTACCTGAAACTTACGATAGTGTGATGATGCATCCGTCATAACAAATACACACACGCCCATTCATCAATGAAGTTTACCCAATGAATCAACTCTCTCTATATCGGCTATCTATTACCAATAGTAATGAATATGAAATTTCTTTCATTTTTCATTTTTACAGATGATGATGAGAAGATACATCCCCAAGAGACAGACCACAACGAGGTACAAACGACACTCCGCCAACTCACCAGCAAGCTAGAGGACCTGAACACCTGCAACGATCTCATTGTTAAACACGGCGCAGCACTACAGAGGTCACTGTCCGAGTTAGAGACCACAGACGATCCCACACAGGCCTCATCCCGTTTGAAGGGGATCAATGAGAGGGCGACACTATTCCGGATAACATCCAACGCCATGATCAATGTAAGTAAAACTGCATGCACATTTATATGAGCCTCATGCCTGTCTGTCCCCCCTTGGTAACTATTGTGGGCCTGTGTATCTGACGTCTGTCCATATCTCTCTCATTGATTGGAAACCATTGTGATATTAATGTTCTACAGACAGACAGTTGATAACCTTCATAATCTAAATGAATAGTATTGCTCTGTTCTCGATGCAATCACAATGGATATAAATTATGATCATAGCCCAAAGCCTCTTGAAAAAAAGATGAACCAAGATAAACTGAAGAATCACAATTTATATTCGAAGATGTAGACATATTTGAATTCTAATGATAGGCATTTACTATCATGGCCTTGATACACACAATACTAAGCCAATTTAAATAGAAAAAATAAAAATCACTGGTACTTAAATATTCTTTCATCTTCATTAGATATTGATGTATTATGATACTCTTCAATTTTTTAGTATATAATTTTATCTCGTGTTCCATAATTCTTCAGCTTGTTTTTTTATGGTAAAGTGAAAGCCTATATGGTTTTTTTTTCTTAGAATGTCCTGAAAAATCTATTGTAGGCCTGTATCATCTCATGCCCACACCCAAAACCCTCTCTAAAGACTTCACCACAGCAGAGAAATCCTGTGATTATGGTCAAATATCATTGACCTGTCTGAGCTGATGTAATTAAAAAGGCTTTCTTTCAGTGACCTGCTTCTTAAGATCAGTGAAGGATTACAAAATGCAAGGATCAGCCGAGGGGTAAATTGCCAAATTCAAAGATTTAATTGCTTGGAAGAAAATGAAAAATATATGGGGCAGTCAGTTTTAATATTTCACAGAACTCTCATCTGTCACTCCATCTGCCCAGGTGAGAGATGTTGTATGCTGCCCTCTTTTGATGGAATATTTACAATCTATTCAGATTTGTATTGTTGAAGGTCTGTCATACTTCTTGCAATATACACACAATGCTTGGAAAGATACATTCGCATCCCCAGAGTATTAGACTCTTTGCTGTTCTATTTCTTTAATGGGCAGAGAAACTAATTATTTTTCCCTTGGTTTTTTTCTTCAAGAAGCTATTATATTTGTTATGCTTCATTTCAGATGTGTTCATGAGAATGAATGCCTTAGAAGAAGCAAACATGACATGCATATTTTTATCAAAACGAAACTCTGGAAAAGATAAAAGCGTACATGTATATGCTTGGAATGAAGAAGGTATTACGATATGTCTTACATGAGTATAATAGTAACAGTTGGCATATGCATGTATGGCTGCAGTTACAGTTGGAGATACATATAGGGAAGAGAAAATATCAAATCATAAACATTCAGAGAAACATTGAAATTAAAAGAGCGGACATGCTGGAAGCGAATTTAGAAGAAAAGCAAACTGACCTAAACGTAGGCAGCTTGGGGGATTAAAACAATGTGATGGGATGTGATGGCACATTTTGAAGTACCGGTACAATATTGAGGCTAGTTCATGTAAGGCCGTGTTTATGCTTCCACTTTTCAGGCCAGAATCAGCGTTTCCAAACGTGATTAGTCCAAAACACGGTTGCGTCCATGCTTACTTTCATTTAAACGCTGTTTCAAAATGCCGATCGTAAACTCACAAAAAGGTGCGTTTGTAAACGTCGTTTGACCAGAATCAGGCTTTCTGGGGAAGTATAAACAGAACCACGATCGTAAACGTGTTTAAATGACGTCATTTGGTTCATGCTTCCGGTGAGATGAAAATCCGCGGGCAAATACAGTCGCATTGCTCCATGGTCGCATGTTACCTCCACAGAATTACCTCTCATCTCCCTTGTTTTGCAAGTGTAACTTAGTACTATTACTAGTATTACTCTTACAATTTGTCATCACGATGAACGTTGAGGGATTTACACAAAAAACCCTGGAACATGAGTTATAATGAGGAGACATCGCCAAATGCCCCAGTAGCATAAACAAATAGATATTTTATTATTTTGTATACTTAATATTCTTTATTTTTTCTTACTATTATCCTCACCATGTGGAAATTATATGGCTATATTAAGAAGCTCCATGCAATGACTAAAATATCGGAAATTGTTCGATGTTTATATAACAGTTGACGTACCTTCCCCATAACAACACTCGGAAAAAAAAACTTTCGAAAAAGGGCACGCCCAATTTGACCTCGCTTTCCTGCTCAACGATGCGAAGCCAGCTGGAGATCGTGATTTCGCCTCTGAAAAGTTAAGCATAAACAGCACACCCAGAACCAAGTTTACGATCGGCGTTTTGAATCGACGTTTGAAAACGCTGATTCTGTCCTCGCAATGGAAGTATAAACATAAAACACACCCTAAATGTATGAAGTAGTGAAAAGAAAAGTGGAGTGTGAATGAATCCCATCATTATTAAGAGGTACATAGGACTTTATCATAAAAATCTTTAAGTAGATTTCACTTCGTTATTCCGAGACTCTGATAGACAGTCCTACCAGAGTACATGTAATAACAATTCACAAAGAATTTACCAAGGGATTTTTTTTTTATTTTATTTATTAAATGTCACCCTATAACTTGAGCTTTAATCCTCACAACAAAGCATCCTTTTTTTCTCTCTCAAGGGAAGAAGGGATTTTAGTACAACATTCAAATAATCTCCAAGCTGTTGTATATAGAAAGTACAAATCAAAGAGGAAATAACGTGTCATTGGCCTTGTGTACAGGCCTATTATTTCCACTTTGGCAATGGACTGGAGAGTAATTGTCATTTTCAAAGAGGAAGTCAGCAATGATCTAGTGAAAAGTTATTTTCAGGTGTCATTGAAATATCCAATATTTTTCTAGTTTCTCAAAGTGTGCAATAATATTAAAGGGAAAGTTCATCCTGACTTAGGCTGCGTTTATGCGACCTCAAGCCAGAATCATGATTTGAATCATGATTCAAAATACAAACATGAATCACAATACCACAGCGTTCAGACGACCTTCATTTTAAAGCTGTTTTTCCTCAGATTTGGACCGATCCAGTGCGCAGTTTGACAGAGGAAGTTAGGTCAACTTTTTTCGCACGTGTTTTGGCTCTCGAAAAATCAATCCTGTACCTTCCGAATTCAGTCTATTATACCACAATTTGTTTACTTATTATTCTTCTTGTCGGTTTATCGAAAATTGTGTTCGGATGTAAATTTTAGCGTAGATCCAATTTCATATTGACACATATTAACTCAACAACAATTGATATCATTGTCTGTTCAGTTAGTTCATTTACTAGTTCACTTGAAGTTGAAGACATGACCAAAAAAAGATGAAAAGAAGTGGACGATGCGATGCCCAACACAGAATGCATGCATATCATATTATGTATAAATACACTGAGCATAGCGCGTCTTGAGCTTGGCAAGAGTCAAACCTAAAGTAGCCCGACACAGTGACATCATAGAATCATGATTCAAATCACGATTGCGTTTACACGACATTTTTCATTCGTGATTCTACAGAAACGTCTTTCCAAACGCCCCCTTTTCCGTGTTTCATGTTTGTGATTTGAAAGACGTTTATTTTCACTTTTGACTAAACGCAATCGTGATTCTGCAGAATCATGATTTGAATCATGATTCTAGGGTAAAAAAGTGGCGCATAAACGCACCCTTTGAGACTCAACCACTTAGATAAAGATGAAGAAACATATTTCCATATAGGTTTTGTTTTTATAAAAATCTTTATAAATTGCTGACAAATTCCTAATTCTTCCACAGTTCACAATGATTGAATAGTTTCTCTCATTTGTCTTGTTTTCATGTAAACCAACTTGAAACCAGGGAGGGCTTTGCCTTTAACAACTTCATGTAATGTGATCATTATTGAGCAAAATTTGAAGGTAATTCATATCTATGGCAAGATGCTATACGAAATTTGATCTTTCTATATGTTTGTTTTGCACTCTTTGAATTAGGCCCCTAGACAAATTTGTTTCTGTAAACCTAAATGCTTTCTGTAGCGATATGCTATATCAGATGACAAGTGAGACATCTCTCCCAGATGTATAAGCTGAATCCACAGAAGTATTTGGTTGTCAAATGCACACACATATCATGTGATTATGATAAGCATAGGCCAGAGTTTGTAAGGCACTTGGGATGGATGCTCATATTACCATACCCCCTCATGGTCTTATTAGCTTTCAAGATGATAACTATGTTCATCAGCTGTAGATGGCCCTCTTCTGGTGAATCGTTTTACGTCAAAGGATGTTATACCTGCATGCTGTGGGAGAAGCCATCTTGGTTCTTATTCATGACAGGGTTTGGGATGACTTAGATGTGTGTTGGACTCTGCCTTGTCAGTTGTCTTGGATGGTAATCCACACTCTTGTTGATGTATTCATTAGAGGCCCGATGTGTCAGCTTGCAGGCTGGTATAAGGATTTGGAGTGGGCTATGATAGAAGGAGAAGGAGAGAGAAAGAGGATGGGATGGAGGAAGAATGATAAACAAGAAGACAGAGATGTAGTGGGAGTAAAAACAAAGTGAAGACATTTGGTCCCTTTGCATTTGGTATATATAGACATACAGAAAATAAACAAAGGAGAAAATAAGAGGGAGAATGAATTAAAAAGAAAGATAGAGGAGAGATAGGAGTAGCTTGTCACATTGAAATAATACTATGAGTGTAAGATATGGGAGATATAACTGTGATTTACATGTATATTTCATGGAAGAATACATGGTCTTGTTTGAATAAATCATGGACAGATAAAAGGATGATTTCTGTTGATCTTGAGGAAGAAATAAATAGCGTCTTTTCTTTGGTTCACTTAACACTGCTACAAACCCTTCACTAGGAACCCTTGAATCCACCCACACAGTGTGTGCGTGGGGCCACTTTGCACCGATGTGATCAAATAAACATACATGGTAGGTCCCAACGTGCCCTCCACCTCCACCCGCCATCTCTCCCCTCTCGAATTACTGGCCGCTCTCCCAATTCAAATATGCTTGGGTCCCTAGGAGAATTTATGTAAGCAAGGACTATTGATCTAATGAGCAGGAGTTCGCAAAATTAAAGCTGTGTAGCAAGTGGCCATTTAAAAGCTCTTCAGTAACCGTAGCTGGATGAAGGAAATACCTGCGATTATGATAGTTATGAATGCAGCTTTTGGTAACATATTCTGAAATGTTTGTTTTTCGCAAAGAGAGGGGTATTCTGTATGTGTGTGGATCAAAGTAGGTATGATCTGAAAGATTAGAAAGTTACTCATTGTTAACAAATTATCAGTTTCTGTAAAATATATGAAATTCATTTAAACACAGACATTTTAATGGTTATAAGGTATTAACATATAATAAAATTGTTTGTGTTTTCATCTTACACTCTGGTTGATGCTTCCAGATCTGCCAGACCATGAATAAACAAACAAATCAACATTAGATTTTAAAATCTGTCTCCATGTTGTGTAACATCCTTTAAATGTCAGCATATATGTCTGCTGCTATTTATTTGTGTTGATTGATAGGCTTCAATAATACAAATCGATAAAACATGTAAACAAACAATAGATAATGCAAAACAATACTACATTTGGGTGGAAAACGTCTGACTTCCATCAACGCCAGCCGTTATCTTTGGTAGATGTTAATAGACTATAATAATGATTGGAGCAAGTGTAAACAATGATGGAATTTTTTTTTTAAATGCAATTGTTGCATTTCACTTTATTATCTTAACATTATTTTATTCAGCCAGTCGTAATAGATGAAAGAATAAACAAAAACATAATAAGAACATCAACAGTAAATAATAGCCACTGCAGCTAACATCTTTCAATTTCAGATGATTTATATATTAGATATTTACAGTCTTGATAAAAGAAATGTTGATAATAAATCAACACTTAATTAAACATCACCCTTAATCTCAGTCACTTATCTTACATCCTTTGATTCAAGCTATCTTTGTTAGATGTCAATAGACTTAACAAAAAAGGGGGGGAAAATGAATGAAAAAATAAGATTCCAACACCAAAATCACCCTACACTTATTGGTACATTTGGATTTTAAGGCAACAATTACCAGAGTAAGCAACATTTACCAAGAAAGTTGCATTTTACACTTTTTTCAGAGCAGTATTTTTTTTTAAGTTCCCATATGTAAATCTTAAAATTGATTTTTTGTAGATATATCCCAAATGTGAAGCACTTCTGGTTTGCTACTACATGTAGTAGTGACCACCATGTGTATAAAAGCAGACATGTTAATGATGATGGCCTTGCAAATAAGAAAATCGCACCTTCTCAAAGTACACCTTTTATTCACTTGTGTATTTATCATACGATTTTGTCATGAAGCTTCAATGTGCATTGTTGAGAAAGAGGGGGACACTCATCCTGGAAAAAGGGGCTATTCATCAAAACCAGACTGGTTCAGATACATTATTCATAAAGAATTAATTAAGAATGGGCCAATTTATTACTGCTCTGATTATCAGTGACCATGAAACCTTGAGGCTTGAGATGGGCGCACAGTCTGGAAGAGGAGAACGAAGAGTAGAAGATAGAGGGATGGTAGGATGCTTAGGGTGGGAGAGAAGATAAAGAAGTGGATGGCTTATGGCTGGGATGTTGGGTGTATGATTGGAATAGAAATAATAGTGGAATACTATTAGTAAAACTGTTCACATTAAAGATGAGAGGGAGAAAAAGAACTAGGGGGAGATCAACAAAATATTTAGGGGGAATAGCTTAATGGAGCAAAGTGTATGGACGTCATGCAGAAATATGGAATGAAGGTGATGAATATGTGTTGGCTGTGGATGAAATAAAGTGAAAGGAAGGAAAGAAATATGGAATTTAGGGAAGAACAGTTTATCAAATGAAGGTGAGTGATGTTGGTCAAAGCAGTGAGGGGGGGGGGAATGACAATAGTATGGAGGGATAGGGTCATTTATGGGCATGGCAGATTAAGAAAGGAAGATAAAGGAAAGAATCAAAGCCATGCAACTGACAATGAGGGTGAAAAAACAAAATTATGGATAATTTGATGAAGATTTGTTGACGTTGAAGTGGCTATCGTCAATTATTACACGTCTAACTATAGTTGGTGTCTGAGCACGTAGCGAACTCCCCCTCCAGATATGTGCATCTCAAATGAGGATGATTCGTTTGAATAAGCCGTGTCCCACAGCAAGGGTTTGTCACCCTAGAATAAGGTCATATTTGCTACTTGATTGAAAGAATGTGAGATGAGTTTGGAGAAAAGTTTAGAAGAGAGGAAAGAGGGATTGGATGAAAATATGATAAACAAAAGAGTAAACTAATTGTTACCTTTTATCCAGAGTTATTACCTTTTATCCAGAAGAAGGAAAGGGGTTGAAAAGAAGCAGAAAACAGAATGGTGAAGGTGAATTTTTCTTCACGCATTTTAATCTGCATCTGAGTGATAAAAAGATAATTTTAAGATATCTTTTTTAAAATCATGATTCATATGCAAGCAAAGTTGTGTTGGATGGTAAAATGTCCTTTTATGCTTGCCCTTTCAACCTTTAATCTGAATGAAAAAAAAACATGGTAAGAAGAAGGTGAGAGTAATTTACGAGTAAAAGTGAAGGATAGAGAAAATAAATGATTATATGCTGAGATTAAAGACAGCAAATGAAAACGTGCAGCAAAGTGAGAAAGAGACTAGGCTGTGGCACAAATTAAATTTCTCTGATTAGTTTTCATAGATCTGTGACATGTCTCTCAACATCTAACTTTCTTCACCCTGAGTAATAATTGCCCTACTCTTGCTATTTGTCAGAGAGGGAGAGACTGAGAGAGAAGGGTAGGGATAGAGTATGAATGTGTCAATTCCTATACTGAAAATGTATTTTCAGTTTGTCATTTTGATCGAGTGAACATTACATTACTTCAGAAGGATGAGGATTCCTAAAAAGTGTTGGATAAGAGTTGAGTACCAGCTACTGTACAATGTACTTCAGATTCTGACGAAGCTAGAACATGTAGGTGATAATACAAGATTGCAAGATTTTATTTTTTTAAATATTTTGATGATAACTTACAGAGAATAGTTTAAAATAAAAGGGACAGTGTGTTTATTATAGATCTCAAAATTTTATATGAAAATTAGCACAAAGTAAACTATCAAAGGGAGCAAGTATGTCTAAATTACATAGGATGGGGAAGAAGAAATAGAGTAATTTATAATTGGAACTGATAGAGAGTAATATTTTGTCTCAAACGAAATGGCAAGGTATTAAATAGAGGGAAATAATGAAATGAAAGAGTGCTGGAAAAATATTGAGAAAGGAATCAGGATAAAAAGACAGAAAATATATGAGAGAATAAAATAGAAAAAGAAGAGGAAGAAGAGAGATGAATGACTTGCCATGTGTTGAACCACTGATTGCAAAGCCAGTGTTTGTACACAGATCGCTGTGTGCTGGAATTTTCCACCGCATCCTTCATCGGAGCAAAGAGGGCCCCCTTGTGTTTCCTTGTCAGGATCTCCCCATGCATACATCCCTCATAGAAAGCTCACCATCCACCCCTACACACAGAGTGTAAGCAGTCTTGCTCGTTCGGCTCCTACACAACTCTCTTTCATCTCTACTGCTACTTCTTACGCTTCTGCAACCTTTTATGTCTTCTTTCTTGCTGCAAACTCCACATGCTATAGCGATCGAGCCTCAATTTGCATATTTTTCCCATTTCAGACCCGTTTCTCAATCTCTCCTCGATCTGCCCAAGCCTGCTGTGTTTTCCTTTCTCATATATATCTGTATCTGTTGGATTATTAAATTTACTCCTGGCCGCTCTCTATTCAGCGAGCTGCTCCTACATGCATTTCTTCCTAAGGATATGCAAAACGTTATATGTGACTTGGATGTAGGATCTTCTTTGCATACAAACATGCATGTGTGTTGACCCATGTGCTAACTGTATCAAATGCTTTGATGTCCAATTCTGAAAAACGTATCCTGGATATTAAAATGGAGTGATTACACCTCAAGAGTGGGATGAAAACTATCCGTTCTGCAACATCCAAAGTGTGTGAATTTTAGTTAAAAATTGCTTTCACCATCACAGTACACCTTTTCATAGCACTTAAAGCAATATTACATTTTATGTGTGACCTTGTACATGGTATAGTATACTCATTATTTTTATGCAAAGGCCAAGAATCTAATATCAATGATAGCAACCTGTGGTAATGCGTTTAGCAGTTTTGTTTGTGTAGTGCTTTGATTACATTGTTATATTGACCACTTGAGTGACCTGGTTCCAGAAGTTTGAATTGGTCAAATTTACATGGAATTAATTGCCCTTGACCGATATGAGTACCGTCTGTCCGTCGGCTTTTACAGCATGACACTGATTTGACCGATTTGACCTTGGAATAGAGAGCTCGGCTAGCTACTGCATAGTTTCCAGGAAGTGCACAAACATTAGGTACCTTTGTAGTCTCACCACCATCATCCCATTGACATGATACTGTTCAGACATCTCACAGATGTAATTTGGCAGAATCAATTGGCAGGATGAAATCATGAGAAATTGTTTCATTTTACCTTTTAAATCGAACATTCTTTCTTATGTGTACAAATCCATCAATAGAACAACAACATTGTGATTAGTTTTCTGTGAGGATTTGCTTGTTACATCAAGTGTGCCAAGTAACTGAACTTGACTTTGTTCCAGACTACATGTGTTTAGAAAGGTTGATTACTTTGGATTATTGGCTTTCGTATATTTCTGGTGAGTAAAGAAGTTTTACATTTTCTACAGGCAATATGAGTTTTTACTTCCTTTATCTTCTCTGACTGAACTATATTTTGGAGAAGCCATCTGTTGAAAACAAAAAATTATGTCAGTGTCTTGGTCTTGGATCAAGGAGATAGAGGTGATATCTCCTTGCTTGGATATATTATGTATTCGATTCCATTGTCTTCTTTCTGTAGCATAAACATGCATGTAGTAATGTCCACCTTAAAATTGGATTATGGATGCGGGCATGTGCAATCTCCCAAATATATTCTTTATGGCAGAGATATCAACATGCAACATCTGTAAACACTGTACATGTGATCTGTTCTATCTTATACTCAACTAAGTTCACATCTTTCTTAGATCTTGCCTGGAAAATATGATTTTGAAACTATGGAAAGCAAACATTGCAAGAAGTTATCATCTCGAACATAAATGTGCTCTTGTCGACATGTAGAATGCTGGTACAAGTGTCTTAGCTTTAATCAACATTGTACTTCATGTTGTTTTTTGTAGTATTGTTGGCTTTTCGTAGTTGAATTAGCTTTTGAGTAATTGCAGCTCTTTATATTAAAGAGGGGTCAAATAATTTTTGATTATATTTCAAATGTTGAATAATTCCAAGTTAATTTGTAATTTCTTAATGAGACAGGAAGGGTAATGTTTTTCTCTTCAAATTTTCAGTCACGCATGAATAAGGCATATTTTGCATCCAATGTTTCTTCATAAGAATGGATTTGTGCCTTATCTTGATGAGTAGAGGGCATGGAGGTTTGGTGGTACTACAAAATTAACTACTGCATTTCAGAATCAATGGAATGAATTTTAGAATACTTAACTAATATAATCAATCATTGATTATAATTAAATTTTGAGTCATCCTGTATGTTTTTAATATAGGACTACAGGAAGTTGAAGAATAGTACCATCATGATTGTATTAGAGAGTATAATGAAAGTTTTATTATCCTATTAGTAGACATTCAAATCCAATTTTCGTTGTACTCCGCTCGTCCCATTTTCGCCCATTGATTTATATTTGGGATGGGTGTACATGTAGCCACTTTGGCTAATCATATTATGCACTATATTTAGGTCGCATAATGACTTTGTGACCAGGTAAAGCTTTTTTTCATGAGTGTCATTAGGTCACATCTTCAGTTTCGAGCCATATGGGTATTGGTTGACTCATGACTTAATCTTCCACTTCTAAATCGTCGGCGGTCATCCAAACCGTCGTAACACACATACGACAGTGCAAACCCATTTCAGAGAAAATCGACTTCAAAGTCTACTGTAATTTTCACACTAAGTTCCCCTGCCTTACAACATATTAATTGATAGAAAAAGTATCCTTGGAAAGACCAAAACAATTGCTTGACATTGGTATCTTTATTTTTACACAAAACCAAGGATCAGAGAAAATATCGCAAAAAAAACAGCTATATGCTTGTAATTTTGGTTTGATCAGTTCAGATTTTCCCTGTACAAATATGCCATAGGTGATACAACTACCCTGACCGTGATTTCACTGCGCGCGGTCAGTCAAAATGTTGTATTGCTTTTTCTCGTGCAAAGTCAATGCAGTGCCAATACAACGGTTTGACTGACTGCGCATTTGCATATTAAGTGCGCGCAGCTGTTGTTTGCTTTGTTACAGTACATGTTCCCTCCGGGATTTGCGCATTTTATCAACAATTTGCATGGCATTGCCCTGAAAATCCCCACATATCTCAGAAACTACAATAAATTGCTGCCTAAAAATTTAGTTAGGAATAGAATCGGACTTGCACTTTCAAATCAAGTTTTTGACCAAAATGGACTTATACGACAATTCGGATGAATGCCAACGAAATGACTGATTGCAAGCTAGAGCCAGGAGGGCAGTAAATCATAAGTTGATACAGATATTACAGATATTATGCCCCTTTTGCATTCAATAGAGGATATCATTTACTTGGGCCAAAGAGCATTAACTTGCCCTATGCTTTGTATTCAATGAGATTTTTATTGTCTTCCTACCAAAATTAACAACAAAAGCAACATTGATTATATTATATAATGACTATAAAAAAAAAATGAGTGTGTTCAAGATTTAACCTGATAATGGTAAACAGTATCTAGTATCAGGATGACACATTAAAATGTTTTTTTTTTATTTACCTTCAAAAGTCTGTCAATTTTAAATGTATAATTGCTTGATAATCTAGTTTTTTATAATATATATTTTTTGTTGCTTACACTTGTAATATTAAGCTCATTATACCCCACTTCCTGATTAACCTGTTAAAAAGATTTCCTTTCATTCTTAGATGTATCAATTGAATGGAGAAATGTGATTTTTTTTTTCTCATCCTTTTATGCATGGCTTATGTTGATCTTCTCATCCCATCCCAATGTGTTTATATGCATCATTCCCTCCTGAGATTCTACACTATGCTAAAGAGCATCTCCCACCTAATATAATTACTGCCTAGATTTGGGTAACATAATGACATTGTAATCTGATCATGTATGTCGCCTAACTAGCTTAGACGATGTAGCATGATTATTTTCATAAATCTTGTTTAGTTCAGGCTCCCTTGCTCTCTAGGATTTGTAAATGCAAAGAGTTTGATACATTGAGACATTTGAGACATTCCACCTTTTTCCTAGCCATTAAATATAGCAAGAGAAAATGCCTGGTTCAATCTGAAATGTATTTCAGAAGTACTATGCCTCAGCCAACCTGAAAAACAATGCAAATCAACAAAATGGTAGTTTACTTGTGGCTTTAAACTCATTACAGACACCCCTGCCTAGCCTTTCAACAACAAGCGCACCTTTTAGACATAGTGTAATACATGTATATTTATGTACATGAAGTATGATGGCACACCTACATGCACAGTGACTGACTTTCAGCAAAAAAAGTGAAGAAAACTAGCCCCTCTAATTCAAATATTCTCCATCGGATTCACTTTTTTGTCTCTAATTTAATCTTTTGTAGAAAAAGTTAGGGGAAATTTGGGAAGGAAATTGTGTATTTATTTACCATACCCTTCTTTTCGTCACAGGAGTGGTGCCCTCAATTCATCCCATTATTAAGCCAAGTTTGTGTCTGTTATATCAAATGACCTATTTATGCTCTCATAAGAAAATAATTTTAAAGATTTGACCTTTCCAATATATTATTTTTATTACTAGTCACCTGAGTGACATGATCACTCTAATCTTGGCCTTTTTTTCATGAGACAATCATTGACATGATGATAAAATTTTGACCTTTTTTGCAAATTAGTAAACACTGCTCCCATAACTCCATTCCACAAATGTGCTGTTGCTAATCAGAACCAATGATTTCTGGAGCTTATATTATTTATAAAACCTGTTACTAGATGACATAGTTCTGTGTAACAGGAGCCTGATTATACAAGGTCACCTTGACCATCAGATTAAAGAGCAGATGCATTGCCGCGGGATCTACGCAGAAAGCTGAATCAATACATCTCTATCCAGATACCCATCATGGATACAAATTTAGTAGTTCTGTTTTCATTAGCCCAAATTTTCAAAGTGACCCGCTTTCCCCTGCCTGTGGAAGCATCATGATGTGGTTCTAACTATCGCCTTGTTAGGTGTGCACATCCTTTGGCCAACCTGACTACTACTTGGTCCTACTTGGTATCCCCTCGATTCATTTTTTTTTTTTTTTTTTAACTGAATGTAAGGCGATAATGATGAGCCACCTGACAACCTCTTCTGAACCGACCTGTGAAATTATTGTGAATAACGCATATTTTTTATGCATTATGAATAATTCATCGTAGCCATACTAAGTGGCTCCCTCATGATTTTATCACTACTAAATTTGGGATTGTAGATGACCATTTTCATATCTCATCTTGCATGGATTTATATCCCTTATACACACAAAGAATTATGTATTTCATTGTCACGTGAAGAAACATGCTTTTAAAGAAAAGTTTTGCATATTTTTTCCAAGCATGAATAGGTTTGAACTGTTTCCCTTTCATAATAGCAAATTTACATTATTCACTCTTATATCTGTTTGTTTGCTGATCGTAGCAGAGATTGGAATTCATATTAATGCTAATAAATTCTATCATTGATTGGGAGGCCACAATAGATAATTTCAGGCACTAAAGTGAAAAATTTGTACCATCATAAGCAATTTATATCAATCTTTTTTATATTTTTAATAGATAAACTTTAAAGGATATTTATAGCAATGAAGGAAATGTAGCTTATTTGAAGAATATATGAAAAAAAAAGAAAAACCATATTTTATTGTTCGAAATAGACATGAAATGAAATACTCCCAAAATTTGCTTTGCCCAATTGATCGTGGGCCCGGCAGTCGCTGTGCAGCGCCAGATCGACGAGGCTCTATCCCTTTAATCGTTGAACGCCAAACGGTAGCAGCAACTCCCATCTTTTAACGTCTTATGGTCTGACGCGACCGGGCTTTGAACTCCCGACCTCCCGGTTGTGAGACGGACACTCTACCAACTGAGCCATCACACTGGTATAGCTGATATATGCATGTAGTGATCAGATTAAACTTTAAATCATTATCTTGAATGAGTTAACAAAATTAACATGTTCATATCTTCAGCTGATAGTTGTAAAAGGACTGGTGCCCATATTATCTGAGTGTGTGATTCCGCACTCTTACAAATACATTACCATAGAATTCACTTTATTATGTCTTTCTTTATAATTCCCTTTTTTGGTTGTCAAACCAGCTGTATTGACCAACTCGTTTTTTTTTCATAAAGATTTTATTTGAAAAAGTTGTTCACTTCAGTTATAGATTCTTCTTGATACAGCAGTCATAGCGCTTATTAAAAGACTGTATTAATGTCTGTATGTTGAGAAAGAAATACTCATTATTGCACAATGCAATCAGTGTTTACCTCTTTCAACAGTAGTGGACAAAGAGATTTTATTTGTGATTAAGATTTGATTGGATTATCTTTTACACAATGTCAAATTGCCCTTACTGATATGATTGATAATGATTGTGATTTTGGGGCACATGATAATCAATAAATAATCAGTGATAATCTTCTGTACATGATACATCTTACTTTTTTTGTTACATTAATTAGATATAAATTAGACCACATATACATTCATCAATACAAATTATAGATACTGAAAAATTACACACACACACACACACACAAAACAAAGGAATCTTCTTCTATGAACTTTAAGTTTATGTCACTTTAATGATTGTTGTTATCATCCCACATAGTAGAAATCTCTATTTTAATACAATTCCAGTCTATATTTGTCAACTAAATCAAAGAAAACAGTTGTAATTTCTCCAGAGTCCTAGTCACATGACCTAGTACGTATACCTAGGTAGAAGATGATCAGAGTGGTAATGATCACGCATAACGAAGCGAGAGACATATCCCATGAGCCTCTCTGTTTGTTTGGACGGATGACCTTTGGGGAAAGAGGTCTAATTTGGATGATGTATCTAAGTAGTATTGAGGAGAAAGCATATTGCCTTTGTTTGGGAATGCGATAGCCATTCCAAGTCGATATTGAGAAAGATGAAAGGAGATGAGACTATTTGCTCAAACCACAATCTATACATATCCAGGTTTACAGATCATACTCTGATGAAAGTTTCCATTTTTTTTAAAATCTGGTCTAGGCTTGCAAGTTTTAGTTTATATAAATATTAGAGATATCCTACTCAAATGTTTTTAATCACTCTTCAATTTTGAATCATTATTTTCCATGTTTGTCATCAAAAATAGGCTAATCTGGGGCCCGTTAAAAAAAAAAATTTGCAACAACAATTATAAGCTTTTGAAATCCTTCTTACCGATTGGCTGCTGGTAAATTTGTGATAGAAATTGTGAATTTGTGACTATAACAAGTCTTTATGAGATGGCACCCAACAACATTCACAGTTAGCTAAATTGCGTAAGGTTGAGAAGGATAATTTTTTTTAGAGATTGATTGGCATCATAAACTTTAAACTTGTAGACAAGAAATACTTGAGCATTGTCAGAGAAAAATGTCACATGCAATTCTTCAATAAGTGGTAGTCATGTTGTACAGCTACATGAATTGTATACCTGTAATTAAGAACCTTCAAAGAAAAGGTCAAAAGGTTAAGAGTTACCCAAGGTTAATATTAAACACATTTGCAAAGCCTAGTGTGAAAATGCCTGTGAAATCGTGAATCAGAGTTGAATTGATTTTTGGTGAGTGGTTTTTATAGGAATATTATTGAGGTGCTGTTATGTTTATTTTGCTTAATGCAAAGTACATTACACTTGCACATTACCTTCCCTGTATTGTAGCAAAAGGCCTTCTATTTAGTTCATGTATGCAAACTAAAGGCATCTCCATTGATTTACCTGCATACAAAAAAATCTGGCTCAACATACGATCCTTGCGCTAGATTGAAGGGCTCCCCCATGCTGCTAGTTAATCAATGAAGCCCGTAGCTGCATCTCTGTCATCATGACACGACCAGTGAGCTTGCTTCACTCGCCGGCGCTAAATCAATAAGAGACCCATTGGTAATACTGTTCGGCAACGCTAGCAAGAGATAGAGGGAGAGAGAGTCGGAGAATTGTGCTCGGGGGATACCATCGTTAGAAAAGGAAGCCTGAGGTCAATCGGGTACCAAACAAATCTCCTCTCCCTCTCTTTCTATGAGCTTCATCTTCTCCCTGCCCCCTGCATGAGGATGAGGATACGAGGCTGAAGAACGCGGTGCATGCCTGGCCTAGTGGGAGAGTGGAGTTTGTGGTTAATTTACGCTACAGCTGACAAAATTTGGAATAGGTGGGGAAATAGCCCATGCTCATCAAATTATTATGTTATGGTGGATATGAGTAGGAGTGCTGTGTAAACCTGGGAATTAGTATAAAAGGATATTTCATGAAACTAGGTAATGTATGTTTACAGATCTGAGAAGGGGTGAATAGCATTTTTGCTGTTGCTTTAATACTTTTATAATCTTGTAAACTAATGCACACTAATTCAATTGTAACTTGTAAACACCTTAAACATGACCACTGGGTTATGGTTTACAATATAAAACAAAATCTCTTATAGGAAAAATTGCCATAGCCAACATTTATGAATCCTAGTTACATGATTTTTTAAAAATCAATTCATTTATTCATTCATTGTCTGAATTTGGCAATTGATAATGAATATGTTTAATCCATCATTATTCTCCCATAGGTACTTAGGCCTAATGGGTTCTAATCAAGAATGTTTTTCCAAATATTACAGCATATGTGCAATCCATTTACTGCATAGATTCTCATACACATCTATCCCAATCTATATATATGCATGTGCGTGAGTTCCATAGAGCATGATTAATCAAGAACTATTGATCAATAACTCTAATAGCTTCACACAATTCAAAAGCAAGGTAAATATCACATTGTAAATATCGCATTGCCAGCTATATAAGGCTTATTTGGACACGGGATCATCCCTGCAGTCAAGCACCATATCCACATGGTGATCAGTTCATATAAAAGCCAATTGGGACCATCACCCATTCCCTATATAATGTCTTTTCAATTGGTTGGCCAAATTTATTTTCCTAAACATTAACGATAATTTACATTGTCCAATTTTGAGTTGCCTCATGTTAGATTCATATTAACATTTGTTTCATATTGTTGTGTTTATCTTTAAAATCACTATTCCTAAAGAGATGTTTATGGTTTGAATACTGACAATGTTGATATATTGGACGTGCGTTCGTCGTGTAATATTTGTTAGCTTCATGACATATGTGTCATTTTGAACCTTGGTCTAATAAAGTTACAACCTTCGGTCTGAATATTGGCAAATACATTCAATATACAGCTCTTCAGTCTGAATATTGGCAAATACATTCAATATACAGCTCTCAAGAACAGCATAGGAATAAATGAAGTTTTGCCACAGAAAAAACATGTTAAAGGTGAAAATTTGTAGGTCACCATGACAACAGTCATCAGAAATGGATGCATGTGCTATCTACAGTAGATTGTAAGATAGTCATGAAAGAGAGTTAATGGAAACTTCATTGGACATGGTAAGTGTACTAGCATTGTTGTTCTTTTAAAGTGCACCAGAAAAAAGATGGACTTGTGAAAATCATTTTGATACAATGCTTGGCTTGCTTCTTAATGCGGTAATAGACTGTTCTAAAGGATTTCCTCATTGGTTTATAGAGTTATTGGTATCGTATCGTTCAGGAAATGATAGTTTCACTCATATAGGCATTTACTTAGCTGAGAGAGGAAATGGGGGGGGGGGGTAGGGGCAGGTAATACAGAATGAGGAAAAGCTCAAAAGGGATACATCTACATAATTTACACATGTATGTGATTCAGCATACAGCATTCTTACCCTTCTCTTGAAACCATCTTGGCAGATAAAACATTTATTGATTACAAGACCTGCATCATGGAAAGCTCATCATATTCAAATAGGTTGAAATTCCCCAATAACATTAAATACTCACATACTTCCTATGATGTCAAGATCATTTCAGACAAGAAAGTAATAGAAAAAGGGATAGATAGACAGGGGGTATGACTGTAAATGGAGGGTGCTCATGTGATACACATACACATGCATTAGTTTTTAGCAAATTGGAAATTAAAAGCGCAATCAAGCAAAGCGTTTATGACCTTGTGTTTTTTGTCTTCCCTTCATACTGGTGACAGACATGATGCAACTCTCTAATTATTGAAATTAGTTTGATCATGTTGTTGCAAAGGTTATCCCCAGGGGATTTGTCTAGAATGAGGGACAGATTATACAGACTGAAATACAATACAATTGATGTATTTATTTCCTGTATCTTTGTGAACTTGCCACTACAACAATCAAATATTGGTTTAGGGTGGCAATACGTTTTATATCAATTTTTTTTAGGAGTATCACTTTTAGACCCAAGACTGGTACATCTTGAACTTTCTAATAATATACAATGTTTGCTAATTTTATGCAAATTCTCTAGCCTATGTTCTTATGATTTTTGTATTTTGAAGGTAATACTCATAATAGTAAGTGAACATTACATGCAAAACCTTACAAGGTTATGCAAACTTTCAAGCTCACTTATGTAACCAGCCTTTGAAAGAAGATATGAAATACTGTATCATCTGGAAGAATAACCATGTCCCTACTGCAACTTCCTGGATGATCAAGTTTCTACCTGGATGATCAAGTTTCTACCTGGTCTCATTGTTACCCTTTAAGGTCTGAGGGAAAGGATCACTGTCTTTGACTAGGCATTCACCTCTATAAAAACCTGTGTGTTTGTGTTACTGTATAAGCTGTTATTTTCGCAGGGGTTTAATTTTCGCGAATTGCCGATCAGACGCACGACGTGCAAAAATATTGATACATTTAGTAATTGGTGCCAATGTCCCCAACAGCAAAGCTTTGCTATTGCATACATACTGTGTGGTGATTTTATTTTTTTTTTGTGTAAATACGTTTACCGGCGTTTCAGTCAAATTTGACTATTTAATTAAATAAGGTTGGAAAAGTATGGTTAGTAATTCAAAAAGTTAACTAGAATTACACTTTTTTTATTTCTCAAACAAAATTAGAGCCTAAATTATTTATTTCCAAATATATGATTATCAATATTTATTCACTCACTTCAATATGACAATGTATTTTCCATAAAATAATTTGATTCTATTGTCATCTGATTTACTCTATACACACGTATGTTGGCAGCTATTTGCATACTCATTAATATTCATAAGTCACATGACGAGAGGTTTTGAGGTGTAATATTTTGTTCGCAAAATTCAATATTTTTGCACTGAAACCAAATTAAAAAATGAATCTAACAAAACACAACTTCCAAAGATTACACTTACAGATCAATCTGTGACATGATTAATTTTCAGATCTATAGGTAAAAAAAGTGAAATTAAAGTAACTTTTTTCACACTTTGTAACCGTTTTTTACTGGGACATATAAATGTACAAAAGACATGTCAGCATGGGGGTTTTGAGGTGCATATTTTTGCATATGTTTTGCACTATTTTTGCTTCTCTGACATGTTGTGGAAGTGTTTGGTACATTCAGCAACCCGCGAAAATGTCTGGGACCCCGCGATCTGTGAAAATAACAGCTTATACAGTAGTTCAAGAATATCAACCACACTCGTTTTAGCTAATCCATGACAGCAGTACATGAATTAATCAAAATGGCTACTGCCCCTGAGTCCCAGTTTTTCAGAGGTCATTTTCAATCTGAAAGAACTCTTTAATAGAAATCATAGAATATTCCTCATGTAATGGAAAGACATCTTGTACCTTTTTGTTAGGTTCTCAATTTCTGTTTCTCTTAAGTTTTTCTTATGTCTGTATCCTCATTTTTGCCTTTACCCTTTCATACTTCTTATCTAGTCTTCGCTTTCATATTTTTTTCTCTTGCCCTTTTCCTTCCTTCTTTCCTATTCCCTTCTCATCTCCTCACATTTATCCACCCCCTACTCTTTATAACATGTTTTTCATTAGTTCATTTCTATCTTTCTCCCTCTCTCACTTTCCTTTTTTTATATCCAATGATGACCAGCATGTCATTTGAACAGTTTAACAAGTCAATGTGGAAGTGGAGAAAAAGTCCTGTGGACCCAAGATAAATATCTGTGCAGAAGCTCTTTATGTTAAAGGTCAAGTCCACCCCAGAAAAATGTGGATCTGAATAAATAGAGAAAAATCAAACTAGCATTTCCCTGAAAATTTCATCAAAATCAGATGTAAAATAAGAAAGTTATGGCATTTTAAAGTTTCGTTTATTTTTCACAAAACAGTGATATGCATAACTCAGTGACATGCAAATGAGTCAGTCGATGATGTCCATCACTCACTATTTCTCTTGTTTTTTATTGTTTGAATTATACAATATTTCATTTTTTAAACAGATTTGACAATAAGGACCAACTTGACTGAACCATATAGCATTAAACAATGCTAATTCTTCATGTTCAGAGAGAAATTAATTGTTGTTTCACTTGACAATGAGGAGAAAATTAGAATATTTCATATAATGAAATACAAAAGAAATAGTGAGTGGATGACGTCATCAGTCTCCTCATTTGCATACCGACCAGGATGTGCAGATAACTGTTTTGTGAAATTAAGCGAAACTTTAAAATTTCATAACTTTCTTATTTTACATCCGATTTTGATAAAATGTTCAGTGTTATGGTTGGATTTTTCTCTTTTTATCAAAATCAACTTTTGGTTGGGGTGGACTTGTCCTTTAACTTCCTTATTTTCTTGTTATTTTCATGTTCATTTTCAATGTCATTTGTTGAAAATGTCCAATTAAACAAGTATATGCACAAATAATTAGCGTGGAGTTTATTATTTTTGCTCTAATTCTTGACTTCAAAGTTCAAACTTTTGAGGCTATATACCAACACACTAACCAACACACATCCAATTTACGTTGTGTTTATTTCCTTCTGTTTATTAAAAAAAAAAAAAATTCCAGTGTCATCCACTGAAAAGGTGTCCAAGTACATACTTTGCAAATACTTGGTTTTCTGCAGGAAAGTACACAAGTCAGATGTTTGATAAGATGAGGGTAGCTTTTAATAAAATTGATATAATAACACAAGACACTGCCACTGTCCGAACACATACTCCCTGTTTACTACACAAACAGCATCTGTTTTGAAACCTAGGCACCGCCACATGAAGTAATCAGCGCCTGCTTTAATTAATCCTAAGTAGCACAGCTTGAATTATTCACTGCGTTTCCTTGTGATGGTGTATACACTAGCCGGAATGCTCACCGGCTACTGCACTTCTATGGCCTTGCATGGCATGGTTCTATCATTAATGCACATCCAGTAGACCTACCTCTTTTTTAAGGCAGTGTATGACAAGGATTAGCTTAGTTAATGAGTATGAGTCGTGCTGATAAACTGTGGTCTTGTATGTCATCTTTATTTCATGATAAAAATATAGAGAAAGTATATTTACCCACATCCTCTGTAAGGGATCATGGACCTACTAGCAAATAGGTCCATGAAGGGATAGTGTGAAAAACTTTTATATTCCCTGCATGCAATACTAAATAGGCAGGGTGCAACAAAACTACAGATGTTCACATATAATTAAGTAAATGTTTGCTGTCAAAATAATGTAATCGCACAATAATCTATTAGGCTTTGATTTTAATTCAAAATGACTTCCCATGTAATATTTGTGTTTGAAGGTCTTTTTCAAGGAAAAAAAAAGATGCATTGTAAAATAAAATTGGATGGCGCCAAGGTACTAGTATAGGGGTATTATGTCATTTGTCGAGAAACTGTGACTTTCTCTCTTCAAGTTCATCATGATATAAACAATTTTTTACTTTCTCTCGGGACAATTGAAAAATTGTATCTGTTTGTCTTTTCTTTTTTCTTTTTTTGGCCTATATACTGTTGGCTTATAATAGTTCAATGAATTTGTTGAAAATGATAACTGAATTCACATTCTAAGTGGAAATTCTGTAGTTCTTGGAATTGAAAACTACAACAAAAAGGAACCATTTATATTCAGTACAGAGTGGAAAAAAAATCATTTAATGGAAACCCATCTCTGTCAAGTTTGAAGAGATGCAACCTCATTTTTTCATTTATAAATCAAATGACTGGAGATGGCTTTCAGGAAATAATTGGCTATCCTTTGTGCCATTTTTAGGATAGGTTGATAATTAAGTTCTTTGTCATGATGACACATTTTTATGACCATCACTGCATTTAATTGTTCCTGAGGTTTATATGGACATGTATCTATGGGTGATGCAAGGTTGTATCTTATATTTTGTTAGATCAGTCAAAATACACCATATTTTAGGGATATTTCAGGGATATATCTTCATCATCTACCCCCTCTACCTTACCTTATTTGAGCATTGTAATTTAAAAATCAATGAAATAGATTGTGGTCACAATGTGTTTATTCTCAAAAGGATACTTTTCTGAATAAATCAGGATAAGGTTTAATAATAGTAAGACAATTTTCCCCTTTAATCCTGTAATCATTTTCGCAAGCAAAATTGTATGCTCCGTGAAAAGTGGATGCAAAATAATTTGCTAAATACCATTTTATTGTATATTTTTCCCTGAAAAAGTGAATCGGTCTTGACACATTACAATATAGTGCCATTATGGTTCCTTTGTGCAGACTTTTATGCATTATTTCCATGCATGCCAATCATTGGACTAGTATTGATCTAAATAATAAAGCTTGATTGCACTTCCCCTGCTAAAAAATTAATCATCTTTGTGAGATTGAGCACAATGACAGTTGAAAGTCATGTAACTATGCTATGAATCAATAGTTAGATTAGCCAGCTCATGCAACATGACACAACATTCATATTCTTGTTGCTCATAATGGGGCCAGGAAGGTGTTTGCTAACAAAGCTGAGCTAGTGTCAAATTGGGGGCAAAATATTTGCATTTTTAAATGTTTTAAGAGAGTAGATATATTTTGTTATCATAATGGCTGTTTGTATAATTCCAGTGCATCTATATTGGTAGAGTTATAGTTTACAATTTAAAAGAAAAATATTCCATTGTATTTTGAAGACAATGGAGTAGATCTCTTTTTATATTTAGAAGAAGAAAAACGATGAAATGGCTGTTTGTAGAATTCCAGTGCATCTATATTGGTAGAGTTATAGTTTACAATTTAAAAGAAAAATATTCCATTGTATTTTGAAGACAATGGAGTAGATCTCTTTTTATATTTAGAAGAAGAAAAAAAAATGAAATTTAGCCTTCATTTAATTACAGGATAATTCTAATTCATTGTATTCTGTGGGCAGAAAATATGAAAAATAGAAAAGTATAAGAAAAAATAGAAATATAAAAGTCTTCATTGAATTCAGTTTATTTTGTAGTGCACTTCAGACTCTAACAAGATACTATAATAAATATTTTCCTTCCGTTCAATAGAGAATCTCTGTATTAAGAATCAGGAAGTTTACACATAGGTTTCATGTACATAACAAACAAACTTTACATTCACATTAATTGTGTACAAATACTAGTTGTTGTAAATTTCCTTTCCATCTGCTTTAATAGTCACTCTGCTAACATAGTTATAAATTGCCTTTTCGTTTCACAAGACACTTATCACTGGTTAACAAATTATCAATCTGGATATCTTCTTATATGAAAAAAAAAATACAATATAATGAAAGACAATCACTTGTTTTCCCCAAGTTTATATGTTTCATATATTTGTGTTCTGCTAATTTTGAACCCATAATTATCTCTTTGCTATCCTACAGCTGTTCCATCATGAAAATTGGGGCTTCTATTTTCAACGCAATAAATCAATTTTTCAACCATTTTAATCATTATTTATTTCATTTTTATTATTATTATCATTGTTTATTTTCATTTTATTTCATTTCATTTTATTCATTGTATTTATTTATTTATTATTGTTATTATTATTATTATTATTTTTTTTTTTTGGGGGGGGGGGGCAGTCTGTCCATTTTCCCCCTTCAAAACTAGATACCCATGTGGACATTGAGGGGAAATATAGGATCACCAATTTTTATGTCCATATATATTGGGAAAAAATAAGTTATATCTTACAAACAAATTTCAATTATTTTTGTCATGTATACAGTATACATGCTATTTGATTGTTTGTTTTTACTATGAATACTTTTCTATACTGTATTTATAAATATTCACCAGTATTTAATCTTTCTATCATTTTTTCTACTTTCTTTTCCCCCTCAGGCATGTGCAGATTTTCTTGAGCTTGCCCAGACCCATGGGCGCAAGTGGCAGAAAGCCATTCACTATGAACACACACAGAGGATTCGTCTAGAGGAGACCATCGAAACTCTTGCCAAACAACACAACTCATTAGAGCTTGCTTGCCGTGAAGCCAGCCAGGATAAGACCAAAGGTAAGTGTCACATTTGGGTTTGGTGTTCAGTGTTCTGTGTAATAGCCCAGGGGGGCACTTCCATTGATGAGTGGATACCATGCGCGACCATGGGGTCTCGAAAAGTACCCTAAACAAGTATTTTCCATATTCTGAAAATGCACCCCTTAACAAGTATTTGCTTGTGAAACCCTATTCCTAAAGGGGCCATTCCACAGAGAGCAAGACCGCTGAAAGACCTTTCAAAGACCATGAATTTTGGTCGATCTTACAGAGGTCTCTCAATGAACCTACAATGGTCTTTGAGGTCTTACACGAGTCCTGACCAATCTTTCAGTGGTCTTCGTGGTCTTCATGGGCTCCAAAACTTTTTGAAACGGTTCAAAACAGTCTTACAACGGTCTTACAAGAAAATGGTCTTTCAGTGGTCTTTCAGCGGTCTTTCAGCAGTCTTTCGATGAACTTTCAAAGGTCTTAATAGTCTTTCAATGATCTTTCGGCAGTCTCTCAAGATTTTTGCGGAGATCACTGTAAGACTCCTGAGAGATCATTGAAAGATCATTGAAAGACCATTGAAAGACCAGGCAAAGTCCATGGAAAGAATTCTGAAAGATCACTTGTTGCATAAAAGATCTCTGAAAGACCATTGAAAGATCTCTGTAAGACTACTCTAAGACCAGTAAGACAAGAAATATCCATCAGTCTTTCAACGTTCTTTGAGGGGTCTTTCTGAGCCATTCCACAGAGATGACAAATTTCAGTGATCTTGAAGACCGCTGTAAGACCTCATCAATTTTAAGTCTTTCAGTGGTCTTTCAACGGTCTCCGTTCCCTGAAATGAACCCCTAAACAAGTACAGTGATATTTTAATTGATATGTCACGGACGTCGGTTTTACCTTTACCTACATCATTGGGTTTAGTATGGCCCCACCTCGCGCAAGTCAGACTCTAAGCACGTATAGTGTTCACTGTTGGGGCAAAAAGTACATGCTTTATTTTGTAGTATTTTTACCCTCACAAATTTGACCCTAAACACGTAGCTTTCCTAGCGAAATAGATATCCTTTTTTCATTATTTTAGTGTTTTTGACACCCTTATTACGTTACGTACGTAACATGCCCTATCTTGAAAAAGACATCCTTTTTACGTGTTTTTTCGGTCGAGCATGGTATCCACTCGTCAATGTAAGTCCCCCCCCCCCGGGTGTAATAGTCCACACATCTCACAACTTGTCTAGCTTGCTTGCCATGAAGCCAGCCAGGATTAAAGCAAACTAAGGTTACTGTTCGGTGTTCAGTGTTTTGTTTTAGTCAGAGCTTGTTTACCTTGCAGCCAGCCATGATGAAGACAAAGTTTTGTTTTGCTTGGTCGTTAGTGTTTTTCATAGCCCAAATATCAAAGCTTATTATTCTTCCTTAACATGCAGCCAGCCGAGATGATACCAAACTTCAGTGTTATGTTTTGATTTGGTGTTCAGTGTTTGGTGTTTACAGGTGCTCCCTGACCAAGCTGTTCAGTTTCTTTTTGATATTTTATTTTTGTGATTTAGGTAAAGGTTTTATTGTAAGGTGTTGGTTAGATATTCAATATTTGGTTTTCTTGAGTATATATCTTGGGAGTGCTGTTGAGTTCTTTTCTATGCTGATATGCTTCCTACGCAGGCAATGCATAACAATATCAGACCATGGGATTCAATTATATACCGTTAACTGTTTCTGTGTATCTGTGTAAACATGACTTTGCTAGAAATCAGAACAAACTCATTCACAAGTTATGTCTTCACGCATGTGTTATGCCCTCTTCAGTATTCTTCATGAAGCTGTACAGTTATATGATACATTGTGCTTCAGGGGGAATGATTTATCTATAAATGGTGCAAAGCATTAATATTAAGCATTATATGGAGATGATTCCTAATACAGTGCCATACACATCTTAATCAGCCAAGTATAAGATTATTTGTATGTGTACTTGGATGCTGAGCTAAGGAAATTCAATGATGTTGTTCCCTTTGCACAACGCAAGTGCCATTAGTAGTCAGGTGCCCCGGAGCAATGGATTTGTGAGTAATGGAAATCAGATTTGTGAATTTGTTTCTTGGAGAGAGGTGGATTTCTCACAGTGCAGTTCTTAAAAATCCTCCCTGTCCTATTTCTTTTTCCACAAGACGTTAATCCTGTGCAATATTTCATTAGAGAATTAAAGATACAATATTGTAACTGAAATATGAAATATTCACCATTTGTAAGGACTGCCACACGGCCATGCTGATAAAATAAAGCTATGGTCTTTAAATAATCCAAGGCATATTTGTAATGTCATTCACACACTCCTTCATTGATGAAAAGAACACTAAAGGTCTACTTATCTTTATTCCATGGGTGCATTGTTTGCATTATACAGTCATAACAGACATACTAAGGAATCTATATAATTGTCCATCATTTAAACGATGTAACAAATGTAAAATACAGAGGTATTTTTAAGATCAATGGTATAAAGATTAACCAAGGGTAGCTTTTGTAAGGATGGAATAAAAAAATCTACAAAATGAAATTAAAAATTCTACAAAATGAAATTAAAAATGATAAATCAAGGCTCCTATGCTGTACTTCATAAAACAGTGAGACATTAGGCTTGAATTAACATTTCCTCTTTCTTACAAAGGGACATAATGAAGAGAAATGAACATACGCTTTCATCTGTCAGTTCTAACTTTATTATGGTAGCATACTACCATTTTAAGAAAAAAAAAGTTATTTTTACCATTGTTATAAGCTACTAAAATCTTTGGCTCAGAATAAATTTGTCAGTGAGAATCATTGGCTATTTGAATCAACCCCCCTGTCTGCATGAACTTGCCATACAGGCAAGTTTCACCACTGTAGAGAATCCAAGACTTTTTTTAGGATAGTGAATCATTCTTTTACTGAGGTCTTGAGGGGATGAGAAAACAAGGGCGGGGGTAATTTTGCATATAGGTGCTAAAGTCAGCATTTTCAATTCAGAGAAACCTGCTCACTTTGTACTATGAAATCAAGTTCAAGGATGATACAAGTTTTCAGCGAAGATATAAAAGTTGAAAGTCAACTTCATATTTTGTTTTTGTATTGTAAGGTCAGTGGTATTAGCTGTTAGGCAAGCATGATACTGATGTATTACCAATATTTACTATTCATAATTATAGCCTATGCTTATAGGTGTTTTGGTAGTGGCGTCTGGGGCGTCTCTCAATATATGAAGTTCAAAGCACAGCCCTGATTATAATCATTACTAGATTTAATGTTTTGGGAAGTGAATTCTAAGGCCAAGTAGAAAAGCATTGTAGATTTTCCCAAACTTGAATTAATGAGATGAATACAGCTCACATTCCGTTCCTCATACTACAACTGCCCCCTCTTCTTTTCCTTCAACACTGCCTGAACAATTTTCTGTCTCTTTTCTTCCATTTTAACCCAACTTGTTTTCTGATGATCGTTCCCTTTAATGCAGCCGTATAGGTCATCTTGAAGATGGACAGTGGCTAATCAATTATTACAGTGAGCTGCTACTGCTCAAAACTCCCAGGCCAGCTATGCCCTACATAGCACGTACTATACTCTCTCTCTCTTTCTCTCTCTCCCTCTCTGTTTATCATCTTCCTCTCATCACTCTCTATCTCTGTTATGTACTCTCTTCCAATAAGGCCTACTATCTATTCCTCTTTCTGTCTCTTACACTACAAGTTTCCCTCCTTATTGACTGTTCTTCTCTTCTTAACCTCTCTTTTCTTCCTCAGTTTTTCACACTCTTTCCCATTCTCCCCTCTGACATTTCTTTCTCAGTCTCCCTCATCTATTTGTCACTCACTCACTCTCTCCCTGTCCCTTTTTTCCTTACACCATTTGCTCCTCATCATTTTCTCTTTCCCCTCTCCTTATTCTCCATTGGACTCCAGGGGCCTGTAACACAAAACTTAGCAATCATCCTCAAACATTTTTTTAACGATTGGTTGCATTGACCACTATGTACAATGAATCATCAAAGTCGATCGTACAATCAATTGTTAAGCTTTTGTGTTATGGAGCGCAGTAGTTTTCATTAAACTCTTCACATCTCCTGTCTTTCTATCTCTCCTCTTGCCTTCCTTTCTCTCCTCTTCCTTCCCCCGCTCCCCTAGGCCTTTATCTCTCCCTCCCCCCCTCTCTTTCAGTATTAATTGCTGATGACGTCAAGCTGAAATGAGCAATGCTCCTGATGCATAGAGAGCAATAGACTTGCCAATTTACTGTGTGACGACACAAGAGCGTTGCACTCACTATCATATTCCTACGTGTGAAGACTCCCATGAATAAGGACTTCATGAACGCATGCACATTTATGTTGACAATCCGTTTACCACCATGGATATCATGTTTATCATTGTTGTCATAAACATCAATAAGTTTTCTTGTTTACAAAAAAATATTTATCATTGTCTTGGTCTTGGTCTTGTCTTGGTTTTATAGATCATGTAGATTTGAGGTGTGTCTCATGTTTTCTTTTAAGAAAATCAATCCATCTGATATAATAGCAATGGAAGCATAAACACACCCTTGAAGACTTTGAAAGGTATACTCCTTGTTCTTCCTTAGCCTTGTTATTACCATATAGAATCCATATAGAGTTTTATTAGTTTGTTTTTTCAATCATGTGCAGTGAAATAGAGAAGAATGCTGAACACAGCTCAATACAGGTCAATTAGTATTTGTTTGTTCATATAAATGACAAGTAACAAACATGTTTTTGACACAAGTTACCTAATAGTGGGTGTATTTTTATTATATTTTATGCTTGGGCTATTCAACTAATTGGTATTTTTATTATAAAAAAATATTCCATGAGTTGAGACTTACGAATCATATCCATTCAAACTTGAATCAGAAAATATGTAATCTTCACTCTCAGTTTCAATTTATTAATTTCAATTTTCAGTTAATCAATATACAAAACAGAATGAATGTCAAAGGAAGTACTTCAATTAATATAAATAATACCATAAGGAAATGATTGGTATATAAATAAAGCATTGTTGCAATGTACATTGAGAAAACAAATTACAGATTACAATTCATATACAATATTGAGGAACTTATTAAAAAGCAGGGCTGGTATTGTTAAGCCCCTTTTAGACATAACTTGTTGTACTCTTATCCATTGGTGATTGAAAGAAGAATGGGATAATTTTGTAATTATCCTAATAAATTTAGAATTTAACAGATAATTGCAATTTATCTGCACTGTGTAAAATTGCTCCCATCCAGCTTGGGAGTCAGTTCTGTGTGATCTAATCCAATGTCATAATGATAAATGAAAAATCTCCAATAATTCTCCAAATTCTGGCCAAGTACTGTAGATATAGTTCAAATGAATTCCTAAAAAAGAGTAATTTTTCCATTTTTTTCTTCAAATGACAATGAAACCCAGTAGCAATAAAATGCATATCCTTTTTAGCTTATAAATGCTATATGAAATTCTGACGGCAAATTGACATTTTCTCCTGTGCATTTTTATTTTAAATTGGACAGCTAGGTCAAGTGTACATTCACTGCATTGGCTATTTTGACAAAATGTTTAATGTGTTAGATGCTATGAGGTGGTTTTAGACCGCCTAGAAGTTCGTCAGTTCCAGGTATTTTCTGATCGAGAAATTTACCCCAATCAGAAAATACCAGGTAATTTTGGCAGTGTGAAAGCAAATTACGCTTAATCTCCCCGAAAGAAAATACCCGCTAAATAGTAGGTACTTGTCTAAATTACAATAACTTTCGCGGGGATTTTTCCAAGGTTGCAGGTATTTTGGCAGTGTGAAAGCAAATTACAGGAAATTTTAGCCCAGCGTGTAGTTGGACGCGGGCACCTTGGGTGGCTGCTGAGCTAGCGATTTTGAATCTTGCGCCTTGCTTGCTTATCGGACCATACTGCGCATGCTTGTAACTTCAGGAAGTTGTTCCGAAGGGTATGTTTCGGGGCGATGTGAATGCAGGAATAATTAACAGTACTTTTTAGCCTGTAAAAGTTCTTGTAATTTAATGGGGATTCTTGTGATCGAGGCGATTTGAAACCACCTATGGTTGGCTCAGAAAAAAAATCACTCTGGTGTCTCCCATTGATGCCATCTCACTTCACACTACATCTAGGATCGTCCCTTGGATTGTTGGCTAGTCTCTGCTGGAAATCCATTTTTTTGTCTTTTTGGCTCAACTATGTAACACCAATGCAGCTGCTCTCACTCTCGTACATAATGTATTGCAATGCAGCTTCCAAAATCACTGGATATTCTGTGTGGCTCTTCTGGAAAGTTTGTATGTGAAAATGAGAAGTATGGAATTTTAGAGGTTAAAAAACAGACTTTGGGGATATCATTGAATAAACTGTTGTATCAGCTTATCGATCAGTCAACTGAGGATGAGATTTGATATGCAGTAGAAAAATGATGGTTTGGCAACTAGGCCGTTAGGTTGCAATGCCTTAAGTTGATTTTTTTTGGGGGGGTTGACATTTTTTATATAAATTTAATTTTGCCATGCTGTTATTGACTTGCCTATTGTACTCTTTCAACATTAGATTTTAATTTTTAATAATGTTCAATAACTTTGATCCTGAAACTTTGTTCTGCAAATGAAACTTCGTGAAAAAAAGTGCTTTATTTTCTTGCTTAGCAGATGACTCTTTTCATTGCAAGGAACAAACTTTCCATTCAGTTGTTACTTAAATGTAGGTTTTGATAATTTTACCTGTAAAGTTACTTAGTTAGTGATGAAAATGATTAAACGAGACCAGAACAGGATACATAAAAAAACAAAAACATATTGTATAGAATCTACGAAGGGGGAAACCTCATCGCCTAGTTTATGACAACAATGATAAACATGATATCCATGGTGGTAAACGGATTGTCAACATAGATGTGCATGCGTTCATGAAGTCCTTATTCGTGATATCTAATGATTTTATGAAACAGATTGAATGGGATTGCCATAGCAGATAATAATTGACTTCAGCCATGAACCAACCAACTTTATAGCCATGAAAGTGGGTTGAAGGTTATTATTATATAGAGTAGATGATTGCTCATATTCCCAATTCTTTGTGAACAGTGACATAAAACAAAGCCAATATTATATACTTAGATATGTATGTGATTTTTCAAGAACTACTGTATTTATGATTATCCTGCATGATAACTCCTGCAGACTACAATTTATGGAGATTAAAAATAAAGATCTTGCCTCACCCTTCTTACTTGATTTGGATTTGTATCAGGAGGTTACCAACTGAAACTTATCATTAGGGGGTCCTAGCAATGTGACAGGCTATTTTTGAAGGGGGAGGGGGGTGGTATAATTATAAATTTCACACAAAAAATTATTCCAATAAAGTGAGCCTGTTAACCCAGTTGTATTTAGACTTAAAGGACAAGTCCACCCCAACAAAAATTTGATTTGAATAAAAAGAGAAAAATCCAACAAGCAGAACACTGAAAACTTCATCAAAATCGGTTGTAAAATAAAGAAAGTTATGACATTTTAAAGTTTTGCTTAATTTCACAAAATAGTTATATGCACATCCTGGTGGGTATGCAAATGAGGAGACTGATGACGTCATCCACTCACTATTTCTTTTGTATTTTATTATATGAAATAGGGAATATTATATTTTTCTCCTCATTGTCACGTGAAACAACGATTAATTTCTCCCTGAACATGTAGGATGAGCATTGTTTAATACTATATGGTTCAGTCAATTTGGCCCTTATTGTCAAATCTATAAAAAAATGAAATATTGTATAATTCAAACAATAAAAAACAAAAGAAATAGTGAGTGAGGGACATCATCGACTGTCTCTTTTGAGTTGTGCATATCACTGTTATGTGAAAAATAAGCAAAACTTTAAAATCTCATAACTTTCTTATTTTACATCCGATTTTGATGAAATTTTCAGCATTTTACTAGTTTGATTTTTCTCTATTTATTCAAATCAACATTTTTCTAGGATGGACTTGACCTTTAAAATTGATGTATGTCAGGGATATTTTTGCAAGGATATTAATACTATTCCTAAATTAATCAGAATAGCAGTTTTTTAATCAGTACTAGGAAATGTACTTTTCCAACAACATATCAACAAAGGGAGAAAATTAAAGCTGCAAATCAGTGCCTTTTGGAGGAATACATGAATTCAAGATCCCTTAACTAATTACCAAATTTACAATAATATTTTGTTGTTTTGAATCCATCTTTTTGTCTTTTTTTCTCGTCATATTAAAACATGACATAAAACCCATGCAATACAACTTATCATGGCTGTAGGCTATATCTGACCTCTGTTTACTTTCCATGACAGCCGCTAGTTAGCAGACCTCACGCTTCCTCATTAAGTACACGCTGACGTACAAGCACAATTTAATTTCGCTACCTAATCAACGTACGGTCCTCTCGCGTGGCTAGGCGAGTGCCCAGGCATCATTTCTTTCTTTTGTATGATTCTCTGTGTTCTTGTCAAAGAGCTGAGGTGCAGTGGTCTAGTTCATTGATTGAATCAGTCTTATTGATTGAACACATCTATTCTATCTTGCTTGACCATCATGATTATCACCGCTGTATTCTCTTTGAACATATACAGAAAATATCATCAGTTTGGGGTAATCATACAATTGTCTATCTTCTTCAAATAATCATACAAAAAAGATATTGTTAAAAAATTACAATTATAGTGTTTACTGTTCAGAATTTCTAATGAATGAAGATTTTTGTTTGTTGCCTCCAAGAAAGTTTTTAAACCATATTACAATGCTCTTATGATTTTTTTGCAGGCAAGACTGCCATTTTCATGTAAATTCATACAAAAATGTTAGAGTTGAATACGGAAATTGTGTTTTTAAGAATTTCTGGGAAATATGCTTCTCCAGCGATCAACGTTCTCGCTACCACGCGTCACGGTTGGCGGGCGCCGACAACCCTGAAAATTTTCAGGGCAAATCCGCCAACCGTGAACTTCCCCGACAACCGTGGCCGACAACTGTAAAACAGGCCTAGATCCACACAAAAAACTGAATAATATATTCAAAAGAAAAACAATCTGCTTTTCAGATCCTAAAATAAACTTGTCGATTATTTCTTCCACGATTTCTTCCCGGGATTTCTTTGCTTCGCTACTATGCTGTATACGATACGACCTCGACTCGAAGCCCAATTTAACTCTCTAAATGTAACTCTCTAAAAATAAGTGCGAAGGTGTTTACCTCGCATTTGCGTATCGCATTGCTCTCATTATTTACGTCTTTAAAATGGTAGTAAAATACGCTCATAAATAAAGTGAGAAGAGAGGGGTACCGTGGGTTACTGGGTTGGGCAATGTAATTTAGATGTTACGAATTTCAGTTGATATTGTCACTTATTTTGTCAAAAGTAAAGTGTGTCAAAAATAATATAAAAATTCGATCGAAATTTAGTTTCATCTCGTCCCAGGCCCCAGCCTTATTATAGCTACATCTACATGAATTCATTGAATGCATTTCTGATGACACTGCCGTAGAGCGAATTGAGAAAACTATTCAAAGATCACGTTAATAATGACAAAGCCACAGGAATGGATTGATATAATGTCCAACTCATTTACTTACAGCAAAATGATTATTCACATTTATATTCCAATTTTACTCCATAATTTCCAAAGTCTTGATCTCTACATCGATCTTTTGAAAGTGTTGATTAATTTCGCGACGGTGTGTCTACCAAGTTCTGTGTCACTGCACTCGCGCTCGCCACGGCCACATACAGAATACAAATCGCACATGGCATCAAAATCCTTGATCCGCGGGGATCCGAGTCTTCCAAAATTAGATGGGATCCAAAACCGATTTGAATGTTTTATGTTTTTTTTTCAGATATTCATTGAATCTGTTATAATTTTCATAAGTAATAATCTTTATTAATTGTATTCACGCTTTTTATCATATTACGACTCATTTTTTAATATGAGGCATACGTACAGTGTATTTTCATTTGTATTGTTCTTTTATTACTCTTTGCCTGCCAATTAAATAATGAACGCACCTGTCACCGTCCTGAGAAATGTTTTTAGTCATTACAGTGAATGCTTCATGAATTTGTTGTACAATTGCGTAACAACTACGATTTAAATAAAATATTATTTGAAATTAATTTGTGTAAAGGAGAAAGAGAATAATGGGAGGTGGTCGTGGGCAATGTAAATGAAAATGATGGGATGTTTGTGACTTTGTGGAGGAGGGGATTGGCGAAAAGAAGTCAATGTTCGGAGCGAATTAAATTAATATTATTTTATGGATGTGTCTACTGTGATTGTGGCTGCATAATCTTTATGGCGAGTGGAAAATCAACCCTTGGACTTGGTCGGGAGGGGTACGTGATTCAATAGATTTCAATAGAAGTACACATTCAACAAAGTGGAATGGACAATTCATTCACAGATATTCATTTCAGAGCCGCGGAAACAGGGGGAAGGGGGGGGGCTGGGTGGGCTTCAGCTCCCCCACTTTTTTTTTCCAAAACCGTGTACAAAATCATAAAATGGACCACCTGATTGCGTTTTTTGCACGCTGGTCAGCCCCCCCCCCCCACTTTCAAGACCTTTCCGCGGCCCCTGCATTAATTCAAGTACGAATTATTGAAGTTGATATGTGTGAACGTTTTAGAGGGTATGTATTTCGTTTGTCCACGCCCACATGAGTCGCTAGTATAATTTAAATATCGCTCGATGAATTTTTCAATTTCACTTATGTCTTTATATATGTTTTATATCGGAATTGTGTTTTATATAGAGTTATCTTTACAACGTCGTTAACCTAATTACTGCGAGTGGATTATATTTATGAAATGAGTTGGAATGTGAACGAGACGCCCCAAAGCCGATGGCACGTGATCTAATTAGTATTCACTTTCTGGGTTGAGTCAATCATTGTGCTTGAAAACGGGTTTCCCCGAATTCCCGCCCTTGGAATGTGTACCATGTGCGTGACCTGTTAACCTGTTGTATGAATGCGAATCAGCTGGTTTCGTGACCTCAAATATTCTTCATGTTGTTTACGCTGGACGGGGGCTATAAAATTAAGATCTTTCTGACTCTTTTTCTTTTCAATTTTAATAATCTGTTCGTGAATTTCTGTAACTTAAAAACTGATGCAATTTATTGAATCACGAACCTCGATCTTCCCACTCATGGTGCAAGAAAATATTTTTAAATTTTTAAATCGCCAAAATATACATGTAAAGAAAGATTATTCAGCCGTCATCATCAGTATTAGTATAGACATGTCTATAAATATGCATTCGCTTCGAATATTGACTTCTTCACCAATCCCACACACACGTACGATCTCAACATCCCCTTGTCATTGTCCACGCCACGACCCCTCCCCTTTCGCTCTCCCCCTTCGACCATCCTAGCTACAACCCTCCCCCCCCCCTCTTCCTCTCTTTCACACACGCTGTATTTGTAGGCCTACATAGTGCATTATTTAAAAATACAAATCTGCTTTCCTGTCAATTAAGCTTTACTTTGAAAAATTTTAAATCGCAATTAATTATAATAAGAACAAAATCGTAATATTAAAGTATGATGAATGACTAAAAATATTTCTCCCGCTCGTGATGGACACATTCATTATTTTATAGGCGAGTATAGAACAATACAAATGAACATAGCAATAATTGACAGTGAGTATAAATCTGCTTTCCTGTCAATTAAGCTTTACTTTCAAAACATTTTAAATCGCAATTAATTATAATAAGAACAAAATCGTAATATTAAAGTATGATGAATGACTAAAAATATTTCTCCCGCTCGTGATGGACACATTCATTATTTTATAGGTGAGTATAGAACAATACAAATAAACATAGCGATAATTGACAGTGACAAACGAATCTTGATTGGATATTATTAGTATAAACATCATCAACAGAAGTCTTAATTATGAGAGTTATAGTTTCAGTGAGTATCTGGAAACAAAACAAACATGCAAATTATATCGTCTCATGAATACCGATGCCCATTATTTGGAAGCCTCGGAAGTTTCCTTCCGAGGCTTCCAAACAAAGTCGGAACAATCTTTGGATTTAGTAAGGGCGTGGCGCGGCGCGGCGCGCATGCGGTCCGTAGATGTAGTCGGTCATTGATACGCATTCACAAAATGAATCGCACTTTCTAAGGACGTAGCGATCTAGACATTGGAAAGTAAGGAGTACATTATCGATGTCATCGATGTGAATCAATCTATAAACTGTAAGTATAAAATGAGATTGAATTTAAATCTTTTCTTTTGACCTTTTTCATCAGTACTTGCCTTTCTGTTTCAATCGCAATTCGCGCAACCGTTACAGCTGTGTGGCCGGAGAAGCATTAAATAGACATAAAATGTGGTGCATTTAGCAGCAATCTAAGCTCGTCGATATTGATATTTTCGATAGCTACCGCGCTCCGCGATGGAGGGGGGACACCCCCCTCCCGCAACCCTCCCCCCGTGCGTGCTTTGCACGCACCGAGGCCGCTGCGCGGCTTCGTCGCTTCGCGCCGCCAAGCGTCAGAATGAACCTGGCGAGAACGTTGCCAGCGATATAAACTTACTTCGGTAATATAGATATTACTACATGTAGATATGTTTATTAAGAATGACATCTTCATTTGAGTTAAAGAAGTTTTGTGTCATCCTGCATTCCTGCTGATGTACAACCATTTGAATCAAACAGGAAATAATTGTTTACACTATCTTTTTGTTTGATGGATACTTGGACTTGTACTTTACATTCTTTTCATAGAAAAGATATTTTATATTATCATACTATGTCTTCCCAATAACAAAATTTAGAAAACAAGATGGAATGAGGAATTGTATTTTTTTTTATTAGATGCAGTATTAGATATTGAACAATTCAAAATTGCAGGGAGGGCTATTTTTTTTCAAATCAAGAAAGCTGTTCATCATTCTATGCAAACAATCATTGGCAGTTCTATAAAACCTACCTGACAAGTCTTCATGCATTTTTTTATTTTCTAGAGCACGCTTTATGTACAAAAGATTGCTGAAGGAAGAAAAATGTGCATTAAAGCATTCACTCAATGTTATCTTACAGTATCAAATGAATATTGGCGTTCATGATGAGTCATAGAGTTGCAGCATTGAAATGATTTTACAGTAATTTCAGATTCGTGGAGAGTGCAGCCTTTTTGTTGAATAGAGAATGGAACTCTATTCCTTTTTTAAAATTTTGTTTTAGTATGAAGTATCATCCCATTGCTTTATGTGATACAACAGTGATACAATCCTTCATTTATCATTTTTTGAATTTTATTTTGTTTTAATTTATTGCTGTTTCATCTGTCACCTTTTTATTTTTATTTTCTCCCCACTCCTTTTCACTCTTTGTCACCATCCTTCCTTCCTTCCTCATTTCCTCCTGTTCTTCCACTCCCCTCCATTCTCTCGCTCTCGACCCTATATTGGTTTATTTCCAATTCGTCCAATTGCCAACTGGTCTACTACCATTTGATCTATCATCAGTTTGTCTACTCACCACATGGTCTACTTTCATTTAATCTAATGCCATTCCGTCTAATAACCAGTTGGTCCAATAGCCATTTAGTCCATATACCATTTGCTCTAATTAAACTAAAGTGTTAATTGTGCAAAATGAATGAAAAGAAAATGGGTATTAGACCAACTGGTTATTAGACGAAATGGTAATAGACAAAATGGGGATTAGACGAAGTGATGATTTGACCAAATGGTTATTGGACCAAATGGTTGTTAGACGAAATGTTGATGGATGGAATGGCATTAGACTAAATGAAGGTAGACCATGAGGTGAGTGGACAAGTTGGCAGTGGACGAATTGGCTTCTATACCACTTATGCTTTTATTCAGCTCTTGTCTCTTTCTCTTTTTTCTTGATCCCTCTCTACTTCTCATCCTTTTTCTGATCCTACTCCCCTCCCATTTCACTTATTTCTCCCCTCTCCCATTTCCCCCCTCTAAAGATACAAAGACCACTTTCCATATTTTTAGCTCGAGAATGGATTATATTCAATGTAATATCATTATCAGTGGTTGTGAACCCCCCCCCCCCCTGCGTGGCTATTTTTAGATTTGAAAGTTATACCACACACTTCTTGAGTGATCACAGTGATAGCCCATCATAATAAAGAAACACAATTTAGACAAAAATGTAGGAATTCTAAGACCAAAAAGACTACAAATTGGATTATACATGTAGTGGGATTTTAATCAGTTACCCAATTTTATTTTGATTTATTTTATAATATTGAGAAATATTGAGAAATATAGAATTATTTTAAAGAATTAAGATACATGGAGTTTATTGCTTTCATGGAATTACATGGACAAAAGAATGTCATAGAAAGTCCGTTTGAAAAAATCAGTATTTTAATTTTAATAGCACCATCATATGCACCATTCCTGGAGGTGAATTTTTTTAGTAAATTCAATATTGTTCTATTGCACAATATTGCAATCAATTTAAATACAGTTTCCTGTAAAAACAGAATTGATTTTATATGAATTGTTAATTTGAAGTCTTTATTTAGAGACTACATGAAAAACTAGATCATCATGAAACACTTGAAAATCACTAGATCATGAGAAAAACACAACAAGGTGAGTATGAGAAAGAAGGATGTTTTATCGTGCTTATCACATCATTAAATTGTGTAATTTTTCTCTTCAAACTGCTTCCAAATTTTGATTGAGTAATGTATTAAATCTGCCCACATAATTACAAAACCCATGACTAGTGACAAGTTAAATTCACATTTTCCCCATTTTCTTCAGAAATAAAATAAGTTTATTGCCTAAAGATATATTATCTGTTTGGTAACTGTGATATATTCCCAATATCATGGCTTAAAGGGAAATTTTGATTTTTGAAGAACTCCCCCAATTAAAAGGGGAAATACATTTTTTTCATTCAACTTCAAGCACTAGCTCAAAACTAAAATTAATTATCAGGACTTGTGAACTATGCTTCTTCAAGACTTTAGTATTTAATTCTCTTTCCTCGTTCACTATGTTTTATCTTAAAATTTTGTTTCTGAATAATTTTGTATTATTTTTGTCAAAGTGGGAACTGAGAATATGAAAAAAAGTATTTTGAAACTATTTGATATTGGAATTAAATTTCAAATTGGCTTTAAATCAGTAATATAGGCAGTGTATGTAGTACCCTGACTGTCATATTGTTGATACGTACATTTTGTGCCATTTTTTTAGGGGGAGGAGGTGAACACAGTTCTGATTTGTTGAGTCTAGTTTATGTTACTTCTCAAAGGCCCGTATTCTGAAGTCTGTTTAACTTAGACCATGGTCTAACTCTGTGCTAAAATTATGGGAAGCCAAAAGTGTCAAAATTTTTAATAAGTTGTATGTTTCTTATGTTTACTGTGCCCTTTCCTGATTCATCGATGGTGAAGACAATCATCTATTTATACTTCCTAGATAATTATGAATGAGTTGAGAGCCAAATGAGCTGAAATATGATATCTCTACTGTTAGTGATTTATGTAACAATTGGCTATCCATACTTAAACCACAACTTTATAAACCTGAGTTTAAGTTAAACCCGACTTCAGAATATGGGCCATTGTGTTTATAGGTTCAGATATTTGGATAATTTTTCTACAGGGATCATTTTAAATAATTATATATGGGCTTTTATTTTGTTTATTAGCTTTTAATGGTGGCTTTGATTATACATGTTCTGCATGGTCATGGGGGAAAAATATGTTTTTGTACTTTTCGTGTAGGAAGCAAGGGCAGTCCAACTATTTCCTGTCATATTTTGCTCGTCGAGAATATTTTAACCTCTAGTACAAGCATCCTGCCTTCATCACATGATTGGAAAAAGATTAAGTGGGTTTTGCGTTGGCTAGATCGACAAAGGAAACTAAACTTGAGAGCTATTTCCACTTGAATGCAAGTTTCAGTTGGGAGAGTGTAGAAAAATTGTCTTAGGAAGTAGGCGGCTGGCAGAATGTATTGTGCAACGTGTATACTACGGTTGAGATTTTGATTGTTCATACGTGTCAGTATATTTGATTTTTCTTTTGTTTCTTCTGCCGTTTTTCATTTAAGAGAATGAGGATATCACCTCTACTGCTTCAGTATTATCTGTGACTATTTGCTGATCTGCCTATGTATTTGTGACCGTTATATATTAGGAATTATTTACATTTAGGAATAAAGAATAATCATGAGGAATATGCTCCTTTAATACTGGATTGTATATTGGTGATACTGTGAACATTTTGCTGGACAGCTTCCAATTTTGTAACAATGAATCATATTCTGAATGTTCGTTTTATCACATATTTTATGGAATTTGTTTGCTGTATTATTCTTTCATGGCTATTTTCAATGACTGATTGTAATTATTTTTTGTAATCAAATTATGATCATATACTTCATGTAAGTGCTTGGTGAATCTTACTATGTTTCCAAAGAGCAAGTTATTGAATTCTCTAACTCTTCTTTAAAGTAAGTTATGATGATAATTTTGTATAAGAATGTTCCTTTGTTCACTTTTAATGTGAACATTTTACTGGTGGTTTAGTGTATCACAACAGAAGATAAAGATATCAGTGATGATGATGATAATGAAGAGCATTTTGAACTTTCCTTCTATGATTTCACATGTTTATGTGTACCCATACCAAATTTGCACCCCCTCTGAATTTTCATTACAGAATGATGATAAAAAATATCTCAATTTGTTTTATCTTGTAGTTAACTCTGACGAAAGCAAGGATGATCACAGCGATGATGATGAGAATGAATTCTTTGATGCCATAGAGCAGTTTCAGTTCACAACCTCTGTTCAGCTGCCAAGAGACAATTCTAATATACATCATAGGTAAACATTCATTCTTTCAACAGAATGGTGAAACACTATCAACCAAACCTGTAAATGAAGATGCCATGATGCCATGGTGATTTTAACTAATGCAGAAAAAACTAGAGAACCATGTCAAATGAAATTTGCTTGAACATCTATCAATGGATTACAGAGTTATGAATTATTAAAATGTTAAGTCTTTGACATCACTTGCATTTTGTTATCCAATGAACTGTGTATATAAATTCCATCAATTGCTTTTTTTTTTTACAGTTTGGGATATTAAAATGTGTAGACTTTTTCCATTGAAGAACTATAGAATATTGTGTGTGATTACCATAGTGACCCCCACCCTATTTAAAATGTCCTTATTTAGATATCTACTCCAAACTTCAGTCCCATGTATCTTTAATTTTGTCACCGTCTCCCTAATACCAACTACAGTCCCACATATTCTAAATCACATCATGTGTGAATCTCTGATATTGACTACAGTCTCATTTGTTCAAAATTGTGTCAAATTTAAATCCATTTCAGGAGAACACCCAGCGAGGGGAGTGTGGCAAGCACTGAAGCCAGCAGTGGAGAAGAGATGCAGCCGGGGGTAGAGGCAGTCGTCCAGATTAGCAAGTTGGATGAGGGAAACAATGTGAGTACTAATCGATTTAAATATGATGTACGTAAATCAATTTTTGTACAGAGTGGAGAAATGCATCATAAATCATGAACACCACCAACACAGATCTATTTAGAGCAGTAATGTCACATATGGATGCCATTCCTGCTAATGGATGCCGTTGAAAAATAAATAACTGATGTCTGCAAGTAGATTGTTACTTTGGCTGATTGCTTACTTCTCTTGATTGCTTACTTCTCTTGGTACTTCTTGTAGAATTCTTGGAATTCTTGCAGACAGCTTTTGATATTATTTTTAAATTCTATGATAAGGAGCTTCAACCTACACATGATGCAGAATCTTCTCTCCTTGAAGGCCCTGTCACATTGTTCTGTGCAAGCCTGGGTGTAACTTGGAGGTGACTATTTTGGCTACCCACATGTCGCCTGCAGGTTGCCCGCATTGACAGTATCTTGCACGTATCTCACATGCAGATGCCCGCAGAAGCACATGCAAGTCTGATTTGCACGCAGAAAAGTTTTGAACGTGCTCAAAACTTTGTTGCGGGTGAGTTACGGGCAATCACCCGCAAGGCTATGTGACAGGGCCTATATTGCTGCGCTCTCTTCCTTATTCATGTGCAGTGAGGCTGGTTTCCTCAAATAGAATATTCCTCGTCATGATGAGAAATGCTAAGCACCCTTATATTGAGCTGGAAGTAGAGTGATCATGCCAATCTGAAGTGTAGAGTCATGTAAGTTTTGTTTCTTTGACAGCTACCACACCGGTTGAAGACACAGCCCAAAGTAGGACCAATGGTGAAACAGAGGCGTAAGAAGATCCCTGAGAAACCCAACCAGAGTCTGAGTCTCTGGAGTATTATCAAGAACTGTATCGGCAAGGAACTATCCAGGATACCCATGCCGGTAAGGATCAGTTTGAGGAGGAGGAGGATGATGATGATGATGATGATGATGATGGTGGTAATGATGTGGACATTGGTTGTGATGTTTGAGTTGATAATCATGAATGAAGGTAGATGTGAACTGGAAAACATGCTATGACAATTATATTACTTCTTACGATCCATATGAATGAAACGGGCAATGATGATCAGTTGAAAGTATGGGGGGGTGGAAGAAATAGAATACATACATGTGAATTGTAGCCTACATCTTTCTCTCTTTCATACTCTAACTTTTGTACAGAGACTTGTAAATTGAATTTGGGGATTGTGCACACATTTCGAAACACGTGAACCAAGGATATTAATGTACAATCCGGATTTAAGGTGTCCCCAAAGTCTTGAATAATCTAAGAATTCCTAATGATCTGAACTTGCCCTACATCTTGCCACCCACTCTCCTGAACTTTCCGCCTTGTGCTTGCATTCCACCAAACCTATCTGCATTTTCAGGTCACTTCTCCCAGTAGGCCAGTTCCCATTATCACCTAATCTGGGGTATACACGTAAATATTTAAATAGCACACTATTTCGCTCTTGTAGTTGTTATACCCCAAACACAAGGGCAGATTAGGGCTTGTCTGCAGTGCAAACCCTTACTCGAATTATGGGTCTGAATGTGCAGCCTATGATGCCTTGTGTAGTGAAGGCCCTTTCGCGGGTTATTTATGTGCTTGTCTTTACATGGAGACCCACTTTTTTATCAAATTTCAATCAGGGTCTGTGCCTGCAGACTAGATTGAGGCTCGGGTACATCACCCCACTCAAGAGTTGAGAAAAGATGACCATTAACTTTTCTATACTTCTCTCAGTTCAGGGAGTTATTAGACATGTTACGTATTCTTTCTCATTTTTTTATATGACTGAAGAAGTAGGCCTATAGTTTTTTTCCCAATTTGTCAGATTCAATCTAGTAGGTCAGTGTTGGTCAGTGCTAAAGATGATTTGAGACTTCATTGTGTTCTGATACTTAAAGATAGTGGGCATATCATTATTTTGACTAATAACTCCTAGGGGCGCACTATTGATATTTTGAGCACCAGCTTTAGTCTTCAACTCGTTATTCTATAAACCATTTCAGGCTAGTGGGAATGAACATTTGGCAGGCTTAATGCATGGCAACCCAACTCTTGCGGTACACGGTACCGTGGTGTAACTTGAAGAAGACAAATCTGAAGGAGTACTTGGCTTTCAAAGAAGCCGTTTTACAATGCCAACCCTCACTCTGATTTATCTCTCAGCGGTCATGCACTGTGCATTCAGTCAGCTTGATGTAGCTTTGTAATGCACCTGTGTCTTTTTATATCGATTAGTTAAAATAAAGGACTAACATATTTAAAAAAATCTACTCTGTGATATAAGATGGTACATACCAGTACATATATTTTAGGGCTCAGTCATTTTATAGGTTCAATGCAGAACTCATTATAATGCACTAAGTCTCCCCTGGGGTGGAGAATGTGTGCATGCATTTTCATGGGGCAAGCTAGAACCGGATAATCTGGGCAATCACTTTAAAAAATTGCCAATGTAATTTGAACTCTATAAAAAAGTACATTTTAGATGTTATTATGTGTTCTTACTTCTCTTGAATACATCATATTACAAAACGTCAATGTTCGATTTACCTGTAAAGTCAGAGAAAATGTTAGAATCTGCAGATTGTAAATCATTCATGATGCAGTTGCACAGGAAATCAACCCCAAATGACAGTCTATTGGTTAGTGGTCATCTACCGTCCTATGGTTTGTATGGATTACAAGAGCTTTTAGAGAAAGGAAGTCGTAATTTCAAGTAGCCTTTAGGGATCGATCCTGCATATTCAATGAATGATACTTGAAATTCAGCAGTAGAGAGGGGCTAAAGATTGTCTGCAGCATGGTCAAATTTATGGATTCCTGTAGACACACCTCTGAGGGTTTCAAAAATACTTATATTGGCTTAAATTGCTTGTAACTATGACAGGCCAGGCTGTGACTTGTTGCTTGAATTGGCTACCAGACAATTTATGTAAATTTCTGTGAAGACATAAGTTATGTTATACCTATGGTTGTGATAGGGTGATTAGAGTGATTAATTGCATAGAAGGCTTGCCATATTTATGTTAAATTTTCTCTCAGTCATCCTGAAACATCTTCCTTGGCTCGCATCATACAATAGTTATGTTTGATCCAATCAATCTCAGCTACGATAAGCTATTTGTCATTGTTGTTAATTCTTCATCTAAAACTTGCATGCATTCTTATTTCAAATCAAATCAAATCATTTAGTAATTGTAAATAAAATGGAACATGATGATTGTTCAATGCAATGATTTGTGACATGATGAATATTAGTCATATTTAAAAATAACTTTGAATAGACATATGAATTTTAGATCTGGCATGGTTGAATTTTTCCATAGTTGAGATTGATGGGGTCAATCACAATTCTATGCAAGAAACAACCCTAATCTTCCCTTTTCCATGCATCTTTAAGTGGTTTGAAAAGCGCCCCAATGGTTTTTGATACCGTATATTGTAAAGGAATGATGCTTGATGTTTGTTACAGGAATGGACACAAGAGGAAAGGATATTTATTCTCAGCAGTGGAACTTGTGAATTTGACTTGCCATATCCTAAATGAGCCTATCCTGGAAGTTAAACCACAAAGTTTTGACATCAAACAAGTAATTTTAGGAAATATATTAAAAAAAAAAAAAAATACGAATACTGAATCTAAAACTAAAACAATGTCAGTGACAACAAAGCATAGCACATGCTAACACAAAACTGATCTGACATTTTACAGCATAGATCTGAAAAGGTTCAGACAAAATTTAGGGCTTGTTCAAACATGGTTCAAGGGATTTGAAACAATGACAAAATCTTGGCGAGTCAGGAGACATTTTTCTGCTGGCCTGTCTGCGAAATGAAATAGACCAATCAAATTGTTAGTGCAAGTTATGCTGTCATGATTTTGTGTACGCAACCTTGGGCATGTTCATTTCATCTAAGAGTTCAAGTCATTAACATTAACGTAAGTTGCAGGTTTTAGATTTCTTTGAATAGGCAGAACCTTTGAGGTATTAATAAATTCTGCACTCTATCCTTAATATCTTATTGAGTAAATCATCAATAATGATAACTAATTTACCAATGTCTTTTCTCTAATTTAGGTCAACTTTAACGAGCCGCTTTCCATGCTCCAGCGGCTGACAGAGGATGTGTTTTACAGTGACCTCCTCAACATGGCTGCCCAGTGTGATGACACCTGTGAGGAGATGGCATACGTAGCAGCATTCATCACATCAGCATATGCTGAGACGTCGGTTCGTACGACCAAGCCATTCAATCCCCTCCTCGGAGAGACATTCGAGTGCGATAGGATGGACGACTTAGGGTGGAGAGCAATAAGTGAACAGGTTAGATTAGAATAGATACAGACATACAATTTGATGTAACAGGTAATGAGAATGTTTCTTCATAAATGCCACAGTCACACGGCGAAACTGACTCCAAACCAACCAAAGCTATTACATTATTACCAATGACATTTTATCGGTTGGTTTAGAGTAAGTTTTGTTGATGTGACCCCTCCAGCCTCCTTGGAACAAGTTGAGAGAACTTCAGTGTGAAAGAGACCCCATATTTACCAAAATCATTGCTTTGGCTTCTTTGGCTATTGCTGCTTACGCAAGAAATACATTTTCATTCTCGTTTCACCATCTCACCCCCCCCCCCCAAAAAAAAGAAGTAATTTGAAGATGTCTTTAATGTTTTTTTGTCATCACAATGTTTAATTTGATTGAAATTTACTCCTATAATTTTAGGTGAGTCACCATCCGCCTGCAGCAGCGTTTCATGTAGAGAGTAAAGACTGGACGCTGTGGATGGAAACCACCATCAGCAGCAAGTTCCGTGGAAAGTACCTCCAGATCTTCCCTCAGGGCACCGCCCATATCTCCTTCAAGAAGTCTGGTAGTCACTACACCTATACCAGAGTTACAGTCACCGTCCATAACATCATTGTAGGAAAACTATGGGTTGACCAGGTAAGAATTCTTTTACTAGAATATCCATAGATTTATCATAGCCATGGTTACAGAAATTCATGGTTCTTGTAGGCAAAAGGTTGATAGTGGTGCTGTTGGTGGTGGTGATTGAATGTGACGATGATGATGATGGTGGTGGTGGTGGTGGTGGTGGTGGTGATGATGATGATGATGATGACATGTTGATGATATTGAATATGATGAATGCATTGATGGTGAGGTACATGTTCATTATGATGGTGATGACAATGTTTGTTAGGGTTTTGATGGTAATGATGATGATGATGATGATGGTGATTAATATTATGATCTAGTAGTGGTAGTAATCATGATGGTATCCTAAAGTTATTAAAAGCAGAATATTAATAAAAACACATGTTGCTATGAAGATACTCTGTAGTTACCTGTCGTATTCTTTTCTTGCAGTCTGGTGAATGCGAGCTTCTTAATCATACAACCAAAGATGTCTGTCGACTAAACTTTAAACCCACCAGCTACTTTTCTAGAGATGTCCCAAGGAAGGTAAGCTTGTTTGTCACTACTTCTCTTGAAATAGGACTGTTGTGTAGGTGGTGTCTGTTTCACCAACATTACAATGAAAGTTATGTTTGATCACTGCAACATCTGAAGTCCCAATTGATTTTAGGGGTTCTCTTATATGGTCTATGTGGCCATTGATCAGATGCTACATCTGCACACTAAGTCCATGTTGAAAATTCAACCATTAACCCAACCCTAATTCTACAACCATAACCTATGCAGAATGCCTGCCTTGTGAGATCATGGGTTTGATTTGTGACCAAGTCATACCAAAGTCTGACTAAATGGGACTTGCTATCTTGTGTCCGACTATTTCTATTTGTAACTCTCGGATAATGACAACTTGTTGGTGCTGACAACTCTCAAGAACGGTTTTATTTTCCTCGCCTTTTTCAGGTAACTGGTGTAATCATGGATGGCAACAATACAGCCAAATATGTGTTATCAGGGACATGGGATAAGAAGATGGAATGTGCAGAGGTGCAGAACATCACGATAGAGAAATCAGGTCGGGGCAAGCCGGTCTACAACTGTGGGGCAACCAAAGTACTCTGGCAGAGGAATCCTCCTATGTAAGTCCATTATGGGTCTTAAAATGAATCATTCAATTCCTGTATAGAACATTTAGATTCTGTTTCAGTTGTTCGGTTCATTTGTACATTTACTTTATTTATACTCCTGAATATTCAACAGTTAAACCTATTCTCCATAAAGATTTTGTAAAAGTTGATTTGTTTTATCTTCTTTTATTTCCCCTTTTAGTACATCATACAACAATCCTTCAGTCAATTCACTACAGCAAATTGATTAAATGCCTTTGGATATGTCAATGGGTTATAAAATGAATCCATGAAATTCTTGTGTCAACCAAGAGAGTCCATTGCCTGTCCACATTATGTTTATCTGTAAACACTCCCACTAAGCAAATTTTCCCAAAGAACAAATCTCCCAGTTTCATCAGTAGGTTGTCCAATAAAACGATCTTAATCATATGTTGAACCTTGACAGTCCATCCATGTTGTTGAGTTACGTTACTAACCCTCCTTCTGCACAGGCCAAACTGTGAGCTGATGTACAACTTCAACGAGCTGGCTGTGACCATGAATGAGCCCGATGATGATGTGGCGCCCACGGACAGCAGGAACAGGCCAGACCAGCGTCTGATGGAAGATGGTTACTGGGATGAGGCCAACCAGGAGAAACTCAGGCTAGAGGATAAGCAGAGGTCAAAGAGAAAAAAGAGGGAATCGGAAGCAGCACTTGCTGCTGAAGCAGGTACAGTTCAGCCTTATCACTTCTTGAACCCACCAACCTTTTTATCAAAACATTTGTAGGTCTGACTATATGTATAACCTCTGCAATAATAAACATTCGATACAGGTTAACCTTTTCACTTGTAACCTGGCAACCTGTTCTTCAGACTATTGCAGGTTTGATTTCCGGGACAACCTGTATAGATTAACTTGAATTAATTAAATACAATTCAATCCTCTCTCCTCTCGAGATTAAGAATTAAATTATAAGCCAATTCAGCTTAGTGTTTAACCATTGTCCCGATACTTCCAAAAATTATTTTTAGTATTCTTGTATGTGTGATAAGCCCCAAACAGATGTAAGATATTTTCATCAACAAAGAAAACACACACAATTTTGTTTTGAACTGTAGAAATTACCCTCGTTTTGTTTTATGTAGATAAATTGGGTGTTTCACAAATAGTTCAGTGTGACTCAAGGTCACACTTAAATTCCTTGTCCCTTGTTGTGTATAACACATCATGGCATTGGTCTGATTGTGCTGCCACAGTTATCAAAGAGATTTGCGCATTGGCTCTTATTCATAGCTTTCAGTCACACTCTTCTGGAATCTGCCCCAGACAATAAATCAAGGTAATTTTATCATCGAGTTTCTACCCTAATTTACACAAGTATCAATGTGGGAATGTCATTTTCATTCTTTCTTTTTTCAATTTTGTTGCATATCCAGGTAAACCATACGAAGGCTACCGACCAGTGTGGTTTGAACGACGAATGGACCAGATCACAAAATCCATGGCATATACATATAAAGGAGACTACTGGGGCTGCAAAGAAAAGCAAGAATGGAACATTTGCCCAGATATATTTTGATGTGAACTCTGTCAGCCTCTCTTTTTGATTTTTCTTCCTCGTTCGCAAAAAACTGATTGATTATCAGCTGCTGAGAACGACGTGATCCTCAATTTTTAACGGAGTGGTGATGACTTCCTAAGCAGGTTTAACAGCGGATGCTGCATGCCAGAGGATCTTTGCAAAGGAATATATGAATTCCTTATGTTCGACGTCATCTTGGAATGCAGGTCTTTAAATGGGCAATTAATGAAACTTGTGAAATGGTAATGAGCATCATATTTTGAAATAGAGGAATGGTAGAGTGATGCTATAAGTGGACCACAATGGCTTCAGACGGTTTTACTAAAAATGAGTTGGATTTTAAAGGCTTATTAAGAAATGAAGATTTATCTATGTGCATTTGGAGATTTTTTTTCTCAGAGATATACTATGTGGAATTATGTGATTATGACATGGATGTCAAATAGAAGCAGCTTTGGATAATGTGAATGACTCCTATGGAGAGAAAGGATGTATATGACGAAAAACTTTCCGAAGGATGATCTCAAAATGAGTGACGATCGTTCCAATTATATCCTTCCTTTGATGTGAGAGATTAACTTAGTTTAATCTGAAATAGAGATTATATATGGATCATGTTTTTTTTTGTCTGTATTACATTGAGTGCATATTGGGTTGCCATTTAGACACACTCTTGCAAAGCTCAGTGAGTATATATGAAGAAGAAATATCTAATGACACCAAATCAGTTTTTTTTTATATGAAGTAAATTCCCTGAATAACTTTTGGCTTAGCCATGCACAGGGAATTTATAGAAGTTTATAGATATTTGATATTTCTTACATTGCATTATGTTGGAAATGATATTGTCCCGATTCTTTCAATATTTGAAGAATACTGTTATTGTGTTAGATCTCCATTACCCCAAGTTAAGTATTCATATTGAATTCTGCCCGATTGTAGTATATGAATCTATTTCTATTTACTATTGCAATTCCATTTTATAAGTACGCTGTGTGAGGCAAATTGTAGTATCCATATTGCACAATTTATTCTGCTGTATACCTTATGGATGTGATATACTAAATTTTATTGAAGCAGTATTTCATTTTCAACAAATGTATATGTGTGGATTTGCTTATTATTTGCTTTAAAACAGCAATATTCAAGGTAGGATTAGAAACCAAATATTATTGATATGTTTATATTTTTTTTGGAGAAATTAATTTGAAGTAGAGAGAGAGAGAGGGAGACAGACATAGAGACAAAGAAAAGGGAGAGGGGAGGGGGATATTAATTGACACAGTAAGTGAATGTGACACAATTATAGCACTGACATACTCACTAATTGTGTGAGAATTGTCAAAGCAAAGCTGCATGCACTAGTTGTTCTTTTGTACCTCTCTCACCCTCTCTCTTTCTCTTCTTGTGTTTTTTCATCTCTTCTTTTACCTCCCTGTCCATCTATTTGTATGTGTTTCACTCTCACTATATATATCTATCTTCTCTATCGTATCCTCCCCCTCTCTCTATATCTTATTCATTCACTCTTCTTTTATCTGTTGGAAAGTGATATATTCTGTGAGTGATCTAAGCAAAATGTGCTTTTCATTAAGCATTTTGAATTATTCTCTTCATATTGTGCTATAACATGCCTAATACTACTCAAATTTTATATACTTTGCGTTGTGCTATCATCCATAGCTTCCTGTAGCATATTTGTGCTTCACATATTTTCTTTCTTTCCTATTTCTTCTATCTCTTTCCCCCTTTATTTCTCAAATCATATGACAGTTTTATCAGAGGGTGAAATTCTGAAATTTCATTTCCATAAAATTCATATATTTATGTTACTCTAACAAAGAATAAGATTAAATAGTTATATGAATGTGCAATTCGTATTTGTAATAAAATTTGGAAGTTGCATAAATGGAATACAATGTGATAAATTATGATATAGATAGCATTAACTAAACACTTAAAGAGTTTGCTAAGAACTTTATAATTTTAATCATACACTAGCACAAAAATAAAAAATATTCATCTGTAATGGACTGTTGAAAGTATGTTACACTGTAAATTCATTTATTTGGAATATAACTTTTGCTACTGTTTTACACAATTGTTAAATTTCCTCCAGAAAAACGGCCTCTTTCCACTAATCATACTAAATAAAGGATGATTTCATTAGAATATTGTCCAGAAAATTAACACAATCTCTTCTAAATTCTCAGCCAGCTTTGTACATTCTTTATTTGAGCAATACACGTTATTACATGTATATCATTTTGTTTTGTTTATGTGATATATCCTCTTCTTGTGGAATGCCTCCATCTTATTGCTAAGTTTCAATAAAGCATATTCTGACACTTCAATGTTTTGTTGAAGATCATATCATAGCCACTATGCTAAAGGAAACCCTCACTGGACTGTTATTAGAAGTTCTTCCTACATGTGTTTGTATACTTTCATGTACATGGTTGCTGAAATGTGATTCTTAAACACTAATCATTAACTTTACAACATTTTAATCACAAAAATGTCAATTTTATTTGAAATGACTTTAGTTTGCTTCTAAACGATCGATAAATCGTTTTAAATTGTTATTTTTCTTTCATGCATTCTATTGATAATGGCTACATTTAAAGATGTAGACCTTGCAGCTGTCCACATAGTATGATTTCAATAAAGGTGTTGGTGTTTGGTGTTAATGTTTAGCAAGTGAATAAGGCTACTGAGCTGAGCTCATACACCAAATTCAAGTTTAGGAGATGATAGTATGGTGATATATATTCACGGCTTACCACTAAGTAATGGCATTCACAATCATTTCAAGTTTGGTGTTAATTTTGTCCACCACCAGCTTTAACACCAAATTAAAATATTGCCTATTTCATGGTTCATGGCTCCCATACTAAGTGGCATTTCTTCTAGTTTATTTACTGTGTGTGATTTCCTTAACCTCAGGATTTGTCTTATAATTCTAGTATTAAATTAAATGATTAGCTGTTTAACAGTAAACAAAGAGGAGAGGTTCATCCTGACATAAGTTTATTTCAAATGGAAGTGGAAATCATTACCCATCAAGTGATTCAATACACAAATTCTCAATGGGATGAATTTAACCAAAGTAACAGAAGTATTGCTCTTTATTATAAATCAGTTGTGTATGGCAATGGTGTATGAATCTACCCATGGGTCCCGTAACACAAAGGTTAGCGATTAATTGTATGCTTGATTTTCACTTTGATTGTACATCGGAAAGTATGGGTTGATGTTTCTGAGGGAGTGATTAATCAAATTTAAACACAAATCGGCCACTGATGTGTTGTCCAATTTTATCTCTTTTATTTCCTTTTTTTTTCTTTTCTGTGCTTCCATTGAAAGAAACATTTTTTCATGGTGAACTTCCCCTTAAAGAGTAGAAAATCTAAATGATAATCTCTGAGAAAAGAGAAGTTAGCACAGGTATAAATATGAGCTACCTGAAGTAGTATGTGTGGAGTTACATGCTAAAATATATCTGTTATAAGCTACTGAAATAATGGAATCTGATTGGCTGAGAGCAATGTTATAAAAAAGAAATGTAGTAAGGTGGGCTATTGATAACAAATTATATGATGGAGTGCGGCTGGATGTAATTCAATTCAATGCTGTCATCAGAACTATTTTACCTCTCAGTTCAATACACATATTGAAAAACAAGTTAAATGGGATGATATGACATGTTTATTGTGCATTATTATGCATCTAAGTATGGTTTGCGATTCAAGGGGTATTTTGCTAACAGATTTTGGGAAATTTCTGATCCAAGAGAAATTACATTTATTATACTTATTTTGAGTAATAAATTGCATACCACTCCATGTTCAATTAGAATACATATTGGTGAGCAAAGTTACATGATCTTGAATAGTAGAATTTGAGTTGAATGGTAAGCAAGATTCAGTAAAAGGCAAGTTTTAAACGTTGATATTAAGTAGTTTGGTGCATCCACTTAAATTATTTTCTGCAAAGGATATGTATACTTTACATGTATATATGCTTCCATTTAAATAAGCTTGAGTGCTGCAGGCCAAAACACCATATCACTGCACATAAAATGTACATGTACGCATAGTTTCAGTTGGAAAGAGGAACACTTATCCTTTATTATGGTGTATACCCTAATTTTCGACGTGAAATTCATCATTTTTCCAATTTTCCTAAAGAAGTACTGTCAAAGTTCCATTTTGTATATTTTAATAAATTTGACACTGATTTTATTTTTTACTATTCATGTACGAGACTAAAATGAGTAATGTGGTTGCTTGGTTTTGGGCATGGTAGATTTGGTATTTAAATCTAAAGTAATCCTGATTTACCCTTCATCTTATGAAAAATGTTAGGATTAGGAAAATATGGACCGCCCCCTTAGGTCAATTATTGAAGAAAATTTGGAATTTTCTTCATTTATTTACATGATATAGTGTGTTTTTATGAAGAATATATTCCTACCATGTTGATGTAATGTATAAAAAGAAAAGAGAATAACAGATGAATGTACATGTATTAAATAATTAAAAATATTAATATAAAAAGCTGAGAAATAATCTGACTAGTTTTGTTTTGGTTTAATATTTGAAGCATCATCAGGGCCCTTTATCACAAGCTTAGCAATAGATTATAGCATTGTAATGATTGATTGCAATGATCAGTATGTGCAATCAGTAATAAAATCTGAACATATAATCAATCACAAGGTTTTGTGATACAGGGTTCAGAACAAGCTCCCAATGAAAATCTTGTTCTCTCTACTTTCATACTAACTAGCTCTACTCTATCATCCTTCTCGGACCATCTACCCTCCCTCTCTCGTGCTTCTGCACACACCTCTCTCCAATCTCTTACTTTTTTTCTTCCAAATCTCGTTCACCCTTTTTCTTTCTTTCATCCCTTCCCTATTTCCTTACATCATGGTAAATCATATTGGTCGCCTTAGTTATCAAGTTTACGGGGTGGAGGGGGGGGGGGGCAGTATTTGCCTTTTCAAACACAAGTACGAAATAAAGAATCGGAGCTCTATGGGGTTTCTGTTATGTTTGGCACCAACAACGGTTATCATATTCTTTTTCATTTTCGCTTAACATTGATCTGGAATTCCAATTTTCAATTAGGTCTATTGCAAATCGGTATTTCTCTGAAACATGATCTGTGTGGAAGTATAAATACATCAAATGTTCATATGTTTTGCCTGCACTCTTTTGAGCCCATATAAGTTGAGCATGACCAGTAATTATCTGCGGTTACCATACGTTCATTCTCCCTTTGAAAATTGAGCCGAAACATGCTCTAGACCCTCTCATTTTTGATGAATTCGCTCATTAATCGCAACAATCTACACATACATGGCACTAGATTTCCCTATTTAGCTCATATCCTTTCATAATTTATTAATATACTGCTTTACATAGAAATATGATTTTCAAAATTCACCCACAACACATATATGGCTTTTTGCTTAAATACCAACAAAATTAAAATTGTTAGTCAATACAATCAAACTTGCGTAAAATATATCTCTGACTTTATACTCATAATCTACTTCAAAATATATTCCATAATGATAAGTAATCCATATAACAAAATCAAAATTAAAATACAAATTATAACATTACTCACAATCCACCATCACATTTTGTTTAATTTATGCTTTACAAATAAAAAAATAAGAAATAGACTGAGAATTGTATCTATTTCACGAGTCATGGTGCAGCAACGATGCATTCCAAAATACACAACTTCTTATTTCATGAATATTCATTCGTAGCAATAAAAGTAAAATATAAATTTAGACTTCCATGATTAGTCTTTCAGATGTAAACACATAAGAATTGTGGCAAGATTCTTCTCTTAAATTTTGTAGTTAAAAATTTCAAATCAAGAAGAACAGTCTACAATAATATATCTTTGTGTGAAAATATTTTTGTTTTTGCCCAACAAAATTAGGAATGTGCGTTAATAGGTAATGGAATTTTCTCCAAGCATTTAAGGCACCTTATAAAAAGTTGGTGCCACATATGTATCCAAGATTACTGCTACAAAAGCGTTAATCGTTTTTCAGAGCAGATTTTGTAATCAAGCGAAAAAAATGGGTCTTAAGACTGTGAAAGTTTTACTTCACATTCCATTGACCTTGTACACAAATGTTGCTAAGCTTTGCAAGTGCATATAAAGGAGCAATTCTCTTTCAAATATGACTCAGAATATGCACACATGTAAGTCATTATTATAACATCAAATCAGTTGTATCCTGTTTGGGTTGGATGTTCAGCTTTTGATTTTCATCTTAAAAAATAGAAAGTTGGTTCAAACTTTACTAATTGATGTAACCTTTTTATAAGACCAATATCACCAGGTTCTTTAACATGAAGCTTCAGTGATTGATGGCATGATTGATTTTTCAAAATATAATTCAATTGCTTTAATCATTATGTGCATCTAATTACAAAATCTGAATGATCAATTGCTGAGATTTGTGTTACTCATACATGACAAGGTTAACTGCAAGCATTTTTCACAAATATACCACAAAATCACAAATACAACTAAAAGGCACTACTCACTCTTCTAGATATCCAGCTTTTTCTGTCATTCATACACTTGTAATGAATTTCTGCTCATGATTATATTCAGTTAACCACAAATAATTATTATTCATGTAGGGATCACATCAGATGAAGCAATTTATTTTGAAATCTGAAGTGGCTACCCTGGGTAAATATACTGTTATTATTATTAGTAGTAGTAGTATTATAAAGCGTTGATACCTGGAAGAAATTCTTCCTACCATTTGGAGCATTAGATTTCATATACACAAATCTTCTAGTATTGGTATATCAGCCATACTGTGAAATCTAAAGCTCTTTTAATTTACACAGAATTCAGGACCTGGTGGAAATTGAACCAAGTTATGATGATGTCATTCACTCATCCAATAATTATTAGAATCAATCCCCCTCCCCTTATTGATATGAAAAGGAAATTGTTGTGTCCATTATGCATTTCAAAGACGAGATTAATATTATAAGTAATATCATATTTATATATAATATAATAGTAATATTATATTTATATTATTGTTTATTATTATTATAATTATCACCTATACAGTCATATAATTAATACAAAGGTAGTTAAGAAGAGTTGCAGCAGAGAATACTGCTACTGAACTTCTTAGCTGGCTATGACCTAGACAAAATTGAATACATGATCAGAAGTTATTTCAAAACATTCTTAATAAATATCCTGAGAAATTCACTTTAATACTATCATATTTGAAATTTGTATTGACAAAAGGATTTTGGCTAAAAAAGCCATCTTCAAATACATGCTCTACTTTTCCCATTTAATCTCTATACAGTATATCTAATAGGTTTTCATGAGCAAGATTTTAGCTTTGTAAGAAATACTTTTGCAGGAGTGCTGGTAAAACCAGGTAAAACAGACGTTAACCTGTTGATGACTATATAAAACACTGGAATCTTGCCAAGTTGGATTGGTTTTGAAATGTAATACATTATAATCTTTATGTAATGGGGAACAGACGATCAATTATTATATCCCACATAGATTAAATCCTGTATTGTGATTGGTTAAAATAGCATCATGTGACCAAATGTATTCTAACTATGATGTTGCATGACGTCACATCTTGATATATTTATCGCTATACCAATATTCTGACGTCATTATTTAAGAAAACTGGAAATTAGTCGGCGCAGGGCCGCAGGCACTCATCTGCATTCAGCTGAGCATGATGGCTTGGGGAAAAGTAGGTCATTCAATGCAAATAACCAGACTCTGCAAGCTCAGCGCATAGATGTTAGTTCTAATTTATTAAAAGTAGGATATAAAACCAATATATCGGGTGATTCCTTCAAAAGCAAAGAGGGTATTATTAATCCTTGGTTGGACTGGCAATATATAACTATTTTTTCCTTGGGGCTTCAACCCGTGAAAAAATAGTAATTGCCGGACCAACTTCGGATAAATAATTTCCACTATACTTTCTCGAAGCCTGATATATTTGTATACTTTGTCCATGCTTCATTGCATAAAGCAAGTTTTCAGGTTGCATGCAAAGAATCCCTCTAAGAAAATACAAAAATAAACAATATATCATTCTTGATCTATTCACACAAAAAAAAAACATCAGAATGATTCATATTATTTAATTCGATCTCATGGCATATTGAGACCAGAGAAGACATCATATCATTTGGTAATTTCATGATGGTTCTTCAATTTGAAGTAAATTACTTTATGGAAATTTGTATCTCTCTAGTTTCTGAATACAACATAATACAACAAACCCTGGTACCTTTTTATTAAAACACATTCATAACACATGTGTTGATTTTTGAGAAACAATTCCTGAACAAAAGAAAAGAAATACATAAAATTGATTTGTTTTTTGTCCTACATTGAACAAAAAGATATGTGCATCTGGAAATATATCGGAGATTGCTAAGGAATAGAGGGGTCCCCATCTAATATTTTATGAAGGCTTGGTAAATAAACCCTGTGTAAAAACAGTGCATTGAGCTAAGCAACAAAGTTGTTTTCTTTTCTCACATAATTTTTGCAAGTAACATAGCAAAATACAATTCCTTAGCTTCATTTGAATCATCACATTTTTCTCCTGCATACCAAAGTGTTAGAAATAGAAATCCTTATCAAATCATAAGCTCTTGTAGCATAATATGTACAAAATACTTTAGTTTTGCAATGCAGATTCATTTTGCTATTTTATGTACATATTTTGAGCTCTTTTAATGTATATATTTTGAGGTACATGTATTTAATACCAGTTGGCAAAGGCTTCAAAAGTGAGCTAAGAGTACTTCATTAGCTTCAAACATATTGAAACTTTGTCACTCAAAACTTTAAACTCATACATCCTTTTTTTTATTCCTGCAAATGGATGGCATGCCAAGTAAAGCGAATGAAAAATAGATGACCTTAGAAAAACATTTGCATGGTCGTTTTGTATACTTTTCTTTTTCCTGCAAACAGATGGCAATAGTTTGAAAAGCAGCTAAAAAGTTGACGGCCTCTGGCTGAGACTTGCATCATGAACCTTTGTTCTTGGGGCTTGAGGTGGTTGACTGCTTGGCCTTGAGTTTGTTGACAATCACACCAGAAGTGGTTATCAAGTTTCCCAGGAACAGGCAAAAGAATATCAAACTTGCAACAGGTACCTACATAGAGGGAATAAAAAGGAAGATACGTTGTAAATCCAAGAGAGCATTATGTTGTTTTACACAGGAAAAATCTTCCACAAAGTCAGGGAAAGCTTTTCAATACATATTCATCAATGTCTATAAAATGGAACAAACTGAAGATTGTAATTTTATTCAGTGATGAGTTATCTTTTTAGCAATCAGTTGATATATCTTTTTTGCAGAACACATATTTAATTTGGAACAAAAAAGGGAATGAATTCTTCATCACCGTAACTTGGATTATGGAAATACTGTCTGTTAATATAATATTGATCATTATTTGTCATCAACATCAACCTCATCATCAACACCATCATCATCATCATCATCATCATCATCATCATCATCATCATCATCATAATAATAATCATCACCATCATCATCATCATCATATCATCATCATCATCATCCTCCTCCTCCTCATAATCATCGTCACCGTCCTCGTCGTCGTAACTAAAATAACCATCACAACCAAAATCATCATTATCATTACATCACCGTCAAAACCATCTTCATCATCATCATCATCATCGTCAATACTATCATCATCACAATCATCATCGCCATCAAGACTATCATCATCAATATCATCATCATCACTCAAATCATCAGCATTTTCATCTCTATTATCATCACTACAACCACCACTACACCCACAACCACTATCCTCATCACCACAACCACCACCCTACCACCACCATCATCAGCATCCTCATATTCTTAGTTTTCTTACCATCCATTCATTACACTCCGGATGTTTGGAGATTTGATACAGTGAGTATGCATTGTAAAACTGCCAAGTCTGTGGGAGGGAAAAATGGAGAAATAAAAACTATGTATGAAATTTTCAAGCCAAAATAAAATATAACTGCAATATTGACTGTAATTTCACAACACACCTTAATTCATATTTATATACCAGTATACAGAGTTTCTGAAATAAAAATCACACTCAATTGATCTACAAACAAAAGCAATAACATCAACGAGACATTTTATGGCTTGTAACCAGCTTGATATGTAATGAAACATCTAAAATAATGTTGCAACCCAGGGATTTGAAGATGTCATTTACCATACTTCTTGCCAGACAGTGACTCTACCATCAGGCCATTGTTGATCCTTGACACAGGTTCAATTAACTAGAAACAAATACTGCTACCTCTTCTTACACAGCATGTCTTTTAAGTTTACTGATAGAATGGCAGACTGATGAATACTAATGAAAAGGACAGATTGATACTAGAAACCTGTACTTACATATGCTACAAAGAGAAATGGTAGCAGGAATGTCAACCCTCTCCACATCCAATTCTGAAAACCCTCTGCGGACAAACAAGAAATCACAAAAAGAAAGAATGACTAAATGATTATTTTACTTTCCAGAACAAAAATATACAACAGAAAACATGGTATGAACAGGAGTAGTTCTAAAAATATTTACATAATCAACATTTGTCATCTTAAAAAATGAAGGAATATCTACACTTTCCACTGTACATCATTTGATAAACATACATTATATGCACTGTATGATAAACATACATTATATGCATTTCAAGAAGAGGCTTGTCATAGCTAAAAATTAACATTATTTAAATTTCTAGTCGCAAATACATAATTCAAATGAACAAAGATTGGTAAATTCTTACCTACAGTGATGTACATATCACTTTTCTCCCCAAGAGCTCTTAATCTATACAAACATCCACTTTGGTAGTAATACTGCATCAATTGAACAACACCTATATATATGGAAGAAAAGATATACTAGGATTATGGGGGCATGTAGTCACTGGCGGATCCACAATTCAATTTGTAATGTAAAAATGCCGTTAAAACACAAGTGTGCCCCCACCCTTTTCAAAGTGAGGACTTTTCTTTTTTGCCAATTTTTTCCTCAGGGAAATGTGCCCCCCCCCCCCTTTGGAAAATCCTGGATCTGCCCCTGCATGTAGTACCGGTAGTTCAGACTCTTATCTTTCAAACAGAGGCTTGTGGGTTTGAATGCCAATCATGGCGTGTTTTCCTTCAGCAAGATAGTTGTCAATATTATGCGACACTCAACCCAGGTAAGGTGAATGAGTACCTGGCAGCACAAGTTAAAGCAAGGGTGAGAGTATTGTTCTTTGTATCCTCTGACAAAAATCATTAAATAGTTACAACTATCATTATCATTAAATATGATTAAATCAAGAGTTCAAAATAAAGAAAGGCAATGTTTTAGATAATTTGGTAAAGAACATGTTATTTCACTTTAACTAAGATGAAAAAATGAGATAAAAAATGTGCATTCACATGTATAAATCGTAGCTGATCCCTGCATTTGGAAATAAAACACGACAAATCCAAACTTAAAACAAATGGAACACAAAACTACAAACAAAAAATAACAGTATCTGTATATTAATTAACGTATTCTAACAAGTGAGTACATGTACTTACTAAGATAAAGAGAGAAGAGCATGAATTGATTCCTGAACATTCGATAGCTCACACTGTCTGGCCAAATCAGTAAGATTGATGTCAAAACAACAGTCAGGTAATGATGCACTACCCACCAACCTTTTATCCTAAAGTAACAAAAATGGAGAAAAAAAATAGTCTGTATTTACAAGAGTTTATCAAGTTTTGATTTGTGGTTCAATTTTTATAGTACAATATAATAACTTTTGAAAAAATTGAAAACTAAAGCATGCATGGCTAACCTTTCTATTTTCAGGTGTAACTTAATACAATTCCTAATACGTTAATCTGAACCATGTTACAATTAATGCACATCCTCCTAGACTAGTATGCCCCCCCCCAAGTTCAAGCTAAAGTTAACATCTCAGGGGTTAAGCCCAGAAAGATAGGGGCCTACAGAGCCCCTCCTTTATATTTTTATTAGCAAGTCCATAACATGAAACATAAATGATTCATGCTATGTCATTTCAGAACCTTTTTTTTTAAGTCTTGCACAATTTTTGAGACTAATTTTTTATGCCTGAATACACAGCAATATTATGTAAGTGTGTGTACACCCGAAATTGCTCAATAAAATGACTTCATGCACTAATCCAATGCAAGAACGAAACATATAATAAGAAATACATATGATGCAATGCACAGCGATTTAATGTGACTTTCGGTCCCTCACAGCTCTAGACAAGACAACTCTCTCCCATAGGTTGTTGTATGAAATTCAAAATTTGAGGGGAACATTCCTTCCCCCCCCTCCCTCCCCCTCCCCCCACTGGATCACTACCCATAGAGTAATTTTCCCGGAATATGCTAAACATACCTAGATCCATTGTGTCTGAGGATAGATTCTCTAATGACCAAAGTACAGTAGTACCAGACAAGTAGAAAATGATAACAGGCATCACATATCCTAAAAGAGTGATGAAAAGGTAATCAGATTACGGGTTAAACATAGAACAAAACACAACTCATACAGATGTGGTATCAAAGTACCATTAGATACATTAGAAATTGTCAAATACACAAGCATGGACACATGTATAGAAGGCTGAAGGATCTTGGCTGAACAGTAAAGAATACCTTTCATTTTCAATTTAATGGAAAAACTGCTTCAGCAAAAAGGTCAATTATCCTGTAAGATTAGAGGATTGATTGAACATTTCATTTTTACATTTTTTTGCTATGTGTTAAATATAGGCTCTATCTTCAAAGTGGAAGTTTCAACAGTAATTAGGCTTAGCCAAATTTGTTTGACTTGATAAAGGAGTTAAATGTAAGATTTCACAGAAACAAGCAAAACAAACAAAATAGTCAGAAAAACTCTTCTCTTTTTAAATATCCAACAAACTAAAATATGTTTGTTTTTTTGCAATGGCGAATTCAATGTCAATTACTGACAAGTGACAAACATAACTTTTTCTACAAAATGCACACTGTACATGTACATGATATTTCCAACTTTACATTAATAGCCAACTTGTTGATAACTTATTTTTATGTTTTATCCGTTTTCTTTTGTTTTGTTGTTTTAATTTTCTATTTTACCCATACATGTATATCCTACAAGCCTGTATGTACTTATGAAACATGTACATGTATATCCTGCTAACTGACGTACCAATATCAGACATGAAAAGGGTATTGTGCCATATTTCTATAATATATGTTAAAAGTTCATATTTCTTGCATGGCTCTAAAAGTTATTGATGCCGATAACTATCTACTATTGTGTTTCAGAACACAAAGGAAACTGACAATGTCAATGGAAACGCCCTAAAAATGCCAGTCACAAAGAAAAAAAAATCATAATTCCATGCAGTAAACCCCACAATCTCATCATGCTCCAATTGCTTCTTTCATTGTGCTCATGAACTTTACCTATACATTCCCTATATTTCAAATGGTAGAATTGCAACAAGATCTTGTTGCCATTTCCATGTGGACTGCTCGAAAAAAATATGTTGCACAGTAAACATAAAACAGCCATTAAAGCAAAGACACTTAAATTTTGTTATCGGTCTAAAATGAAAAAAAATAATATGAGATGCAATTTATGTACATTACTTGATTTAGATCCTACTAATACTACAAGATAATAAAATGAAATTAAGGGACACTGGTCCATTGTTTAAAATAAAAATAAAACAAACACTTCAAGACAGGTCATAACAGTCAAAAGACATGAATAGGTTATGTTTTTGGAATACAATTCAACAGCATTACAATTATAAATTACAGACAAGCTAAACAGATGAACACATACCACTATGATGCAACATGATTATAGTTTATCAACCATACAGGTCAAAACACAACAACAGAATAGAATGATTAGACCCGGTCATAATTTTGTTTGTATCTCTATTGAATAAGACTGAAATAACTCAATCTGCATTGGGAGAATGGCGACAAAAATATTCAGAAACTAATATAGTTCACCCTTCTTTCTTTCATTTTCTCTTTCCTCTTTCTTGGTCATGAAAAATTAATGGGGGGGGGGGCAGCAAGCACCCCATCAATGTATCTGTACGTCACTGCTTAATGTTAAAAAAAGGAATGATTAAAGAAAGGGATTGGAAACATTTTAACTCCCAACAAATCAGAACTATAAAAATCAGAAACTATCCTCAAATAGGTAGCCCAACTAGTGACCATGCAGAACACAATTTTCTAAAAAATGAAATGTGAAATAATAACATTTAATTAGAGAATCTATTCCAAATTAAATCTAATGGAAAAATCATGCAACAAAGTTAAGAAAATCATTCACAATCCTTAAACCAATTCCAAAATCCTTATAATACCCATTTTATCTCAAGATTTATGAAGAGATTTCCACCTTTTTAATGATCTAAGGAAAGCTGCAAGGAAATCTTAGGCAATCAATTGCAAATTTGACATTTTTTTATAGATAAATTTCATCTGCAGGTCTAGCACAATTGTGAAGCATGAAAATGACTGGTCATAAAGAAAACTGCACATTTCCAATTGATAGTGAGGCAGATGTTTCATTTGGGACCTACATGTATAATTGACTTGTAATTGATTGCAAGTTTCTTGCAACAGTCCCTCAGAGGATCCTGGATAAATGATTTTATTATCAATCAATCAATCACTTTCTTGATCTCATTCTAGACAATATTAATGAGAATACAAGACAACCTCTTCTACACAACAAGGCTAACATATATATCATGTGACCTTCAGGTTCAATCTTTTATCAACTATGTATAGGCCACTTGGTCTTATCTCTTCAAGCACTTTGTCTTCTAGCCACTCATCTTGGTCCGATGTTCATAGTAGACCTTTTGCCTTTTTCATCCCACTTGAACTATTGGACTACACCAATGGGCATTAGACCAACTTGTATTAAACATTACACCAATCAACTACATGTATAAGCCAAATGATGCACCAACATAATACTAGAAAATCAGCAATTTAGAGGTACATTGTACATGTATCTAAGCAGTATTTCTGGGCCCCCTCTTTCAAAGAGTTACGATTGATTAAATCAATGTCATGTATGGAAATCCATCCACACCATAATTTTTTCTACGGGAAATTAGCTCAATCTCCTTAATAAACAAAGAGAATGATGAATGTATGAATATACATCATACAATATAATTTTATATAGAAAACTATTTGAATTTTTTTTTAGATGTTGACGTTGCTGGCCGTCCATAGTTCAGTTCAGTTCAGTTCAGTTCATTTTATTTGTCTTCCAACTTTGAGTTTGAATATATGACAAACATACAAGTGTGTATGAAACAATGAGCAGAGTACATGATAAAACATATGATACAGGTATACATAAAACAGAGTATGCAGAAAACATTGTTTTTAAATACATTATACAGCTTAAGACAGAAAAGATATCATTTTAAAGGAAGGCGAGGAGACCTAAGTTGTGGTTAATTGGATCAATCATAACTCTTTTTAAGACGGGGCCTTGATTATTAATTTGGGAAGGTACATATACATGTATTTCCACCTCTGATTACCCTTTAACTAAACTACATAACCACATTGCATGCAGCATCACATGATCTCGAAGCATTTCACCAGACACTGGGATTGAACTTCACATGTATATACAGGCAGGAAGCACTAACTACACAATGCAGGTACCATCATTTAACTTTGATCTATTATACAGTGAAACCTACTTTCTGGAACAATGCAACCATTCTGTATCAACATTCTTTGATTCTTTAATTACTACTATTTGATACATTCAGATAAATTTCTTCAAAGGACCTTACCTGAAGGATGTAAAGAAATCTTTCTCTACATGTACTTCACTATAATGAACAGTGTAGTTGTACATATACCAGAATGCAAAGAAGTAAAATATAAACCCTTTGCACTTATCCAGGCTATTGAAAGTATACCCTTCCCCCCCCCCCCTGATTTTTGGCAAATTTGATACCCTTTTTACTGTACATACGCAACTATGCACATACAACACCCATCCATAAAAAAATCAATTCTTTTTACATGCTTTTATGTACAAGCGTGCATGTACATGTATAATGTTATCAGTCAGACGGTAGGTCCCAAGAAAGAGGCTTCTTTCATCCAAGTGATATTCATGACTTGAGATGTTTTGCATATTTAATGAGCTTGATGCGGACCAAAACACCTCTTTTCATTCTGTCATTGCTCTAATTGTGCATCGAATTTCATGAATTTGGTATCATCGTGAAGAAGAAGAATCATTCTCTTAGGTCATGTGTTTGAATTTATTCAAAGATTTTGTAATATAGGTTAAAATTTTGATCTAAAATATGCTACAAAATAATTATTTTCACCTGACAAAAGCTGCTTTTTTCGCACTTTATTTTTGTTTGAGCCCAAATGATTTTTAAATCATGATAAAGCTGAATATGTATGCTTTAAAATGGTATAGATTTCAAAATAAGAATTGGTTTAATCGGGTCAAGATCACACTTTTCATTGGCCAAGTACATAAAGCAGCTTGAAAACAAGAATACTGCACTCTGATTGGTCAAAGAGACCACACACTGGCAAATTCCAACGGTTCCAGTGCCTGGGTTCATGGGAAGGTCACACTTCCCATGTGGTAATCTCCTCAAATACCCCGCGCCTGTTGTTCTGTGAACCTTATCCAGCCAATCAGAACTCTGGATTTCATGCAAGTACAAAATTTCAGAAATCTCGTCTTGTACCTTGGTGGGAAAAGTGTGATCTTGACCCGATTAAAAGGTGCCGCATATCAAGAGTGGCATTGTGAGAAAGTACAGAAGTTCAGCTTTATGGTGATATAGATATCATTGAGGCTCAAGATAAAAAGTTTTGCACAATTTGCAAAAGAAAACAGAGGAAGAAAATTCAGTTTTGTGGCACATTTTCAGGCCAGAAATTTACTTATTTAACAAAATATTGTATACAAAATAAATGACCAATATGAAAGAGTAACATTTACTCTATCTGATGGTGCAATTATATTTCATTTAACATGAGGTTAAAACAGGTAAATTCTTAGAGAAAGAAAATCTCACGAATCACGAGATTTTGCAAGAAGGAGGATTAAGCCACGAGATGATTTGGATGAATCTGGCCTTTTTGCTCATTAGCATAGGGACCTGCGGTCTGACTGTTATCTTGTAACTGCAGTGCCCATCCTACCCCTACTCACTGCCGATTTTTTTATGATCTAAATTTAACTTCCAATTGCTTGCAAATTTCTTTCATCTTAGCCTTCAAAAACACTTCCCAGGGTCTTATTTAAAGAAAAAATTTAAAAGATTCAGGTTCAAAATTATTGGCCCTAATTCACAAAGGTGGTTTTTACAACCATCGGTTAAACCCATGGTTTATGCAGATTTCCTATATAAATTATGCTTGTTTCTTGCATATGATGAAAACTGTCCAATGCTGATGCGCACTTTTGACCAATTGATGCCTGTTGCCATGGTTAAGTCAGGGACTCGATTTTAAGGCGCGCGAGAGCGATCGCGCGCTACATGCGCGCCTTAATCCATTTTTGGTAGCGCGATTAATAGCGCGCCTCGCGATAGCTGACCTGCGCGAAAATGCCTAAAGTCGCCCTCGAAATCACCCAAAATCATGCTTTCGGGGGCGACATAAAATCTGAATGTCGCCCCCGAAATTATTGCCGAGTGATAACAACTCAACGGCCCACTAGTGCCATATGCTCGAGCTCCGCTTACCATTTAAAAACCATCCAAAATCCACACTCAAAATCACGAATAAGCCTTAAAAGTAGCGAGTAGCGCAGTTTCAAATTCCGAAGTTGCGTTATTTTTTCTGTACCACGTATTTCCATACACATGGTACCAGGTATGGAAAAAAAAATCAACGCAACGGTCGGGAAAGAGTTGCATGTATAGGGGTCCATTATGACTACCACCGTGTGCCATTTCGAATGCACATGTTTCCCCTACAGATATCACAATTCTGTGATAAAATAATTCGAATTACACAGGAAATAAATCCCAGAGTCTAGTAACCTAGCATTGGTGAGTTGTCATTCGGCTTTGCTTTTCAAAACGGCTTATTAACTTCCAAAATAAGTTATCTAATTTATCAATTATAACTAAAAAATCATTTGTTTTCTTTTTCTAGGGGATGAGGTATTATATCAGACAATAAATCATCAAACAAAGCTCCATCTTTTTTACAAGGACGGCGGCAGGCTCACGCATTGGCGCTTTTACTAGCTAGCCAGTTGGAGCTCTGTCTCTCTGCCAGAGCTCTGGGGGACAATTCGCTCAGTAAAGGCCTCAATGATGGTGATTTTCTGTTTCAGACAGAGTTTACATTTCAGGAATATTTTTCAAAACTGCCAATAAAGTTTGATGATTTCTTCATTGTCATGTATATTTAAGTTCTTAATGAATACATTCTCACCAAATTTAGACTCCCCCATAGAGAAATTAAATTTTCATGGAGATCTGCGTTTTCAAAGAACTTTAGCCAAGTTAGGGTAAGTGGGCCTTTATTACATGTACATGGCTGACTAGGATATTGTACTGGAATAAATGGAGTAGAAATTAGATATTGAATTCATTTATATCCAAGTCCAACTCACAGTCACACACACACGCACACACCAACCCATCCACACACACCCACATCCAAGATTCTAAACATGATAAATAACTTTAAAAATCATACAATATTAAACAAAAAGTAATAATTCCTTAATAAGTGAACAGGTATTCCTCAAAATACAAAAAAGTAGCATTTAAAAATAGCCCCCGAAATTTGACAAAAAAATTAAAATGGAGCCCCCGAAAAAAAAAAAAAATTGTCAGTGACTTAACTTTTAGCCAAAGTCAAAACCTAACTAAAACAGGTTTTACAACACACAATCTAATTACAATACATTGTAAAACAATTATAAATACTTCCTTTGGTTGTTGATTGTAATTTTATAGTACATACATTTCCTCCATCCATTTTGTTAATTGGGCAAAAAGCTCCCCTTGTATGTTGAAGAAGAGCTTTTTGAAGTGCTCCTCTACCGCTCTCCTTAAAAGTTCTAGGAGAGCTTTTTATTGCTCCCCTTATAATTATAAAACCGAGTCCCTGTTAAGTACGCTATATTATTCATAAGCTCACTGTTTGAAGAGTGGACTCATTAATTCAAAACAGTGGACTCATGAATAAAATAGCGTAGATAATCACGGCAATAGGCGTCAATTTGGCGCATATTTTTAATATAAGCGTAATTTATACAGGAAATCTGCATAAACCAAGGGTTCAACCGATGGTTTTAAAAACCATCTTTGTGAATTCGATCCACTGAGATTTATGCAAAATTTTGTGCATTCACTGACTTTTCATCGAATTTGCCCACAAAATGGTCTTGTGAAACACTACCCAATTCATCACCTCTCATGATTGGTTGTAATGTAAAGGTTTCACTGTACAATGACTTATGATGGTTCATACTCGATGCTTACCTGCCTATGCGATTAGGACTGTTCATAGGACTGGGAAATGGATGGAGTAGTAAAAATGATCAAGATTATATTCATGGAGGCATGATATCATAAAGACTTATGCATGTCATGATGCATTAGACTAGAATTAATTATGTAGGGCTAGAATTGACAAGCTATAAATAGACATAGCATGATGATTAATAAAGGTTGGCACTTGAAATATGGATAACATACATGTACCTCCACCTGTCAACAAGCTACAATGTTCAAATTTCAGATACACTTTATACATGTATCTCCAAATGAATATCTCTGTTGTTACTATCAAAACAATGAAAAACACACACACTCACACAAATGACAGAAAAGTATGTGCTTCTGTACAGTTATCATACATAGGTCCCTATGCATTTTTTTTCTGACAAAGGGTGGGGGGTCATTTACACACACAAAAATAATTTCAAGAAAAGGGATATGGTTATCAAAAGACACAATTTTCATCCACATTCATGAAGATGTGTTGACAATGGTAAAAACAGACTTTGAATAATATAATCGTAACATGTAACATGAACATGTCTTATATGGAATAGTGGATGTTGATAGTCATAAATTTGTGTACAAAGTAACAGTAAACATTTCAAGAAGCAAATTGTCAGTGATCTTGCATGACAAAGAGCAAGTTTATCAGTGAACAAATTTAACGACAGGTTGCTTCATGAAATGCCCATCTGGTTACTTCCTTACCACAAAGGAGTAGCTTGATTCAGATCTTCACTGTAACATTTATTTTGATAAAGGATTCTAAATTACACATCTTTTTAATAAATATTGTGATGGATAAGTTGAATGATTGTTTCATAGTATTTTTTTTCAACATTGTACTTATATTACTTTATATCTTGAAATACAGAAATTTGTTTCAAACATATTTACTAGAGTGACTCTTTCACCTCCTGTTACCTCGGTGCTCAAGTTCTCATTTAGAATGGATACATGTTGTCCTTTAATTTTCAAATTAAATTTAATGGCAGATAACCCCCCCCCCAACATTTTTTTAGAATGAATCTTTAACACGAAAATGTGGTGCTGTGAAGTTCCATGACTTTTTTTTCAAAATGTCTTGGACTTTAATTGTATTTCAGAGAGAAGATCCTTTGATTGTAAAAGAAAATTTTGGAGTGGGTTGATATTTTATGCACTTAAAAACAAGAGTGAGGACTTTAAACAAATACAAGCTTTTATCAGAAGCCAACAGAGACTATGCCGGATCGGTGCCACATGTTCAAATTTCTTTTTTTGTACTAAGCACTTTGCAGTTGAATTTCATATGTATGCACTGCAATGTAAAAAGCTGATTGTTACTTCTTTGCAAAATGACTTGAGTTAGAAATGGTTATCAATTCGTGTAGGAAATAGATGCAGACACAGAAAGTGTCACAAAAACAGGTGTTACATAACTGCAGGGAAACAGGTAATTCCATAAGGTTGGGTAAAAAATTACAAGACGTCCATGTAACATAGGTATCAATTCTATTTCAAAGTGAAGATTAATTTAGATGTGGCCATGATTTGATGTTTCAATGTGAGGAAGGTCTCCAACCACAAAAATTCAATTTCATCTATAAATCTTTTCTGGATTTGTTGTAGTTAAAATAAACCTTTTATCAACGTAACATGGACATCACATTCATATGTCACTGGCAACCACCGTCACGCTTAATTAGTAAACCTAAGTGGACTTCAGTTTTTTGGTGAAGTTATCATTCGAAGATATTTGCCAAGTTTAACTGAGACATGATTTTTTTTGTTCTGGTAAAACTGGACCAAATCTCATGGAATTACCCATACAAAAAAACTTCCATAAAATAAAAATATATGATCAGCACACCTTGAACAAAGGATTTGACCCTACTTATGACCGTAAATACCCCGTCTTAACAAATTAAACAGATAAGTATAGATAGGATTGATAATGAAAGAACATTGTATCAACAAGTGTTGATTAACTGCAAATCTTCTCTATGAAAACTCAGAGAATGGAATATCAGCTAACCTTATCTAAAGAATGTATACACAACAATTCAGTCATAAATACAATCACTTTCGGGAAGTATCAACCTGCTGTAGAATGACTAAAGCATTTTCCATAGACCCCAGTCCTCAAAATATAAGATGGCCTGGGGGGTGTTTCACAAAGATTTAAGTATGACTTTAGTCGCATTTAAATGCCGACATGTACATGATATGCAACGTGCAATCTTATTGATAGACACGCAACAGTGCGCGTCCTCATGACACGATCTGACCAATGCGGTCAATCCTTTCATACCGTACGCAACTCGGTATGTAAGTGGGACTCTAAAGCTTACTAAAATTTTTGTGAAACACCCCCCTGGTCTCCAACATGTTAAAAAGTTAGCTAGAAAAGAAATTTGACATGAAACGAATGTCAAACTGTCAGATGGATTAATGCAGGGGAGATACCAGCAGAGATTGTAATTTTCAAAGTGTAAATACCTGTTCTTGATAAAGAATGTGTTGATAGTAGCTCCAACAAGCATAATGATAGAGAGATAGAGCTTGAACTGTTCATACTCCTCCTTGTAAGCAAACCTGATCAAAATCAAATGGAAGTGGTAAAAGAGAATAAGAAAGGGAATAATAAGTTAAAACAATACAGTATAATCAATCAGGCAGGAATGTTGAAAGAATTTCAGAAAAGTTTTTATTAACATCTGTTAGGTTTGTGACAAATAAAGGCAACTCTGAAATGTGTTTTGTGAACAACAAATATACATGTATAAATTCAATAATCAAGAATAATTCAAATAACCACACAAACAAAACAAGGGATCTGTGAAGCTGCAATTTTACTCCGACTGTAGTTTACTTTATTCTCCCACTGCACTCAATGTGATGTATTCTTGTGACCTCAACAATCTAGAAAGACTATACTCTACACAGTTGACTGTTGTAAACAGAAGAATAATCATTCATTTCATTGATAATATGTACCTGTTTTTAAATTTCATGTAGGGCCTCTGGTTTGATTTGGTGAACAAATATCAACATTATAATTATGTGCAAGTAAGTATTTGAATAAACATCCAAAGCATTTCATAAGTAAGTTCAATGAGGTAATCTATTTAGTATATCATCAGAACACTACTCGAAAAGAAAAACAATTAAAATTCTTACCTGTCTTTTTTACTCAAGATGGAGACACTGACTGGTCCAAGTGTGGTACTCAAGAAGAAGCTAGAATAAAGTGAAATATAAGCATAATAACTGTATTCCAATGTGCATCAAGTGGTAAAGGATGGGGGACAAACAAATCATTGTTGAAGAACTTAACACCAGGGGAAAAATTAAATGGGGGCTGTGGGAGATATAGCCCCGAAAATGCTCAAAAAAGCACTGGAAACTAAAAAAGAGGGGACCTGGAAATCCCGATCCACTTCAATAATAAAGCTGTAAATCCAATGTTGCAGATTTAGGCAATAGGTTGTAAAAAGTAGCCCCAGAAAAAAACAAAAAAAAAACAATACCATTATTCAAAATAAGCATTCAAATGTTAGATTTATATGAGTAATGTCCAAAACTAGGCTATTGATAATCACAACCTAATGCAAATACAATTTTATCTATCATTAGTATAATTTTTCAATTCAATGCTATTGTTGTATTTTCCACTTTCAATTTTTCAAATTTACAATGATACAATTAGCATAGCATAATATAATAACACTTCATATAGTATGTATAAAGATCAATAGTAAAAAAAAAAATGTCAGAACAAAATCAGAATCGAAAAGGAGAAAGTACAAACCAAAAAGCAGAGCTTGTTTGAATAAAAAAGAATCAAGAGTATGGTCTTTGAGATGGTGAGTGCAACACAAAAGGAGTAGTATAGTTCTATTTTTTTTTAATGATAACAATTACTGTAAAAAAAAACATCCATAATGAAGATCTGATTGCAGATGTATGAATCCAATGTTTTCTCCTGGCTTAGGATGCACTTACTAGAAAAACAATCAAAGAAAAGTTTCCAAACAAACCACAGTATATACATTCCTGAATGCAATCAAGGTTATGGCTATAGGGACTCCTTTGGCTGGCCTTAATGTCCAGCTCATTCTCAATGGCCTGGAAAAATGTTTTGCACCTAATTTTGCACCTAACTTAACCAATTCAAGCTGGAGTATGGGACTATGTCCTATAGAAAATTTGCCTTATCCTGAGTATGAGGTATGACAAATAAAAGGCCTAAACCTGTCTTACTTGTTGGACCTTGGCAGAGTATCCAGGACTTCACTGCAATTCTTTTTCCTGTCTTCAACCAATTTCTTTAGCTCATTACACTTAGCCTTCTCTTCTCCACTTAGACCTTGGCTTTTCCTTAGAAATAACAACAAATAAAAATAGGGATACAAATGTAAGTTAAAGCAGTTCACTTCAGCTTGCAGAATCATTTCATTCCATATTATTTCCAAGGACTGAATATCAAACAAAAACTACATTCAGAAAAATAACTCACAGATTCCAACACAAATAGCAGGCTTTCTCTTAAAGGAAATTTATTTTTACTGGCATCTCGGGATGATAAGGATTACTGAAGATATAAAATCAATAACAAAATATAAAGAAAAACAATACATCAAATCAAAAGAATATTTTTTTCATCATAAAAGAGAAAAGGGGAGAAAATTTGTTTGAATATGAATTCAGTTGTCTTACTCTTTAATTCCATCTCCAATCTCCTTATATCTCTTCTTTTGATGGCCAACTAAAGTAGCACATTTTTTCTGCATCGACTGAACTTCCTCTAATTTCTCCTTGTACTTCTTATGAAGTTCCTGCAACAAAAAAGTAAAAGTACATGTAATAGTTTTCCTTGCTTTCATTAAAGGGGAATGAAACCTTAGGAACAAGTGGGCTTGAGTGGAAACAGAAAAATCAAAGAATAAGATCAAAGAAAGTTAAAGAAAAATCAGACAAATAATGAGAAAGCTATGAGCATTTGAATATTGCAATCACTAATGCTATGGAGATCCTCCTACTGGCAATGCAACAAAGATGTGTAATGTCACATGTGAACAACTCTCCCTTTGATGGACTATAAAATACCCCCCAAAATGTTTTTGCTTTTCCTTATGGTGATACAAACTCTTCATCAATAATGCATTCTTTGAAAATCTGTATTACATGACCTCCTGTAAAAATAATACATGATCTACTGATAGCTGTGATAAAAGAGGCTGTTAAATGAGGCTTTGTTAAATGACATTAAATCTAACCAATGTCTAACTGCTACAAATTTTTTCGTAAATAAAATGTTTACTCTCAAGATTCAGTGGGTGATTTCAAATTCGGTGTTTGGTGTTGAGAGCTTGAAAAGGCTGCTGAACCGAGCTCCAACATCGAGCTCGGTTCAGAAGAACGATACCGATCCCATTATTGATAGCCTATGACGTCACTGCGCTGCATTGCTGATCATCTCAACTTTCCTCGAGAACTTCTCGTCGACGAAAGTGAAATCGGGGAAATTACAGTAAAATCTCAGCGTACAGAATGCAAAGGCTGAAATTACGTCAAGAATCCGTAAGAGTAAATATAGTTGTCCAATAAAATGTATGACTCTAATGATTTGCACTCATCTTATCTGTAAAAATCTAATTTCACAGGGATGTTTCATCCTGTTCGTGGGCTTCAAATCATCAACACAACACTTTTCCTACAGCTCACGATTCCCATAGGCGCGCGTGTATTAGCTGTGTTGGTGCTCGACTCGGCCCTGCTCAACAGCTGACTTTATTTTGTGATCGTATCTATTCAAGTTACCACTTTTATCGCAGAAGATGGACTTTCTTATATTCCATTAAAACTCAAATTTTTCAACCAAGGATAAAATTCCATGTATATGCTCGATTTTGTTAAAGTTTTTCACCTTTTCTCGCTGGTCATAAGTAGCGAACCAATGAATGGTCCGGTGCTCTTCATCACAATTCTATGAAGCTCAGCCGCCAAAGCTGGCGGGGTGGGATTCAGCCACACCACAAAGTCAAAGAAATTGAAGCATATTAATTATTAGACCAAAAGCTTCAGTCTCTGTATTTTGGTTGTTCCGCTGAACTGTGTTGGCTCACTCACCAATACATGAATGGGATTATAGTAAAATGTCAGAAATTGTTGAATAAATCCCCAGAAACGACGGTTACTAATTATTACGACTTAAAACTAAACTCTACACCATGAAAAATCAATATAAAAAAAAGATATATATTTACTAAAAAGGGCAGAGCCTAAACTGCCAAGCTTCACTCTCTCTCTCACACGCAAACCGTGCTGTCGCCAAGCAAAAGACAATGTAATTAAGATGGCGACGTAAACACGGTGGCCAAGTTCTTCTCGTCTTCTCGTCTTTTCATAAAATTTTTCTCGTTTTTTGAAAGAATTTTTGTTTTAAAATGAAATCAATATCGTAGAAATGTCGGAAATGAAGTTGTATCCCATGTACATGATTTAGGGCTAGAAGCCTAGATCTTTGAGAAGGAAAGTAGAAATCTCGGGGGCGAAAGTTTCAGGATTTTGGGCGGTGCGTGTAGATGTATGGGAAGCAATTCCAGGCACCGTTGAGAGTAAAGCATACGTTAGTAAATGATTTTTACTCTCTAGGAGCCTCCAGGCTAGATACAACTGACAACAATAGTGACTAGTGTTGTCAATACTCACATGACTGAGTCACACCCATGGCTACATCTCAGCCGCTGACTACAGAATAATTGAAGGCACGGCGCATTCAACAAATAACGTTACTTTATGAAAAATGAATACGAGGACTTACAGAATGAAGTCCTCCTACGAAACTTACCAAACGATGTGAAGTCAATTCCTCATAATTTTATGAATATCCCTCAAAATGCGACATTTAAGCGTTGATTTTTCTTCTCGTTGACAAAATACGAAAGCCACCTTTCTAGCTCTCAAATTTTTCGTCTAATTAGCGAAAGAGGGAGCGCGATTTATCTTCATATCAAAGACACTACAATTGAAAGACTAGACACAAAAATTATCTTACACGTAAATCGATGCAAAGCGTTACGCGAAGTCGGCAAAGTGTTCAATCTTTTTACTGTAAAGACTTTGGTGGAACGTTGATTGACAAACGAACGGTAGCACTTGCGGGGCTTCGTATAAGGTACATAGAATTTTCTATATTTTTTGTTTAATTTGTCATCGTTTTGAATATTTTCCAAAAAGTATTATCGTCAGCAAAAATAATAAAAAAGTATGTTTTTTAAGTTATTGCATTTATTGGGGTCTCTATTTTATCAAACAATTATTGGAATTGCGCATACAATGAATCATGAATCTAGTTTACAAAATACCACCAAGCTGAATTAAGGTTGTGAACTGTATTAGCACCACCAACGACCTTCCTTTTATTTCCGTGGAAGAGACGTGCGAAGCCACTTTCCAGGCGGAGGTTAGCGATTTTGCTCTTTTTTGTGTCCTTTTTAAATTAAAAAAATATGTAAAAAATTGAAAATGGAATGCTTTCTACCAGAAAAAGCCCTGGTGTGGTGAGTAGCGGAATGGGTTTCGGCTAACATCATTCACGTTATGAAGCGATGTTAACGACAACTCTAAAATCCACTACAAAAACACGTTGGTTGTGCGAGGTTCGTATAGCATATACTAACATCGCAATAGTGTGAGTGGACTGAGTCATGACTCAACAGCCAACAGGGCATTACCTGTCGGCTAAGTTAACGACTAAACAAGTTAGTATAGTTACTATAGATAGATCATGGAGCTATTAAGAGGAGAACCATCTTCCAAATCCTCTGTTAATCCTTTGTTATCGCTTCCTTCGGGCGAAGGAACAATATCTAACATCAATCGGCGAGCCGCCAGGCAAAAGTTAGAGCCCGCTTACATAACGCGATAAGCCCCCTCGTAAAATCTGAGGTCAGAGATTTTTTGAAGGACCCTACGAGGCACCGCCGTAAACGACGTTCTCCCACATAACTTCTCTCTGAGCTCAGTTTTTTTCAAAATTGAAACACGACTTGCTGTTCTTCTAACATCCATATCTCTTCGTACGGATTCCTGATGTACGTCTTTTATGTATGGTTGAACTTCTGAGATGATCCCCTTTGCATACATACCAAATACGTCACAATCTGATTTGACTCAACAAAATTACAAACGGAGGAAGTTGGAGATTGGTCATTTTAGGTATGTCTGTCTTTCTTACGTAGTTAAATCTTTCCCTGCTCGTACATGTTTTAGAAATTATAATATGGTGAAAAAGCATACTTTGAGCTTTATTTTTATACAAAATTCATTTGCGTGTTTACAATGGTCTTGATAATATAACGACGAATCTGCGGGGCATTTCTCTGGTGATTGTCGCATCGTAGAGTACCCTTCGGTGCCCCACGTACCATACTCCTATTTGTGTAAGTTGAAAGTGAGTGTAATGAATGACGGGAGCTCCGTGCTCGCTCCGCTCTTGTCTCTGGATCGTTTTTGGAAAATAGCAGGGGCCGCGGAGCGAATAAATTTAATTTACAAACCAGTAAAAAGGAGAACAAAGTACAAAAAATTGTTATTCTACATAATAAAGAACTTAAAAATAACATGTTTGGGACCACAAAGAAGTATACCCAGTTCTGTGTCAGGACAATTCATTTTAAGTTACAAAGTCATTTGGAAAAATTTACAAGCGAAATTTTACAATTTTTAGTACAAAATATAATTATGATTTTAAAAATATTATAGAGAACAAAATAAAAGATGATTACAACTATTGAATTCATATTTTTAGTTTAATCTAAAGGAAAAAAAAGAAAGCTTCCAAAATATAAAGTTTCCGGACACCCGACCCCCCCCCCCTCATTTCTAAAACATTCTATTTCTATTCTAAATATATTTAGAAACACGAAATATGATTTTTGTTAGGTTATGGGATTTTTTGTTTGTTTTAAGATTGTACTTTTTTTCTTTCTTTCTTTCATATCCTTTTTTCTTCATCATTCTATCCTTCCTCTTTGCCCCTTTTTTATTCCATCTATCTTTATTCCCTATCTTTCTTTCCTGATCTTCTCTTTCTGTTCATTTTTCTTTCTTTCCTTCTTTGTCTTACTCTCCTTCCTTTTTTCCCTTCATTTTTTCTTTCCTTAAACTTTTCTTTGCTTCCTTCTCCCTTTTCTTTTCGTTCTTTCTCTCCTTCCATTATTTTCTCTATATTTATTCTCTCCTCCCTTTATTTTTTCCTCCCTCTCTTTCATCCTTTCTTTTATTCTTCCTTCTACTTTGTGTCCTTTTTTCTTTCTTTCCCTCCCTCCCTTCCTTCCTGTTTTTCTTCTTTCTTTATTTCTTTCTTTCAAAGAATGAAGGAAACATTTTTCTTTTATTCGTTCTTTCTTTCCTCCTCCTTTTTTCTTGCTTCTTTTTTTCTTTTCTCTCCCTTATGTTTTCTTTCACACATCTTCCCTTCTTTCTTTTCTTTTTCTTCCTTCATAATTCATTTCAAAGAATGACGGAAACGTTTTTTATTTTTATTCTATCTTTCATCATTTTATTCTAACATTCCTTTTTTTTAAATATATTTTCCTTCATTTTCCCCTTCATTTTTTATTTTCTTTCCGTTCTCAATTCAACTCTTTTCTTTCGCCTTTTCATTCCCTCCTTCATTCTTTCGTTCACCCCCCCCCTTCCAATTCTGTACATTTTTTCCCAAGTCGAACACTGTGTAGCCATAGAGCTATTAACAGCTCCACGGTGTAGCCTCCTTTGTTGATCTTTTTTTTAAAGACCTGGCTCGGCCCGGTCGATCCGCTCATGCAGCGTGCTTTGTCGATTGTCCCATATTTCTTTTTGTGAAATCTGGTCACCCTGCATTCAACCCCATTTTCGTCTTCGAAATCGTGCGCCGCCATGTTTGCATAAAATTTGTGAAGCCGATGTGAAATGCATTATGGGTGAAAACGCTACTGCGCAAGCGCAAACCCGAGCTGTCGACCGCGTCGATCAACTTTCCTTATCTGATTTACGAGCGGCCTGTGTAATGCGCCGTGAGGGACCCTGATGAGAGGGATTAGCGGTGCCGCGCATGGGGCAAAGCGTTTGGGAGAGTCAGATCTCCTTCTGTTAATAGCTCTATGGATAGATCTACTAATCTTAAAGGAGAATGAAACTCTTGAAACCAGCTGAATCCATATCAAAGAGAAAAATCAAAGAAACATACTGTTGAAAGTTTGAGGAAGATTGAATGAATAATAATAAAGTTATGAGCATTTGAATATTGAGATCACTAATGCCATGTAGATCCTCCCATTGGCAATGAGACCAAGATCTGTGATGTCACACACATACAACTTCCTCATTACTTTAGTACTTATTTCACTTATATTCTCACTTTTATAGAGTCTATCACAAGGTGAGGTGTTCTCTTTATGAGAGGACAAGTACAGAGGTTTCACAACATTATATCATTGATGACTCGTTTGTCATATGATAAGAATGAGCAAAAAGAGATGTTTTGGGGTATATTTTCAGTGTCCAAAAGGGAAGAGTTGTTCATCTGTGACATCATAGATCTTGGTCGCATTGCCAATGGGAGGATCTCCATAGCATTAGTGATCTCGACATTCAAATGCTCATAACTCTTCTATTGCTAGTCCTATTGTACTCAAACTTTTGTTGATCTTATTCTTGAATTTTTCTGCTTTCACAAAGGCTAACTTGCTCCAAGAGTTTCATTCTCCTTTAATGATCAATTGCACACATGCACCTGTGGCTGTGCACACACACACGACATGACATTCGGCACAGCCATGTCATGACAGCATAACATGATAGGCCCCCAGACCAGCTACAGGTGGCCCGCTGAAGTTCAATACTGACAATAGGGCCCGCGGGGATCGATCTATGGCCCAGGGGCCTGTTGCATGAAAGGGTCTTTCGTAGAACCATTCTACGTAAGAACGAGATATCGCTCAACTGTTTCACAAAGCCGATTTGGGCGATACGAAGAATGGTCCTTGGAAAGACACCTCCAGACATGTCCTACGTAGGCATGATCTTCTTTGCACACTGCCCGCCACCGTTGGCATTGAGAGAAAATGCATTTACGGCAAGCCACACTGACATATCACCTCTAAACATTTTTTTGGTTGCACTCTGATGCATTTTATCTGGGATGGCACCAAGTTATTTTTTATATGGGGGCTAGTTGTCATCAATTTCAGGTCGTCTTTTTGCACGGCAGGACGTCCAAAAACGGATGCCATTTTAACTTCTCCGGGGTAGGCTACATGTATTATTCCCGGGGGTAATGTATAGGGCCAAATATTTTTTTTAATATGTTCTTCTATTCTCCCTCCGTCTTATCCCCACCCCTTTTCTATTTAAAAAATAAACTTGAAATACTTGAAATGGGCGGCACTATATCTCTTTAGCCGACCCCTCATGCTTTCTCATAGATAAACAACAAATTTCTTTAAAAGAAATTATGTAAGGTAAAAAACGTGTTCAATAACATTCAGCAAAAAAAAAAAACATGACAAGCAAAACTACTAAGATGTTAAACATGCTAAATCATTTATTTATTTTAATTTTATTTTAATTATAATTTTTTTTTTTTGCTGAGATTTATTTTAATCAATAAAAATTAATTGTTGGATTTGAAACAGTGAAACAAAACAAAAAACCTGCAGCTAATATTGAATTTAAGATACAGATTAAGCTTATAGCTTACGAATCCATCACAATCATTACAAATGAAGATAAGTTCATTAAAGAAAAGATTATGGAAAGTCCATACGAAGAGGCGCATTTTAAATCTTAGGGTAGGACCCTTTTGGCCCTGATGTCATAGCATATAGTCTCTATACTCCTTAACTTTGAAATGTTGAACATATATATTTTTTATGTTATTTCTTAAACCTTATATTCTTATATAAACTTCCATAAATTAAGTGATCATCTTTAAATATGACCAGCGTTTATGATCGTTGTCATATTTAGCATTATTTCTGTAAAAGTATTTTTCCATTGCGGATTGATTCACACCTTTTTCTATGTTTTAATTATTATTGCAAAGTACTACTTTATCCACTTGGACATGTTTGCAGCAATTTTCATATTTTAATTTTCTTCTGTTACTCATCATGCAACTGAGGTATGTTTATACTCTAAACACTCACATTTGTATTTCTTGCGTTATATCTGACAAATAAAATAAATAAATTAGATTTTTCACACGCAGCCTCTCATATTTTTCTTTTTAGTCTTATACAATCAGACACTTTTGATTTTGTTTACTCCATTCAAACCCTATATTTACCTCAACAAATAACATATTAACGCATAATTTGCAAAATTATCATTATATACAACAAGTATTAATGTTGTAACCCGCACCCGTTGCGGTACGGGTTAACCTGCCGGTATGCCCCCGATCGCGGGTTGCGGGCCGGGCCGAGTTCATTCTCAAACCCGCAGACCGTCATGCGAAAAACAAGGGAGAAGTAACGACGCATAATAAAAACATTAACAATGAAAATTGAGTTAGGATCATGTGCTTCTTACGTGGCGGATTCTTTTAGAGACGTAGATATTTCCTTTAAAAAAAATGCTGGCGTATTTTTGTCTTGTGAACAGTGAACAGGACTGAGACAGTTCGACATAAATACATCAGTTGCTCTTTAGCTTTCGAAGAAGGAGCGCGCGCCACTGCAGCGCAGCACAGTCTAGTCAAAAGCAATCGCATAGGCCAATGAAACTCGATGTCGAGTTTCCCGTCCCATTTTTTCCAGCTCATAATGAGGATTTCATTATTCATTATTTTCCAGAAGATGAAAGTTTGACCTTTTGTAACCTTTGAACGCACTTTTATTCTGTGGAACTGTCTTGAAGCCAGGGAGCAAATCAATAAATTTTTTTCGGGGGTTCCATTTTCATTTTTTGGGTAATATTTCAGGGTCTCCATTTCTACCGTTTTGGAGGCTACTTTTTTCATTTCGGGGGCTCTTTTCAAATGCTACGTTTTTGTATTTTGAGGAATCCCTGTTCACTTATTAAATTAATTATTACTTATTGTTTAATATTGCATGAATTTAAAGTTATTTTTTTCATGCTTAGAATCTTGGATGTGGGTGTGTTTGTGTGGGTGTGACTATGAGTTGAACTTGGATATAAATGATTTCAATATCTAATTTCTACTCCATCTAATTCCAGTACTTGGCCATGTAATAAAGGCCCACATACCCTAACTTTTCCTGATGTTCTTTGAAAACGCAGATCTCCACGAAAATTGCATTTCTCTATGGGGGAGTCTAAATTTGGTGAGAATGAACTCATTAATAACTTAAATATACATGACAATGAAGAAATCATCTAACTTTATTGGCAGTTTTGAATAATATTCCCGAAATATAAACTCTGTCTGAAACATAAAATCACCATCATTTAGGCCTTTACAGAGCGAATTGTCCCCCAGAGCTCTGGCAGAGAGACAGAGCTCAGACTGGCTAGCTAGTACAAGCGCCAATGCGTACGTGCGTGAGCCTCCCGTCCGCCTTGTAAAACAGATTGAGTTTTGTTTGATGATTTTTTTGTCTGATATGCCGTATGGCAACTCACCAATGCGAGGTTACTAGACTATGGGATTTATTGAGGTAGCTCGACCAAACCTCGAGCGATGTTCGTGCAGGCTCCACTGCACTTCACTACCACTACATCGGGTAGGTAGAGCGTAGTGTAGCAGAAGTGAAGTTGAGTGGAGCCTGCACGAACATCGCTCGAGGTGTGGTTGAGCATGCAGTGTCATTCCATTCACAAGAAAAAAACAAGATAAGAATTACAGGTATTTACATGATATACAAGTAATTGTGACTGAAAAGCTTATATTAATGTTTTATATCAGTTCTGAATCTAGATCTATGTCAAAATAGTAAAATAATGAATTATTTTCAGAATTTGATTTTTAAACGCGGGCGGGCGACGGGAAACTGAACATCGAATTTGCTGGGCAGCCTGGGCTACATGTAGCTAGCGCGCGCTGAGCTGCGGCTCCGATCCGAGGAGTTAATTGCGCAATGCTTTCGATTACGAGATCAGAGCCGACCCATTTCGGGTAAAAAGTAACCCCCAAAAACATTTTCTCTCCGGAATAATAGGCGAATTTGCAAATTGTAAGTAAATTCACTCTAGGCTAGGTTAGTAGTTGGCATATATTTTCGTGATTTGAGCCTGTATAGTGTGGGGATTGCAGAAATAATTTTCATTTTTCAAAGATAAATTTACTTGCGGGTTAAAACCCGACGGGTCAGCGGGTCCCGCTTGCAAATTATTGGATTATACGGGACAGTACGGTTCGGGTTTTCACTTGCGGGTTACAACATTAACAAGTATTATATAAAAATACAGAATATTGAACTAATAAATGTCGAAATTACTTAGTTAAATCAATTTTTATGTCGGACAAGGGTCTCTTTCGTTGAAATATCAATAAAAGGTGTCTCTAAAAAGACACCGTGTTCTAAATAAGGGAAATAATGAAAATTTCGATTTTATTTAGTTATGTTTGTGAATCTTTAAAGTTTTTTCTCTTTTAACCTCATAAAGTAAGCTCCATACATCAATTCTACTATCAGTAATAAATAAAACATTATTTGATCTCCTTTTATTGAAATATCGGATTTTATGTAAAGTCGTCATTAAGAAATAAAAGGTTCAGGTGACGATGAAGACTAAATTATTTAATATTTTTCCGATACTAATATTGTAGCGGTCGCGCCCCCAGCTTGACCACTAGGTTGATACCTGAAGCTAGAATATAAGGAATAAGTCACTAACCAGTATTTTCCTGGAGTGATGTCCTAGTTCCTGTCTATTCCGTGTGAGTTCAGCTTCAAATACGATGAGCCAAGGGATCCAACGTCCTCCAGCGTCTAAAAGGGGTCCAGCGCCATCTCCCGGTGGAAGACCTATATGGGGGGTGGGGTGACTTACTACAACAGTCCCCCCCGTTCTATAAAACTCGGTCCCTCGAGTTTCCAACCCAAATGGACGCTATCCAAACCAGACACCAGGCAGAGGGAGGAAAAAATTTTCCACTCCCTAGGCACCCCAACCAGGAGACCTTATCTCCCGGCTGGGCATGAGTAAATACAAGCCCATTTAAAAATTCCCTTTGGTCTTTTATGTACACAATGCTCCTTAAAATTTGGCAAAAAGTACTTATGCAGCATTGTTCTGTCCCAAGTCTGCATTCCCAAAATTAATTATAATTTGCTACCCGTAATCAGCCATAAACATATTCCGTTCTTTTATAAATAAAAACTCCAAAACTATCCAAAACACTTGGCACAACTGTGCTAAAAACTTGTTCAACACTTTAAACTTTAAAAACCCGTAACATGAAAACGGTAAAAACCCGTAATAACACCTAAAAACCTAGAGTTTTGAGGTTCTTTAAAAAACCCATACAAAACATATAGAACAATGGTATATATATATAAAAATATAAAACCCATACAAAAACCCATATCCCAGGAGGGTCCCCCCTTCCCAGAAAGCTCCACTTTCCCATAGCAGTGGGCTGCCGCTGGCCCTCCCCTGTCTTGGCACCCTCATACCCGGGCTGTGCAATACATAGCATTCCCGTTCGGTTGAGAAACTGGAGCACCAGTACCCAACCTAGGTCCCCCAGGTGCAGGAAGGGGGCGTCAGCGCTGCCATTACGCGGAAAGGGCCATTTAAAACACTTCCCTCCAAGTGAACCATGAAGCATTCCCTACATGGCTTAAATATACAGAAAAGACAGAACACAGAGACAAAAGAACACAAGAGACACAGAGGGGAGGCGACTTAGCTGGTCTCCTCGCGTACAGAAAAACATGTATGATCCTAAACGCTCAAACCTAACCCCCAATGCAAAGGGAACCGGAATCCCTTCGTGAACAATGGAGGACAGATCCCCTCCATTCCCCATAGAGTGCCAGATGGTTAATCCTAGCTCGCTCCATGAGAGTGAGAAACCTTATCTGCCGGGTTGAGGCGACAAGCTCTCCCACCTTGCTAGTGAACCCATGGTAGGATCCTTCTCCTGTTCCACCCGTACCGGGTCGATGGGCAGCTGCCCATCGGTAACGCCCACTGGCCTCACCCTGACCGACTTGTACTGGACTAGCTCCACCTACACGCTGAACCATTAGCCCCAATAGTACGGCTGCTTGCCTGTAATCTGGTAGAGGAACCGCGATCCAGGTGAACCCATTTTTCAACAGGGAGCGATCCCGTCTCCCTTCCCTTCAATTTTTTCAGCTTCCCCCAGCACCTCAGAGCAGGTTACCTTAAGGTACCTATCAGATAGGTGCTGTTTTCCCAGCCCTGTAAACCGAACCGGGAACTAGGAGCAGTAAGCCATCCTAAGGGTTAAACATGAAATCCCCTAAACGTTGGTCTATAATGCCGGTGATCCGCTTGACTGCATTCGGAGGAACAATTACTCGCTTGTGCAAATGAACCCGGGCAATCTGCCGCCCAGGGTCATCACTATACCAAAGTGGAATCCTCTGACCTCCCAACTGCATATGCGGATCTAGGAGGTGAATCGCAGCCTTGCGCTTGCTGAGGAAATCTAATCCCAGGAGCATACGATCAGCTATAGGGGCTACATATACTTCCTCCGAGAATGTCTGGTTCCCAAGCTCTATTGAAAGGGGACCGACAATTGTCCCTCTCATCTTCATATCCCGTCCAACTGCATGTAGGATCACTTCTCTCAGTTTAGGGGGCTGGGGGTCCAGTGACTGCAGGAGCCTATCCGAGATGATGGACACCTCGGCTGCGGTATCGACAACTGCGCTTACTGGCTGCCCCCCTATAACATCTGAGACCTTGAGAGTAGAGCGCGACTCCAACCTACACACCACTACCTCTTTAATCTCGCTTGCACACCCAAGCCCAGGGAGAGCATCTGGAACTGATTCCAGAATGGCTTCACCCAGGTCTGATATTCGGGTGTTCGAGGGACCAACTGGATCCCCCGCCGCAGCCTCTACATAAGTAGCTATTCCGGTTACATTATTCCCTGGGACTATCAGGCGCTCCGACACGCCCTCTGTTATTCCTTCAGATGAGCCTACGGATGGCCCCTCTGAGCTGCTTGCTAGCTTGGAACCCTCTATTTGGCCTCTGGCGGTGGGGGCCGGGGGCTGGCCAGCTCCTCCGACCCGCTGGAGTTTTCCTCCTCCTGGTCCCCTACAAAGGAAACTTGTACCTTGGCCCTGTTTTCCTGGACCGAAGGACAATTGTTCCTGTAGTGGCCAATCCCGCCGCACTCATAGCACCGGTCCCGACCGGGTGACCTCCCGCGTTCACGCGCTGGTTGGGGCCTAGTCTGGATAGCCTCCAGGACCTTCTTGAGGTCCCGTTCCAAACCACCCAGACGCTGCAGATCCCGCTCGATGTGGCCCAAGCGTTCATCGGTCTTGCGTTCTAGGTTCACCAACCTTCGCTCAAGGGCTGCATTGTTCGCCTCCCCTTCAGCCTTACAAGAGGATTGGGGCAGTTCCACTTTACGGACCTCCCCTTCATTAGCCTTAGACACTTTCTTGGGACGCCCGTACATTGCGCGGTGCACGTGTTGGTGCCACTCAATATACTTAAGCGCCTCATTCACGGTAGATGGATTCCGCGTAAGCGCGTGGCACCCCGCCTCTCGGTTGAGGGCGCCCTGGCACAGGCGAAGGACCGCCTGTCTATTCGGGTAGGACCCATTGACCCCTGGAAATGCACGCGCCGATAGTTGGAGTACCCGGTCGGCCCATTCCGGCAGGGACTCGGTGGGTCCCTGCTTGGCCGCCACAAACTCCAGCTGAGCAGATTCGGAAAGACCTTCCTCCCCGAACCTGTGCTGCAGCCTGACTATCAAGTCTGCATAAAGCATATTGGGCTCTTGATCTAGGACCATTAACAGATAATCTTCTGCCTTCCCTTTCAGGCCCCAGTATAGCTGGCTTACGCGCTCCGCGGCATTCCAATTATGGTGATCAGCAAAGGCGGAGAACTTCCTAAAGAAAGCCCTCCAGTTACCCTTGCCGTCGAAAGTGAGGGACTTTGGCAGCGTGTAATATGGTAACCCACCGCCAGTCCCCCTTCCCGAGGAAGCACTAGAGTTCGCAGGTGACGCAGCCGGGCTACTAGGCGGCGAAGACGAACTGTACTGGGCTGGGCGTGTCATACCCGCCCGCACATTCCTTGCGCTGAAATCTGGGGTAGGGGGTGGGGCCAAGGAGCCCCTTCCTTCACCTACCTTGGACCTCATGGCTACCGCTTGCTTGGTGGTGGGGTCATCGCCCCCAGACCATTCGCTTGAATCGCCACTCGCCTGCATAAATCTATTGACAGAGGCACCATTAGCCTCCTCGCCAACTAGATTCCTGAGCCTAAACCTAGGCTCTACACCACTCCCCATATCTCCCCCTCTGGTGCTTGGGGGCTCATGCCCCCGCTCCTCCCGGAAGTGAGATGAGCTGGTGCCCCAGGACCCACTAGACTGGTTACTTTGACTTGACCTAGGGGGCTGGTGTTGGTCATAGGGGTAAACACCCCTGGAACCTGCCACCCCATTCAGGTCAGACTCGCTACGGGTGCCCGCAGTGATGCGCCCCCTAGGGGTAATAAAAATACTGCCCTCTACCCCCTGGGTGCCCCCCGAAAAGTCTACTCTTTGTGCTAGCTCCCTATTGCTGCATAGCGCTGGGCTGCTTTCGAAAAGCTTGGGGGTTATCTCCCCATGATCAAGTCTAATCCCCTGGATTATCCCTGCTAGAGCTGGACTTAGCCCTAGCAACCTAAACTCCTCAAAGGAGCACACATTAATGGGGATTTTCTCTTCCCCGTCCATGTTGTGCTTACCCTAATTGGTGTTATCCTAGCAAGGTTCAGTTAGGCCCAATACTGAGCCCAACCAAACCCCTGTTGAAATTATCCAAAAGCTATTCTAAAACTAGGTCTCAACCTATCTTATTAAATTCTTTCTTTTATTTCCTTTTGGCAACTAAATTACAAAAAGGTCCAAATGTATACCCCAATCAGCTTATGGTTAGGCACAATAATAAGCCCGACCAAAAACCTACTTAAATTTATCTGAAAGTGGTCCCAATAAATTCTTTTATTTTTTAGCAACTAAAATTATAAAAACCGGTAAAGAGTCCAAAATTATACCTTTAACAGTCAATGGTTAGGCACAGTGATAAGCCCGACCAAAAACCTGCTAAAGTTATCCAAAAAAGCTATCCCAAAAAATTAGGTCCAAATGCCAACCCAATTTATTTTATAACAATTCTTTTATTTTTAGCAACTAAAATTATAAAACCGTATAAGTCCAAAAATATACCTTTAACAGTTAATGGTTAGGCACAGTAATTAGCCCGACCAAAACCTGCCAAAGTTATCCAAAAAAGCTATCCCAAAAAATTAGGTCCAAATGCAGACCCAATTTATGGTATAAACTTCGTTTTATTTTCTTTTTAGCAACTAACAACCGGTAAAGAGTCCAAAATTATACCTTTAACAGTCAATGGTTAGGCACAGCGATAAGCCCGACCAAAAACCTGCTAAAGTTATCCAAAAAAGCTATCCCAAAAAATTAGGTCCAAATGCAAACCCAATTTATGGTATAAAATTCTAGCTTTTATTATTAATTAGATTAGTTTAGTCCGGTTGTGGCTAATAGTTTGCACAAGCACTGCCAAAAAGAATAATTGTAGCTCTAAAAATATTTATATTAACCTCTAACGTTAAGCCTAACTTGTCTTTTATTAATTTACCTAGGCTATTTATTTTATTAATCCTCGAAGCTGGTTCTGTCCTCAATCACGCTAGTGACTAGTGCCCGCTCACACCACAGACAAATTACATGTACTTATTCACATACACAGTCGCCCCACACTCTCTCCAAATTTTTTTTTTTATTTCTTTTATTTATTTGGCAACGGACTCCCCGCTACAACAAGTGGGTGGGTCCACACGCAACACAACACTACACACTGGCACCAAAAACCAACCTATTACGGTATGCAATACACAACCAATGGTCGTGCACAGTTGCACTGGATCTAACGTCAAACCCGGAAATGATCGGGCGGTCTAACTGGTTAGATCTCGATAATTACCGTGAATTCTACCCAGCTTCGAGTACAAAACGTTCCCCCAAAATTTGGACAAAACACCCTAAAACACCACACAAAATTCAAAATATCCGAAATAGGCAGGCAAGAGAGGATTGGGATAATGCCCTACCTTTGTTGGTCAGTCTGGCTTCCCGTCCTACTCGCCCAAATAATCGCCGTTGTTTACCCGTATACGTGCGATGGATTGGTCCGGCCTGACGTCAGTTCGGATCTCAAACTAGACCCAAACGTTGAGCCGACGATGTAAAACAAGATGGCGCCGGTCGGTGGCAGAGAGAACCAATAATATCTCTCCGCCAATAGATCGCCGTGAAATCTTGGATCGGGCCGCGCGCTTTTACCTAGCCGGAACACACACACTCTTACGCACCTCTCACCCCAACAAAAATAGTTCACTCACAAATCACTCGCAAAACGACACAAAAATCATCCAAACACCCAAAATCACAAGCAAATCACACAATCACACCAACGTGAAACACAGTCCACAACTAAAAACGGATATTAAAGCACAAAACTAAAACAAACTCACAACACAACAACACGTGTGTTCTCCCCCCTTTTCTGGAAATTTCCGTCACGGGACCGGAACTACCATCAGTCCCCGCGACGAAAACCTTACCAAAAAAGACAGGGGACGATTGCCTAAATATGTCCCAAATCAAGATTTAACCTCTCAATTCAGGACAATCGCAAACATGAAACAAGGGACAATATTCATAGAATATACGCAATACGACAAGGCTCTGAGTCTGAATCTAGCCTTATCAACTGTAATTAGCCCAATCTAAAACTGATTTCTCGTACTCGAGCGGCGACCATTTCCCCCCACGCAGCGGGGCATAGGGATTTGCTCGTCCGATGCGCAATAGGGGGCCGTTAGCTCGCCGCGAGACAATTATACCCCAATTAATTTCAATAATTTGGCCTAAAATGCCCACAAAAGCAGGCACAGTCAGGCTCGCAGCGCCACTGTAGCGGTCGCGCCCCCAGCTTGACCACTAGGCACTAGGTTGATACCTGAAGCTAGAATATAAGGAATAAGTCACTAACCAGTATTTTCCTGGAGTGATGTCCTAGTTCCTGTCTATTCCGTGTGAGTTCAGCTTCAAATACGATGAGCCAAGGGATCCAACGTCCTCCAGCGTCTAAAAGGGGTCCAGCGCCATCTCCCGGTGGAAGACCTATATGGGGGGTGGGGTGACTTACTACAACAATATCATCACTATCGTCCGATATCAAACGATGTCGCGGACTTGGAAGACAAAATTGCCTTCGTGAAACGGAAAGCGCTGATTTGTCGCCAATCTTCCTATCTCGGAAGAATGGTCCTAGGACGTTCCTACGTATCGCTCATCTTGTCATGGAACAGGCCCCGGCCCAGCGCGACAAAGCGATCGAGGCAGAGCCTCGCCCCGGGACGGCTCAGGGCCAGGCTCCGCAGGCGCAGGCGTAGGCCGTAGCTAAGACTACCGCCCCGGAAAAAAATTTGATCAGCTAATTGAAAATTACCTTCATTGATTCATACTCCTTTGCTAAATCGTCCAGTTCTTCGGCGAATCCTGCTATACAAGAATCAGCCATGATTACCTCTTTTGTGGTAAATTTTAAACAAAAGTGATATCGTTGACGTGGTAATTAATCGATTTCCTACACTGCTACAGACACCTGCCGGCGTTCATCGACTGATGCAATGCCAATATGCCATAGGTCACCTATCACTATATTTATCAGCTGTTATGTCAGCTAGGCATCCAAAATTTCGTAATCACTCGAATATTTTATTCAAAAATTCAGCTAAAGTAATAAAGATTAAAATTGAATTACTTAAAATTGTAATATTTATTTATAATACGAAACTTATCATAGATTTATTATCAAATCATTTTCGAATCGGTAACGCAAATATATCTTGTTGAGCGAGCCTGGCCCATCGATGCATCTCGGTTCATGCATGACGCGCGGCAGTCGAGTCGAGCGTAAAATTACCAAAAATCTGCCCGAGTCTCTCGGCTGTTATGATGACTTGAGGACCGATGAACTGTTCGATGCATGCAGTGAGCGGCGAGAAGACGGATCGACGTTACCAGTTATTGCGCAACACTTGCGGACGACACATAGAGATGTATACTAGTAACATCTCTATGGGACGACATGATTACACTGTACTGGCTCGTTGCACTATACGCCACGGCCACGGTCAGAGTTGAGAACTTGAGTCTTTGCTTGCTACCTCCATTCCCTGCCTTCATTTCAAGTATTTTTCAGCCAGCTCATCTAAAAAGTAAAATTTAGCACAATCTACATGATCTAAATTTAACGTTAGATCTAAGTCAGTAACATAAGTTTGGTCTAACTTTTGTTAGACAAGAAAAATTGTTAATTCAAATTCAATTGACGAAAACAGGACACTTCTTCTGACGCTATGTCTGGAACAATTTTCACTCCAACAAATCAGATCCGGTTAACGAATGTTGCCATCGTTAGAATAAAGAAAACTGGTAAAAGATTTGAGATAGCCTGCTACAAGAACAAGGTCATGTCATGGAGAAATAAAGTGTAAGTTAATTTAATATGATAACAATGGATGGATGTAGTCGATGAGGATAATCATGATGATGACGATGCCTGAATAAAGTTATTCTATTTCTAGATCTATGCCAGTCATGATAATTGAATGATATTGTCTAGTCTTCCCGTTGATGGCCACAATGAAAGTGTTGATTATTATGGCAAGTGTCCTCTCTATAATCATGATAATAATCATGATAATAGTATATGTCTGATATGATATTTGATGAGCTGTTTACTTTTGATATTGATCAATATCAGAATCTCGGATAAAGGTAAAGGTAATGACAGATTAAGTTTGGTGAAGATGTGTAAATATCAATGGTCATCTTAATCATGGTGATATGGTGGTGCCTGAAATTCCCTGAATATAGTATGATGATGACTTGGTTTTTGGTATGATGTTCCTCCAAAATACTCCAAGAACAAAAAAGAATAGTTTTAACTGGAGGTGTGCCGTAGAGCTAGAGTGTGGTCTAGATTTTGTTAATTATTGGGTCTTTAGTGAGGGCATTTTTGAAAGTTGTTGATTGGCTGGTCTACAGTTTCTGGTAGAGTTAGAAGGCCATTCCACTGGTTAATAGTTTGGATGAAGGAAGAATTGGCAAATGAGTCTGAGTTTGTGTGCTGCTGTTGGAATCGTCGGGTGTGTCCTTTTCTGCCTCTTGATGGCTTGGCCTTGATGAAGTTTGATGAAGATGAATCTAACTACATCAAGCCCAAGCCATCTGATCTTGTTTTTTTTTTACTTCAGAATTTTAATTCAGGAGAGAAGGGGATTGTGTCAAGCTGATCATTAATAGTTTAACATTAGAACTCTTAGAATTTTGGCTTTTTTTGCAAGAAAATTGTTTTTTAGTTTGATAATGCACTGTCCTGTCCTAGCATGTAGCTGAAGGCTGAACTTTGTATAATTGATTGTTTATCAATAGTCAAATGATTTATGCAGGAACTTAAGATTATACATCACTATCTAATATGAAATGAGTTTTGAAATGAAGTTTTAAATATTCTTAAAATCTAATGAAATCAATATTTTCTAAATTTCTTTTAAACAGAGAGAAGGACATTGATGAGGTTTTACAAACGCATTCAGTATTTGTGAATGTCTCCAAGGGTCAGGTCGCCAAGAGAGAAGATCTTGTCAAAGCTTTTGGAACAGAAGATACCACAGAGATTTGCAAACAAGTAAGTAATTATGTCTTCATTTGTTTAAAGGATCAGTAAATGGTATTGTATCTGTCTTTTATGTATATTTCTTGCATTTTTCTGTTTTGAAGTCAGAACAGAAGCAGAATACCCTCCACAACATTGTAGATATCCCATGTTTAAAAAAATGCTTAGGCTACATACTGTACATACACATACAATCTGACCAGAAAAACTCTCCTTTTTACAATTAGGACTACTGAAAAGGTCACAATCAAACTTCTAAAAGCTAAAATCTTGGATCATCATATCACATTGTTGTTCAAACATGGTTTATATTTCAATTTCATATCTTTTTCTTCATTTTTTGTCTAGGCCTTTATTTTTGCTCCAATGTTGCGTTCTGACTAATATTACCTGTAAATACTTCAATATTATCTTAAAAGTCACGGTTGTTATCGATGTATTTCCATATCATTTAACTTGTAAGACATTTATCCTACATACTCCTTTTGTCCCCACCTCTTTAGATTTTAGCCAAGGGTGAACTGCAGGTCTCTGACAAAGAGCGTAGCCAGCAGCTTGAGTCCATGTTCCGTGATATTGCAACAATCGTAGCTGAGAAGTGTGTTAACCCCAACACTAAGAGACCGTATACTGTAGGCATGATAGAAAGAGCAATGAAAGATATACATTACTCTGTCAAACCAAACAGGAGTACAAAGCAACAGGTATGTCCCATAGTGTAGCTTTAATTAAACATTGCCACTGCTGACCTGGGGGTGTAACACAAAGCTTAGCGTTTGATCATATGGCTGATGTTGATGCTTGATTACATAGATCCTTATGTGCAATCAAGCGTAAAAGTCAAGTATATGATTGATCACAAAGATTTGGTTTACAGACCCCTGATTACTTTATTTTGTCCACTAAGGCTACATTGGCCTGGTTTGTCTAGCTTGCCTAGTATAGGGTTATCTTCGTTGGTCTAAGTCACTTGATGCCAGCATACCTTGATCAATAATATTGTTTTGTCTCATGATCTAATGGTATGATTGCCCCTCCAACTATTAATTTCCTCCATTTTAATTAATGCACCTTTGGTGTATAACAAGTTTGTCTAACCAGATAGACCAAGTGATTACAAACTAAGAAGGCATTGATGGACATAGCCTATGAACTAGAAATTTAGGAAAGGGCTGACTGGTAATTAGAATAAATAGTTAGGAGACAAGGTGGTCATTGGTGAAATGAATTTAAACCATGGAGGTGAGGTAGAGTAGTGTGAGACAGCGGGTTTATACCAAGTGGGTAATACAGGTTTAAAGGATTTAGAAAATTCAATCAGTTGTATTGGTCAATATGGAAATTTAGCCTAAATGGAAAGCAATCAAAATGGGCTTTGATATGCAATATGAATTTGCTAAATATTCATTTAAGGCACCTCAACAAAATTCTGATCAGCCTTTTTTATACAGGGATTAGGCAAACACCTTTTTATTATTAATCATCACATTCATCTTAGGCAAAACAATGGGGATGCAGAAAAGCCGCTTTGAAAAATGCCTTGTTCCTATTAAGCTAGATTTCTGACAAAGAATGCCTATTAGATCATTGATTGTTCTAAAGAAAGTGGGATTAAACAAATTTCTATTCACCTTTGTAAAGATTATGGGAAGAAAAATTTATAGAAAAATTTATCATCATCTTTGTCATTTTTTCACTGCGAAAGGCTCTGGAGGTCATCAGGAAACTTCGAGAGACTGAGACCATGGCAATAGATCGTGCTCAGATGAGGTTGAGGATTGTTCTACCAGGGAAAGAAGCCAAGAAGGTGAAGAGCAAACTGATCCAACTCATAGCTACAGTTGAAGAGGAACATTTCAGTGATGGTTTAGAAATGGTAAGTCCATAAGTTTAAGTAACTCCCAGAAGTATAGAGCATTATTATGGTCTAAAATATTATCCCTCAAATTAGCAATGATTACTTTTTTCTTCCCATTTCAGGAAAAGACATGTTGAGTGATTGGTGATTAAAATTCAAGGGGTAAATTTCTCAATTACTCAATGTATTAAGTGTTTGCATATTGTCATCATGTTACAAATTTTACAATTTTAGTGATCATTCAAAGTCAGTGTTTCAAATATTTATCAGCAGGAGCTGTACAACATGCTGTTTTGGTGTTGCTGATCATATTTCAGGTGTAATTGCTAGCATGTAAAAACAGAAAATAATAAAGGTGTCAGCACAAAAGGACAGAATGAAATAGACAGACTGTCATCATGTTGCAAAAGAAACTCTTTAAATTTCAAGGAAGAGAAATGTGAACACAGATGTTATGATGGACGCCTACATATATATATATACTGTTCTTTGATATCTAGGGAGTGTTTTGTAAATTTTTCTTCCACTAAAAACATATTTTTGGTTCAAAATTGACAAATTCTAAGTGGCATTTCAGGATTAGACTTTATAATGACATTGATACTGAGTAGAAGAAATAACCAGTTGTCTCACGATGTATCAAACATGGATACTGTTCTTTGATCATAGGTATGCCTAGCTGATCCTGGATGCTACAGAGAGATGGAGGAACTGGTCAAGGAGAGTACCAGAGGGAAGGGGATGGTGGAGGTAGTCAGTCTCAAGGAGGTGGAAGAAGGAGATGAGAGATTAGAATGAAACGTCCTCATCACTCTTAACCCATCGACTATTGAACTCTATCATTTCCATGGACATTGTACATGGCCCACAAGGTTCTAGTCGGCAATGGGTTAATCTGTGGATGAATGCACCAGTTTTTGCTCCGAACTCCAAGTAGGATTTATGGCAGAGTTGTTGTACAACCAGAGATTCTTTCTTGGTATAACCAGAGTTCGATCTTGGGTTTACAATTGAATGTTGTACAACCGACCCAATTTTAGATGGGTCAATGAATATTTGGTTGCATGGATGAGAATGCATTAACCATCTAGATTTCTTATCAAAGGGGATTTTCAGTAAAACCAAAACTTACTTTCATAGGCCCATATTCTGAACTCTGGTTATTTGTTTTAACTATGGGTATTCAAAGGTGACACCAATCGTATAATTAGATGATCAATTTATCATCACATTTTGAAAAGATATCATTGAATATTGTCATCAAAACAGGGGAAGGACCTAATAAACACAAAATGCATAACAGTGAAAACAAATTCTGGAAACTTAAAGCTTCCCATAAGTTTGATTAATTTCCCAGACTTAGAACTTGATTTTAGTTAAACTGTGGTCCAAAATACAGACCTAAAGATTCATTCTTGCATTTGTGAAATGTGATTGCACTATACATTAACTGTGTATTGATATTTAAGGCATTATACTTGTACGCACTGTACCTCGTCACGAGAACGGTTGCTGTAAGTACACAAGATTCTTGGTGTATATACTGAGCCTTGGCAATATGATAATGATTTCATCAAAGATAAGTCTTCCTAGACATGGGTACCAGGTGATGTGAAAGAAATTAGAATGCATACTTTCAATTTATAAACATTTCAGTCATCTGAAGAGAATGACATAATCCTGCAAGGCTAGTTTACTTGTAGATCAAACAAATTTCTGTTGAACATGCTGCAGGGCACTAGGGCTGTGTTTTGTGAATGATTTCAGTCTCACTCTACCAATTTTAGTGCTGGTTCTTTAGTCACTCTATAACCATTTGTAGACTGAAGTTTGGTTTGATATTCAAAGTATGCTGTTTATTCAGACATTTAAGTTGTCATATATAGACAGTTGAGTAGCTGAGGTTGTAACTCACAGAAGATTATAGATTTTAACTCATTTTATTGAAACCTGTTGCTTGCCGGCAGTAAACATGTCAAAAATGCTTGTAAAGATACAAGAATTTGAACGAAAAGATTCGTCTGCAGGAGTTAAAACTTACAAAATTTTGTGAAAAGACAAAACAAAGGATTGGTATACATTCTTTATGCAAAATTCATTTTTTGCCAACAAGTGCCTTTGAAACTGGTTATATTTGCAAATTGTTGAATGTCAAAGAAATGCTTGGTTATTTCACAGTAATATTTGATTATTTCACACATAGAAAGAATGATAAAGTATAACTGTTTCAAGTCTTGTCTGGTTTCTCTTTCTTCTTTAGACTGGCAAGTATACGTAATTTACCCCCTCCCAAGTAAAATATCTCATTTAAATCAAACAGATTTCTGTTGTCCCAAGAGATTTGACTTGGGCAGAGTTGTTTATAGTTGTTTGCAAGAGACATTGATAATTGTCTCTTGTATTCTTTGCACCAATTAGATTACTGTGCAATATTATTTCATATCTTACAACAATGGTGTGTGTTAGATGTTTCCGTTTGTTAATTGTATTTCTTCACTTGTCTAGCTTTTTAGGCAGGTGGAATACACATTGGAAACCTGGTCACAAATTATGTATGAATTTTGTTCCTAATAAATGTTGTTATATGCATGCAGTATGAAAATCAATGTCTAATTAGTATACTAGTAATCTGAATATCAAATAGTCAGGCTCATCTAGCAGTATCTAACTTGTAGTCAGACTATTTATATATGGTATATGAAAAGAAATTGGTTAAATGTTAAAAGAAATACTGGTTGGAGATGAAATAAGAATGAAATAAGATCTTAAAGATATTAGAAAAAGGGCCACAGGCACTTCACTATTAAATTGGTATTATCATTAGACCAAGTGACGGTTTGTGCCATGTTATGGGGTACATGTATAGGCCTATATATCTAATTAAGGATAAAAATGTACAAATAAAACATTTTGACTACTTTTATGACTGTTTGGCAGCTAGTGTTACTGTTGACTCATATTCAGAATGATGGTATACCCGATACATGAGATACCTTGATGATGGTCCCAACCACTTCAACCAGCCGGTTTTTTTTTCTTCGGTTTATTAAAATGCAGTTTGGGAGAGTACTTGGCATGTGTATGTTCAAGACAGAGAAAAAATAGAGGATGAATTGGTGGATGATATCTATTAAGGCCACCGCACACCTTACGACTGTTCGCAATCCGATTTTGGAACAAATCGCATTTTGCTCATTTTCTGAAAATGTGAACGGAACATATCATTTTATTTGAGGTTAGGATTCATTGAAAGAATACTACCGTAAGGGCTCTAGTATTCAACCCGTTTGGAGAGTTTCCTCAAATATATAGAAATATGGAATTTACCTTAATTTCAGACCCGTCTTATTTCCAAGAGCAATTGCTGGTTATTTTTTTTGCGTTATTTTTTTTCTTCAACCCGTCGACTATGCGCACAGGCGATCAAATAATACGGCGATGGTTTTTGGCACTAGTATTCAACCTAGCGATGAAAGATGGCCGTCTCTCAATCTGCCCTTGTCCCATCCGACTATGGACTAGACCATTTGAGATGAGACCAAACAGGGAATTAGTCAAAGCCAGAGACTTACATAGATCTAGATCTAGTTTAGCAATCTAAACCATTTTCCAATTCAGTGCAAAAGGTCATCGCCACATAATTCGACCCTCCGTGCATACAGTCGACAGATTGATAAAGAAAATACTGACAACAGATTACCCTGGAAATAACAAAGGTATGAAATTAAGATAAATTCCCTATTTCTAAATATTTGGGGGAATTTGTCCAAATCTTTGAATTATGCTGGGTTGAATACTAGTGCCCATATGGTAATATAACCATTTTGAAAGATTGAAAGCCTTTATTTTGGAGTAAAGGACAAATTAGTTTCAAATCGTAGCCAATCGTACGACTGCTATGACGTCATTACGACTAGATATTAAATTTGCTTTTATTCTAAGGATGATAGCATAGTCACAGATTTGAACATGGGTATTCGGACGATTTCGAACATTACACAGTAAGACATGCCAGGTCTCAATATTAGCATCAAATTCTACTACGTTTTATTCCAAAATTGAGTCGCAGACCAATTGTAAGGTATGCGGTCACCTTAAGGTGTTCTTGGGAAGTTGGGAAAGGCCAGATTTTAGGAAATTCAAGCATAACAGGTAGAGACATGGAATTATTAAAGCAATTAACAAGATTAGGAAAGATGCTCTACGTTCCTGCTTGTGGCAAGTATGATAGATGCAACTTTTGTCAAAGTAATGGGCACGTGGTATGTCATTCTCATCAGTATGTCAATTTTCAATGTGTAAGATAATTTTTTATAAATTAAAACAGCCCTCACAAGATTGTCAAAAATACTGGTTTGCATCCTTTTGGATGTAGATGAAGTGGTGTTAGATCAAGCAATACTATTAGACCAATGGTTAATATACAAACTGGTTGTAGGTGAGCTAGGATTATACTGAGATGAGACCAAACGGGTAGACAAGAGGGATGTGCACCAAGTGGCAATTTACTTCTAAGAAAGGTTTATGCTATGTAAAATCGCATGTGCTATGCAGGCAAGGCAAAACAACTCCAATTATTTCTACTCATAGCTAGGGTTTTCCAGAAATATTTTTCAGACGATATATGATGCTAAACAGACACCCACCACTTAAAGACCAAGTCCGCACCAACAATGTGATATGAATTAATTCAGAATAAAAAGATTTCTAAAATGTTACACTGTCCATTTAATTAAATAATAAATATATGAATAATTTCAATTTCAGAAAAAAATTATTATGAATTGATTTTCAATTACTTCAGGAAATCAAATATTGAAAACTTTTAGATTCGTTAATAAATTGAATTCTTGGAAAAGAGAAAAAATAAATAAATTTCACAAAGTTTGCATCAAAAGGGAGAAGTGTTTTGCAACATCAGCTCCCTCATTTGCATACTGCCTGTGGTGAGCTTAATCTTCAGAATTTATTGTGAATAGGAAAATAATTTGTGAATGTTAAATAAAGCTTTACAATCCAATTTTTGTTATTTCTGACTTTCATTTCTTGTTTCTTTTTATTCAGATTCAATTGTTACTGGGGAGGGGGTGTTGACCTTTAAAGGTTGTGGTCTTCCTTCTCATACCGTACCTATTTCACTATCCACTTCACCATTGATATATGTAAACACACAACAAAGGAATCCAATAGACTCAAGTCTGCATTTCCACAAGTCCATCATCAATCTTCTTTACTCAAATTTTCACCAAAAAGAAAACTGTACACATTTCATAATTGTCTTTGATTTTTTTTTGTTAATTTTCTTTTTCATTTAAACACGTAACACATAATACATGTGTTCATATAACAAATGCTACTCAGATTGATATACCGATAGCGTCAACGTTTCACTATCGTCAAAAAAAAGAAACAAGACACAAAACTTGTACTCCTCTTTGCATTTGGAGGAACACACATCAAATATGGGTTAATTCATTCTCTCCTGAAGAACTTGCCCATGTACACACTATGGTATCTGCAAAGAACAACTCCTCGCAGCATTTTGTCTTACAAAGAAATAGAGAAACTTGTTAAAATGTCATCTAGGCCGAGTTGCCAGTTAAATTTCACCCTCACAATAATTATAAACTGCAAACGACCTGATTTTGAGGTAATTTGGAATCACCTCATAATGGCTAGAAATAATATTGAATTATTTGCTACACATTTTTAACCTATTCTCGTCAGTTCCCTACAAATATACCTGATTGAATTCTGAGTCGTGGAAAACCATCAAATCAAAACTGAAAGCAACTTACTGGTTTATCAAAATAATAATATCTGTTTCAACACTGTGCACAGGAAACAAACGCTAACAATAAAATAATCAAGTTTTCAACAACAAAAAATGAAAACAAATTAAAGAATAAAAATACTATTTTTTCATGACATCAAAGTTGGTCACTTGTGATTTCATTTACTTTAGTTATGAACAACCACAAATTGCCATCGAAAAAAATATGGAACTAAAACAACAAAACATCTACAAAGTGACTACATGTATATTCATATCAATTTTTTTCTCACAGTGAAAAAAAAAAAAACACTACCATAGGATATTCTAGAACTATACAAACTGATATGATTGATACTATTAGATACTGCCAGTGAAGAAGAAAGGTTTTATTATCTCATCTCACAAGTGAGAACATTCTTAGTATAATACTTTTCTAATCAGCCTGCCTTACATGCTATACTAATGTTGAGATTCATTGTACATGCTTATTAATGGAGGAAGGTAGTTAATGATGTAATATTCAGTATCACCTGCACAGAAACATTGCGCTAACAGAGAGAGGCCCTGTTGCAACCAGTAATGTTGCAGCGTTGGCTGATGTCCCAACAATGCATTATTTGTCAACATTTGACATCACAAAGATGTGACTGGGCTTACTGTTAGTGCTCTTTTAGCGCTAACAGTGTTTATGTGCAGCTGTTACTAGTTAGAATATAAATACTGTGAATTTCTTCAAATTTCAATCATACATGTATATGATAGGACCTTAAGCTGTTATTCACTCTGGGATGCTCCTCAGAATGGAGTCATTTTTTTTCTCAAAGACAGCTCTGCAACATGGACTCGTAGCTATAACGTGGCTCCAGTAACAAAATCTCTAACACCAACTGAAGAATCCACTAAGAATGTAATTATTTTGTCATTGTAAAATAATAGCCTCAATCGTCATCTCAGTTACTGTTTTTCAGTCTTTCAGGTCCTGTCATATACATGTTTCCTTATTTAGAATTTATTGACATCCAATTGCATATCACAAAAAAATAAAACAAATTGTTGAATAAAAGGGTAGAGTATTCTTCCTTTTTATGTTCAATACATGACACAGGAATTTTCTATACAATTCTTCAATATTTTATTAAATTTATGTATGCAACTAAAGATTGAATATGTCTGATAAACTCAGCAACAACTGTTTGAATACTGGAAGTATTGAAAAAAAAAGTTTCTTTCTGAATGTCACACCCATAATCTGGAATTGCCCTAATTACTACCATAGAAATTGAAAGATATTTAAACTGGATACGTATGCGGTGCTGACAGAAATTACACATAAGAGCCTGTACTAGATTTGACAACCAATAAATGTAACAAAACATCAGCTACTATCAAAACCAAATAAATCCAATGAATGAATGATTAATATTTCATATCAAGATATCAATTTTTTCATCTTTGGCATAATCCTTTATCATTCAGACTGAAAAATTCTAGGGGCTCAAAACCATCTAAATTTTAGATGATATTAAAAGGATATAGTTCTTGAACACAGATGCATTTATGTTATTTGAGGGATTTATTTTTTGCTGCTTTCACTAAATTTCAATATCAACTGAATCTGTCAAAGTCTACAATTCCCTCTTGCAGCAGACATATATCAACTCTGGTACAATTCTAATATTTCATTGTCACACTAATTACCAATCATATTCCACTGGGAGTTTATATGTTATTATCAATCACTGTCTGAGAGGGTTTCATACTGTTCTGAAAGGATAGGCTTTGGTTCCCTTTCTCGAGACATGGACGAAACTGGCATGGAAGGGGCTGGAACAGGGGACACTCTATGACTGCTGGGGTGCGGTGATGGCACCCTCAGCTGTGGACTGGTCAGTCTATGTGGGTGGGGGTTCATCCCAGACATAAGGGTAAGGGCAGAGTAGGCGTAAGGGTTGCTACCAGCTGGAGGGGCACCAGAGTGATAGTTCTGCTGTGGTTGAGCAGAGGATGCAGAAGATGCAGTTGAGGATGAGGAGGAGGCCATGATGGACTGGACGGGTTGTTGAGAGTTTGTCTGCGGGTTGGATGCATTTGAGAGGCTTTTCTCATTGCCGCCACGGCTACTGCTTTGAGGCAAACCAGGGTTAGTCGAACTCAGTTCAGAATCTGCCAATGCCTTGGCAGGACTTTTTTCTCTTTGGTTTGCCCTAATGGTCCCTGGAAGCAGTCGCGCCTCTGCCTCATGGCTACTCTCCACCTCATAAGGACCACGGGAATCATCAACATGAAGAACCGACTCGGCTGTGTTGGTGCTCTCGCGGCTAGGATTCCTTGGGGGTGAGGAGCGTGAATTCATTTCCCTGTCCACCAAGTGAGTAAGGTAGTCATCCATCCTCACCTGTGAGTCTATAAGATTGTTGATACTGGTTTGGAGATTGATGGTGTAAGTACCAGGGTGCCTGGATCCAGTACTTGCACCAGGAGATCGATTCCTGACCTCTTTATGAGGTGGGAACCTGGAATGGGCAATGCTATCTACACTCTGTGATGGTTGTTCTAATGATGAACTGCTACTCAAGGATCCTAGACTATTGTGCATGCTATGCTGTGCTTCCCTAGAGGCTGAAGTACCTATCTTTTCCTGACTGCTGGAGCCAGGCATACTCCTAGAGTCTGGTTGTGTTGAGGCATACATGGCCTTCCTATCTATAGAAGTGTCTGGCAATACATCTGGTACTACACCAGAGCTTGGTCGAGGGTCACTGCTTGTTTCAGGAGATTGCCTTCTTTGTCCATGTGGGTGAGCTCTAGCATTACTAGAATCTGAGCTCTGCGGTGATGATGTCGGAATTTGTGAGCTGTGGACACGTTCTCTCATTTGCGAAACAGCAAGAGCAGCCACACTACTATCTGGACCATTCACTTCATGCCTGTACTTTGACCATGATGAGGCTACTGGTGAAAGTCTATTGGAATTTTGATTACTACTCCTATAGCTATCGGATCTAGCTTCAGAGACGCCCGACTGTTGAACAGGTTCTGAGTTCATACGAGCCCGCGGTGAACTTTGGTTTGCTCTCTGATCAAAAGGCAATCCTCTAACACTTGCCTCTATGGCTTGAGCGACTGAAGACCCATCTCCACCACCTCTCCATTCTCCACTTAATGCTCTGACATCATTAGAAGGGCGAACGGAAGAGGCTGGGCTCTTGCTTCGAGCATCGTTAGTCGATCCCACCTCACTGTCCTCCGTGCTAGTACGTCCTCTAGGGTTCAAACAATTAGCTGTACCACCATCAGGTGATTCAGTGGTGTCAACTATGACACCATCTGGTCTACTTTGAGTTGGGATTGGACCACCCCGCTTCTGTCCTTGTCCAGGGCTGTAGCCGAGGGATACAATGGAATGGATGTGTTCAGCAAGAGTCATAGTCCTTTTCCCACCATTATCAACCATACCGTTACCCCTGTTGGATGGTGATAGGTCAGCAGGTTGTGATGATTCTGCATTTTGTACTGTCCTAACAGGGGAGTCAGCTATAAGAGTTGGAGGTTCAGGAACCTTCTTCTGTTCATCATTTGTTGAAGATGATGGCACAGGCGAGCCTTCACCTCTAATGCTCATGCTCTCTGAGCCCTGATTACTAGCTGACTTATCTGAGCCACTCCCCCCACGAGGAGATGCTTCGTTGACACCCTCCCCTTCCTCGCCAGTTGGTTGATTGATAGATCTTGTTATGATGGCATCAATCAAGTTGGCCGCTGTGAATGTGCTTCCCTGTCCTGGGTCCTCCCCTTCCTTCTTCGGTTTTGGCTGAGGCTTGAACAGATAGGCAAAAAGCTTGGAGGCATCTCCAGAATCAGGCAGCTCTTTCAATTGCTCCTGTTGCTTTTTGTCCAACTCTTGGTAGCGTGGATCAAGTGTAGGATCTTTTGGTAGAGCTTCACGGTTTGCTGAAGATCTGGGAGTGGACTTTCCATCATCGGGAGACGGTCCTTGGAGATGCTGCCTACCTCCTGCTCCACTGGCTGCAGGACTTTGGCTCTGACCTGGTCTAGGTCCTCCACCTCCACCACCAGGTCCAGGACTAGGGTTGTTATAAGAAGGTCTCCTGCTGTCAGGGTTCAATGATGATGCCTTTTCCTGATGCTTGGACTCTGTGCTGTGCCTGGATTCAGAACTCAGTCTGGACTCTGAACTGGGCACTTTCCTGACATCTATAAATACAGCAAAAAACAAAAATAAATTAATAGACAACAAATCAATACCAAGTAACCTTTTGATTTATTTGAATGAAAAGACATTAATGGAAAGACATAAGATTGACTGCTTCTGTTAATTTTATAGGGCATCACAATTGAATAAAAAAATCAAATCATTATTTCATCAAAATTATTGAATGTTTTATTTGTTTACAGGAACCTGCAGAATATCTACTTCATAATAAACTTCACAATGGTCAACACAACCAGTGTCAATACCAGGCTAACAACCTGTGGCCATATTAATTTTTTGCCACAATCCACCATTATGATGATTTTGATGCATAACTTGATTTACAGGATTTTATGGCCCTCTAATGTCTCCACGAGTTAGAGCTTTAATTTTCAGATAAGAAATTAAATGCAATTCTGAAATACTCTAAAGGCAAATATTTTCAATTTAAGCTGACAATTCAGTTCTTATTTTCACGATTCTGGTGATGTTTTAGTGGGCAGCAATGATAATTACGAGAAGCAGAATTTTTGTGATATTTGGCACACAACATTTAAACAAAAAAGATTTTTCAAAAATCATTTTCTTAAATAAAAAACGATTTTTTTTTTTTTTATGTAGAAAAATAAGTTTAAAAATCTAAGAGTGGATCTTTCAATACGCCTACCTTTGTGTACAGAGACAGGAACATCCTGTTCATCAATGATATATGGCTCTCCTCTGTTACTGGATGATTGCAATCTGCTACTAGCTGCTGGAAAAAAACATGGTGATGGAGAGAAAAATAGAACACTGTTTTCAAAAGAATACAAAGATGCAAACATATTGTTGAAACCATACAAGAAGTATCTAGTATTTAGGTCATCCAGTAGCCTGGAACCAATCGTTATCTGGACAAAACCAATGGAATTAGAGGATCCAGTGGTGATCTTACAAAGAGTTGCTGTTGTTTAGATGTAAATCAGGCTCAACCTGAGGTTGATCTCAAAATTATATGGTTAACCAGTCAGTCGGCAAGCCCTCAAAAAGTGGCTTCTTTTATCTAAGTGATATTCATGACTAGAGTGTTTTTGCATTATTAATGAGCTTGGTGCAGACCAAAACACCTCTATTTATTCGGCCATTGCTGCTCTAAATATTAACAAAATTTTATGCTTTTGGTATCTTTATAAAGAAGAAAAATCATTCTCTCAGGTCATGTGTTTGGATTATTAAAAAGATGTAATATAGGGGGAACTTTTGATCTATAACATGAAAAAAAATTATCATTTTCATGCAACAAAAGTTGTTGTTTTACCCTTAATTTCTGTTTGAGAACAAATGATTTTTACATTATGATAAAGCTGAAGATCTAAGCTTTAATATGATATATTTTTTATATGAAGAGGTATTTTAGATGGGTCAGCAGCCAGCTTTTCATAGGCCAAGTACATTTAGCAGTTAAAAAACAAGAATACTGTGCTCTGTTTAGTCATAGAGACCACACACCCACGCAAATTCCAATGTTCCCCACACTGGGCCTCTGCAAGGTCACACTCACCATGTGATAATCTCTTTAAATTACCCACGCCTGTTGTTTTGAAAACATTATTCAGCCAATCAGAACTCTAGATTTTATGCTACTCAGAAATTTCAGAAATCTCGTCTTGCATCTTGACGGAAAAGGCTGGCTGCCGACCCATCTAAAAGGTGTCACATATCAAGAGTGACATTGTATGAAAGTAGAGAGTTTGAGCTTTCTGATGATATAAATAATGTTTGTGCCCAAAACACAAAATTTTGCACAATTTGCAAGAGAAAACAGAGGAAGAAAACTCTATTTAAGGCCTCTTTTCAGGCCTGAAATTCACCTATTTATCATTATATTTTATTCAAAATAAATAACCAATATAAAATAGTAACGTTTACTCTTTCCTATGGTACAAAAATGATCAATTTTACTCAAGGAGAAAATGGTTAAATTCTTTGAGAAAAAAGTCTCACAATTCACGAGATTTTGTAGGGATATGAATTCAGCCACCAGACGACTTGGATAAATCTTGCTCATTGGCTCATTAACATTGGGGCTTGCAGACTGACTGTAACTTGGTCTTCATTCTGTTGTTACGTTAAGTGCATTGGGACAAGCTTAGCTTTCTGTTTTGGGCTATAAAACAAGAGAACATTATTCTTGTTATCACATTACTGGAAAGGAATTGAGATCAATCTCAATTTGCGTTTGATTTGTTTATTATACAGGGCCAACGTGTATCAATGCACAGAATATCATGAAATACCATCTCATCAAAATAACTAATGTCTCTGCAGACTGGACTAGATACAGAGGTCACGAGGATGATATGATCACTATTCCTAGGAAGACCTTAACTATTCTTCTCCCTATAAACTTGTAAGAATAAAACAGGGACAACTTAAACCATTTAATCAATATTAACCATTGATTGTAATTTTGGGACATGGTTTCCAATAGACTAACAGATACAATTTAAGTTGATCGTAACCTATAGGTCACAGGGCCAGATATACCAAGATAAAAACCTCAAGAAAAGTGGTAAAAGGATCCAGTAAATGGGCAAAACATGAAAGAATGACCCACCTTGTGATGTCTCTGGTCTGTGCCTTTCAGTTCTCTGATCTCTCAGCTCGGGATTAGGAATTCCTGACATGATGCTAGGGGCTGGACGGACAGGAGTACCTCTCATAATGCTACCCCCTACAGGTAGTGATGCCCCCTGGATTGGTGGATGCGCCCCACTGGCTCCAGGACTGCTCCCCCTCCCAGACGAGGGTCGGTATTTTTGGCTGCCCCCTTGTTCGCCCCTGATGGAAGGCCAGGGACGGGTTGGATCCCGTTGTGGATGTTGCGGGTGCTGCGGATGATGGGGGTTGGCGCCGTGGCCTTGGGGGTACTCGCTTGGGGAGGCCCGTTCCGGCTGGACCAAGGGTGAGGCTGACTTGTTATGCCTGTGGCGAGACTCTGAGTCTGGTGTGAGAGGTGAAGGGTGTGGGCTCTTTGGAGAATGGTGCTGTGTGGTAGCTGGGTTGTGACTGCTAGAGGTGGGTGGATACACCCCTGGTGGTAAGAAGGCATTGGCTGGGAGAGGAGTGCCTGGAGGTAAGCATATAGGAGTGCCCTGAGGGGTCAAATACATGAAGCCTCCCTGTAAAGATAACAGATAGTGATCAATAGAAGCATATACATGGCATATGGTAGATATATAAAGATAAGCTGATGCATTATTTTGATAATGACTAAATATGCATATGACACCCATTTATTCAAATTGCACTATTGAAATCTTAGATAAAGCAATCGATGTGACGAAACCTGCAAGCACTACATGTAAAGGTCTATTCAGAGGCTTATCCATAATTTTATATGGCTTTTTCAGTGAGGGGTGTCAACTTGACTCCACACTACTTAGTTAACTAAGGGATAACTTTGGTCTTTCTCTGCAGATTTGTTCTAATTACCTGTGATGAGAAACTCTGTCCATACTGCATCATGGAAGCTGCCAGAGCAGGCGGCAACAGCTCAAGGTGACCCGCGGCCGGATGGTGACTCAATGCCGGTGAGAACCGTTTCCCGACCGGTGCTCCCTCCTGGTGCGGCGACATCCTGGTATCCTTGCTATTTGGTGTCGGTGGAAATGGTGGCCGAGACCCCATCTGCTTCGCTGTGGCAAAATCCCCCGCAATGGTCTCCTTTGAGCTGCTGTATGCACCTGACTCATACTGGCCCCGGATCATACTGGCGGTGTTCTCACCATAGTGGGCAATGTTACGTGCCATCAGGAGATTGGGGTCGATGGGAGTGGCCATACGATCGTAGTGTATACCTGAAAGGGAAATAAGTTTGAGCCACTCTGTTGTATTGCATGGGATGCAGATACGAGCAATTCAAAATGGTCAAATGAAGGGAAGGAATGAGGGAAACAAGCAAATATAGAGAAAATAAATCAGTCAACATGGAAAGGGTGTCATATGCAGGTGAGTTATGAAAAATCCCTTTCAAAAAGCAAACAAATAAAATCCATTTTAAAAACTAAAATAGGCTAAAACAGTGAATGGATTCCAATTTAAAAAAAATATACCAAAGCAGAAAATTCAGGGGTGTGAGTGGTCACAAATAAAAAGATCTGAAAAAAGCTGAAGAGTGTTGAAAAAGTCTGAAATAGAAAGAGCTCCCATACTTTTTGTACAGAGGAAGGCCAAAAATAAGCTGAAAATCAAAACAAAAAAATCTGAAATCAGATAAAAATCTGAACTCTCACACCCCTGAAAATTATAATCAATAAAGTTTGGAAGAAATTTGGTGGTGATCTAGGTGATTTTGTGAGTTGTGCCTTTAAAACAAGAAGTCAGTCATGATGAGGATGGCGTAGCAACATTATACAGGGAAAACACTAACATGGCAGTTCATAACTTTTCAATGTGAGAAATATAAAGCATGAGGAACTACTCCATAAAGGTATAATGGAACACTGCAGGTATGAAATATAATTCAACGTCACTACAAAATTCTAATTTCACAGCATGTTTCACAAAAACAAGAAATCTAGTTTGAATATGTAGATAATATCAGATACTTAAAGGACAAGTCCACCCCAACAAAAAGTTGATTTGAATAAAAAGAGAAAAATCCAACAATCATAACACTGAAAATTTCATCAAAATCGGATGTAAAATAAGAAAGTTATGACATTTTGAAGTTTCGCTTAATTTCACAAAATAGTTATATGCATATCCTGGTCAGTATGCAAATGAGGAGACTGATGACGTCATCCACTCACTATTTCTTTTGTATTTTATTGTATAAAATATAAAATATTCTAATTTTCTAGTCATTGTCAAGTGAAACAATGATTAATTCCTCCCTGAACATGTGGAATAGGCATTGTTTAATACTATATGGTTCAGTCAACTTGGTCCTTATTGTCAAATATGTAAAAAATGAAATATTGTATAATTCAAACAATAAAAAACAAAAGAAATAGTGAGTGATGGACATCATCGACTGACTCATTTGCATGACACTGAGTTGTGCATATCACCGTTTTGTGAAAAACAAGCGAAACTTTAAAATACCATAACTTTCTTATTTCACATCCGATTTTGATGAAATTTTCAGCATTATGCTAGTTTGATTTTTCTCTATTTATTCAAATCAACATTTTTCTGGGATGGACTTGACCTTTAATATCAGATTAGAAGCCAATATTACAATGCAACAAATTTGCACTGTCTTGTCATCATATCTTCTTCTTTTTTCCCCAATAAATTTGAAATTGATTTCTAAATATAAAATCATGATGCTTGATATCTGTTCTATTATTCCTTTTTTTTTTTTAAGTCTTTTTTTTTTGCTGAATTGAAACATGATGGGAATTGCACTTGTGAAGTTAAAGTGTTGAAGGCTGCAATCAAAAGGGCAAAGATTAACATGCAAACGGCTGCATCGTCATTCAACGTGCGAATTCTTATAAATACTCCTTGCACATAAAATGATCCATGCTTGCTAGGGGTCTAGGCTTTGCTAGGAATGTAGTTCTTTGAAGGATTTTCATTTTGTTTACATAACATTAAAACATGCAGTTAATCCAAAATATCACATAATTATGGATATACAAAATAAACAATTAAAACATGTGATGGTGAGTGAGAAAACGACTTGGACGAGGTATAAAAAAAGATGAAAACAAGAAGGAAAGGGGTAGTGTAATATAAAAAATAAAAGAAAAGCGGAGAAAATACAAAGAAAGAGATAGAGGAGCTATCAGATGACAATAATGCTTGCATCATCAGATATGAAAGATGAAAATGGGATGCCAATCAGAAATTGATTCAAAAGACACAGACATTTGGTCTGTGATTGGAGGTAAAATAGAAATGGATGGAGAGAATGAAGGAAGGAAGGAGGGATACAACAACAGCATCAACAGAGAGAGATAGAGAGACAGAGAAAAGATAAGGTGGGTTAAGAGAGAACAAAGGAGTGAATCAACACAGAAATATGATGTGGAAAGATAAAATGGGGTAATACATAAGAATGACGCATTGAAAGAATGGAAAAATAGGCCAGAAAAATGGATCAAAGAAATAACGGAATACAAAAATGAAAATAAAAAGACAAATGGAAAAATGATAGAATGGGAATCTTTAAAAAGAAGGTACAAAGATGACTTATAGTGATAAAGGGGGATAAAAATAAACATTGAAGGAAAGAAATACGACAGATTGAAATGAAAAGATAGAAATGGAGAGACATGATAGAAATATTGACTAAATGAAGCAGAGATATTAAAAATGATTGACAGAACAAATGGGAGGGACATGAGATAAGATATGAAAGTGAAGAAAGAGACGAGAGAGAAAGAGACAATCAACTCACCTCTTGCAGCCTGCTGGTCATAGAGGTGTGCTGCAGCTGCACCCCTTGCTTCATAGGCCCTAGCCACAGCCTCCTGGTGTCTATGTTGTTGCTGCTGCTGTTGCTGCTGTTGATGGTGATACCTTAAGATCTCTTGTTCATAGGATTCCCGTTTGCCTCTGGCATTCTCCTGGGACACAGGAGTACCTGGTGGGCAAGTAAGTAAGGTGTGGACATTCAAGATATTAAGAGCTTTTACAAGGTCAAATTTCTAGAACACAATGTAAATATTATATCATACAGCTCTCATACTCCCAAACAACTGCAACTTCAAGGAGCACAAGACCGAGACAGATAATATAAAGATCACATCAGTACAAGGGCAATTTCATAAATTCTTCAACCTCTGTACATTCGACCCACATTTTCCTCTATTATAACTTCACTACATAAATTGCCCAATCCATGATAATTTGAAGGTATTCAAACTTTTCATAAGAAATAGAAAAATGAAACAAATAATTGAAGGTGCTAAATAAAGAAGGTTGTGCATAAATGTTTCATAAAATTGTCCGCTTTTTAAAATCTTCATATTTAACATTTGCCATGAACTGTTCAGTTTAGCCTTTTCTTTCCACTAGGTTGTTTACTGAACAGCCCATCTGCAGATATATTAATTTTCAAAAGCTTGGTTGACACTTGCACGCATTGTGGTTCCCGCATAGTTTGCGCATGGGCAAGCACTCATGCGGGCCAATGTGCGAACGGTGCGTGCCAGTTTGTGGATAGGTGCGTGGTAGTGCGTCAAATACATGCCAAAATTTTGGCACGTATTACAAATTCGTGAACTATGGGCAACCTAGTCATGCCTAAATAGAAATTTCGTGGCGCAAAAAATAGTAGGCACACCCCCGGGGTAGTGGCACGCAGTTCACAACTAGTTCACGACAGGGTCGCCCATAGGCTAGGCAAACTTCACGCACAGTTTGCGAATTATATGCGCAGACCATGTTATCAGTGTAAGTGGGTGGTCCTAATCACCGAACATAGAGGGTGTCAACACCAGAACGTTGGAATATCTAAATATGTGCTAAATACGTCACAGAATAGGGTGTCAAGAATATTTTCTGAAAGCATGTCGGGACTGTGCATAAAGTGCGTGAACTATGTGCAAGCAATGCGGAAACATGTCGCAACTATGTTGTGAACGTGTCGGGACAATGCATGAACTGATACAGCAAAGTCGTGCCATAAAGCGTTCCGCACTGGCACGCATCAATGCGGGCACCACAATGCGTGCAAGTGTCAACCAGGCATAAGAGACATGTAGCATCATATCATACCTTTGATAATGGAACCATCCCTTTCATGTTGGCTGGTCCCAATGGGTGTCCCTCTGGAGATAGATCCAGCTGGATTATTGGGGTGATGATCTCCTGCTGCTCTCCTCATGACAGGTGTTCCCTGGGTGATGGAACCAGTCCCACTCCCAGACGTTTCCTGGTGTCTAGGGGAGGTGGCCTGGGAGGGGTAACCCTTCATCATCCCTGCATAGCTTGAAACAGGTGGCTTCTGTTCATACCTACAATGGTGATAAAATTTGAATTTGTTGATCAGAATATATATGTACTTCAAAAAAATATATAGAAAACCCTGTGCAAATAAATCAGCCATGATTTGAATTTTTTTCTGGAATGACAATTGACTTGATTCATTTATGCAAATGCATAAAAATCTTTTACAAGTATGATTTCTTACTGTCTCTATCATCTTATGTTCATCATAATTTAAACAAAACATAAATAATAGTTCTGAATGAACAAAGTACCCTTAATTACTGTTCTGATACAGTCACACCAACGAAACTAACTCCAAACTGACCAACTATTTGCCATTGCGTAATAGCTTTGGTCAGTTTGGAGTCAGTTTTGTCAGTGAGACTCTGGCACTGCCATTTATATGTCACACTCACTTTGATGGTGAAGAAGAAACAGCAAAGTTGACTGGAGTGCCCTGAGTGATGGATCCTGCGCCTGCACCATGGACCTGACTGAGAACCGATGCCTTCTCTGCTTTGAGGGGTTTCCCCGCTGGGTTATTGATAAGTGGTGGTGGTGGACCAGGAGGGGGAATCCCCTGTTTACCTGGTCGATGCTGCATGGGGTTCCTGCTGGACTGCGAGGTGCTGGGGTGAGGTTGGGAATGTTTGTCACTTGCCGGGACGAGGGCATAGGGAGAATTGGAACGGGGAGGGTATGGCTGACGGGGAGATGCACCCATTGATGATCCTGGTGACTGGAGGTGATGCCTATCCCTCTCTGCCTGCCTGTGGAACTCCTTAGCATAGGCCTCCCCTGTGCGGTAAGCAGAATGCAGGTTATGGGGAGGAGGGGGACCGGCATTCCCAAAACGAGCCATCATCTCTGAATGAGTGCTCCCTATTTCTCCAGGTTCCCTTTCCTGTGACTGATGTTGAGATGTGTGGGATATGTGAGGGGATAGGTAAGGAGAAGTAGTGCCTGGTTGCTGCTGCCCTTGCTGTCTCGAGCTGCTCTCACTTGAATCAGCATGAGGAGTCTTCCGTGAAGGTGGCTCATACTTGACCTCAATAACGGGAAGTTTCGCATCTCCTGACCCCCCTTGGTTAGGTATAGCTTGCCCCCCAGGACTTGGATCATTACCTAATAAAGATTGAAAGCATTGTAATAAAAACAGAATAAATACACAACACTCAACTACAAAAAGCATGTTTGGGCAAAAACAAGACAAGGGCTAAGACAATAGCCAAATTTGAAGCTCCATGGTACAAGCTTGAATATCTATCTTTCCTCACTTGGCACTTCATGTTTTATGGACAAAAGAATTCAGTTATTTTTTCAATTTGAGATCAACTACAGCATATACAAATTTTAAAATTCTTGACTTGAAACAACCATTATAAAAAAAAATCAATACATATTTAGGGACAGTGATTTTCCGTTTAAAAAATCAGAAAATCTTAAATTCCTTTTCCGCATGTCAGAAAACGGAAATTCCGTTTCCCCATAGACTTTGTACACATAGAAAACTGACAATTCTGTTTACCCATTCAGTAGCAATATCACAACACTAGCGCTGGTCAAAATTTGTATCTGCTACTGTACCAACAATACAGTAGAATCCGCTCTCATCGGATCTATGCGGGTACACAAAATATTTTGACAAACACATTTAACATGAATACATCCTCACCTTTCACATTATTAGCATTATTTTACGGTTGAATGAAATTTTATCGATAAGTTGGGTTTTTTTTTTACATCGTTTTGAGCAGTCAATGATTTTGGTCTATCCGCCATTTTGGATTTCAAGACTGGCCGATCGTGCTGTTACATCTTCAAACTTAGAGGGCAGCAACACACGACCGTGTTGTTAAAGTCAAACGATGTGTGAATGTTTTCGATACGGCCGACCCCGCTGGCCGCGCCGGCAAGGGCCGGAATGAGGGTACGATCGAATGTGATGGAGTCGAGAGCAGTCACGATGTGTGGATTGTCATGATTGTAGTGAAGTGCGATCATGTTTTGTGAGGTTTTGTGGCCATTTAATATTCGTATTTTGTTGAGATTTTGGAGTAATTTCTGTTGCTGTTCTGTGTATTCTGAGGAAAAATTTGTTTTCCGTTTGAAATGCCACTTTCCGTTTCAAAAGGCAATTTCTGTGAATTCCGTCCGTTTTCCTTGATCGCGGAAAATCACTGTCCCTACATATTGCCCAAATAAAACAATATCAGTAACCTCTATTAGTTGTGATTTTAGTATGAAAAGCACAAAATTACCTAAATGCTTGTCAATGGCTGAATCAATGAGGTCCCTGATATTGTTGACACCTCTGCTATCTCCACCTAGACATTCTGCTATAACTCTCCTGATAGTCCTGCTTCCATGTCCTTCATCCTCCTCCACTTTCACCTTGTCTATCCCACTGCTGCCATTGCCTTTAGAAGACGATGAGGAATCCACCTGCCTGTTGTTGATCCTGATGCCTTCGGCGCTGAAGAACTTCTTGTCATCACTGGATGTAACCTTGTCACCAGATCCAAGCTTTGGGGGCATGCTTATCAAGCCTTTACTACCAGGCAGTGCCCTTGATCCAAAGCCTGGATGAAACAGGTCGTCCTGGGCAGTGCCCTCGTCAGCACTACACGTAGCGCTGGAATCGTCGTCTTCGATCACATGGGTCTCTGGCTCCTGCTTTAATCCCTGAGACGGTAGCACTGACACTTGTGATGATGAAGACAATAGGGTGGATGTTGATGCCGGCAAAGGTCCTGAGGTTGCCCCTGCCAATGATGTCGGGGCTGAATCAATAGCTGATTCTGTGACTTCTTCAACCTTCACAGCATTTGCTGAGTCGGGTTCTATTTTAATATCTGGTTTTTCATTCTTTATTTTGTCTGTAAGCAATTGGTTCTTGTCATTGATTCCACCCTGAGACATAGACACACTAGTTGAAGTTGAATGCGACGAGGATAAAACCGTCGTCCCTGCTGAACTCATCGCCGTAACCAGCTTTGAAGCTGAAGTCAATGTATCAGAAATTGTACTTGTTAGTGTTTGATTTTCATCCACTTCCATTTTTTCAACTTTAACTTTGACTTTTCTGGAGTTACTCTCATCGTTTTCACTAGCACTAGCAGTGTCTGAGCTCTCATCATTGTCCGCATCATTCTCTTCATCACTGAAATTTGGAAATTCATCCTCCGATCCTGCTGTGACAGTCGAGGCCATACTGTCGGTAGTTGATACACGATGTTCACGTTCGCCCTGGCAAGAAATTCAGAGAGATTCAGGAAGTGATCATTTACACTGTGCAATCGTAGATCACATATTTGATGTTTACAAAGCTTTTATTCCAATTATCAACTCTGCATATTATTTACATATAAACTTCCATTTGGTTTACTGTCATGAACCAGCGTTTAGATAAGAAGTGTAAAAAATGCTGATATTCTACACAATTTTGCAATTTTTGTTTCATCTACAATCATTGCTGCCAATTTGATGGACAAAAGCTGGTTAGGGACGCCAGTCAGTTTTACTAACTAGACCTGAAGAGAAGCAAGGATAATGTTTCATAGAGATTTACACAAAGGTACAGGAATATTTTCCTAGGTGCTAAGTCAGCTGTATAGGGACTGTTTCATAAAGCTATTCCTAAGTTGCAAATCACTGCATGCTTGACTGCTGACCATTCCGTAATACATATGATATATCCCTATATACAGTGGTGCTATGTAGTGAACCCCACCAAAAAATGCTCTCTTCATGCCGAGTACTGAATGGAGACAACATTAAAATGTTCGGCGAGCCCAGAGACACAAACTTTATTGACTAATATTTTTTTCATCTGAGTTCACAATTAAATTTCTAAAACACTTGAAATATGTCAATTTACTGGTGGGGTTCACCAACTTTTTAGCACCACTGTAGCTGACTAAGCACCTAAGAACATGTTCCAGTTGAGCATAAAGTTGTGTGTAACTTCTCGAAAACTGACTAGCAAACCCTTATTGAAGCACCATATGTGCTGTACATTATAAAGCCTGAAATGAGGAGGTGTCCGGACCTAAATCAGGCAAAAGGCTGAAGGATGACATTGAACCTACCTCTTTCGTGTCATGCCGATGATGTTCCTCTAGGATGTGTTCAAGGTGGAAGCGTCTCTTATAGTTGAAATAGAAGTTCTTACATTGACCTTCTGACTTGGAACCTACCATCTTAGCTATGGCAGGCCAGTCACGTCCATGTTGCCTCAATCCTTGTCAACAAAATAACATCAATCGTACGGATTAACATTGTATGCTAATTGTACCTATTTTAGGACTGAATATATAATTGCAATGCCTACTGGTATGAAAATGGTTGGGACTACAAAAAAAACAATGTTCACTGAAGACATGCCAAGTAAAGCATGTCTTCCTGCTATTTGAGCTTCTTGATATACTTTGTCTTGAAGTTAGCATTCCAAAATGAAAAACCCAGATTTAATAACAATATGAGTGTATGTTATGTAATCGCATATAGTACCACGAAGTGAAAATATGAATCAAATGAATAGTTGGCTTAATATAAGTGAACTGCACAGACCTGTTCATGAAGCTTTTTAACTCTAAAATGGATGTATTGTTTCCTGGGATCTAGAAATTAACCTGTTATTAATCATTACATTCCAATACTGACAGTCCGCTATGTACAAATTACTTGTTCCTATGCCTGATAAGCCTTTGGTCAGCTTTCAGGTAGTCAAGAGCTACCCTTGTTTAGATAGTATCACTAAGTCTGAAATCTTAGTTAACAGGTCTAATTAAGATTCCATATACTTGTATCCATTAAAGAGCAAGTCCACCCAAACAAGAGAGTTAACATTAATACAAACAGGAAAATCTCTTTATGCTAAGAGGAATGCCAGTCAGGTTTATTCACCAGGCCTCAAAAGAAGCCAGAACACACTAAAGCCCCCCCCCCCCCAAAAAAAAAAATGTACAAAATAAAGCCTGAAGAAGCTTGGAAAAGTCTGAAATAGGAAGTTGTCAGGTAAAGGCATGACAAATGGCATCTCTGTTAATTAACTTACCTGCTTTAGCAATGCTCATTTCTTCATCCGTCCATCGAGATGATTCTGGACCAAGAGCTAAATTAATAAACAGAATTTACTTTTACTGCAATATTTCTGTCTAAGAATGTTCAAAACTTTCATTTTAACATTCATGGTATCATTTATTACCGACAATATCTTAACTAATTTCCAAATAATTCCTGTGTGTTCAACCATCCATATAAATGGTCATGCTCAACTCACTCTTAATGCTTCAGTAAATCTCTGACTTCCTTTTGCAATAACCTCATTGATCCAAGCAAAACTTATCATTGATGGCAAAGTATACCATCTACAATAAAGTTTAAAAAAACAAGTACCAAAGGGAAAAGGCCCCTACTGTAAAAAGCTGGCCTGTGCAAATCACTTTACTCTTAAGCTTCCTTTAAAAGCAAACTTAACTGCCAATCAAATCAAGTTTTCATAAAAATTACCGCTGATAGTACATTTGACCATAATAATATTAACAATAGTGGTGAATACATTTAGTACATCATGTTAGTTAAAGATAACACTCTCTGCACAGATCTATGAGAGGTATGGTGAAATTGGCATAGAAGGGCAATGGCCCCTTCACTGGAAAAAAAGTTAACTACCACTTTCCTAGTCAAATTGATTTGTTCATATCTTACTTGGATCGAGCTCTTCAGGAGGGGGTGGGGGTAAGAGGGGAACATCAGGCTCCATACCCTCTGACCCTAACCTCCTTGCTATCCTGTTGAAGCAAGCAGCACAGCATTTAGTGACCTCAACAGCGATACCTAGCTCCTCAGACAACAGCCTCCGTTGGTCCTCAGTGATCTCAAACCACTTTGTAGGTAGGGGTTTTAACCTCCGCACCCGTTTACGGGGAGTTTTACATGTTAGCACTGGACAACGACTGTCAAATAGGAAGACATGAGAATTTGAAGTGTTAGCGAAGGACTTGTCAGGTATATTTGGATACTGAAATGCATCTGACAAATACTGGAATAAAATACTATAATAAAACCGAAAAATAAATGATGAAATGAACAAATAAAATTTAACTGAAACAGTGTGAAGATCATCTAAATAAAATCATAAAGAGGCAACTCAGTGTGTTCTAGAAGATACAACACAATACCTTTTAAACAATCTAGTGCGACAATACATTTCCTCATCAAAACAAGGAAAGTAAATAATATGAATGATTTCAATATTGTATTACAGCAAGAGTAAAGGTAACTTTTGCCTTTTAACATTTTTGTCAGTTGTCTTCAACTCATTTTATGCAGAAGCAAATGAAAGGCAACAAAAAACAATGCAGCATATGAAACACAGGACAAAGAGAAAGATGTCAAATACCTTCTTCTTATGGAACGAAATCTACAGCGGCTGCAGACCCTCATATCAGGCTTGAGGTCGCCCTCATTCATCCCAAACAGATCACAATTAGTCCTGTTGACCGGACGACTCAGACTATATGTATCTAAAGGGTTCTTGCACAGTGAACAGTTGTTAGGTGATGCTGGAGGGAGAAATGGGTATGAGACAAGTTAAGGAGATGCACAAGAATAGACAATCATATATATGCATAGAAGAGAATATACATTTCATTTGTTAATTAGATATATAAGTGTAAAACAGTATAATTCTCATGCTTACATTCTGAGCCAGCCGCAGCACTCCCGTTCTGAGAGCTTCCACCATCTTTGTCTTCTCCTCCTCCTTTATCTCCAGAACGGCTACAAGAAATATACACAAATTATGACTTATTTTTAAGACATGGGTCAATGTTGTAGTTCATATTTAAAAAAATATCAAATGTGCAACATCATCAGAACCATCATCATCATCATCATCATCATCATCATCATCTCCATTATCATCATCACATTACACATCATATGATTATTGACATGATCACATTTATAATCAGCATCAAATTGAGGATCACTACCATCACCATCATCAACATCATAATCTAATCATCATCCTTTTAACCATCTCTTTTACAATTACCAACAATATCATCATCACCAGCATCATCAGGAAAACAATCAACATAATCACCACCTCAATGACCAACACCAATTACCACACCACCATCAACATGAACATCTTACTTGTTACTGGAGTCCTCATCCTTGTCGTTATCCTTGTCATCATCATCCTGGTTCCCCCTCACATTCCCAGAATTCTTCTGAGGGAACCCCCTTCTCCTCTTGGCCTGAGACTTCCTCAGCTGCTGCTTGTAGTTCTCATTCTTCTTGGTCTGGTAGTAGTAGAGCACACAGTCAGAGATATCCTTGCGCTCTAGGTAAGATGCAATGAGCAGGAAATTCTTGGGGTGTTGGAGGTACTTCTCCCGGAAGATTTCTTTCTCCTCATCCGTCCACAGGTTCATGTGTATCCTGGTCTTGTGCTCGTTCATTGCATCTTCTACCAGGCCTGTAATAAGAAACAGAGAATCTCATGAAAATGGAAAATCACTTTAAATTAGGGTCACCAGTTTTCTCTTTTCTAGATGCAAATTCTGTGCTCTTCTGTGTTCTAAACACTAGATTCTGTGTTCTTCGGTGACAGGTACAAAACAAGTGTAAATAATGAAAATCATAGAAATACCAAGTTTCAAATTCACATAAATGCACTGCAGTATACAGATAAAAGCTTCACAAAAACATATTCATTAAACATAACAAACAGGTTTGATCAGCAGATTTCCACTGATGCACGATTTTATTTATTGGATTTCGCAATGATTTGTGCTGTATTTTTTCAGAATTCAATAGTGTGGGGCTTGAATTGCGTTTTCAATGAAATTGTCTGAGTTCCATATTCTTCCAAAATTCAATGAAATTTTTCCACTTTCTGTATCGCTGAAAACTGGGGACAGTACCTTAAATGAGTTGAACTTTTTGCAAAACAAGCCAAATCTATGGCTGGCAAATGTTCTGCTATTACCTAAACCCTAAGTAGGGCTAGGGTTGAAACTGCAATGGGATTCGAACCTGGGCCTCATGGCTTACAGTCCCCAAAGGCCGTTCCAATACCTCTAATAAAGTATGAGCTAGTTGTTATTTCTTATTGCTTGATGACTTCTCACAGAGCAAAAGGCCCTTACTACAAGAAATTAGGCACAGGTGACTCACCGTTCCTATTGACGAATTTGACTCTCCTTTGCTCCATGTTATAGAGCATGGGAGGGATGACAGCTAGACTTCGTATGTGCTTCTCATTCGCTTCCTGCTCGTTCAGACCATCAACAATCTCTGCAAGCTCTGCATCACTCCGAGCAATGTTTCCCCAATTACTCCTCGTACCAGCCCTGTGGAAGATTGCAATATATAACAATATCAATAATTAAGATTTACATAATAGGTAATGAAATGATAAAATGTGAAATTGCCAGACTATTCACATAAAATTGTAAGATACTGAGATAGTATTGAGGAATTTCCTAGATGCAGAACAGGAGATCCAGAAATTTGACCTATTTGGCTCCCATTGTTGGTTTTTGCTAATTAGATAAAATCAACAACACTATCATCTTACCTTGAGAATCTTTCCTGCTGTTCTCTCTGTTTCCTAATCTCAGGGAACTGCTTCTCAAAAAACTCCCTTGCTTTGGCATCCTTTGCTCTGCAGGTATAGCAATCAAGTCATTGTGTTGGTTAACAAATGCAATAATATAATACCAGTTACGCATAGGAAACCCGCTGATCAGTATAAACTTATCATTAAAGCTCCACTTTTCACCTGTATGGCAGAGTGACATGATATGAAATTACTGTTTTGAAGAGGTTCGCTCTCACAGATTTCAAATAATTAAGTTTATACTTATTTTTCTTCAATAATTTATGAACCAAAAACAAGGACTTGAATACATCATTTGATGGCATCAAGTGCATTATTTCACAACATAAAGGATAGGCATACATAGGTATTCCATTAAATATGGATGATGTTAAATGCACTTCTCAATTGCATGTCAACAGTCTTGTGCTTACAGTGGTTTTAAGAAGTACCCTAAGATATAACTATTAATACATATCCATCACCACATGTTTATGAGTGCAATGGACAGAGAATATTTCATGAGGTGAAAGATGAAATGATCCATTTAAAGAAGCGTAGCTGAGTTGAATGAATCATTCATTTCACCTTTCACCGAATGAAAAATGCTGTCTATTGCACAAATGAAAAGAACATTCATCATTTGTTATATATGACACCTAAAAAACAGATCCTTGTCATTTGACATTTCTAAATTTGAATGCAAAAGTGAATTCACTGCGAGTGCGGTCTGTTGATTGTTGCATACAAGACTTTTTTCACGTGTAGCGCTGGTGGTCTTGGCGAGCATGCAATGGACAAATTCGTACGGATCCAAAATTGCACGGATAATGACACCATTGTAAGATGGGCTGAATGATCAACATCAAGCAACCAGTCAAATGACAAGGATCTATCTAGGTGTCATATAAATAATATATTTTACCTCCTCTTGGGATTATTTTCTAGCCTTTCCATCTTCTTCTCCCATGCTTCCATGAGCTGACCGTAACGTTGGCACATAAATCCTTCCTGTTAATACAAATATCATGAATGAAATTTTTAAAAATCAGAATATCAATTACAGAATTGAAGATTTTAAACTTTTTCAACAAAAGTCTTTGAAATATATCTAGAGTCAAAATAATATTTTCAATAATTCTACTTCCAAAACAAAACACTGAAACAGGATTAAAATCGTTTGATTCGATTGAGTTTTTGTTGACTGGTAACTCCAAAGTATTTTTTCTCATGTACTTCAGGTACTACCTCAGACTTTAACAATTTCATAATCCTATCAAAAGTTTAAGCTGAATGCAATGTAAATCACATTTTAGAAGTGAACTCTCACATTACACAGGCAATTCACAAGAACTCACCCTTGTTTTCCTCGCCTGGTTCTGTTTCCTGAAGTAAAGAATCAGCCTTCGCTTCATCTCCATATTCCTGAAAACAAGACAAATATCAGTATTTGTATTGAGTGATTTGCATTGTCATAGGGAACAGGGCACAGACATGTCAGAAAGGAAACAATTGATGATTCTTTATTTAACATACATTTCATATAGAACCAACTACTCAAGAAGCATTAGTAAAGCACCTTTTTTTTTCATAGCAAGAAAATTTAATAATAAGTAAATAAGTAATAGGTAAATAAGTAATGATGACCTTAGATTTTCAAATATATAGGAAGCTGTAGAATATCAGAAAAGTGGAGTGCCTTCACTGCCTGGTGGAATTTGTTCAGGCTTTTTCAGCTATAATGAAGCTGTGGAATAAAATGAGAGCGCAATGTCCACACTGCGGAATTCATTCAGGCTTCTTCTTCAACCATAAAGAAAAACTATAGATGATAATGAAGAGTGTCCACACTGCCTGTTTGAATTAATTCAGACTTTGTCGTAAATTAGTGTGGTTACTTTGCTAGGAAGAAAAATGGGTTAGGGCTTAGTCTGGCAGATTTAAAACCTTCTATTTGGATGAATACTAAATAAAGATAGACTCACTGGAGTCCATGCTAAAAGCTTATGAATAATGGAATAGCTTTGGGGTACTTTGCCAAAGTCTGAGGGTTTCCAAAAATACCTCAAAGCATTCCCCTTCCCTTCTCTTTCTCTCCATCTCTATCACTTAGTTAACTATTGATCCTTTCCATTTCTTTATTTTAACAATCTGTGGCAAAGTCAAGAGATATATTTCAAATTTTCATCTCATAATATTTTATGAAAAAGAATGTAAATTCCTTTCTTGAAAAAACCTCGTGTTGGATCTTCCCATATTGAACTTCCCTCTCATCCTTTCCTTCAATCTCATCCCCCTCTTTCTCTCCTTCTCTCTCTTATCTCTCTTACTCTCTCTGCTCATCCCATCTTTATCTCTGTCCATCTATCTCTGTTTATCTCTGCTTCTCTCTCCTAATACTTACGTTTTGATGTTCTCCTGGTACTGGGGACTATCCGAGGGCTGGTTATACATGGGCTGTAATGCAAGAAAAGGTAATTGATTAATAACTAAGAAATGTATCAGAGACGCCTCCTTGGTTAGACAAAATAAATATTTTATTTTGGAGACATCTCCAAGACTTTAATCTGTGAGAAGTTGCAGAGACATCTCCTTTGGTGCAATGGGCCTAAAAGAAGGTCAAATATTGAGTAGAAGTTCCACTATATCTCACGGTCTTTACGGTCTCCTGCAGGAATACGTGACGTCTCTGAGTAGTCTACTCAGCAGACTTGGATGTAATTTGTCTCCGTAACTAATGTAGATGTCTCAGAGATATCGCAAAGACTGGAACAGTTGCAAAATGTTCTTTAAAATATCAAGCATATTGATGTTCTTTCAACTCCACAGAGACTCCATAATTTTAAGGAGATGTCTCTGAGACGTTTCTGAGAAGTCCCTACAACTAGCCAAATCTGGAATTGCAAAGTTACATATTTAATTTGTTTAAATTTGAAATGATAAAAATACAACTTACCAGTTCATTCATGGGTCCAAGATTGTTAAGGACTTTATGTGCTGCTTCAGCCTTTCTCTGTATTAACAAATCAATATAGAATGCATCAATACAAAATAAATGTATGTATAAAACCATTTTATGAATGATGTATCAGAATAAAGCCTTTTCTCCACACCTTTTTATGAGAAATTACATTTACTTGTGATAATGAAGTGAAAATTATGTATGTTGTCTATCTGAAAATTGGACAAATCAACCAGTTAGCCTTTAAAATCCCTTCAAAACAGATATATGATGTCATTATAGAAAAAAACTCCTCTTTTCATGTTAATGACAGGAAGCAAATGATTCTAGTTCATGATAATTTAAGGAACATTCCCCTCATATGATAATTTTCTACTCAAATTCTTATATAAATTGCAATAAAATGCCATCAACAAGAAATTATCCCTAATTAGACAGTACAACCGGAAGAAAAAAAATCATGGTTATGAATACATTTTCTCCAGACAGCGTGAAACACATCAATTGTCTACACATGAATGGCATAGTCTCCATAAGCAATTACACTCTTTTTATTCACAAGGGAAATTGTGGTTTTGATGAGCCGTGAGGAGACTTTTAAACATCTGAGAAAGGATCTCCCATCAACCACAAACTCTGGCTAATTAATCTCATTCACCACACTAATATGTAGAAAGCTATTTTCAAATTCTTGCTCGACTCCACTACCCTGAAACTCCTCTTAAAGGTACAAATCAAGACTTTGGCATGGTTGTAAAATAAGTTGAACGGTTTATCAATCTACTCACTTTCTTACAATATAAAGAACTAAAAAAAATTGTTAAGGGAAATCAATACCAATTCAGGCATTTTCATGAAGTTTGGACGTACATGTGAGACTGATTTTTCTCAATTTTCTGGTTCATATAAATAAAAGTTGTAAAACTCTTTAATTGTCATAGCCTGAGCTTGAGACTGAAGTGAAGATAAAATGACAAAGGGGGATTGGACTCAAGTGCAGGGATACAAACTACTATCCACTTAACCATGACTGTTTTAACATATAAACATTTACCTTATTTTCTGCATAGATAATCTGTACTATATTCTGCTGCTTGGGCTCACTACCAGATGCTGGTGATAGAGGTTTATCGGTGTCTCGCGGACGGGCAGCTCTTTGCTCTAGCTCTTGCTGCAAGGTAGTTCAAGGGAAATTACAGTAAATTTGTTAAATTTATCTCCATTTCACAACTTTCACTACCATTCTATTTTAATAATTTTCTCAACTCTCTCTTCAAAATTATTTTTGTTCTTTATCTACTCTTGTATTCTTTCAAACACTGATCACTTCTTTTTCCACATTTTCTTCACCTTGGTGATTTGCGAATAACACCTACAATCTTCCAACAACAATAAAAAATCCTCCTCTGTCTTTCTCTCTTTCTCTTCAAGAGAGCATTTCATGAAAGAACTTGCCAGACGTTTTATCCGACAAGTCTCGGTATATATGCGACAGTTACCATAGTAACAGTGCTTCTCAGCAAACCAAAATCAAAGAAAGTTGTCAGATCTGACAACTTGTTGGAAAAAAACGTGAACGAAACGCGTACCAGAATGCACACCTGTTTCTTCTTGAGCTTTGATATCTGTGACTCCACCTTGGTAATCTCCCTATCAACCTTCTCCATTGACTGCAACAGGCTATCCTTGGTGACCTTATTGGATGGCTCCTGGTCACATGGTGTTGGAGATATATTCTCCACCTTGGGCATGAAAGGGGCCTCCTAAAAAAAAGGGAGAAAAGGCAAATAATCAGGATACAATAAATCAATTTCAGTCATTTTGAATCAATAATGTACCCTATTTTTTTATTTCTATATCTTATTTTATAAACAACACACGTTTCATGATATAAGTTTTTACTTTATAATGACAATGCAGGCAAACTTTTACAATGAATTCATACACTCACACTATAAATTACACCAGAAGCAACAAATAATCACATTCGATCATAAATCAATTTCTAACAATTTCAAAGCAAACACCTTGGAATTCATATTATTTTTCAAAGATTTTCTTCTTCTTATTTTTAACTTTAAACTCATCTAAGTAAAGAAATGTGATAGAAATTACCATGTAGAATAAAAATAAAATATCTGTATGGACAGGGTCAATGACTATGTCTAGACTCCTGTAAGTCATACAGTCAATGGTACTCATTTAAGAATGTCTACATCTACAGAAAAATGTACCGGTAGTGTTGATCAATACCACTTAAAAATCCCCATTACTGTTCAAAGATATAAAGAGGTTCTGAAAATGAATTGGTAAACATTATCCGTCAAGAATACGGGAGGAACTGCTCTTGAACCTTCTCATTTGATATTCCATCGTAGATTGTGAATGATTTTGTTTGTCGCTGAATGCAAACACTACTGCAGAGAAATATAGTTTCTAGTGGTTTTGGCCCTTAACTTCCAACAGGGAGTCATTGCTAAAATCCCAATCATAACATTTTTTAAGCACAAAATTATACACATCGTGCTGCACTCGACCCAGGTAAGGTGAATGTATACCTGGCAAAATTAATTCCTTGACTGCACTGAGCGCTGGTGATGAAGCAGCCGCTATAGCTAAAGCTGGGGTAGTAATAGTTTCAATTTGTATTCTCTGGCGCAAAAAGCATACAATAAACCAAACTTTTAATTTTCATTACAATATAATCCCTCTAATACTTTCAAAGAGTACACCAAAGAGAATGATACAAATGCAACAATAGAATGAAGGTTGTCATAGTAGAAGTAGTAGTAATCGTAGTATTAGTAGAAGAAGAAGAGTGGTCCAAGTCATTGGTGTAGTAGCAGGGCAGTAGCAGAAGTAATAGTAATAGTAGTGGCTGCTGTAGTAGTTATACTGTAGTAGTAGTCGTGGTGGTGGTGGTGGTGGTGGTGGTGGTAGTAGTAGTAGTAGTAGTAGTAGTAGTAGGAGTACAAGTTATAATAATAGCATATCTCCTTCCACACTTATTCCCCTTTTTATTCCTTTACTGCCTTCATACTCTCTCCATAAAAGTCTCATTCATATAACTTTGCATTATACAACTTAATTTTTAACGCAGGTAAAAAAATGCATAGTTCTTATTTGCACCCTTATTACTGTAAATGTTCTTTAACAGCAGGTGGAATTCAATGTCCCTAACATTCCATAGACTGCGGTTTCTATGACCCAGTACAGATATCAAAGGAAATTTGATTCAATCATCTCTAACTCTCTCTCTGCAAACAATAGAATAAGATATTTGTAAGTAAACCTTGGGTTATAAATTGCAACTGTGATGAATCAACATATTTTGTGTGTGTCATGAATACAAGGCCAGCTGCAAACCGCAATTCAGACTCTGAATAAATGCCAACTTTCTCACATGTAGCACAGAAGCACAAGCAACAACATTGAACATTATCCTTGGAATCTTTTGGTTTGAAAACATCAAGATGATAAGGAAGACCTCAGATTGAGAGATAATAATACCAATTGGTTTAAATAAGGCTAAAATGTCACCTTCCACAAGCTTAAATCATTGACGAGAAATCAAAGGGAAAGGAAAGTGTTCAGACTTCTGTGTTATTCAAGGGCACCGACATAAGGATTTGGAAGTCACTCTAATGCTCACAGCTATAATCTTTTCAGCCATTAGAAAGTTTAAGCATTAAAATAACACTTTGAATCCCTCTTTTAACTGGAACCTCTTTGCTTTGCAGCTCTTATAAACACTGGCAAGAAACATCCAAACACTGTTTACTTTTAGTTTCTGAAAATTTAATCCCCCCCCCCCCTCCAAGAAAAAAAGGAAGGATAACAAATATCAAATGAGAACTACGAACTTATACCACAAACATGAAGTAGCTTTCCATGTTCTCTTCCTTCACATTTTGTCTTGTTGACTATTTGTATAAAAGGAAGGATTTATCCCCACAATCGAAAGCAACCACCTTTTATCAACATAAGCTCTGTACATACAGTACATCAGTCAGGAGCAAAGCTTAATTTCTACAAAATCAATAGGGAGAAAAATCCTGCACTACTGGGAAAACAGAAAGCAGACTTTGATTCAAATTTCCTGTTGGGCTCGAAATCCGACAAAGATCGATTTTGGCAGAGCAAAAACATTCCTCACCCTACGGAAACATGACCCGACCCAAGGAGTGCTTCCTGTGTTGAGTCGCAGCCATCATGCTGGCTTTGCATTGCATTCTTTTCCTGTGGCTGTTCCTGTCCCGAAAGTACTGCAACCCACCTTGGGTGATACATCCATTGTTTTCTCCTACTTTCTCTTATGTGTTTTTTTTTGTATTGTGTTTTTCTACTTGTCCTTGACTTGAGGTTTTCACCATGCCAACAGAATTTAGCTTGGGCTAGGGTGGTAGTCATTTCTAAACTTTGTCATAGTCAAAGTATTTCAATAATAACAATATCAGCTGCTTAACTGATAAAAAAAAAAATCTTCCTGATTAACTTTTTATTCTACACATAAGCAGCAGTCCAAGAACCATGTTTGCGATTAGTGTTCTGAAACAGCAATCTGACATGGCATTTCAAAAACATAGGCTTCACAATGGAAGCATAAGCACAGCCAAAGTTTCTTGTAATTCCCCTATGCAAAAACCTTCCTATCAATCGCACATGAATCATAAATCCCAAATTAATAAAATAAGTCAATCAATTGCAAAATTTTCAGTTGATTGTTGGTCCGATTCTTGCTTTGCAATTGATATAAGCTATTGATTTTGCACTTGATTGTAGGATACCCTAGGATTAATACCTTCTTGTTTTCCTGTTGTTGTACTGGTATGACCTGGGGACTGTTACCCAATGGCACAGGACGTACAGGCTTGTGGTCCATATCTCCTATGGTTAAACGAGGGCGTTTTGGTGCCACTGCCTCAGATGCCGATGCCTGCTGGCTACCAGATGCCCGGACTGGTTCAAACTGCCGATGGTAGACGAGTCCCCTGTAATGGATGAAAAACACCAAATTAAAAGAAAGAGTGAATTATGAATTAAAAAATCAGGAAGCAATTCTGTAAACTAATGATTTCCTATTTCTAATGTCATTTCATTTCCTTTCACTTCTAACTGTTTCTCTTTCTGTTGAAAAATTACTTGATTTCACAACAGAAATTGATCTTAGAATGTTTTGTCTTGGAAATGTAAGATTGGCTACATTGGAGACATCACAACTGTTCATTATAAGGACAGTATTATCACTACCAGACGCAAGTCTGAAGTGTAAGAAAATACATACAACTCTATTTAATGCAAGACAACCCAAACCGAAGTTGATAAGCAAAATTCAATTATTAGCACTCCAGACAAGGTGCCTTACAAAAACATAGGTACAATTCTAAATGATCATATTCATGAATTCATTATTTCTACGGTTATGTATAATCCACATCCCCAGATGCTGAAATAAAAATATATATATATCATTTGGTATTGGTATCATAATAACATTTCATAACTTTGAAATATTTTTTAATTGCCTCATCAGACAGGCAGGTTCACATAAGTTTGAAACTATATATGTTCCTGACTTTGGAATGGTAGGTGTTTTTGAATGGTTTAAGTTTTTTATGTGTGAACAAGGTTACAACTTCTTCAGTCCATATTTATTTCCTGTTCATATGAACACAGCCATAGAAAACCTAGAAGGAAACTCAAGACCTCAAAATTTGCAAACACGCTCAGACATAAAATTAATTAAATTTTTCATATTGCCTTCTGTTGAGCAAACAGAAATTTGGAGTTTCAGACTACATGTAGTTCTTCCGCATGTGTAGCTCCTCTATAAAGAAAAAAAAACATATTTCATCATCATTTATCCATTCCCACCTAGTTCTACCCTCTCCCTCTTTCCTTCCTCCCCGGTTTCTCTCAAATTTCTTGTCAAAACTACATAGATTTTGAATCTTAAACAGCAGATCTTTTTTTTTCTAAAAAATACATGAACATTGCAATGTATGTACTTCATTTAAAATGAATACAATGCAGCCTACAGTATGAGAGAGACATGTTTTTTTTGTGTGTGTAAAACTTCAAGATTGTGGTTTGAGTGCTTAAAAAGATACAAGCGACCAAAAGATAATCAAAATTGCAGTAACAAACACTTGTCTATCTGCATTACACATGCATGTAGATCTCTTATAGGCTACATACAAATACCACATTTTGAGATTATCATTTGAAGATTCTGTTTAAGCTCAGCATTATGCTATTGAAATAATTCAAACATTACTTAATTTACAGGTAGCTCTCTTTATCATGAAAACCATTGGAACAAATCACACATTGATATTTATGGTTACAAGACTTAAAAACCTATGAAAATTACAATGCAGCAAACATAGCTTGAAGATATTGGGGTGAAATTAAAATGTCATCGGTACACAATAACATTTGCAAACATTCACACATGAACTCTTTGTCTACCCTTCAGAAACACTTGCATAATGTGTCTCTCTCCAGCTACATGTACCTCCCTAACCACCCCCCCCCCCTTCCATAACTACATCTCCATAATCATCACTGGTCAATGCTCATCATTCTACAAATTTCATTTCATAAAACCTTTACACCCCTGTATATGTTACTATGGAAACTAAGGACTTATACATCAGAGGCCATTCATATCTGCCCTGAAATACGCAGGATGAAAAATGCTAATAAAAATGAATAATTGCATCTTGTGACAGGATTGACTATGAAAAAATGACAAGAAATTGGGAGAAGGGTTGAGAATAAGGAGTAGCAAAACTGGCAATGAATATTTGACATACCTGGATGCTATTAAGACTGTCTGGAAAATGCCTTTCATAGTTTTAACATTGTAATTCTTTGCACAAATGAGATGGTGTGATATTGAAAGCTTATTCACAAATGAGAATTTGCCTGTTTTCTTATGCAATAGTAACAAAAAAGAGAACTACTTCATCAAATTTAATAATAATTTAACAAAATATCTCAATTTTATTTATTTTATTTCATCAGCCTGCCAACGTATTTGTCCACTGGCCATATGGTTGGTGTCAACTAGAGAATGAATATAAGATGTGTAACCATACACCGACAAAAACCTTCAAGATAACAATTGATTTTTGAAGAATCCTACATCCACTTGACTTTCAACATTTAACTATTTCCATCACTAAAATTATGTTTTCAATGCAGTTACTCTATTGATCTATTTCTTTGAAGTAGATTGAATATCGATACCTAATACTTCAGATGGCACTGATCAGTAGGATGTCCAAAGACTGATTAGTTTTCCTCGCGAATAATTCAATAATTATCAAATTTTAAAACAAGAACAGATTTTTTATTGATTTTATTCGGTGTATTTTACTCATGGCATTAAAGGTATGGCAAAATTTTGGCCAAAACAAGTATGTTTGTTCATGAACCCCCACCAGGAGGTAGTCTTAGCTGGCCTATGGCCTGCCGTTGTTTAATGTAAATGCACATGAATGCAAACAATGACATTTTCATTTTCCATGCTAACACTTGGTGACTGAGTTGAGACTAACTAGCAATGTAAAGATATCGAGAATCCCTGGGTAATACCGTGGTCACATTTGCTCTACGGCAGCCGTACGGCCAGTCGAAAACAGTTGTTTTATCAATTTTAATTCAAACCACCTATGTGTAGTTGGACTCGCCATACGGCGGCCGTAGAGCATATGTGACCAAGGTATTAATATGTCAGCGTGCAGTTGAGCCCAGTGCATAAACATACTCCTTTAAATTCTCCCATCAACCCAGAGTTTTTTTGGCAAATCGTCCCATTTCTGGGGTCAGCATCATTTAATGTCAGACATGGAGCCTTGCCTAACATGCCTACAGAAAAAACACTCCCAGAAGAGGTTTAAACTACTAAACCCATTAATAATAATAATAATAGCCAATTTTTATAAAGCGCTTTTCCCAGAATGGCTCAAAGCGCGTTACAGCATATCATTACCCTGGTCATTGGATTCATTTCAATCCCGCACGAAAAGTGCACAATTTCCACTCCCTGGGGAGCATTCCTTGCATTCATCGCAGCCTCATTATGGTGCTGGCAAAATCAAACATACAATATCTTTCGCATCCTACCGGGTACCCTTTTAGCACCTGGGTCGAGAGTGGCAAAGTGTGGATTAACGCCTTGCCAAAGGAGGCTAGACCGCGGTGGGATTCAAACACACGACCCTCTGTTTACAAGGCGAGAGTCAGAACAACTACACCATGGCTCTTCCACACTGTCAATGGGTTTAATATTTTGTGATAATTCATGCTGTATTTATTATATTACCTATCTCTGTCCATCTGTCCATGGAACTCTGAGAGAAGGGATGGTCTCCTTCGTATACTAGCCTGGGTGGCTGGATAGTGCAAGTCAGCTCGAGGATCGCGAAACTCCATTGGGGACATCTCCTGTAAAATATAAAATGAAGCGAATATATCACTGAAATTTTTAACAATATCATGAATTGTATTTATTTTGAATTTTTTATAGTGTCATAAGGCACAAATTATTCAATCATGATTATTCCTGTTTAATTGATATTCATCAATCAATTTCCTTTCTTTCTTTCTTCTTGCTTTCTTTCTAAATTTTTTGTAGTCTACCATTAAGCCTGCTGTAGAGCCATTTGTTTTTTTGACAGGCAAGGGTTTGTGCTAAAGACTAATGATATATTAGGCCAGTCATGGGATTGCATATTTCAGAAGTACAACTCCTTTGGCCTGAGAAAGGTGTTGATTGATGAGGATCTGATATCATGCCTCATTACCTAGCTCAAACAAGAATGAACCTGAATGTGAATTACGTATGTACTCAAACAAGGCATAACAACATCAATCGATGTGAAGGCCATAGTTTGTGCAAACTCCTACTGAAATGTCCATAAGGAATGCGTTGTCCCTGTTCATATTTAGCATGTACATTGTAGAATGAAGAGAATGACATAGTCAACACATTAAAACTGCTTTTGGTTGGGAATAAAAAGACAGTATCGTAGTACTCAGGGACATGTGCTGAGAGATGATTACATCATCATGAACATGTGAGGCTGTGATACATTAATTTTTTTCTTGTATGAAAAATAAGGATACACACTTCCCTTGATTCAATAGGGATAATGAAGAATGTTCAATTTCATAATACCATAGAACACACTCCTGCAAGATACATGTACACTGTACAAATAAAAATTGTTTTCACTTTAATTTAAGACTGGACATTTATTACCGTAATGGACATTTGTACATTTGAATTCGACCTGAATATTTCATGTGAATAAAAAATGAATAAAATCATCCCATTTAGACCTACATAACTTGTACTTTACCACTACAAGTAGGTTCCTCTATGTAGATAAAACATGCAGCACAGAAAAAAGCATGTAAGGCCTCATGAATACAAGTATATTTGTATCACAGGCCTGGTGTATCATGTACATTTGTATTCTGTTTTATAACATACATGTACATAGAAGCACAGACATAGTAACATTGAACTTTCCCTTCTTTATTGCGCACACAACAAATGAACCAGGAAGGAACAAAAGGATATCCTCTTCTTAACCAGGGAACTGAAAGGCCATGTGGAGAAGGGCCATTTCTCTTTCATTCTAATAACATCTATCATTGCCCAGACCTTGTTGGTTTCCACCATTCACTATAGGGCATGTTCACACACACATATATATATATATACATAGATTTAGAGCCCTAAAGGACACAAACAATAAGGATAGGCCTACAATTGTGAATCACCACATTCAATCATTTCAGGGGAGCATGAAAGACTCAAAGGCATAAAGAACATCCAAGAGAAATCATAACCAGACAAGTCACGATCAACTCAAATCAAAATCTTAACAAAAAAGCCTAAAATATGCAATTCCAATCTAATTGAAATTAAAAGCAAGCATAAACTTGCCTTTAACTCCGAATTTTTCTGCAATATAGATCTCCACTGGAGAAAAATATATGTCTATCGACCATGTTCATATGGAATTAAAATTCAAAGATCTTGGTTCTGTTTTAAAAGTCTTGTAAAACAAATTACAGTAAATATCAAAAGCTACTGAAAATATTGCACTTCATTTGTCAATAGAAATTTATCATAAAAATTTTGCATTTGCTAATGATTAATATGAAAAGGAACCCAGGTCAACATAGCTTTGTTTTAAATCATAATGAAAGAAATTGAATTTGTCTGTTAATCAAATGATGCTGTATGTATCTAAACAGTATGAGTGAATATAGTCTGAAATAATGTTAATAGAGATGTATTGAACGTGAAGGCACATATCATTCACTTTTATTGAAATGCTTCACCTAACATGCACGTACACCAGCATGTTTCTTTTCATGTCGCAATGAGAAAGAAAAAAATTTCAACCAAAACTTCGAATATGGCCATGTTCACATTAAAAAAAATGCATTCACTTCTGAAGTACAATTTTCAAAATGTGAAAATATCTTGAGCCAGGTGTTTGTATCACGTTTACTTTATTAAAAGTTTCACCTAACCATTGATTATACACCTTTATATCAATCAGGTTTCTTTACATGAGGTTTCTAGAGTGCAGAATGATGAACTATAACAGTTTAAAATGTAGCAGTTTTTGTTTACGATAATTGATCTAGACTGAGAGACCAAGAGAATGCTCAGATTGAGCATTAAAATAACTTTAAAAACTCAGAATATAATAAGCAGATGATTTTTTTTAAATCATAACATTTATGTTGCACTTCCATTCCAGAGGAAATTTACATTAGTAGTTTTAACTTTGCCTTTTATATTCAAAGGTTTCCAAATAGAGATATGAGGGTCAATCAGGCAAAAAATTACACAAGGGCTGGGGGAGATTTGGCCCCCGAAATTCTCAAAACAGCCCTGGAAACTCAAACAGGAGCCATGGAAAAATCACCATTCATTGTAATGTTAAAGCATCCATTAGTAGCTCCATGGTTAACGCTTATCCAATGTTGGGCAGGAAGTAGTGAAAAGTACCCCCCAAAAAAAAATAAAAAATAATAATAATAATAATAAATAAATATTAATTGTTTTACCTGGGTCAAGTATTAAAGTTCAATCATTCAGGGCATAGCACTGAAGGCTATGTTCACACACCTAGAGTCGGTTGATAAACTTGCCGCAGATGTTTTACATTTTGTTCACACTTAAAAATTTACACTCATCCACAATGCATTTTCTCCCCTCTCATCTATTTGAAGTATTGAATAATATTCATATCATAAATGTCAGGCCTTAAAATTTTGTTTGAAAGGAGCATGGCAAAGTCACTTTTCCAGACATATTTCTAAATACATAGCACAAAAAATGTCCAAAAAAATGACAACATATCTCTTTTAAAACATTGGTCATTGGTCAAATTAAAAACATTAATATGCCCCAAAATGCAGGTACAGGCTTACATGCACTGTTCATTATGTAAATTGTGAGAAAAAAAAGAGCCATGGTCTGAAACTGAAGCTAAGTTCTACATGTAGCAGCAAAAGAGTAGTAGCAAAAGAGAAAAGAAAAGAAAAGAAAAGAAAAGAAAAGAAAAAAAGAAAAAGAAATAAAAAGAAAAAAGAGAAAAGAAAAGAAAAGAAAAAAAGAAAAAGAATACAAAAAAGAGACAAAAGAAGAAAAATAAGAAGAAAAGAAAAAGAAAAAAATAGAAAAAAAAGAAAAGAAAAGAAAAGAAAAAAAAGAAAAGAGAAGACAAAAAAGAAAAGAAAAAAAAATAACATGAAAAGGAAAAAGAAGAAAAAAAAAGAAGAAAATGACAGAAAAGAAAATGAAGGAAAAAGAAAAAAAATATTAAAAGAGAGAAGGAAAAAAAATTATAATAAGCTACTGAAAATGAACAAAAGCTGTGGCAAAAATAGTCAATCCTGACTGGTTGCCAACCAAGGAAAGAAGAAGAAGAAGAAGAAGCAACAAAAATAAATCACAAAGAGATTGTTCAGAAACATTCACAAGTGACTACATACACATACTAACGACAGACATGATCAAGTACTGACACTTTTGAAATCTTTATGGAAGTACAGTGACAATGAAAATATTTTCTCCCAATATTTTAAGGTGCATGAATCTGAAAGATTAATCAAACATGAATTCTAAAATGGAAATTCAAACAATCAAATATTTATGCTTCCGTAACTTTTCTTTACATAATGAAATAACTCAAACATACTGAACCATTTTCGATTCTCATGCAATACTTTATTTGTAAAATCCTGAAAGAAAACATGACAATGTCACATCTTGGTCATTACAACAAATCCAGCTTATCATGATTTTGTTTCTCAATTTTCCCTTTAAAGCTACCACTGACTCTTGGGCATTGATCCAGACAATAAGCCCTGGGAGTCTTTCTCCTTTTTTTTTCATTCTCCCATCAGTTTCTATTTATATTTCTTGACGGGCACAAATGTCAGCTCGGAACCGTCAGACTGAAACCGAAATACTGGATAGTTTGAATATTACCAACAGCTAGCTTCTTTCATAATGCTTTCCTTGAAGGTGTCACATGATATAATGTGACACCTGAGCAGTATTGAGGGCAATTCAGGTGCTTTTAAAGGTGCTATTCAACCTGAAAGTCATTGAAGATTCCGAGAAGACACGTTGTTGCATACAAGTAAAGCTCTTAAAAAAGATAATGTAATTTTGTTCGAACATCCACCCCCTCCCCCAATCAGTATTTCAACATTATTTGATGAGCAAATGTGTAAATTATTTGTAAATTCTTACATTTTACTTTTACTAATGAAGATGCCTTTATATCATGTTTTCCTAAGATTATTGAAACCAAACATATCTGAGAAAATTACGCTAATAGTTGCCTCCAGTCCTATCCAAAGTCAACCATGTACGATCCCTGGGGGGTACTCATGTTTTCAAATGGAAATGTCATTCCATACATTAAAAATAATACTTCCATACTTTTCCCTTTTCACTCGTTCATTCATCAATGCTTTGTAAACATACAGTACATGTAGGTCTACTTTATTCAAGTCAAAAACAGAAATTGCAGTACGATATTATCTTTATTTCCATTTAAAGGTCAAGTCCACCCCAGGAAAATGCTGACTTGAATAGAGAAAAATCAAACTAGCATAGTGCTGAAAATTTCATCGAAATCGGATGTAAAATAAGAAAGTTATGACATTTTATAGTTTCGCTTATTTTTCAAAAACAGTGATATGCACAACTAGGTGAGTCAGTCAATGATGTCCATCACTCACTATTCCTTTTGTTTTTTATTGTTTGAATTATACAATATTTCATTTTTTATAGATTTGACAATAAGGACCAACTTGACTGAACCATACATGTATAGTATTAAACAATGCTAATTCCACATGTTCAGGGAGGAATTAATCGTTGTATCACTTGACAATGAGGAGAAAATTTGAATATTTCATATAATATTAAAATACAAGAGAAATAGTGAGTGGATGACGTCATAGTTTCCTCATTTACCTGCCAGGATGTGCAGATAACTGTTTTGTGAAATTGAGGGAAACTTTAAAATGTCATAACTTTCTTATTTTACATCCGATTTTGATGAAATTTTCAGTGTTATGCTTGTTGGATTTTTCTCTTTATATTCAAATCAACTTTTTGTTGGGGGTGGACTTGTCCTTTAATACTGACAAATTGAAAATGACTCTTACTTTTTATTTATCAATGATGCATGCAAACACACACACATAGACCAACACATAATTTGATCACTTTTTTGTTTTTAGATGTATGAAACATAATTTTTCATTTAAAAAGAAATCAGCAACATATCACACATGTAGTCCCACATGTAGAGTTCCATGTATGTAGGTTGAGTGTGACATCAACTGGAAATGATCTTTCAGAGTCAAGAAAGAAGGGAATATCCTTCATTTTTGTGATAGTTACCAATCAAATCAAAGCAATATCAACAAAATATGGAAAGTAAATGGCCATTTCATAGATGTAAACATTTCATTGATGTAAATATGTAACATTTCAGCAACTTTGGAGGAAAGGATTTTTATCCCCCCCCCCCACTTTGTTTAACACTAAACACATGTTTATTAATTAAATTTCAACATTTTTTCAAAATAAACATATATGACTCAGGCCTACTTCTAAGGATTAATTCTTCTTACCGGTACTTTGAAAGCTTGAAATAATAAGAGGATCTCATCGGTTGAAATAAGACACCCACTGAATGTACTACAGCATCTTAAAATGACTACTCGACCCAGAAACAAAGCTGATTATTCGTCCTCGGGGAAAACAATATTGGTATTAAAAAGGCTACCCTGGATAAACAAATATTCAGGATTGCTTATTATACATGTATTTTCTATTTACACAAACTCAAAGCTAATCATAGGCTGAAGCTAATTTAAACAGCACCAGCTTAAAAGACCTAAACTACATACATGTACGTACACGTAAAAGGTTCTGGATCCTACATGTAATACTCAGGATGCCACATTTTGATCATGTAGACTTGTAATGGTCTGCTGTTTTCACACCACACAAGTTGCCAAGAAACAAATGTTTTCTTCCATGCCATCGTGATATTCAAACAAACTTCATAATACTGTTACATGGAAAGGTACTACGCAACATGTAAACTGCATGGGATAAGATTGTGTGCTATAGTAGAGATCTTTGGAAAGAGAATCTGGATGACTAGTCTTACTCCACACTTTGATATTTTGATATTAACAAATAAAGCTGGTTGACCTGGCAACAGACTACTAGCAGACAATTTAATCACCAACACCTCTCCACCTGGGGCTAAAGCAATGACATCATTTTGAGGGGAAGTACCTAATGTGAAGAGTCACTAAAACCACAATCTGTGTGTAACATTTATCATTACACCCAAGGTGAGACTCATATTTTTCCCTGATAAACCTTTCTTACTTCATCATTTTATGGACAATTTCTGAGCTTTGAAGTATTATTCCTATAACAATGTTACATTGTAAAGTGGCATGATCAGCCAAATGATCAATATTTTAATACATGTACTGTAGGGCCTATAAGTCCAATTCATCTAATATGAAAATTGAAGTAGTCAACATAAACTGACTCCTATTTTGAAAATTATATTCAATGTTTCAAATATATACATGTAGGCCTACATAAATCATAAGTTCATGCCATTCAAAATTATCAAGAGACCTACAGTATATCTCAACAACCCAAATTGTCAATTTACTTGTAAAGTACAAAAAAGTCTGTAAAATTCTTTTAAACAAGTTTCTAAAAAATAAAAATAGTATTAATACTCAAAGGAGAAACTTAGTTTAGACACTCCGCATATTCTTACTTTCTATTTATTTTTTGCATCTATTATTTCTATAAAATAAAAAAATAAAAACAGTGAGTGAATGGCTAATAATAAAAGCTTTTTAGTTTTTAAACTACACACTGTTAGTTCAGCGTTCAATAATGAATGCCACTAACTGCATACTGACAAGTTGGTTTGTCAAGCTAATGAACATGACATTTTGCAGATAAAGCTCCGGTAGTCTGACATTTAAAAAAATTGTATTGCACACAAGAAGAAATGTCAGGATGGAGTAAAAATGTAATGGTAATGTAAACAGTCTGATTCACCAGGCTTTAAACATCAAAATACAATAGAATACGAAGAAAGCAAAGATTGGGGAGATAATATTCATTATACATGTATGTCTAGGGCTTTCTTCGTAAATTATGATTATAAAAATAACTTTTTGACACCATCATACCAGGGAAGTAACTCCCACTTCCCTGATCATACATGTACATGTTGGCAGCTCTGTGTTCAGCAAAATGAAGCTAAAAAAACAAGGTAATGAAATCTCAATCAATGTCAATGTCTTGGGAAGCATACAAAATCATATCAAGTAGGCCTTTATCCTTTCATGATTTTGTGTCTGGGATCAAATGCAGCTTATGTGTATTTCAATGATTTCAAGAAAGGTGAAGGACCAGAATAAGCTGCGATATATGAATGCAGACTTGATCCACACTCCTGCTGCTCTACATCTCATTTTTTTAAAACTCATGAACACAATTCATGCGTCTTATTCTCTGGTCAGTCTTGTTTCCAAAGCGCAGGCACTGCACTGACTACTACTTGTTTAACAATAAGTCAACATTTCTTTGATGCTTTCTCAAAAAATAAAGTGGAATTCTGAATTTATGAATTCAATTTTACTGCAAAACCACATTATTCTGATCTTTATTCAATCCAGACTGTTTAAAGGGGAGTTCATGATAGGGGTATTAGAGTTTTATAATCACAAAAAATATGACTGCATTTCCAGAGTAATCATTACTCTCAAACAAAATGAATACATAGGGGGGTAATGTGTAAATACACCCTGAAAATAACCAAAAGAGCCCCCCCAAAAAAAAAAAAAAAAAAAAAAAATGGAGGCCAAAATTGAATTGATTTTTAAAAAGCATTGCTAAAGAGCACCCCCTCCCCGAAATGGAAAAGGTAGCTCCCGAAAGATGTGAAAAATTGGAAATGGAGCCTCCAAAAAACTTTCACTCCCATTTTCTTCTTTTACACACAAACTAATTAAAAACTTGTGATTTAGAGAAAAAAACCAATAAGCTTCATTTCACCTTAATCTCTCTCTTTAAAGCTTTCAGTGACTTCATGAAAGACTCGTGATTCTTACTGCATGTGACCAGGCATCAATTTTTATTTTCACTCTTTCACTCAGACTGAAGAGGTGATGAAAGAATAAAGGAAGTAGCCTCATATCACCATAATTGCCATACTCCAGGATGAAAAAAGACAACTATATTTTGCTGAGCCCCCTCCCCGCATACCATTATTTCTGAATTACTGTGCTCAGTACAGATGACTAATGAATTCCTATGTACATGTAGTTACATGGTTACCAAAACAAATTCAAGAACTAAAAAATATTCCAGGATTTCCCAGAAATATAATTGAAGATTTCTAGGATTCCACAGAATTCAAAAATAAGAACCTGTATTAGGGAATAAAAAGCAAATCTTAATTGCTATTGATATTGGTTTCAAATATATTATTAAATCAGAAACATTTTGGGGAGAGAGCACATTTTGAAATTTCAGGATATTCCATGACTTTTTTTTCAATTCTATTTCTAGGACTTTTCAGGCCTGAAAAATGAAAAAGCAAATCCCAGGAGATACAAGGCTTTCAAGGACCCACAAGAACCCAGTGTTAACACCCCCCCTCCCATTCTTCATATAACTATTTCATTGTCTGTATAGTTTAAAAAAATAATTGTTTCAAATAATTAATAATGGGGGGATACAGACCCCTAATTTTCAACATGGTCCCTTTAAAAGTACAGATAATGTACTTAAAAATGTTTGATTTTAAAAGCTTCTCCAGACAATTTTGTTTAATTCAACCCTTTGCTCCCTGCCCATTATTGCCAGTTTACACGATATGATTAAGCTAATGATTTCACTGGCACCAGACATAAAGGTCAATGACTTTCAATTCATAATGACAAATGCAAACATATTTTGATTGATAATAATCCTCAACAGCCCTATGACCTGACTGTAAATAGCTCCTGCCAAGGAAGCAAAATTGATCAGTTGCCAATTTATAAATATTTGCATTTCTCAAGAAAAAAGGGAGAGTTGGGTTGTAATGTCACCAAGAATTAACATCACTCACACCAAAATATATTGCATTGAGCTTTCCGTCAATGCCATCAATTTTCTTTTTCAACTGCAGTTTCTGATTATTTTTCAATCTAAGAAGAATTTAGAGTACATATAGCTTTAACAAACTTTATCATTGCAGGCATTTGCTTTTTCATTAAAATGAAACCTTCAATAAAAACTATTTCCATATTTTAAAAATCATTTTCCCCCTAATTGTTTGCAATGACATAACACAACTTCCAACCTCTATGATTTTAATTGTAATCCACCATGATATACAAGTAAATACAGTTGTGGCCATTATTTTCAATATTTCTCTACTTATAAACCTTGAATGTACATGTAGGTTTACCGGTACCTACTGGAGGTAATGCACCTCTTTTATCTGTGTTCTCAACACTAAGTTAAAAAAAAAGAGATCTTCCAAATACAAGGCTATAGTGCTATTGGACAACCACACTTACCGCCCTTTCACACAGTAAAAAAAAAAATCGTAATTTGAATGATGATTCCAGTGAAAAATAAGGCTAATGACAAATATTTAGCACATGTGAAACCAAACTAGAACATGATTAGAATCATGAAGGCTAATCACAGTCACGATTACAAAAGCAACCATCATTACAATGATGATTCAAGATTCACGTGTGAAAAGGCCCATAATATTTCCCCTTCAACTATAAAAAATAATTCCTGACTGATCCCTTTAAACCAACCCGGACTTTGCCATGTTTGTTGATGTGGAGTTTTAACTTGCTCTCAATACAGGCAAGCGGTCTGGCTGGTTGCCAAGTTGCTGAGCTGGAGAAGGTGAACTCTTGGCATCCCACTGCTATTCATGTTCGCTATCTATAATATCTGGTTTTGACATATGGTTAGCCCAACACTGTGCAGTGAGTGCTGCTGGTTTGGAGAAAACATGAACTGGACATTGCTTATGCCTGCAATGATGAAATCTATCAAAGCAGTTGATTTTAGGTGGTTTCAAACCGCCTCGATCACAAGAATCCCCGTTAAATTACGAGAACTTTTTTAGGCTGAAAAATACCCATTAATTATTCCTGCATTCACACCGCCCTGAAACATACCCTTCGGGATAAGTTCCTGAAGTAGTTCCTGAAGTTACGAGCATGCGCAGTATGGTCTGATAAGCAAGCAAGGCGCGAGATTCAAAATCACTAGCCCAGCAGCCACCCACGGCGCCGCACCCAACGACACGCTGGGCTAAAACTTCCCGTAATTTGCTTTCAGACCGCCAAAATACCCACGACCTTGGAAAAATCCCCGCGAAAGTTTTCATAATTTCGCCAAGTACCTACTATTTATCGGGTATTTTCTTTCGGGGGTATTTTCTTTCGGGGATATTACGCGTAGTTTGCTTTCACATCGCCAAAATACCTGGTATTTTCTGATCGGGGTAAATTTCCCGATCAGAGAAGACCTGGAACTGGCGAACTTCGAGGCGGTCTGAAACCACCTAGTGTCAACATTTTATATTCCAATTTTGGGCAAGGTATGAAAATAATTCCTGACAATTATCAACTATTGCCACATATATAGGTGAAAATTTTCACAGAATTGCAAAATTCTAACTCTGGTATATAGGCCTACCTACATGTATAAATGCTAAGACAAAGTGTAGGAAACGGATATCAAACAAAGTGAAACCAGATCTGTTTTGATACCTAATCTTGATCAAACTGAACATTGATCTACATACCATTAATATAAATCTTCACTACATACTACCTGAGTTGCAAGCAGTTAAATATTCTTTTAACATTTGGTAGGGATAGGTCAACAGGTAAATCAAATGTAGGCCTACAATTGGGGAGTAGTTCAATCCGCTAGATTTTTATGTAATTTTTCAATAATACATGTAATATTCACATTCTGAGGTTGGTTAAAGAAAACATACATGTACATGTATGAAATATGTTTCTCTTTTTAATTCTGTACAAAACCAATTTCCTGCCAAATAGGCTACCTTTATTGCTTTCAATATTAGGGTGAAATCTGCATTTTTCGTCTGAACAATAAGATAAGTTTAAAACAAAATATAAACGCCATCCACACAAACGAATCCAAACCAAAACTATCCAGACACAAATGTGAAAGGGGTATTATAATAGTTTATACACACAAGGACTTAATCATGCATGCAGAATTAATCAATGACATCAGCAGATATTACAATAGCTGCTATTGCACACCTTTGCCAGACAAAACAAAACACTCAGTAAAGTAGGTCAATATCAATGGACTTTGAGCCTTACACTGTAACTTGAGCAAATACCTCTTATGTTATTCCACTATGAAGGAGATAATACAATGCATCTGAGTGGGTGAAAATTGGCATACCAAATGCCTTTCAGAGAGAGACATGCCCTAGTTGTACTTAAGTTTATTTAATTTTTTATTCAATTATTTCTTAAAAATGAAAATAAATAAATATAAATGAACTTGAAGGTACTTGCAAGTTGCAATAAACACTTGATTTCATAAGAAAGTCTATATTGCTACTTGTAAATTAAAATTAAATCTATAGAGCTGAAAAGGTAGCATTGTGACAAGTACAACAAATATCCATTGACTGGGATTATTTTTTTTTAATCTACACAATACATCATACAGGACCCGCCTACAAAAACTTCCCATCAGTATACCCACAGGTAGCTCCTACAAGTACAGTAAAACTAGGCAGAGGCCTGCATACCACCAGAATACTGTCACTGTGAATGCGATAAGATCACTTCTGAAAACTTATTCCTTCCTAAATTAGGCCATGTTTATGCTTCTACTTTTCAGGCCAGAATCAGCGTTTTATACATGATTAGTCCAAAACACGGTTGCGTCCGTGCTTACTTTCATTTAAAATGATTTAAATGACATTTCAGAACGCTGATCGTAAACTCACAAAAAAATGCGTTTCAAAACTTTCTTTGACCAGAATCAGGGTTTCTGGTGAAGTATTAAACAGAACCATGATCGTAAACGTGTTTAAATGACGTCATTTGGTACATGCTTCCAGTGATATGAAAATCCGCGGGCAAATACAGTCGCATGATTACCTCCACAGAATTACCTCTCGTCTCCCTGGTTCTAATAATGACCAATACACATTTGCATGTGTGATTATTAATCTAAGTACTATCACTAGTACTACTCTTCTAATTTGTCATCACGATGAATGTTGAGGGATTTACAAAAAAAAAAGTAACATGAGTTATGATGAGGAGACATCGCTGAGCCAGAAACCCTAGTCGCATAAACAAATAGATGTCTTATTATATTGTTATGTGTAAGTACTTTAATATTCTTTATTTTGTCTCACAATTATCCTCACCATTGTGAAAATTCTATGGCTATATCAAGTAGCTCCATGCAATTACTAAAATATCAGAAATTGTTCGATGTTTAAATAATAGTCGACCAAAACAACACGCGGAAAAAAAAAAAACTTTCAAGAAAGGGCACGCCCAATTTGACCTCGCTTTCCTGCTCAACGAAAATTTCGATGCGAAGCCAGCTGAAAAGTTAAGCATAAACAGCACTCCCAGAACGTTTACGATCGGCGTTCTGAAACGACGTTTGAAAACGCTGATTCTGTCTATGCAATGGAAGCATAAACACACCTTTGAATAAGAATGAGAGATTATACCATGTAGGCTTATAAGGGAGTGGGAAAGAAAGCAGTCAATGACAAAGAGTCTAGAAAAGAGACAGAAAAGAGGGTAGAAAGATAATGTGGTTTATATCAGAACTACATACAGGATAGATAAAATTAATCCCTTTATATGAATACTAAACAGCTTTAAATCACACAAAATGACTCAACACTGGCGCCGTACCATGCCCAATTGCATAAATTTTACAATTTCATAGTAACATGTTCGATTCTAAAGAGCTAAATACAAACTGCTATTAAAGTATTCCGACAAGAATCCATTCTATCAAATCAATCTAAATTGAAAATGTAAATATACATGTATCCATTGCGGCATGACATGTTATCTTTTCCCCCGTTTAATTTTATACAGATTGAATATAATGAAGGAAAGAAGCTGCACTTTAAATGCTGTCTGGAAAAGGTATCAAGGATCTGATGAAATCTTCAATTTCCCCAGTTCCAAAGAATCATTGCAATTCAATAGAACAAAAACAATGAGAGGCGGAGGACATCCCACAAACCTGACAAGTTCTTCTTAATCACAGTACCAGTCAATTCTTTTTATCATTCCCTTCTTTCCTCCTTCATTGAATCAACAAATATCGATGTGATGGTGCGTGCGCATCTCTGCACCAAATTGTAACTGGCAAGTGCCAATAATACTTTCACAGGCACTGACAGGGGGAATGTAGCCCGGGCAAGGCAGCACATAATATCTGCCTCTCCACAAAAATGCTTTCCGGGTAATTCAATTTTCAACACCACCAAGCAGCCCGAGGTATATTGGGTTACGTCAAATGGAGAAAGGGGATTAAAACCTTGGTGTGGACAGAGTTAAAATGTAGGTCTGGGTCAGCTATGTGACCTGACAAGACAGAATGGGAAGGAACATGAAAAGGTCATGTTCATCAAGGGCCTGCCAATGCCCCCCCCCCCCTCCCTATCCTTAGTCTCATCTTCACACCCATGTTTTACAGCACCTGAAAAAACAGACTGCAGATAAATGCAGAACAAAGAATCATCAGGTTTAAATCTGAAAATTGATCCCCTTTTCATCTCTTAAAACTTATCTACAACATATCAAAATTAGATCTGAAATGATTTTCACTCTGACAATTTAACCTGACGCCTGTACAGTGTATGCAATCTACATGTATAGTATTACAAACAGGGCTGTTTCAAAATTTACCTCATTATCCTACATGTTTGCTTTGCACGATTTTTAAAGGGAGCTGTTAACATTTGAACGTAAAATGTTATCCACATATTGAAAGGTACCAGCAGAACATACTTTTTGTAAAGGTCATCATTAAAAATTGTTTAAAAGTTGTTTAAAATTATCATCTAACATGCATCTACAGGTAATCTGTTCAGACAGTCAAGAAATGTGTCAGTCTACTATAGGCAAACAAAACAAACGGCACAACAACAAATGTTAGTCAGGCCATTAGAGCACTAACGATCCGTTCTGGGAATAGAACTACATTTTTTCTTGATTACATCAGGAACATGGATTCCAGATGTGACAGGTTCGTTATATGCCTTGTCCATGATTGTGAACATTTGAATGGGAATGGGTACAAAACAAGCAACTATCCAAATTGAAGACACCAGGGGCCTTAGGGGCCAGGACCAATTTAGTTTCAAAATGAGAGCAGAATCTCCCAGAAGATACTGCCAAGAAAACAAAATGGCATCCTTTGAAACTGCCTCTAAATGTCTCATCATTTTAAATTCATTTCCTCCGCACATTATGATGAAAAGAGCAAGAGACCTAAATGTAATGAAGTATGTGACGATAATCATGTTCAACTCACATCCGTCATTCCTTTTTTTTTTTTTACATTGAACAGGAAACAAAATATTGCAATCTAATTCACTGGTGTTCTCAAAGAAGCATTAGTTGATGGATTGGTGATTTTAGTTACGGCAACGCCCTAATCTTAACTCTCTATCTTCACTGCTAACTTTATAAAAATGAATTCAATCGATCTTATTGTAAGATTGATGATCTATTGCCAAATGACAACAAGGGAAATTGTCTTTCATTTCCTACAAGACAAAGATATGTATAATAACTCAAGTAAAAATTCCAGGTATGGTTAATTACAGCAAGCTAAAAAGTCACTTCAATCTGACAACTAATAATAGAATATTCGTCGGACAACAACAACAAAATAATAATGGGTGATTTATTATTGGAAACATAAAGAGCAAATAAAAGGTGAATACAATATTTCATACAGGTTGGTGCATGGATATGAAATGTGAATAGCTTTTGATTTTGCAATTATTGTATTCAGCCATTTCAATTCCAATTTATAGTGACATCCAACACAAACATGAATTTATTCAATCAATACTATTGAAGCGCAGTAGTGTCTGATAGATCTGCATGTACATGCTTGCTTTCTCCTCATTCCTCTTCTGCTTAATTGGGCTTCTGACAATTTGTTTAATAGAAAATAAAAGGTTGTTCAAACATTCTTTGCTGTATATGGTATCCTCAATATAAATGACCTACCCCCCCCCCCCCCCCCACCATTTCAGTAAACATGTCCTTCACAATTTGAATGCATGCATTTATCATTTTCCTTTCCTTTTCAATGTTTTAGGTGCCTCTGCCCTCTGCACAAAAGGATATACCTCATTAAAACGTGCAGAAAATTAAGAAAAAATATTGTAAGTTTTAGGTACCAATAACAGTAAGATAATTGTGCATTTACTGATACTGATTTTTTTATTCAGGCTGAATCAAATGGAGGGTAGCCTCAAATATTTGACAATTTATAAGGCCTAGCAAAAAAATCAGCATGAACAGTAGACAAGAGACCTTTATTTCTTTGTTTTGATTGTAATTCCCATGAAAAATAAACATAAAGTATATATTTTTTTTTCATCCAGTACAAACAAAATTCTTGCTGGTTGCTGGAGACCATAACTTGAATTCATTCAGTCTGAAAAACTTTTTCAGCTCTACATACTGTAGATTGAGTATGTGATGGCAATGGTGTTTCACTGCAGATTCTGCACACAGGGTCTTGAGGGTTCTAGGTTTGTGGATTTGCAAACCTCCAAATAAAAATAAAACAAGTCACTGGTAATGACTCGACTCCCAAACTACAACAAATATATGTTTGTGACCTTCCTCCTAAATCAAGAGCCAGTGCACCAGGGCTTTCCTTTCATCAAAACTAACTATAGAATTAATGAAGGCTGTTCTCTGTATTCATTGGCAACCTAACCAGAAAGCATACAAAGGGACATCCGCACGGTTGATTGTAAAGGGAATCTGCTGATGGTTCATTTATCTCCAGGGAAGTGGACCTATTCATTTATCTACCAGAGAATAGAGAACGATGACAAACTAGAAATAAAACAATGGATGATGATACAATTTGAAGGCCTCTTTGTAATCTAAAAATTCAGTACTCCATTCATGATGACATGAATTTAGTTTTAATTTGGCTTCAAAGAAGGCCTTTGAAACCAAAAAAACAAAAAACTGTATTGAACAATGAAAAAAATTAAACTATGAAATATTATCCATCAATCTCTTGCATTCAAAAATTTCAAATCAAGTCCAGGTTGTTTCTTTATCCACAGACTACAAATTATAAATCTTGCATTGTATAAAGCATGAAATAGTGTTATATGCTCAAATTCAATTTTTTCTTGATACTACACAAATATTTTGAAAATCAAAATAACCTACATTCATTCTAAAAAGCATAGCACTGATAAAGCTGAAGTAGCTTTAGATATACATGTAACATCAGTCAAAGAAGGAATATGCTAGAGACGAATAAACATAAACACTTGAGACTCGTTCCATTTCAACTAAAAACAACTACACATGAATCATCTCTGACAGACATTCATACATGTATGGATTTGCTTGAGAATTGGTACTCACCGCAACATATCGACCGACGTTGCGTGACTGCGGGTACATTCCTGCAACGTGGGTCTGGCTAATGGTGTAGCCTGGCTGTGTGGTATACAACGTTCCTGCCGTTACATCACGATGCTGGGGGCTCATGGCACGAGGGCGCTTGTATGGCGATATGGCCTCAGGGAGTTGCTGCCCTCCCCCTGGCAACCTAGTGAAACATGATTGATATACAGGGAAGGATTAGGAGTCAATAGAAAAGAAAAGAAAGTAAAGAAACAGAAGAAACAAAAAGAAGAGAAAAGAAACGTTAATAAAAAAATCATCAAGCTTTATATCCTCTACAGTGTAAATGTACCTAAAGATGAATTCTCTAACAAATAAAGACATCTGATGTTGAATATGTCTGTATGCAAGGCTCGACATTAGCAGTGGCCCAGGGCAACCAAAAATGAGAATTGGCCACCAAAATTCTTTAAAAGCCAACACTTGGTGGCCCGGTTGGGCTACCAAAGTGTTGTTAAAATTGTAATGTTTTCTATTGTTTCAGGCCACTAAATTTGCTTTGCAGGCCACCAAGAAAAAATGTTAGTGTGGAGCCTTGCTGTATGCAAGTGACTGGGTTGGGTAGGTATTGAATCCATGTCCTTCGGCCGTTCAGGTAGAAACTAAAGCTGCAAGTCCCACATACCGGTAATGCAACATTATGGTCGGTTGGTGTAAAATGAATAAAATATATCTATCTAATATATCAATCTGTCTACAATGCATAATAAAAGGGCATCTGGTGTGAATAATCTGCTTAGCTGAAAGTGCTCTGTCATATGAAAAAAATAACTCTATTGCAATAAATCAGCCACAAATTCAATCCTCTAATCAATCAACCAGTAACTAGATCACATGATTTCATAGCCACCACTGTATTTGTTAGGAATATGGGAAATAGTTGGAAATGTGGGGGAATACTATGAAATATACTTGAAGAATATTTTCAGGTGTTGCCCAGGTGTTTCTCAAGTACATTATAGCATTTCCCTGTACCTCCCTGTAGTAATAAGTAATTTTAAGCATTTACAAGTTTTTCCCATAATTTCCAACCTGGGCGGGAAATAGGCCTACCATTGAAAGGCCATCCCAGAAGAAAAAAAAACTTCCAAAGATATTGTGAAATTTCACATTTCACATCCAAGAAGTGTTACTCTATTTTCCATATTTCCCTGAACTTACTATGATTTGGTTGGAAACTATCAAGAAAATGAAGAATATTCCCTCCTTTCTTGACTCTGAAAAATTGTTTTCAGTTGATGTCACACTAGATCTACTAACTTTCGCTTTTTCACAAAATAGTTATATGCACAATTTAGTCACATGCAAATCAGAGAATCGATGATGCCCCTCACTCACTATTCCTTTTTTTTTTTTATTGTTTGAATTATACAATAATTCAATTTTTACAGATTTGACAATAAGGACCAACTTGACAGAACCATAAAATGTTAAACAATGGTACCGGTAATTCCACATGTTTAGGCAGAAATAAAACTTGTTTCACAGGACAATGAGAAAATTTTAATATTTCATATAGGAAAATACAAAAGAAATAGTGAGTGAGTGATGTCATCTGTTCCCTCATTTGCATACCGACCGGGATGTGCATAAAACTCTTTTGTAAATTATTAAGCGAAATATTAAGATGTCATAACTTTCATATTTTACATCCCAATTTGATGAAATTTTCAGTGTTATGCTGGTTGGATTTTTCTCTTTTTATTCAAACCAACTTTTTGTTGGGGTGGACTTGTCCTTTAAAGAAGTGATTAAGTATGCAATGTACACAGGCAGATCTACAAAATGAATCATGTGAGTGTACTTTGGCAGCACTTTTCACACCGGCTAATTTTGCAGACATACAGGGGGAGAGAAGTACACATGCACCGCTCCCCAGGGCTGATACTAGTTCGTTTTACCAAAGTGAGAGTCATCGGAGATCAGAAGCCCTGATAGAGCGGGGATTACACAGCATTAGAACAGAAGTCAATCTGAAATACAATCTTGCAGCTGAAAGGCTTGGAACATGGAACTCATATCTCTCCAATCACAATATTATCAAAGGCTGGAATATTCAGAGACAAAAATGAAATTCCCTTATCATTGAGCACTGTGGTGATTGCATGCAGGATGACATTATGAAGGAATGAAGTGCAATTTGAGTGGGACCATACAAGAAGATCCTATAATAGTGCTCCTGATAGGATATTGTGTTGTGACCATGAAATGAATATACCACCTCATGAAATATTCATGCTTTCATGACTGCTTGACTACACTCGCACTGAATTAATTTCACATCATGCAATATATTACCATCTTGATTAGAACACACCGTGCATTGAAATGTATGAAATTGAATACATGTGAAAAATATCATCAAAATAGGCCTTGCTCAAGTTGTACCACTCACACATGGAGCATTAGCTAAGTGTTTGAAGAACTATAGGGTATAAGGACAGCGATTTTCCGCGATCGCGGAAAACGGACGAAATTCCCGGAAAGGGCCTTTTGAAACGGAAAGTGGTATTTCAAATGGAAAATCACAGAAAAATACCAATATTAAATGGCCACAAAATCCCAGAAAACACGATCTTACTTCGCTACAATCATGACAATTCACATATCATGACTGCACTCGACTTCATCACACTCGATCGTCCCCTTCCCCCTCGCGCCTGTACCGTATACCTGCCTTGGCTGGGTGCGGGCCAGGCGGAGTTGAGCTTATCAAAAACATTCATGTTTGATTTCAACAACACGGTTGTGTGTTGCTGGCCCCCGGGGGGGCCACTTCCATTGACGAGTGGATACCATGCGCGACCACGGGGTCTTGAAAAGCACCCTAAACACGTATTTTCCATATTCTGAAAATGCACCCCTTAACAAGTATTGGCGTGTGAAACCCTACCCTTAACGAGTATTGGAAACAAATACTATTGGCAAGTATTCCCAGAACTGAGCCCCTAAACAAGTACAGCGATGTATTTTCCATGTTCTTAAAATGCACCCCTTAACAAGTATTGGAAACAAAACGATACTCCATCATACTCTTAGCAAGTATTCCCTGAAATGAACCCCTAAACAAGTACAGAGATATTTTATTGTTATGTCACGTGTCCGTCGATCGGTCGTCGGTTTTACCTTTAGACACCATTATTTTGGTTTAGTACGGCCCCACCTTCCACACCTCGCGCAAATCGGACTCTAAACACGTATAGTGTTTGGGCAAAAAGGCCAAAAAGGACATCCTTTAGAAAACATTTTGATTTTGTTTTATCATCCCCGCATATTTGACCCTAAACACGTATATTTTTCCGAGCGAAATAGATACCCTTTTTTCAATATTTTTGTGTTTTTGACACCCTTATCACGTTACGTACGTAACGTGCCCTATCTTGAAAAAGACACCCTTTTTACGTGTTTTTTTTGGTCGCGCATGGTATCCACTCGTCAATGTAAGTGGCCCCCCCGGGTGCTGGCCTTTACGTTCAAAGATGTAACAGCACGATATCGGGTCTTGAAATCCAAAATGGTGGATAGGCAAAAATCGTTGACGGCTGAAGGTATCATAAAACAAAGAACAAGGTGAATGAAACCATACAGAAACATATTTGAATATATATATCTTTCTACATCTGCATTTAAGGCGAATTTTTTGGTCTTCTTTCAATGTTCGAAATGCGCCTTAACGCCCTCTACCTTCGACTTTACGTCTAAATGTGTGTTATAACGGAATAAACCCATTCATAGACTTCGCCCTTACGTAGGATGTATGCATATATATATATATATGTGTACACTTTTCAATATTGTTATGATATACTGTATTTTTCATATTTGTGTATACTTTTTTTTAACGCCATTGAAAACCAAATTTCTTTGTATGCATACACTGAACCCCCCCCCAAAAAAAAAAAAAAAAGAATCTTGAATAAAAAGTGAGTGTCAAACTTCTGTTCAATCGAAAATGCTATAAAATTGATATTGAGAAATCATCAAAACTAACAGCAACTTTGCTACTGCTGGTTACATGTACATGCAATTGTATAAAATAAGGTTGGTTTCTTCTGCCAGGCACTTGAGGTTAAAGGGTTTTGAAAGTTTTCTCCACTTAAATTGTGAGTTAACTAGTTTAAAAGAGATAATACATGATGTTCACCAGTTTTTATGTCACAAAATTGTCAAATGTGCAGTGGCTCAGCCCTCTCTTTAAAGGAAAGAGACTCAAAGAGGTCTATTGAAAGCACTTAACGGAAGCTGCGGAGATGGGGCAAAGCAATCCACCCTTGTTTATTCAGCTCTACTTTTTATATGGAGGAGGAATTGGGGTTGATTGAACCAAAATATAAGTGTTATTTCAAACCAAATTCATTCATTGCAGTTTACATTCGGTACTCTACAGCATTTAAAAAAACCATGGATACTACATGTAATGACCAAGGGAAGTATGGTACACTATAATACAAAATGTTGTTATTACAAGTCGATTTCAACAATTCATGATGCCCCTCACCCATATACTTCTACAATTTCATGTAAGTATCTTCAGAAAACTCAGCAGCATTACAATGGTAATTCTATTCATTCTAGTAGTACATGTAGCCATGTATATATAAAAATGCACTTTGCTCTTCACTGATAAAGATGGTTTTGTCAAAAGAAAGAAAAATGTGCACTAGGCAAATGTTCATATTTACTGTTCACTTTCAGAGCACATTTCTTTTTATCAATTTATCAAAAATATGACATATTCAAGTTGCTTTTAACAAGAGATTACTTTCAAGCTTCTCAAAGCTATAATTTGCAAACCACTGAAAACTGAATGTACATGCTGGTCCAACTATTTTCTGTATACATGTACATGTCATGTGTGCCAAAGAGCACATACACATAAAATACAAATATTTGTTTTGTTACCCATCAAAGGGTTTTGTCAATTACCATTGCAATGTACAACATACACATATTAAAGTGAAACGCATAGACTTTGTCAAATAATCTTTGCTTCACCGCAAATCTTTTTCTAATCACATAGTTTTTCTTTTATCTTGCAATGATCTGTTTCTCTTTTTTGCAAGTTCTACTCAATTAAACTTATCTACAGTAAAGGGTGGAATTTGAAATTTTCAGACAGCGTCCTTTTAATTCCTTCATATATATATATCGAGATTTTGAATACAGACAAGATTGGACCGTATTGCACGAGGGTATTATATTCACATTCTGAAACAGATTCGGATTACCATTCCTGATTCCTGTTCATCCATTAGCCATTACCAGAAGCCAAATTATCAAAATACAATATGCACTTCCCTGTGGCAACCTCATCCCCAGAAGTGTGCTCTTACAGGTTTTCTGATATGTCCTTGCTCCAGGTGTACAGTATTTGCAGATGTCGATGCACCAAGGGAGAATGCATCACGGGTTTGTACTTTTGATAGAGGGGAGATGGGGGATGAGAATAGTCATGGCTCACAAATGTTATGCACAGAACATGAAGGTGTGAAACAAACATGGCTCACATTTTATAGCATTCTTCTGGTATTGTAAAACATGTATGCAGGCCTACAGTATGTACACAAGAAGGAAAGACATTTCATAAGTTTGGTCACAAGTGTGTACTTTTTTTTGGGGGGGGGGTGATGTCAAGGTCAGACATCACTGCCGGCAAATCATATGCATTTATTTTATTCATCAAATTCATCAAGGCCTAGGGATTTTACTTTGATGGAGTGGAACCACCAACAAGACAACTGACAAATGAACAGTACTTTTACTGCATACTGTATGTGAAGAATAAAAGATGCTAAATAAATTTTGTCATGGACTTGCACTTTGATGGAGGGGGAAGGTGTGGAGTTAGCCATAAATAATCACAGAAGACAAATCACATCTGCACTGATACTGGATATGTGCACGTTAATAAGAAGAGTGAAAGATGTTCAATCAATCTGTGGTAAACCAATGCATAACCAATGAAATATCATCAATCTAGAATCAAAACCACATGTAATGTCTGAAAATACATGTGGATAGCAGTATATTTCACACTATTGGCACACTGCAATGCAATAGCTCACAGAACAAAAAAATATGAAGCAGAATATAATGACATCAAATTTTCATAGAGAGGATGAAGCATGTGTACATTGTGGATTTCCTTGAAAATCTAATACTCTTCATGGGTTTCAATTATCTCTGCAATTGTGATTAATAAACTTCATCAGAGTCACTTTCTGGGAAAATCGGTTGTGCAAATACTTCTTATTCTCCGGAATGCGAGAAACAAAATGTTTAAAACTTAAAGGAAATTAAACCTTTAGAACAAGTTATTATTATTGTTATTCTCCGGAATGCGAGAAACTAAATGTTTAGAACTTAAAGGAAATTAAACCTTTAGAACAAGATAGCTTGTGTGAAAACATAAAAATCAAAGAAACGGATCAACGAAGTTTGAAAAAATCAAACAAATAATGAGAAAGTTATGAGCATTTGAATATTGTGATCACTAATGCTAAGGAGATCCTCCCGTTGGCAATGCGACAAAGATGTGTGATGTCACTTGTGAACAACTCTCCCAGTACTTTTGTATATATTTAACTTAAACTGCCTCTTTTATCACATCTATCAGTAGATCATGTATTCTTTCTATAGGAGGGCATGTAATACAAATTTTCAAAGAATACATTATGGATAAAGAGATTGTATAACCATAAGAGCGAAAAGAAACATTTTTGGGGTATCTTATAGTCCACCAAAGGGAAAGTTGTTCACAGGTGACATCACATATCTTTGTCGAATTGCCAATGGGAGGATCTCCATAGCATTAGTGATCGAAATATTCAAATGCTCATAACTATCTCATTATTTGTCTGATTTTTCTCAAATTTTTTTTGGTTCTATTTTCTTTGATTTTTCTGTTTCCACATAAGTCCACATGTTCTAAAGGTTTCATTCCCCTTCAAAAAAACTCACCACATCCTGTTACATTTTAAGGAAATAACCAAACCCATATACCACCTATATGAAAAGTCTCTAAAAGTGAAACATGAACAGACAGGATCTAAGGAAGACATTTCCTCTTTAACCTTATAAGTCAAAGTAGAAAGTGTACATGTAGGATGAATTCTTTTGAAAGTTTTTATGGAAGCTTGCATTACAAAATCAAGTTTATACGAAGAAAAAAACCACAGAATGTGAAGACTACCATTACTGGCATTAACAGCAAGGTAAAATACATGTAGAAGTTTCTGAACTATTTCTTTTTTTTTTAATCTTTCAATTTAATAAACACTAGTATCCTTTGACAAGACATAAGCCTACACTAAACTGGTTTAAATGGTTAACATGGTTTAAAGGAAACCAATTCAAGAAAGATGAGAACATGGCCTTTTTAAGGACAATAGAAGAGAAAAATTCCTCATGTGAAATGCTACATTAAGTTTAGAACCTTGCCAAAATGCCTTTGCCATAGCCCTGATGTAAGACAGCTCCTTGTCGACAAATCAACCTGTAGGCATTATGCAGTCCCAGAAGTATATTCTCATGTAGGTAAATAGCTTTATACTACATGTAATCTGAATAATTGCAGACAAATTAATTGTGAAAATGAAGCTTCAATTAAAATCCAGATCTCAGAAGATGATCGTTAATACCATAAAAAATGCAGTAAATTACCAAAGAGAAAATGGTTACATTACATGCAACATGAAATGTTTCAACAAGAGTGAACAGACCTCCTGTTGAAATTGCCAATGCTGCGCTGAAGCAAAAATAAATGATTCACTGAAGGAGAGAAGTCTGCAGTCCCCTTCGGACATGTTTTTTCTTGATCTGATACTCTAAACTCCCTAAACCCATCCTTTTCCTTCCCTTTCTCTCCTGCTGACCTCATTTTCCTTCATTCTCCTTCCATCTTCAAAATTTCAACTCCTATGTTTTGACATCTATCCTTCAATCCATATTAAGCACTGTTCATATTTTTGAAAAGGTTTGTATTTGGTATTACTGCATGAAAAACAGAGCATGAAGTAGTACAAAAAGAGAAAGATGGAATCTGTGAGCACACAAATCAAGATTTTTCTTCTTAAAAAAACGGCACAGTATAAAAGCTGATTTTGTTTCGCCTTTTTTTTTTTAGATGCGATTTCAATGTTTGAGTATAAATGTCTGATTAAGATTGATATGTTTAATAAAATACACGTACAAGTACATGTACACTCTTACAAAAACTTTGGGGATTTATAAACAGAGACAATTTGGTGTTTTGGCAGTTTTCATAGTGGTTTCTTGTGTAAATTCCCCTTTGAAAAAAAAAGCCTTTATACATAAAGTTCATGATATTCCAGTCGTCTGAACGAGTAATGAGATACAATGGAAACACTCTCCATCAAGTCTCCTGTTGGATAGTCAATGATGACATCATCCTTTAATGTAAGGTCAAGGTAAGTCTCCAATGGAGTGCCCTAAATTTTCACCATGAATTGTTTCCTGCTAACTGGATTTTTCAAATACGGCTAGAAATTACCTAGCATGGTCTAACTCTGCCTGACTTTGCAAGTTTGCAATGCATAGTATATAGGAGTACAGGATAGAAAAAAATATAAAAGAGGAAGAAAATGGAATAGAGAATGAAGGGTGTAAAAAAAGGAGATAGAAATGGGTAAGATGACACTAGAGTAGTCTTTACTACCCATACTTCAATTGAGAAAATTAATGTCATCTTTAGGTTGTCTTGCATCACCCTCCCCCCAAAAAAATGTATAATAATAATAACAATTAAAAAAAATAATGATTAAAAAATCTATTCAAAAAATCTATTTAAAAAATCTGTTCCCTTTAGGAAAAAAGATAAATATTGTTTTAATGAAGAAAAATTGTAATGCCGTAACTTTGTTTGCAAAATGGTAATAATTACGGCTAAAAAGGAATGGGTGGCAGCTTTACTGACAAAGATTGTTATCTTAAAATTTTCTATCCCATTCCATGAGAAGATGTTACAACAATTGACAAGAAAGATATTTCATTTTGATCGGGCAACAAATTGAATTAAATTCTGATGCAAAAACAGTAAATTCATCCAATAAAACACATTTTTTAGTTATACATTATCTTCAGACCCCCATGCACCACAACCGTTTTGGAGCACATGCATTTGAAATGGAATAGTCAATATCGATAATGATCACTTGGGTGGGGGAGGATTTACCAAAACTAAAGACAGGCTTAATTCTATTGTCCCTGCCCCCTCCCACCCCCCCCCCCCCCCCCCCCCCGGAAATACATAAAGTAGAAATGTACAAAGTTTGCTGTTGGAGATCCGTTATTTCTTACTCGGCATGAGAAACATGTACAAGGAGGATAGAAAAAAATAAATAATTCATGATGTGTATTGCTGCAAACCCTTAATGGCCCACGTAAAATGATAGGGTTTTATGTTTGCTACCTGACATGCATTCAAGATCATTATTCATAATATTTTCCTTTATCTTTATCTAGAAATGTACATGTGCATGCATTGATACACATACATGTACTATTGTTTTTTTGGGGGGGTTCTATTCTTTTTAAAATGTTAAATTACACACAAAAATGCTCAAAATGAAATTGTACAAAGACAGTTGTAGGTAACAACACTTTTTTGCAAATGTACATCTTCAGAAATGACTCTATTTGATGGTCACATTGTTTTCCTTAACATTATATAAAGTTGAAGATTAATAATTTAGAATGTACATGTAGAATATACATAAGGTTTGGTAAATATTCACTAATACATGATGTTCATATTAAACTGGACTTTAATTCAACCAATTATTCTATTAATGTTTACTTTAGTGACTGTTGTATGCCTACATGTACCATTCTCCTGAATTCATTTCTAGTGAAAAATTAAAATTGAATGCTACACGTACAAGTGTATGTGTTGCACACTGTTGTCATTTTATCCCTATATTATATACTCTTCAAACAGTTGTTTGACAAACAATGTCATGGTGCAAAGTGATTCTATGCCAATAAGAATAAGTACACAAAGTATCTGGGTAGGACTTATCAAATTTTTATTGAATCATTCACAAATTATGTCTTTCATGATGCAATCTTTCATTTCAGCAGACATTTTGACAATACATTTTTTAATTCACCCAAACTAAATACATGTAGGCCTACGCATACAGGCTATAAACACAAGAATAATTCTTGAAAGCTATGCTCATTCCACAATGCATTTTCAACATTTTAGAATTTAGTTGACCTGTTGATAACAGAAACTCTCTGGGTATTTCACTGGAGTGCAATCATAACAGCACCATGATATAAACAATGGATAAAAATAGCTCCCCCTAAACTATGCAGCAATGACCATGACACATCTATCTAGGCATTGCCTCCCACATGTTGATGTACATGTATGTACTGTACATTTCCAAGTATTAAGATTGAAAGGCTTCTTGGTACATGTTCGTACAATGTACATGGAGGCCAACATCTACAATGTGTGTACACCATCATGTTCAGTCTAAACCAAAACATATGGAATTGTAACATACATGTACATGAATATATACCTGTTAAATACAGGAGTCAGAATGGGATAGATACATTGCATAAACATACATGTACAAGTAGATGTAGAAGTAAACAAAATGTAGGACTATATGTGTATGTAAACCCAAACTGAAGAAAACCATCAATAGTACATGTAGTATTTGCTAGTTATACAAACTGATAATCACAGTTTACTTTGAAAATATGCAATTATTTTGTCCAGAAAAAAATAAGATGTAAGTTTGCAGGCCTCTATATGCAAATCCAAATCTTCTTTAGAACACCAATCATACAAATTCCTTGGCTTATTTACTATTCATTTTTCACCAAGTACAATAACCAACATGGTTTCTTGATTTTAAAACAATATTAAAAAAGTACCTATTGTCCTATTTATACAAGAATATTTATATCATATTGGATGGCTCAGAATGGAATACCAGAAATATTCCAAGAGTTTGAGCAAATATTCCACAAATCACAGATGAGTGGAATATTGGCCCTAAAGAGAGGAATATTCCTGGTATTCCATGAAATTACATGTATCACCTATCCCATTATGGCATTATCACTTCATTAGGATCAATTTTGTCTTTGACATGGGACTTTATACGTGTAGTTCATTATATTACGTCATTGAGCGTCAGTGTGCTCTATGCTGCGCATCGCATTGCTTTCATTGTTGTATGCGTTGTATATTTCACGCATTCGCGCATGCACACTAGACTGTTGAATACGGTCTCATATTCAATGGCAAATTTCGTACAGGAGCCTATAGGATATTCGTCGGATTCGGTCCTTTTTAGGGATAAGCTCTGATACTGCACGGGCAATTGATGCAGACCAAAATACACGTTTTTAATGCATGGCTAAAACGCTCTGTATATGATGATAATATCATATATTGTATGACATAATTTGAAGTTTTTAAACAAATATGTATTAATTCAAATTCCTTACAAAACCAATGTGCAATACAAATCAATACCAGGGGGGGGGTTCTTTTCTTTTCTTTTTTATTTTACATGGTGTGAAATATTTTCTTAACATTAAAGCACCGACTATAACACCCTTCCAACAAATCATCAAAACAATAAAAAAAGGATACAAATGGAATTTCTTTCAAATTACAGATCTGGTAATACATGTAGAATGGTTTTATAACATATTTCAGAGTACAGTGTACATACTTTTGTATCAAATTTTATGAATTTCATTTCCCACTGAACGTGCTATTCACCCAGTATGAGCATACAATGCACTGCATTATTCATCAAACCTTACCTGTAATACATAGTGAGTTTGTCACGAGGCACGTTCATCGAGAAGCAACAGGTAGGGACTGACAAACGTTTATCACACAAGAGATCTCACATGTAGAGAAAGGCCAGATTCCCATCATGTTTTCATCTCCTCCAACACACTGCCAAGGCACGGAATCAAATCACACCATTCCAATCTGAAAAACCGTCTCACCCGCAGTCTACAAATCAATAACCCAATGTTCATTGCTGTTTTTTTTTTAATTTATCTTTCTCTCTCTCTTTGGTGCTTTTAAACATGCAAGAAAAGTGCGCCCCAATTAAACCACTCTCCCCGTCGTCAGCCGAATAATCTAACACTCCTTTTCTGCAGCCGAGACTATCGTTTTGTGTGAATGCCTTTCAAAATTCAGAAGCACATTTCGGGCTGGAAAAAGAGAGAAAATGTAATTACGCATTTCATAACTACTGAGCAGGATGTGGCATTGGCTAGGGACGAGAAAGAAAGAGAGAAGTCCAAAGAAATGGCTTTACACAGACAAAAGATCTGTAATGAAATGAAAACTAGACATCCATTTTGAGCAGTGGACAAGCCTGCCATACGATATACATTAATGTCAACGAAGACGGTTTGTAAAAATGAAGTCTCTGCATCCAGAGTTGAAGCCACAAAATAACGTTATGCATCGTCTAATGAGCATCTCAGCGGACAGAGAGACGGAGAATGAGAGAGAAAGAGAATGCATAAAAGGATGGAGTATTCTCTTTCTCAATCTTTCCTGGTATCTAGGAGTAGAAGTGTATTACACATTGTACCTGTCATGTACATCACTATACATGTATCTGGCATACTCCATGTACAATCAAAACCAGCAGTATATCATGCATGAGTATTGTTATCATTTGTATGCCTGGCTCCTTCCAGCAGACTTATCAAAAATTAATTCATATATGACCCTGCAATTCAATGTCAATTGTTCCATCATGCAGAAATGAACATGTACCAGTATAATTTCTAGCACCTCCTTGTATTACAATACACCTACGATTAGGCAATGATAAGGGTAGAAATAAACCAAAATATATTCTATTTTTTCATACATGTATTCTCTTTTTTCTGATTTCATGTAAAAATTTGCAGTCATCATGAATGCACAGTGTTTAATTTCATTGTAATCACTTTAGGCCTAATGGGAAAATCACAAGTATTAACTATATTTTTTACTGATGCTTGTCTTAATAGGCCAATGCATTTCTGTTTTGAAGTTTGGTTTCTATATTATTTCAATATTTGTATAATCTTAGACATTGAATAAATGTTGTGCTTTCAATTTTCACCAATTACAGAAATATCTCAAAATTGAAACATAATGAACATTTCTTCTTTTTTTTTCCTTGACCAAAAGCAGAGAGTCAGCTTAAGAACATACCTGTTTATGGTCAGTAGATGCTCAAGGAGCAGCATAATTTTGGTTTAATATGTACATGTAGGTTTATAGACTCTACATACACTTGAATTCTACATACTTCAATTCAGATACACTTTATTTCAGATATAAATACTATTAAAAAAAAAAACCTGTTGATGAGGCTAATGTTGATTTATGTATTGCAATATTATGCAAAAGTTTTTGTACTTGTTCTTGGAAAATAGTAGTGCCATGGTATAGTCTAGTCAATGCAAGAAGATTGTAATGAACAATGCAGCTACATTACAAGTAGACATGTCAAGCCAGCAATATTTACTTGACCAAATTAACAATCTCAAATGAAGCATTGTCAAGATTCATCAAGAGTGGTCTCCCAAACTGTGCCGCTCATTTTCTCCAATAAACTTCTGACCTATACGATTGAAACTGGGCTCTGTGGAAAATCTAATGAAACAAAAAGGATGACGACGTAAGATATTGCCTAAAGAACCTGTTCACCTAGGAAAAAGTCAATGGTGTTGTATCACAGGTTCCCTACATTCAGGAAAGACACAGAACGAGATGAGGTCTATAATAATGTCATCGACTTGCATGCACAGACTACTATACACCCACTCATCTACATGCAGTCTGCATTTATTATCTACATGTACATGTAAAGGTCACATGTTTTATCAAAGTTATCCTACACCTGTTGGCTTTCATAAAGGAAAGACCAAAAAAAAAGACGAAAAACAATCTCACTTCCTAAACAAGCAAAAATAGTTTATTTGTGACAGTATGCAGCTTTTCCAATGTGAGCTCTTGATCTTGCTGGAAGATATTAAATCTTTCCTTGACATTTAAAAAAGCTATTAATAGAAATCCAAGAATAAACAACACCTGGTGAAAAGGAACCAGGCATTGTGGCTCAGTGGTAGAGCGCCAGCCTCGTGAATGAGAGCTTGTGAGTTCGATCCCAGTTTCATGAACTAGGTCAATATACTTTCTATAAAGTTATGACGACATTTCAAAAACTTAACCTTGGTTAAGATTTCAATATTGATTCCCCCAACATGGCCTAAGTTCATTGACCCTAACTGACCTTCGACCTTGGTAATGTGACCTGAAACTCGGGCAGGATGTTCAGTAATACTTTATTACCCTTATGTCCAATTTTCATGGACTAGGTCCATTTACTTTATGTTATGATGATATATTTATTTATGATAATATATTTAGTTATGATGATATATACTTCAAAAACTTAAGCTTAGTTAAAGGACAAGTCCACCCCATCAAAAAGTTGATTTGAATAAAAAGAGAAAAATCCAACAAGCAAAACACTGAAAATTTCATCAAATTCGGATGGAAAATAAGAAAGTTATATTTTAAAGTTTCACTTAATAATTTCACAAAACAGTTATCTGCACATCCTGGTTGGTATGCAAATGAGGAGACTGATGGCATCATCCACTCACTATTTATTTTAAATTTCATTACATGAAATATGAAATATTCTAATTTTCTCCTCATTGTCAAGTGAAATAATAATTCCTCCCTGAACATGTGGAATTAGCATTGTTTGATACTATATGGTTCAGTCAAGTTGGTCCTTATTGTCAAATCTGTAAAAAATGAAATATTATATAAACAAAAAACAAAAGAAATAGTGAGTGATGGACATCATCAACTGACTTATTTGCATGTCACTGAGTTGTGCATATCACTGTTTTGTGAAAAATAAGCGAAACTTTAAAATGCCATAACTTTCTTATTTACATCGATTTTGATGAAATTTTCAGCGTTATGCTAGTTTGATTTTTCTCTGTCAACGTTTTCTGCAATGGACTTGACCATTAAGATTTCAATGCTGACGACACCGCCACCGTCGCCGCTGCCGTTGGAAAAGCGGAGCCTACAAGTATCGCTCTGCTATGCAGGAGAGAGAAAAATGTTACCATCTGCAAAGATTTGCCTTTATGTCAAGCGCTCGGTGTTCTAGAATAAAGAAGGGTAATAATAATCAAATTATGCATAAAACACTTAGAGAACAGTTCACAAGAGCTGAAGTGGTTAACTTGGGTAAATTATAAGAATTATTATGTACATGTACGCACATACCCTGCAAAGATAGCCTATAGGCCACCAGAAGACAGGAATTACACAAATATAAATGTGTAAACAGAAGCCCCCAAGAAAATTTAAAGAAATTATAATTTTTTGCCTAACTGAGGCACTACTTGATTGACAGACTCCCAGGCACCCAGTCACCTCTATCTACCTCTTAAAATGTAAATAAAACTAAACATAACACAAGAAAATTATGAACATGTATTGGTTGCCTCATTTGCCTGTCCCTGACACTTTCCAATATATTCACATGAATGCGTAGCAGTATAGTACCTTTTAATAATTACTCAAACTGGAAATTAAATAAATCATTCATACTCATTTAGCTTCATTAGAATTTAATTTGTTAATGAAATAGGGAATAAAGAAAAACTTTCTGTACATGTACTTCTTTTGACAAGAATATGAGCATCTTGACAAAATGCACACATGAATGCTCAGTAAATTAACAAAACAATGGAATGAGACTCAAAGAGACAAACACTGTTTTAGTTTCCCTTTGTATCTATGAAAAAAAATGTATAAAAATAAGATAGAATGAGCATCAAGTACATTTACATGAGTGGATCATAAAGGCTATAGATTTACAAAGTAGGCTACATGTACATAGCAAAGAATATTGTCATTCTAAACAAAGACTACAATGACATTCAAGAAATATTTGTTACGGGTAGCAAATTCATTCAAACATCAGCAGAGGAAATTCATATTTGAGAATTATTTAAAAATAATAATTTACAAAAATCTACTCTAGGGAGAAAAAATTAACTACTGCATGGGTATGTAAGAAGGTTTACATGTATTTCATTTTACAAGAGAGATCATGGAAGTGGAAAAGCGATCTAAACTAGATATGAATGAAGTATTTACTGTAATAAACTCTAAGTTCATGTGAATTCAGGTTGTTGTAAAAATAAGAACACTTTCTTCCCTCCATGACTTATTCTCAATTTCTACTTCCAAAGATTGATACAAAAGGTGTCTTTGTGTTTTGCAGAATTGTCTTGAGGCTTGTGCTCTGTCAGAAGTTCTTGAATCCTATATTTATACTTTACATCTTTGGCTAAAATGGGATTAAATTAGATAGAACGTTGCTACCTTCAAGCTCTGATATGGGATGACCCAACTTCTCATGAACCCAACAACAATGCAATTAAGCTTCTATCAATCTTACACTATTCATTTGAGCTTTACAATTTAGCTAGAATAAATTATCACTTTGCATTATTCTAGAATCCCAGAAAAAATAATGGGAAAATCCTATGTGAATGCGAAATCAGCTGGATGTGTGACTATAAAAAGCGCAAATATACGGTACTCTGAACATTTTCTGGCTTTGCATGCTTTTCAGTAAGCAAATTTTTAGTAAGCCCAAGTTGACTCGAATCAATTTTAAACTGAGGTACACAAAATTTAATTCAAGTTCGAGCCTTCTCTTCTCATGCGAAGAAAATTTATGCTCAATATCTATTCCCTTCAAGTTTAATTTGAAATGTTCAAATGGAAATCATCGTTTGCACACAATCAAATTGTGCTTCTTTTGTCAGCAACAAGATCAAAATGAAAAAAGGAAAACTACTAACAAGATTGATACTTCCATATCAGCATATGGGCAATTCTATAGGTTGGTGGACATGAGCTCAATGTGTCTTTGTACATATAACCCATCTGAACCGTAACGTGAGTAACCACTTTATCTGCACCCCTAGTAAAAACCATATGTTCTTTATTTTTTTAATTATATACAAATTTGTCTCCCTAATATACTTCTTTGAAATGGATATAATCAACTTTCATAAAAGCCTTGCATGAGGACACTTTTCATTTATTTCCACTTCATTTTATGCATGTCCAAATCATGTAACATGTGTAACCGACACATTTCAAAGATTTGCCAGGAGCATAATGAAATTTCCCAAGTTTTGTTTTTATACAAAGGATAGTCAGACTGCGTACTATGTTGTGATAAAGAGATGGTTAGTTCCTATCAATAATAATGGAGTTACAGCTCCAAGTATGAGTCAAGGTGTCTCCAAACGTAACGTGAGTAACCGTGGAATAGCCCATATGGTAATACATCTGATAATACACATGTAGCTTTAATATAGAGCTTGATTCCACATGTTCAAATTTAGTTTTCACTCATGAGTGATCAGCTTTACATGTACATCACAATCAAGTACTGGTGTCAAAAACTGAAATAATGTCAGGACTAATTTTTTAACATCATCAATACAGAAACTTTCCTCGCAATTGTAAAATCATAACAGAATATCAATTTCTATGACCATGCAAAGAAAATTATATTTCACATTTATTCCCATTAATTTGAAGTTTATTTTGATCCAACTATGTTTCTGGCAAGTTTTGTACTCTCCCCTAGTACAGCATTCGTTCATTTGGTTGACCAGCAAGCATGCCTGTTGTATCGGCGATGATGTAGCATGGCTCCGGGAACCATTTCTTAATAGGGGGTGCTGCTTCCGAAAAAAAAGTGACAAGCCCCCCCCCCCCCCCCCTCCCATAAAAAAAAGGTTTCACTCCAAAATGTGGGTGATATTTTGGTCAAATTCATACTTTTCCGAAAAGAAAGTGACAAGCCCCTCCCCCCTAAAAAAAAGTGTTTCACTCAAAATGTGGGGGATATTTTGGTCAAATCTATACTTTTAAGCATACCATTACCAACCTGATTTCCAGGGGGTGCTGCTTATGGTGTACGTATAACATACACAGCGCCCCCAGACAAATCTTACTTTAGCATCCACGCTTCCCATGGTCATGTGATGTAGAGTAAGAGTAGGTACAGGCCACTGGCGCAATTAAAAATTGGTTGATGTGTGTGCCTGTGAGAACCGAGACCTTTTCAGACTGATTTTATTCAAAAATATGCTCTCATCTGCAAATACTTAGATATTTTTGCATGAAATAATGAAGTCTATAATTTGTTTACCCGTTATGTTATTTTGTATTCACAGAAAATACCAAAAAAATCTGTTCCACTGTTGTAAGCTGTCAAACATCGATTAGAAAATATTCAATATGACTCTGGCTTCATTTTTAGCACAGACAGATAAAATGATTCATACAATATCAAACATTGTTTCTACAGTATAAGTTTTACACTTTTTTTTCAAGGAGTGATTCTTGCCCAATCTAAATATCTTTATTTATTCAACAAACTGATGAAACCCCACTAGATTTAAAGGTTAACGATATTAAGGTACACCCTTATATGCAATATACATGTATTTGCATTTTCTAATACCTTGGTCACATTTGCTCTAGGCGGCCGTACGGCGAGTCGAAAACAGCCGTTTTATTAATTTTGATTCAAACAACCTAAATGTAGTTGGACAAAAAATGTTAAAACGGCTGTTTTCGACTCGCCGTATGGCCGCCGTAGAACAAATGTGACCATGGTATAAACCCTCTGATGGAGAGTGTCACACCACAATTCACTAGATTTTTATTGTGATCAATTAATTCTAAACATTAGGCATTCATGACTGACTGAAATCTATGGAAGAACAAGAACAGTTGACGCACAATCTCCAAACAGTCTACATGCCATGTACTGTACCACCTACATTCCCTATTGAGAAAGAACCCAGTATTTCTAAATCTATTTTTTTTCATCATAAACTGTAAGTGTAAAGCAACCCTGGTTTCATTTCTATAATTGAAACTGATGAGACGCAAAGGAAGCCACAAATTAATTCTGAACAAGAACGGCATTAAATACACTTTCCAATCAAGAACCCTCGGGAACACAAATGGATTAAACTAATGGAGTGAAAGGTTGCTGGGGGTTAGCGTGTACTGTAAGGGGGGGTAGTTAGACATAACATTAGGTGAATGTTTGTAGTATGTAATGGAATCTCAGGGTGCTAAGAAAGAGTCTAAAAAGCTCAACAGCTTTCTACATGAATCAGGATTAGAGCAGCCACTCTCGAATCTGCTCACCCCTGTTCATACATGCATGGACCTAGGTCCATGATACATGTAAGGGCAGCGAGGCAAGACTGGAGGGTCATGTGACTATGTTGCCATGCAAATGAGTCACACTTAGAGATTTGGCTTGGTGCTCTGGCTTCGTCCCGACATCCTTTCCATTGCCGTCTTGCGACTGAGCCAGCAGCTGTCAAGTCTGACTGAGAATCGAGGGCAGCCTTTCAGATCGGGCTGACTGCTGCTGGCATTTGAGTCACAAACCTAGATTACTGACATTCTTAAATTATCCTATTAGAAAAGGAAATTAGATGAAGTTGATCGACAGGTATAAAGACAGTGAAGATCTTTTTATTCTGTAACATGTATTAGGCAATTTTGAAAAAAGGTGGCAATTTCAAAGTTATTGAATGGAAGCGAAAAACTGAACTTTCACCAAATTAAGAACAGTAAATAATCAGACGGAACTATACATAGCTTCACTTCACATCACCGGGCCAATGGACTTTTGATCGAGTTTCTAGATACGAAGGAGGCTGTGAAGCAAATTGCAAGAAATTTTACTTTCTCAAAATTCCATTCAGGGTTAATTTAGATTTAATATGAAAAACATTATGAGCTGATAATCAACATAATATAAAGACTTATAACTGATATTTGAGTGTTTCTATCTTAGGCCAACATACAGATAGTGATCCTTCTATTGCCTACAATATACCATTCAAGAAATATGAGAGTAGAGTCAGTAGACTCAAGAAACTTTTTAGTTAGAAGTAAGCATTTATTTTGGATAAATAGTCTAAAATTTGTTTGACTTAGGTCATTATTAGACTTACATTGGAGGTCCACTTACAATTGTATCAATAAAATGTACAAAACTAACTGGTAAATACATGTAAATATTCTTGAATATCACCGTGAGCCATGAGGAATGTCATATGATTTCTAAAACACTATTTGTTGAACAGGAATGTACAGTCAAATATAGAAAAGTGAAAACAATTTCACTGGCTCTTGGGTTGTAAATTTTGTCAGTGATGTAATGTACATTTATGCCTGTATGTAAATTCAAAGTACATAGGCCTCACTGTACTATACACTGTATTTCCCGCACATATGGTACACATCAATATGAAATTAATTACTAGTAGTAGTATTCACATTATAAGAACTACAATAAAACTAAAAAAACAGCTCCAGGTTGTACAAGCTGCCTGCTGCAATATACTACTCTAGAATTCTACTATATGACTCATAGTCACATGACATGATTCTAAAAATAGTAAATGACATATGCAGTAGTTTGCTGCTGTCCCTGGAAAGAGTATATGTAAATTAGAATACACGCAAGCGCTTCCACATATACCTATAGTCTATACCATGGTCCATGGAGGTATGATTTTCTCTCTTACTTCCATGACCATGAACACAGAAATACTGTTTACATATTGCATATGATACAATATTAATTGAGAATACAGTGCGTCCCAGAAAAAACGAAACCGAGATTAAGCGATGATTTATCATAACTTAATCACAAATACAATAGACGAATGACCTACCAATGTAAAGCTTAGAATCTCCTCTTTCATCTGATATTACTTAGACTATTCCCCATTCACGCATGAGTGAGCAAAAGCAATTTGAAGAAAGGATACCAAAATCTCATTTGGCGAGGGGTATCTGAATTTCAAAAAGAAAATCACATGCCTAAAAAGTTCAATATCTGCTCTTTTATTTGATACCTTAATCACAAAAAATGGTCAAGAAGTAAAAAAGTTATGTTCCCTCGAAACAATGCTTGTATTTCCATAATTTCATTAAATAAACGTGTTTTCACCGGTTTCCCACAGAAGCTATTGCATGGTTAACAAAAGACTTCATGCATGGCTGATCGTCAACCAAACGGAGTGTCACATGAGTTTGAACGCTAGCCTGCAGAACCTCTTAATTTTATGAAATTATTGAAGTTCAAGCCTTATTTCAAACAACCAGAACTTTGTTATTTCTTGACCATTTCTGTAATTGAGGTATCAAATTAAAGAGCAGATATTGAATTTTTTTAAATGTGGTTTTCTTTTTGAAACCCAGATACAGCCCGCCAAATGACTTTTTGGTATCGCCTCTTCAAATTGTTTTTGCTCACTCATGCGTGAATGAGAAATAATCTAAGTAATTTCAGATGAAAGAGGAGATTCTAAGCTTTACAATGGTAGGTCATTTGTCTATTTTATTTGTGATTAAGTTATGATAAATCATCGATAAATCTCGGTTTCGTTTTTTGTGGGACGCACTGTATTACTGTGTATTTATAAGAAAGCAATATCCTTTGGAACACAACAAAGCACAAGTTGAGCAATATGACTATCAGTGGATTGTGTACTTTATAGGCCTACATGTACATGAAAATGTACATTGTACACATGTACAGTGTACAGTACAGTTACAATGTATCCGTACAACAGACTCGTCGACTCGGTATGAATCCAAGATGCTCTACTGCATCAGATTTTATATACATGTATTTCTTGATAGCATTCCTATCGACCTACATTGTAACCACTTTATATTAGAACAGACGTATTATTTAGTATACATGTGTACGTATGTACAGAGGATAATCCATCATATTTCCTTCAATCACAAGTAAAATACTAGATTTTAATTCGTCATGCGGACGAATTAGGTGGTCTGTCATTATTCTCGCCAACATGATCACTATTACCATGTTCAAGCAGATCAATATGATCTTCATGATGACAACGGAATGTTCATTATGGATGGAATACTTGTGAAAGTCGGGAGATGATAAAAAACTGTGAAAAGGGTCTCTTTGATATATGAAAATAAATGTGATATGAAAATAGTAATTACAATCTGTTTAATCTTGCTTAATTTTAACTTTCATACCTTTTAAATACCATAAAGGATCATGTACGAGGTGGTAAAAAGAAAAAAAAAATGAAAAAAAAATCACCTTGTTCACCCCCAGGACTCGAACCTGCGCCCCCGAGTACTCAAGTCAAGTGCGTTATCCATTGAGCCACGATATTCCCCATAGAGCTTACACGTTACCATAGAGATTACACGTAAGCAAATTTGAGAATTACAAATCCAATTTTGCAAGCGATAAACGGGCATGATCCTGGCAACTGATCGAAAAATGGAGGGCACACTTCCGAAAGCTTAGAATCTCAGCTACATCATACCAAAAGCTCAGGGATAACTAACAAGAAAAAATGGAGATATAGCTCACGAAATAGAGGAATGTAGAATCTAGTTTTGAGAAAAAGTCATGTCCCATAGAGATTACACGTAAAATGAGGAAAAATGACATGCCTCTTTTCATCGCAATTTTACACCATGATGCGTTTTTCAAAATGAAAATTCATGTTTACTGACGAGAAAGAGTACATTCTAAACCACTATATATCGAAATCTGGGCAAAAGATGATCAATATTCACGGAGTTATGATCAAATTTGCATAAATTTGATGACGTCATTTTTGAAAAATGAAATTTTCAATTTAGGCGCAATTTTGATGACGTCATGATCAAATTGAGGGACAATGGTGACATGAAATCTAATCTACAACTCATACTCTATCGATATATGAAAAAAAATTGGGGGTCAACGGACTATTTAAAGAGCTACAGTGAATTTTTAATAGGCATGTTTTTGCCCATATATGGCCTATAGTAAGAGCTCGCGCGCACACGTGCTGCAAACTTTAACGGGTGTTAATTTCGTTATTAATGGTCTTAGAAGGTTGATCAAGGTATCAAATTGCTCAGAATTATATTATCAATGCAATGATATAAAAAAAACGGCGTTTTTGCGTTGCGTTGAAGGCGTTACGCGCGGAAACGCGCGCGCATACGTGTGCGCGCGCAAATTTTTGAAATGCTTAAAATGACCTGAAACGTACTTTACTTCGGTCAAAAAGTGATTTTGAGCATTTTAAAAATTTGACGAGCGCGTACGTGCGCGTCGTGACCTCCAGGTGACCTTTGATGACATGACTTGTTGACCCTTGACCTGAAGTTGATGTGATGTTAATTTGATTGATTTTTGATAATTGATAATGGAGATATGATCGACAATGTGATTTTACAAAATGGCGCCTGGATGACGTCATCATGACCTGATGACCTTGAAAAAGTTGATTTTACTAGAAATTATAAGGCTTGATGACTGACAGAAATTTGAAGGAAATTGACTTTGTCGATTTCGAGTGAACGTGTGTACAAAAAAGTGTACGGAAGAAATAAAAATAAATAAAGAAATAAAGAATAAATAAATAAAGAATAAAGAAAGAAAATTCTAGCGAAATCAATAGGTGATCTGTCGTTGACAGACCACCTAATGATGCCTCGTTCCCTACATTAATACCCCAAGATGGTACAATGACTCCAGTCTAGCGGAGTAAAGTTGCACCCATACAGAACTACACACGTACATGTAGTATCGCTCACCACGCCCATATTGCAAAAATAAGATTACTTATAGTTTATACTGGCTAAAGAAATTGCAAGAAAACTTCATTATGGGGGAATGTAATTCAAAGTAGTAGTTACTTAGGTTAGACATTTGTGTACCAAACTGAAAGACCGTAACTAGTTAGATCTAGAGTAGTCCTTCACACTGTAATTTTCTAAAAACAGTTGATGCACCAAATTTGCAAAATCTGCATAGGCGCTCGATGACATCGATCCAACACCGATTTTAAAATCGATTCGACTTGGGCTTAAAAACCATGTTTCCAAGGTAAAGACAAATTATTAAATGCTGCTATGGTTGCAAGAAAAAAAAACACTCATTACACATGCACTCACACTCCAACCCAGTGAGTAGCAATCGTCATGTACATGTAGGGTGATGCTAATGATTCAAAGAAAGAGGAACAGAAAGGGGTAGCAACATATCATTCTCTTGTAATCAAATCATACATGTACATGTCGTATTTAAAGTGAAGCCTGTATACAGTAGAAAATGATCCATTGTGTTTATGTACCGGTACACAAAAATACATTGTACAAATGTTGTTTTTTTACTGTCGTGCATTTTACTTCAACTGTAAACCTGACTCATACTTGTAGGTCTACCTATTCTTTAAGGCCTTAAAGGCCACATGTATATACGTAGCTCACGGGGGGGGGGGGGGGGGGGGGGGGCCTTCCATTCACGAGTGGATACCATGCGCGAATATAAGATCTCAAACAGCACCCTAAACACGTATTTTCCATATTCTGAAAATGCACCCCTTAAACAAGTATTGGCGTGTGAAACCCTACCCTTAACAAGTATTGGAAACTAAAATGGGCAATTCCATAGGTTGGTGGACATGAGCTCAATGTGTCTTTGTACATATAGCCCATCTGAACCGTAACGTGAGTAACCACTTTATCTGCACCACTAGTAAAAACCATGTGTTCTTTATTTTTTGAATTATATATACAAATTTGTCTCCCTAATATACTTCTTTGAAATGGATATAATCAACTTTCATAAAAGCCTTGCATGAGGACACTTTTCACTTATGTCCACTTTTCATTTTATGCATGTCCAAATCATGTAACATGAATAACAGACACATTTAAAAGATTTGCCAGGAGCATAATGAAATTTCCCAAGTTTTGTTTTTATACAAAGGATAGTCAGACTGCGTACTATGTTGTGATAAAAAGATGTTTAGTTCCTATCAATAATAATGGAGTTACAGCTCCAAGTATGAGTCAAGGTGTCTCCAAATGTAACGTGAGTAACCGTGGAATAGCCAAAATGATACTATTGGCAAGTATTCCCTGAATTGAACCCCTGAATTGAACCCCTAAACAAGTACAGCGATATTTCAATGTCATGTCACGTACGTCAGTCGTCGGTTCTACCTTTACCTACAGCCCAACTCGCGCAAATCGTACTCTAAACACGTAGGCCCATATTCTGAAGTCAGGTTTAACTTAGACCATGGTCTAACTCTGTGCTAAAATTATGGGAAGCCAAAAGTGTCAAAATTTTTATTAAGTTGTATGTTTCTTATGTTTTCTGTGCTCTTTCCTGATTCATCGATGGTGAAGACAATCATCTATTTATACTTCCTAGAAAATTATGAATGATTTGAGAGCCAAATGAGCTGAAATATATATCTCTACAGTTCGTGAATTATGTAACATTTGGCTATCCATACTTAAACCACAACTTTAAACCTGAGTTTAAGTTAAACCCGACTTCAGAATACGGGCCGTAGTGTTGACTCCTGGGGCAAAAAGTACATCCTTTATAAAACATTTTAGTCTTGATTTTTTATACTCCTCGCAAATTTGACCCTAAACACATACATGTAGCTTTCCCAGTGAAATAGATACCCTTTTTTCATTATTTTAGTGTTATTGACACCCTTATTACATTACGTACGTAACATGCCCTATCTTGAAAAAGACATCTTTTTTACGTGTTTTTTTGGTCACGCATGGTATCCACTCGTCAATGTAAGTGGCCCCCCCCCCCCCCCCCCCCGGGATGTACCTACATGTGCACGAGTACATTTACAAATTTATCACTAGGCCTTTACTTTTAATATTTTTTCAAGACACACTTTTCCTCTTGGATACATTTCTAAGGAAACAACAAAAAGTTTCCTTAGCCTTAGGGTTAGTCCGATAAGATGGTCAGGGAGGCCAATAAAATGGAGAATCCATATTCAACATCCACCGCCATAAATTAATTAATGCTAAGCACTTTTATTTATTCTTTTTTAGTTATTCAATAGAATCTTCAAACCATATAACCAACAGATTATGTAGCTCTCATTAACACAAAGGGTTAAGATTTTTATTCCTTCTACATGTAAGTAAAGTCAACATGACCTGCAAATTAAGCACATGGTTAGAACCAAGATGTGTACAAGAAGATCGTTAGGAAAAAATATAAGTAAAATGAATTTTGAAAAGTATGTGTGCTGAAAGATTTTTATATTTTACATACATTCTATTCTTTTCTTTCAGTGATGTGCTTTATAGTTTAAAGGTGCAGGAGGGAACACCCCTCCAAGGCTCCATCCCCCCCCCCCTCCTATTAAAGTGAAGGACTGGATACTGTTGGTCCTACATCAATAGAATCATGTCTGAATTATGGAGTATCAATGTATATCTCACTGGAATCAATTACTGCTAATGAGGTTTCACAACACATGTATACAAACATTCAACCCCACTGTACCTGTGTCGTAGTCTGCATACACAGAGAATATTTGTAACATGATTTTAAAAACAAGAGACTTGTCGTCAAAATTTATGAAAGTAGAGCACCAAACATTCATAGCAGCTACAGCCTCCCTACAACATAAAGTCAAGTTCACACAATGTGACATTGATCATTTTACATAATACATATAAAATTATGTTAAACATCCAAATAGACAGGGGTTTCTGCTTCAAAAACTAGCACTCATACTTCAACAGTGAATCACTGTCAGCACATAATGATATGCAGACGACATAAGCTGCAGCTCAGTGACCTCCTTAAAACTAATATGCCCTGTCTGTCCATACTGCTTTTAGGTACCGGTATTAGACAAACACATACCGTACAGAGAATAAAGACCAAGACTACATGTACATGTACATTGCACACTGTGCATTGCATTTTGCATTAATCTATATTACATGTACATGTACACAGTTGGACAAACAACGTTCCATACTGTATATGATTCTCCTCCAATGTGCTTGTACATGTAATGTATCCATGAGACAAGAAGAACATGTACATGTAGGCCTACATGTACACATACGCACACATATCAGACAGTAAATGTACATGATGATATGCCTGAGTCAGCCATTTCGCATGTCCACTAGAATCTGCTGATTTTTAATCCATTAATTATTAATAGGTTCCAGGGGCTATATCAATAGCGACAATTCACAAAAGCTGAAGAAATTTCTCTCGTTATGTGGGAAACCAGTGCCTTTCAAGACCTTTCGGGATAAACTTGCGTCACTTGCCATCACTTCTTCATTTGTAATATATTCGGCCAAGGAGGAACCCGTATGGGAATGTCATGACCCACTAATGTAATAATGTAATAATAACCAAATACCGTAAGACAAAAAAATAATTTTAACAAAAAAAAATTACTACGACTTATTGTGAGGATTTCCAAAATGTGACCCCCCCCCCCATAGCATACACTCTCGGGGATATTTTGTTCAATGTATTGCCGTTGGTGGGCGTAAGGGCCTTCCGACTGTTGATTGATAAAATGCATTCGTTTCGTGTGCAATTTCCTTTGCCCAGCGGTTGGTGGATTCATGTGTTGACCAGCCCAATGCTTTTTCTTTCTTCTTTCTGGGAGTGTATGATGTGTGGAGGGAAACAAATATCCATTTATATGTATCCAATGAAGACAGAAACGTAATCTGGTCATTTGCCTGTGTCGGGGTATATTATGTGCAATCATTTGAATTTATGTAATGCCCTGGAAGTCACATGTTGTTTTTCTTTCTCTCTCACACCCCCTCTCTCTCCCACCAGCCCTCACCCTCTCACTCTCTCTCCTCTCTCTTTTACTCTCCCCCTTTTTCATTCCTTCTCTTCTATTTTTTTTATTTCACCTTTGTATGTACCATCTCTCCCTTCTTTTATTTCTACCTCTCTTTTCTTAACTGCTTTAGTTCCCGTTTTTCTTCTACATACTGTACTTCTTTATAATAATTTCATGCTTGTTTTAATACTTTGATTCGGGGTAATTATAGTAATGTATTGTATACGCTATTATGTTAATGTAATCTATGTTATTTATGTATGCCCTGCTTGTTCTGTTACTCAGATATGTCCTGGGCGTTCCTTTCTTCTATGTTTGTATATATTTTATTCCTTTGTTTGAACGATTTGAATGTTAATAAAGTGATGAATTACTACTACTGTAGCATCCATACATGTACTGTATGACAGATGTTGAAAAGAAGAGTCTCATTTCATGCATTTGGTTCACATGGCCGAGTACGTCATGTACATGTACACAACGTTCTCGCTACCACGCGTCACGGTTGGCGGGCGCCGCCAACCCTGAAAATTTTCAGGGCAAATCCGCCATCCGTGAACTTCCCCGACAACCGTGGCCGACAACTGTAAAGCAGGCCTAGATCTACACAAAAACTGAATAATATATTTAAAAACTAATCTGCTTTTCAGATCCTAAAATAAACTTTTTCGTCCACGATTTCTTTGACTCACTCACTACTACAAGTGCGCTATATACGATACGACCTCGACTCAAGGCCCAATCTCTTTTGTGGGAAGCGCGAAGATGTTTACCTCGCATTTGCGTATCGCATTGCTCACATTATTTACGTCTTTAAAATGGTAGTAAATACGCTCAAAAACAAGTGAGGGGAGAGGGGTATCGTGGGTTACTGGCTTGGGCAATGTAATTTAGATTATTACGAATTTCAGTTGATATTGTCACTTATTATGTCAAAAATAAAGTGTGTCAAAATTACTATCAAAATTCGATCGAAATATAGTTTCATCTCGTCTCAGGCCCCAGCCTTTATAGCTACATCTACATGAATTCATTGAATGCATTTCTGATGACACTGCCGTAGAGCGAATTGAGAAAACAATTCAAAGATCACGTTAATAATGACAAAGCCAATGGAATGGATTGATATAATGTCCAACTCATTTACTTACATCAAAATGATTTATTCACATTTAAATTCCGATTTTACTCCATTATTTCCAAAGTCTTGATCTCTACATCGATCTTTTGAAACTGTTGATTAATTTCGCGACGGCGTGTCTACCAAGTTCTGTGCCACTGCACTTGCGCTCACAACGGTCACATTCATAATACAAATCGCACATGGCATCAAAATCCTTGATCCGGGGATCCGATAGTCTTCCAAAATTAGATGGGATCCAAAACTAATTTAATTTGATTTTTTTCATATATTCATTGAATCTGTTATAATTTTCATAATTAATAATCTTTAGTAATATTATTCACATTTTTATCATTACGACTCATTTTTTAATGTGAGTTATACGTACAGTGTATTTTCATTTGTATTGTTCTTTATTACTCTTTGCCTGCCAATTAAATAATGAGCGCACCTGTCACGGGCCTGAGAAATGTTTTTAGTCATCACAGTGAATGCTTTATGAATTTGTTGTACAATTGTTTAACTACGATTTAAAATAAAATATCATTTGAAATTAATTTGTGTAAAGGAAAAAAAGAGAATAATGGGGGGTGGCCGTGGGCAATGTAGATGAAAATGATGGGATGTTTGTGACTTTGTGGGGAGGGGATTGTTCGTAGCGAATGAAATTGATATTCATTTATCTATTTTATGGATGTGTCTACTGTGATTGTGGCTGCATAATCTTTATGGCGATTGGAAAATCCACCTTGGGTCGGGAGGGGTACGTGATTCAATAGATTTCGATAGAAGTACACATTCAACAAAGTGGAATTGGCAATTCATTCACAGATATTCGTTTCAAGTACGAATTATTGAAGTTGATATGTGTGAACGTTTTAGAGGATATCGGATATGTATATCGTTTTTTCACGCCCACAATGAGTTGCTAGTATAATTTGAATATCGTTGGATGAATTTTTCAAGTTCACTTATGTCTTTATGTTTTTTATATCGGAATTGTGCTTTTAATATATGAGTTATATCTTGACAACGTCGTTAGCCTAATTATACTGCGAGTGGATGATATTTATGAAATGAGTTGGAATGTGAACAAGACGCCCCAAAGCCGATGGCACGTGATCTAATTAGTATTCACTTTCTGGGTTGAGCCAATCATTGTGCTTGAAAACGGGTTTCCCCGAATTCCCGCCCTTGGAATGTGTCCGACGTGTGTGACCTGTTAACCTGTTGTTTGAGTGCGAATCAGCTGATTTCGTGACCTCAAAAACTCTTCATGGTGTTTACACTGGATGGGGGCTATAAAATTAAGAAGATCTTTCTCTTTTATTCATTTTTAATAAACTGTTCGTGATTTTCAAACTACACCTATAGTGATATTGTGATGCAATTTATTGAATCACGTACCTCGATCATCCCACTCATGGTGCAAGAAAATATTTTTTAAATTCACCAAAATATACATGTAAGAAAGATTATTCGGCCGTTATCATCGGTAGAAGTATAGACACGTCTATAAAAATGTATTCGCTTCGAATATTGACTTCTTCACCAATCCAACACACACGATCTCAACCTCCCCTTGTCATTGTCCACGCCACGACCCCTCCCCTATCGCTCTCTCCCTTCGACCAACCTACAACCCCACCCCTCTTCCTCTCTTTCACACACGCTGTATTTGTAGGCCTACATAATGTATTATGTAAAAATAGAAATCTTATTTCCTGTCAATTAACCTATACTTTCAAAACATTTTAAATCGCAGTTAAGAACAACAAATTCGTAATATTAGAGTATTATGAATGACTACAAATATTTCTCACGCTCGTGATGAGCACAGCACATTCATTATTTTATAGGTGAGTAACGAACAATACAAATGAACACAGCAATAATTGACAGTGATAAAAGAATCTCGATTGGAAAGTATTAGTATAAACATCATCAACAGAATATGAGAGTTATAGTTTCAGTGAGTATCGAATAAACCAAACAAAAAACCATGCAAATTATATAAGTTGGGGACCCCGTCTCATGAATACCGATGCCAATTATTTGGAAGCCTCGGAAGAAAACTTCCGAGGCTTCCAAATAATACCTTGGTCACATTTGCTCTACGGCGAGTCGAAAACAGCCCTTTTATTCATTTTTATTCAAACCACCTATATTCAGCTGGTACAAAAAATGTTAAAACGGCTGTTTTCGACTCGCCGTACGGCCGCCGTAGAACAAATGTGACCGAGGTATAAAGTCGGAACAATCTTTGGATTTAGTAAGGGCGTGACGCAGCGCAAGCTCAAAGGGCTACGCATGCAGTCGGTCATTGACATAAGAAACAACACGCATTCACAAAATTAATCGCACTTTCTAAGGATGTAGCGATATCGATCTGAACATTGGAAGTATGGAGTTAATTTATCGATGTAAATAATCTATAAACTGTAAGTATAAAATGAGACTGACTTCAATTTTTAAGTTATCAGTAATTGCCTTTCTGCTTCAATCGCAATTCGCGCAACCGTTACGGCTGTGTGGCCGGAGAAGCATTAAATAGACTTAAAATGTGGTGCATTTAGCAGCAATCTAAAGCTCGTCGATATTGATATTTTCGATAGCGCGCGGGAGGGGGGACACCCCCCTCCAGAACCCTCCCCCCGTGCGTGCTTTGCACGCACCGAGGCCGCTGCGCGGCTTGCGTCGCTTTGCGCCGCCAAGCGTCAGAGTGAACCTGGCGAGAACGTTGCATGTACATGTAGTGCTTGTAAATAGGACTGAACATTTTTTGTACTTTCTGAAGGTTTCCATGGCGAAGAAGATGTGTAGTGGGTTTCACAATGTATCTTTCTTGGGCAACTATTGATCCTGAATTGAAAAACCACCCAAATTCAACGTTTCGACAAGTGTGTCCTTGTCATTTGAAATTCTAAAGTTATTTATCAAAGGCAACGTAATTTCCTTTATTTCTAAATTACATATAACAGATATTGTTTGTTTATGAAATAGGTTCAGTTATAAGTAATACATGTAGGCTGTTATTGAAAAACAAGTGGAATGCCTCTGGCCGTCTCACCTGCATCACGCGATTCAATATAGCAGCAGTGCTGATTTTGAAAACTACTATAACTCGCACAAGATGTTCAGTGATACTTGGTTACTCTTATTTCCACGTTTTATGAACTAGACCAATACACTTATAGAGATATGATGGCAATTCAACAAATACCCCCAACGTGGCCAAAGTTCTTTGACCTTACATGACCTTTGACCTTGATCATGTGACCTGAAACTCGCACAGGATGTTCAGTGATACTTGATTACTATTATGTCCAAGTTTTATGAACTAGACCAACACACTTTCAAATTTATGGCTGTAATTCAACAAATACCCCAATTTGGCCAAAGTTCATTGACCCTAAATGACCTTTGACCTTGATCATGTGACCTGAAACTTGCACAGGATGTTCAGTAATACTTGATTACTATTATGTCCAAGTTTCATGAATCAGATCCATAAACTTTCAAAGTTATGATGGTAATTCAACAGATACCCCCAATTCGGCCAAAGTTCATTGACCCTAAATGACCTTTGACCTTGGTCATGTGACGTGAAACTCATGCAGGATGTTCAGTGATACTTGATTAACCTTATGCATAAGTTTCATGAACTAGGTCCATATATTTTCTAAGTTATGATGACATTTCAAAAACTTAACCTTAGGTTAAGATTTTGATGTTGATTCCCCCAACATGGTCTAAGTTCATTGACCCTTAATGACCTTTGACCTTGGTCATGTGACATGAAACTTAGGCAGGATGTTCAGTAATACTTGATTAACCTTATGGCCAAGTTTCATGAACTAGGTCCATATACTTTCTAAGTTATGCTGTCATTTCAAAAACTTAACCTCAGGTTAAGATTTGGTGTTGACGCCGCCGTCGCCGCCGCCGCCGCCGCCGCCGTCGCCGTCGGAAAAGCGGCGCCTATAGTCTCACTCTGCTATGCAGGTGAGACAAAAATTGATATTGGCTCTCTCTACCAGTAGGCAAAAAGACACCTTGGACACACAATGTTTGTGCACATGGCTATTGCATCAGAAAGTTCTGAGAGGCTACAGATCTTAGAGGCAAGCAATCGATGAACCAACACACAGTAACTTGCCTCTTGCAATTTTCTGTCTTTACTCCATCAGTTGAATACCCATTTTATCCTCAAGAGTCAGTGTGAATTTAATTGAACAACGTTTTGTAGATAATAAATATACATGTACAAATGATGGTACATTCATGACAAAAACTTTATCCTGTCTAGTACACTCAATGACAGCAGCGTCTTATGGCAGTGCATCCAAATTTCAAGAATGGTCATCTCTTGAAAATATCACATCACAAAAAGCAAGAGCAAACAAAAATCAACCCAATATATAATTTCCCTATTTCACATGAATGTCAACTTTTTTCCATATTTCTTTGACTGAAAAATCATTTTTAGTTGGTGTCACACCAGATAAATTTCTGCATGTGGGACTAGAATAGTTCTTCCTTTGGGGTCCTTTTCTCAACATAAAAAAAAATGTGTCACAATACCCATTAATGCCTAATAAGAATTCATCTTGAAGGGGATACCAATTTTTATGTTTAATGAGAAAAGCTTTAATATCCATTAGCATTTTTTCAGTGAGATTGCAATTTGCTTGGTCAGAATTTTGCATTCTTGTCCCATATCAGTAGACCTAGCGTGATATCAAGATAACTGAAAACAATCTTTCAGTCAAGAAAGGCAGGTATATTCCTAATTGTCTTGATAGTTTCCAATAATTACAATATAAATTTCAAGGAAATATAGAAAACAGATATTATGGATGTAATTGTAAAAATTTTAAACTACAGCAACTTTTTGGCCCTTGGGGAAAGTATGTTTTTTGGTACCCACAGTCGCATACCATTAATGTCTCCACGTACACCCAAAGAGCTGAACAGCGTGCAAAGTGACTGGGTGCACAGACATAAGGCACCATCTTTTTGTTCAATCTTTACATGACTGGCCGAAGTTTTTTCTAAGAAAATCATATAAATGACAGGTTCCGGTGTCCTGACAGGCTGACACTTTACAATTTTGGAGCCTTATTTTTGTCTTTAGATTGTTCTCTATAATATTTCACACTGTTGTACTAAATATTGATAAAACTTTTCCTGTTAATTTATCCAAATGGATGTCGACACATGACCTGTCCGGACACAACAACTGGGAATAGAGTCTATTTCTCTCAAATTTTTATGAGATTTTTGGCAGGGGAGCGTTTCACGAAAGAAAATGTCGAACATTTTATCCAACAAGACCTGTATTATCTGACAATCGCCTTACTAGTATCAGTGCTCCTCAGCCAATCAAATTCTAGGAAAGTTGTCAGATCGTTGGATGGAAATATTTATGAAACGCTCCCCAGACCAACTCATAAGATTTTTAAATTAAGAATATACATGTACAATGTATGGTTGGAACTACCATTTATCGACCACCTAATTTTCTAAGCATCATATCTGCAAAAATATTTATCAGTTTTACCAAGTTTTCGTCTCATGATCGACGACTCAGATTCTATGCACATAGATATCGGCGACTAACGAATGCGATGATTTCAAATTTGCTAATTTGCACCCCTTTTTTAGGACTGACCACCTGCCATACACTGATTTTATGGCTGATTCGTCGCGCTGGCAAAATATTTTGACTCTTCCAAGTCAGTTCTCTATGTCATCTCTGGTTAATTGTCTCGCTACTTTCATCACCAGCTCCAGCACATGATTCAATGGCTGACGACAGATATTGCTCTAACGTCATTTCCTATCAGATTTCTTGGTATGAACAGCTATTTTTCAGTGGAGTTCGGGTCTTACAATACAATTTTGATAAATTCTACAAATTTCCTACCTTCTCATTCCTTTTTCTTTTGTAAAATCAATTCTAATCGTTCCTATGGACACTGCGCCTACTCTCCCTAGCAAATTTTTAATACGCAATAATCTTAATGCGGTTGGTTTCAATAGAGGTAGTCGAAATGTGGTGTTCTCACTATATGATAGGAGGTCCTAAAGCTACGCATCTCTCATTGCGCATGCAGTTTTCAATGGCAAATGCGTACTCTCTGTGTGGAACTGTGACTGCAGAGTGACGAACAATTCCTATTCAATTTTTTATACAGAGGCAGCAGTAAATCTCTAAATCCAGAGAAAACCCACAACTGTGTGGAATTTTGGAATTACATTCACTTTAAATTCCTATATTATGAACATATTTTAGAAATTGAGGCGTGCACAGGAAATACTATTTTTTGCATGATAAATCGATAGCATAGCTTTAGGACCCCTTGGTTATGATCTTTAGAATGTTTGCCACAAATTAGTGAAAGATAATTTGTTCAAATACTAAAATTGGCAGTTTTTATCATTTGTAAACAAAGTGCGTAGCTTTAGGTTCCCCATCATACATGTAATGCTAGAAACATTATCAACTGAAAATTTCTTTGGAATATGATGGTGGTCCCTACTTAAGTCTGCGCAACTAACGATTCGAGTTAAGATTTAACATTAATTTATTTTCATTTCACAAAATGTTTCAGTTTGATAATGTTCCTCATATTGTTATTATGAGTAAGTTTACCAAATATCTCATTCTCATAAAAATTTGGAATATGATTTTCTTGGAAAAAACCTTGGGTGGTCATTTTCAGATTGAACCAAAAAATGGTATGGTGAGACTACCACATATCGACCACCTCTTTTGAAACCGACCACCTCTTTTGAAACCGACCACCTTGCGCGCGTTAAAATTATTGCGTATTACAAACGATACGCGCGGGAGAGTAGGTGCAGTGTCCATAGAAACGGTAAGAATCGATTTTACGAGATAAAAAGAAGCAACAAAAAGTAAAAATTTAGTAGAATTAATCAAAATTGTATTGACCAAACCCAGAAACCCGCTGAAAAACCAAGAAATCCGATAGGAAACGGCTTTAGAACAAATATCCGTCGTCAATCGTCGAATCATGCGCCGGAGCTCGCAATGGAAGTAGTGAGGCGATCATTTAGCATGTTGACGTCATAGAACTGATTTGAAAGAGTAAAAATATTTCGCCACCGCGACAAGAATCGGCCGTAAACTTAGTGTACCGCGGGTGGTCGGTTTCAAAAGACGGGTGCAAATGAGCAAATGGAAAATCGTCGCATTCGTTGATCGTCGATATATACGCGAATTGAATCAGAGTCGCCGAGCGAAACATGGGAATCTGATCTGCTCAATTTTCTGCACAAATGAGACAAAAACTGGGTAAAATTGATGAATATTTTCGCAGATACGATGCTTAGAAGATTAGGTGGTCGATAAGGGGTAGTTCCAACCATACCCCATATCTGCGCACCAATTCACTTTGCACGCGATTCAGGGATTTTGATGCAACAGGCTGCATTTTGAGGCCTTCACATGAAATGCCCCAAATTCATTATTTTTCCACCATTTTGAGTCGGATTTTTAAATAAATATCTTTCTATATACTCCATGTGTAAAGTCTGTGGTCGTCGTGTATCTTCTTTTACTAGAAAGTAGAATCGCGCAGATGCGCAGACTTGGGCCTTGGGGGAACTTGCCATTAAAAGAAATTCAGGTTCAATTTTTAGGTGCGCAGACATGCAAGTGCGAGATCCACAAGACTAAAGGGAACTCAGGAGAGAACTGAGATAATCTGAGATTGTGAGAATGAAAACCTCAACTCGACTATCGATGCTCGAGCGAGCTAACGTTACATGATGTGTAGAGCACTAGAGCCAGGCTTAACCCAGATCCATTGATTCATTTCATTCATTCATTCACCAATCATCATGATCATGATGATCATGCCAATTCATTGACATTGTTTAATAGTCAAACTCATGCATGAAGCATATGACAATTCAATCAATTATTATCAATGGTATGCAAACAGGCAAAATTTCAGGATTTTTCGGGAGCCAAATTTAGCTATTCAGAAGACATAACACGACATCCGTGCCCAGCCAGTCCCATAATTATCCTACACAATCAACAGCACTCGCCCTTTCACCTGCACTCACCGCAAAAATCGCGCACAATCTCAACCAAAACGCCATCGATCGTCTGATTATAATTCCTTATTATTTCAATACTGAAGTGTGAATTACATTATTCGATACACCACATCCATCCTCATATATCATAGATTGGAATGTAATATAAATTGGGTTTGTATAATTTCATTAAATAGGTGTAATTTCTCACCTTTCTGTTGGATGTCTACTAGCCATGACTTATCCTTTCTACCGCCATCTTGCGAAGTTGATGACGTCATAAGTGTAAAAATTATGTGTGGTGTGTATGTATGCTTGGTCGTTCGTCAACAAATGACGAGAGAAGCCATACATTCGCATCAAAAATTCACCATTTATTTTATCTGAATTATTTATTTGGGTGATTACATGTATATTTTGAAATTCGTAGATCTTTTTAGTGTGAAGTTCGATAAAACTGCATTACTCTGCAATAAGATTTGAATGATTGAAAAAGCCATTCCAAATTTGAACAGGACATTGAGTGGAAGGACTCAGTTAACGGCTTCCATTGCATTCCGGCCATAAAAAAAATGCAATGCGAAATCGGGAGATGCGAGATATCATTATCAGGTTATGGCCCGTGTTGTTGCAAATGAAAACAGATATGCAGACATCTTTAAGCCAAAATTTTAGTGCTACTTGCACTTGTACTTAACGTCGAGCATTGAAAAAAAAACACTCTGAAAATAAGTAAAAAAAGACATGTCCAAATTTATTCGAATCCTGGGTAGTCCCAACTCCCAAATCCGATATTATTTCAATTTAAAACCAAGAAACATTTGTTTCCTGTCACTAAAAAAAGAAAACCGTGGTATACCCAGTTGTTGTGTGACCGGACAGGTTGTGTGTCCGGACGATCAATTTTAGAAAGTCATTTGGAAAAAATTACAAGCGAAGTTTCATCAATTTTTAGTACAAAATGTTAGGAAATATTATACAGAACAAAATAGAAGATGATTACAAGTATTGAATTCATATTTATAGTGTAATCCAAAGACAAAAAAGAAGGCTTAAAAAAGATAAACTGTCCGGACACCCGATCCCCCATCCTACATGTGTATAGCCCGGGGGGGAGGGGGGGGGCAGTCAAATATATTGCTATACACATGCGTGACCAAAAAAAAAACGTGTTTAAAGGGGTGTTTTTTTCAGTTTTGGACGCGGGCCGCGCGTGCACTCTTTAAAGGGATGATCCGGGCTGAAAATAGTTATATCTAAATAATATAGAATAAAATTCACAGAGCAAAATGCTGAAAATTTCATCAAAATCGGATAACAAATAACGAAGTTATTGAATTTTAAAGTTTATCAATATTTTGTTAAAACACTTATATACACATCGTCATGAATATTCATTAGGTGGGCTGATGATGTCACATCCCCACTTTCCTTTTTAGGCTTTTTTTTCATACATTTGTAAATGATGTGTCTCCATAATGATGAAATAAGTTGTGGCAATAAAAAAACTGATGTACTTAATCAGTTGTCAACCCAATTATTTTAGTTCTTGGTAGAAAAGTTTTGAATAAACCTTATTTCATATAATAAAGTACAAAAGAACAAATGGGGATATGACATCATCAGCCCACCTAATGAATATTCATAAAGACATGCCTACTACATTTTCACTGGAATAATGCAAATTTTAAAATTCAATAACTTTGTTGTTTGTTATCCGATTTTGATCAAATTTTCAGCATTTTGCTTAATGAATTTAGAGATATAAATATTTCCAGCCTTGACCATCCCTTTAAGGGTATCAAAAACACAGATTTTCAAGAAAAAAAGGTGGTTTTGAAAGATTGCATGGTCATCGCGGGGTCTAACCATAGGTGGCGGAAGCAGGGGGGTCGTGCCCCCCTAAATTTGAGGTGGGGGGACCGACCCCCCCCCCTAAAATTTTTGTTGATAACCTTTTTTTTGCTTGTCAATTTTGGTTCCTGCGTCGGCCCCCCTAACTTCAGGTGGGCCCCCTAAAATTTTTGTGGTCCCCCTAAAATTCTGGTTGATAACCTTTTTTTTTTTTTTGCTTGTCCAACTTTTTACCTGTGTCCATCCAAAAATTTCAGGTGGACCCCCTCCCTAATTTTTTGGGTTTTCGCCGCCAATGGGTCTAACGTATTTAGGGTCTTTTTTCCAAAGCATTTTTTTTTAAGACTAGCCAAACGTGTTTAGGGTTTGTTTTTTCCCCAAAGCTTTTTCCCCGAGGTCATATTCTGGCAACAATTTGTTTATTGTGTAAGCCCGCGAAAAACTTGTTTAGGGGTTATTTTGCACACAGAAAAAAAATTGTTTAGGGGGTGTTTGGAAATGATTTGGTCACGCATGTCAGTACAGCAATACATTTGACTGTTCCCCCCCCCCCCCCCAGAGTATTTAGTAGTGGTGGTGGTGGCGGTGGTGGTGTAGTAGTACGTATAGTAGTAGTAGTAGTATAGTATAGTAGTATAGTAGTAGTAGTAGTAGTAGAAGTAGTATAGTAATATTAGTAGTAGTAGTAGTAGTAGTAGTAGTAGTAGTAGTATGTAGTAATAGAAGTAGTAGTAGTAGTGGTAGTAGTAGTATAGTAGTAGTAGTAGTAGTAGTAGTAGTAGTATAGTAGTAGTAGTAGTAGTAGTAGTAGTATAGTAATATTAGTAGTAGTAGTAGTAGTAGTAGTATGTAGTAGTAGAAGTAGTAGTAGTAGTGGTAGTAGTAGTATAGTAGTAGTAGTAGTAGTAGTAGAAGTAGTAGTAGTAGTAGTAGTAGTAGTATAGTAATAGTTGGTGTAGTAGTAGTATAGTAGTAGTAGTAGTAGTAGTAGTAGTAGCAGTGGCGTACCTGGGATTTTTCACAGGGGGGGCAAAACCGTCCGCCAAAAAATTTGACAAGCAAAAAAAAAAAAAAAAAAAAAAAAAAAAAAGGTCTTCAATCACAAATGAAGGATTTCGTACCAGAAAAAAATTTGACAAGCAAAAAAAAAAAAAAAAAAAAAAAAAAAAAAAAAAAGGCTTCAAGCTCGTCAGGGGGGGGCAATAAAGGTCTTCAAGCTCGTCAGGGGGGGGCAGGGATACGTGTTTTGCATGGGTTGTGGCTCGTCAGGGGGGGGGGCAGACTGTCCCCTTTGCCCCCCCCCCCGTAGGTACGCTAGTGAGTAGTAGTAGTAGTAGTAGTAGTAGTAGTAGTAGTAGTAGTAGTAGTAGTAGTAGTAGTAGTAGTAGTTATATCAATACGTATAGTAGTATATTGATGAGGGATGATCCTCTCTCCCATTTCACAAATCCGGGAACCTTCACGTATTGCGATAAATGTTTCAAACATAACGTAACGTAACATAGGCGGGGGAGGCAGGGGGGCAAGCTCCCCCCCCCCCTGGCGGATTAAACCGGGGGAAAACGGGGAAAAGGAGAAAAGGGAGAAAGGGAAAGGGAAAGAAAGAAAAAGGGGAAAAAGGAAAGAGAAAGAGAAAGGGAGAAAGGAAAGAGAAAGAGAAAGGGAAAAAGTGAAAAGAAAGGGACAGAAAGAAAGAACATAAATAGAGAAAATGGAAGGAAAGCGGGCAAAGGAATGAAAGAACACTTAAGAAAGTACAAATTATCTTTTGATATTAAGACATTAGCATGATAAGCAAGAGAGGGATATAAAATGAAAGACATGACTCAATGGTACAGGCAAGAATGGCGGGAAAATGAGAGAAAGAGGCAAAAAGAAACGGGAAATGAAGGTAGAGCCCAAAGCTAAATTGATAAATCAGAATATGAAGAAAGTACAGGGGCCGCGGAACCGGGGGGGGGGGGCTGGGGGGGCTTCAGCCGCCCCCCCCCCCACTTTTTTCCAAAACCGTGTACAAAAACGTAAAAATTACCATATGATTGTGATTTTTAGCATGGTCAGCCCCCCCCCCCCCACTTTGAAAACCGTTCCACGGCCCCTGAGAAAAGAGACAAGAAAACAAGAAGAAAAGAACCTAATAACACGACCGGGCTGCCGAGGATTAAAAAATATAAAGAACGGGAAGAAAGGTGGTTGGCGTATATATAAGCTTGCTAAATTTTATGTAATAATGGTCGCAATCAGGACAAAATAGTCCTTAGCCAAGAGTTAGTTATATCCCCTATGTCGATAGTAAAGTTTTACGCCTGCTAGATTTACCGTACAAACTAGCCTTTCAATGTTTACTTTGGCTAAATTTTCAAAGCTATTATCACATAATTAGAATTTAATTTCAATTTTTTTTAATAAAACGCCAAAATTTTCTTGCTCGCTTCGCTCACTGGCAACTTTTTATCAATTTTACCACATTTGCTATGTTGTGCTGCCTCAAAATATTTCGTGTATCCGCAACTGTTATGAAGTACGCACGAGGTTTGATAATAAAGTAGCCATCAATGTTTAAAAATATCGCGAGGTTCCAGGGGCTCCGCCCCGGACCAGTGACGACACCAAGAGGGAGGCACGGGGGCATTTGCCCCCAACGAGTTGGCCCCCACTTGCCCCCCCCCCGAAATTTTGAAGAATAAAAAAAAGATGTGTAGTTAATGTTGTCATAAGCATCCCAATAAATCTGCAAAGTGCTCCAAAACAGCTTGTCGTTCTTTAAATCTTGAAAATGTTCTCATTCACTGTTAGCTCCCAACAATAATATGTCAACATAAATCTTTCAGTCACTATATAAAATTCAAAATTTCGCCCCCCCCCCCCGGATCCAACCATGGGAGATCCTTTTCATGATTTACAAAACATGAATAGTGTCCCGTTTTTAGGTCTAAATCTATTTTTTTCGGCTCGCGCTTCGCAATTATCAATTATTTACTTATATACTTCCTCTTCATGATTACAAAAAGTGCCTAGAATGTCCAGGTTTCAATTCAATATTTATCTACATTCTCCATAAAAACATGAAAAAAAAAACATACAAAAGATTCATAAGTAAAACATCGTCACAACCTACAAAAAACATTTATGAGAATTGAGAGGCCAACAAAAGAGAGCAGATATAGCCTTTAGGTCCGAATGACAAATTTTTTCAGCTCGCATTATTTGATTGTTGAAATATATATAATCTTCATGGGTAACTACAAACAGTCGATCCTTAACAGGTCCCTTTTCGATCATGCCAGAACGTGAATTATAAAAATCTGATCGTGCTTCGCGCTCGCAGTACACGCATCTGGTTCAGTATCACAAACATTGCTCAGAAAGTTCAATTTTTGAAATTTTCCCCAAAATTAGCTCGCGCTTCGCGCTCGGCTCCCACTATTTAATTAGGGCTTATGAGATTATTATATATTTATGTTGTTTTAGAAACGAACAAATTCAAATTTGTGCGGCCGATTGGGGTAAATAAAATATGGGTGAAATTTTATGCTCCCCCATTATTATGAGAACGACAATTCGCTGTGCTTCGTGACAGCTTATTGACCTTCATGAAGAAATATATTTTAAAGGACAGGGGCACCCCAACAAAAAGTTGAGTTTGATAAAAATTAAGGAAATTCTAACAAGCTTATGCCATTTTAAAGTTTCTCTTAATTTCATAACACAGTTATATGCACATCCTGTTTGGTATGCAAATAAGGGGAACGATGACGTCACCCAATCACTTTCTTTTATTATTATTATTATTATATGAAATTATGAGATATTCTAATTTTCTCTTCATTGTCCTGTGAAATTTTATTCCCGTTTTATTCTGATTGTTTTAAAATTATATGGTTTAGTAAAATTGGTCCCATAATGACAAATCTGCATGAATAAAAAAGAAATAAAAAGAGATCAAATAGTGAGTGATGGACATCGTCGACTCTCCTTTGCATATCGTGAGTTGTGCATGTTTTGTGGCAAGTGAAACTTTCAATGTCACAACTTTTCTTATTTCATTTTCGATATCGATTTTGATGAAATTTTCAGCGTTATGCTTGTTTCATTTTTCTATATTGATTAAAATCAACATCTTTTTGGTGGACCTGTCCTTTAACATGGAAATATCAATGATATAAACAAAAATATAAAAATAAGAAAATAAACATGACGAACTTTGATACAAAATATCATGCTGGAAATTAAATCATTTTGTTGAAAGCAGAGAAGACAGAAAAATTAACTGTATATCTTTTGACAGCTGACAGTGTATCTTGAGATAATCACTGAATTGGAAATATACCCAGCTCAGTGGACAAAATCATGAAAGTGATAAAAAAAAAAAAAAAAAGAAGCTAGAGCTCACTATACGATCTTCTGCTATGCTGCCACCATGCGGGCAAACTATTTGCATTACCTAGCCTCGGATCGGTCGCCGGATCATATCCGGATCGGAGCATTTGTATTACGTCCATGCATAAATGCTGGTCGAAGAAACATTTCTGATTAACTTGAAAAGGTCGAACAGCTAGCACGCAGGTAACGTTTTGATTAGAACTAGGCCTTTGGGGAATTTGACATTGTTACGATCGGTTAATTGGTTACTTGGAAATAGATAATTCGAGAGAATGGTCGAAATTAAGATATAATGGGCAGATAAGTGGAATTGGAATTATAGCCGGATAGGTCAATAATGCGTTGTCCCATACGTTAGTTTCGATGTGTGGTAAATCGAAAGGGTAATGATTTTGGCGTCTGCCTGGCTTTGACCACTCAAGCCAAGGCCCAATGGTTTATTATATGCCGCTATGCACGGGAAAATCAAGGCACGACGCATGCAACTCTCTCTCTTAGTGTGAGCTGATCCCTCCACTTGTCTTTGCAGATTCCTGGCTTGACTTGGCCACTCACACAACATGCGAGGTTAGTATACTATACTATTAGCACTCTAGGCGACACCCCAATACTTACCCGTGCTAATAAAGTGGGACTCCGCTCACGCGCGTTTGGGCCTCCCTAGCTTAGAACTAAGCAATATTATCTAGAAATCGTTACATTGTAGTAATTAAATATGTTCTATTAAATAAATTGATAATGTTTAATCGGTACTCACCGGTTCTTTTGTTGCATTTTCAGACCATTTCTCACAATTCTTCGTAAATATTTGCGGCAAATTTTGTCGCCATAGACAGCTTAGCATCCATCTTTATTGATAAATGGAGCGCCCTTTACGATAGTTGTTAATGCCGCGGAGAAATCGTTAGGCATTTTGGCCTGTGTTCAAGGCGTTCTTTCTGTTTTATTTTTAAATAGATTGTGCATTTGTTGAATAGCGCCGTCTACGTCAGGTATGAGATCGAGTGTATAAATACACTCTTCCAAAATAATTATGATTCCGACCTGGCGCTGTTTAACTTCAATCTCTTTCACCTAAATTAGCGATGAATGCTAGCATTATAAAATATATATTATTAACGTCTGACGAAAAGAATAACCAACCGATCAGCTGACGAGAACGCGAATCACGTGATCTTCATATCAGCTTCGATCGCGAGTCAGAAGAGAAGAGCAGTTGCCCAGAAAATCAGGAAAAAGCCGTGAAAATGTAAGTTCCCCTTCATTTCTTTCAATTTTTTTATTGCTAACAATGTATTCAATTAGTGAGATCGAAATGTAATGATTAGACAGTACGATAGCTTGTAGTTTTGATAAAATACAAAAATAATCATCTTCACAAAGATTTCTGACACAAAATACTACTGATGTCGCCTATGAGGTCCATACATGTAATGTTGGACCTCATTGGTACTAGGAGTGACTATTAGTAGGGCCTATTACTAACCTCGCACAACACATGTGATTTCATAGTGCATTTTGACGTTTTCATTCATCACACGAATGTGAGGGACTAAACTACGCCAAGCCTTTCAATATTTGTCCACTATCATTATTATGTTAATCTTGATCGTATGATTTAAGTATATTTGAAAAAGGAATTATAAATTATTTATTAAGGTGTTTTTATCGCTTACCTCCAAATCTCAACCAGGATACTTCGTTCGGTCCGTCCTTGGTCATCCTCATACTGCGGTGGAAATTACGCAAACAACAATCGAAATGCGAAATTTTCCTATCGAACATTCTCGATTCAAGTCGTAGGGGAGGGAGAAAGGAAAGAAAAGAAGGGAAAGGAAAAAGCGAGAAAGGGAATGGAGGGGGCGGGAAAGGAAAGGAGAGACAATGAAAGACAGATCAGGGGAGGGGGAAAGGTAAAGGAGAGAGAGGGAAAAGGAGACCATAAAATAGAAAGAAAACAAAAGAAAGGAAGAGGGGAAGGGAGAGGGAAAGAAAAATGGAAAGAGCGAGAAAAGAGTAGGGGAGGGAGAAAGGAAAGAAAAGAAGAGAAAGGAAAAAGCGAGAAAGGGAATGGAGGGGGCGGGAAAGGGAAGGAGAGACAAGAAAAGACAGATCAGGGGAGGGGGAAAGGTAAAGGAGAGAGAGGGAAAAGGAGACCATAAAATAGAAAGAAAACAAAAGAAAGGAAGAGGGGAAGGGAGAGGGAAAGAAAAATGGAAAGAGCGAGAAAAGAGTAGGGGAGGGAGAAAGGAAATAAAAGAAGGGAAAGGAAAAGGGAAGGGAAAGGGAGAGAAGAAAAGAAGGGAGAACGAAAATGGGGAAAGGGAGAAGGAGAGGGGATGATGAAGGGGATAGGAAAATGTCAAGTTTGAAGATCTGAATATTAACACTAAAAAAAATTAGACTCCCATGTTTTATTTATAAAAATACCATCTTTTTCATGATTATAAAGGTTCAACGTCCCTGTTCTAGGTCTAAACTTCAACATAAATCTACTGGCGCTTCGCGCTTGAATTCTGGAGGTCATTCCTCTTTTAAAAGTATAGGTAATCTGTCGGACTTTTCAAATCCCAAATTTAAATCTTAAGCGCAAATGCCCTTGCATTATTTTTCATTTAGATACAGTCCTGTCATCAATATCAAAAACTCTAAGCGCGAGCTTCGCGCTGGCATCATTTTTGTAAGTGACATTTATGATGTTGTTCATATTTTTAAAATGTCCATTTGTTGAGGTTTAAATGTCCAAAAGTTCAGCGCTCGCATAATTTGTAAGGTAAATAGGCCTACCCTTTTAATTGTTATACAAAGGCGCTTATACAATGTCCAGAATGCAGTTCGGAATATTGAAAATAACTATTGGTCCCGCTATTTCTGCCCGTGCGACAAGCATTTATCATTTTGAATCATGAGATTCACCTTTAAAATATGATGAAAAAGTATCGTTAAGACTGAATTAAGAAAAAAAGAAGCTCACGTTTCACGCTCGCATTTTGATCCGTTAGCTTGTGATAATAATGGTGACTTCGTTAATATATCTTAGCGGACATGTCCACCTTTTGGTGCTTCAAGAAAAATAAACACAACACACAAATAATAATAGAAAACGAACAAGAATAGAATAGATAGTTACCTATCCCACTCATGAATTCTTATTTAACAGTCCCCAAAACGTCTTTTTTTCGCGTTAGCTTATTTCATATACATATATATATATATATATATATATATATATATATATATATATATATATATAGGTCTCCTCATCATGGTTATAAAAAGCGCTCAGAATGTTTTATTTTCAAGTCCTTGTATCAGAATTTTCAGCTCGGGCAGCTCTATCGCATTTTGATTACTATCCTGTTGATTTATTTACTTGAACAAAATATTTAAAATGTCCAGCTTTTAGAACAGATATCAAAAAAAGGTATTCACCTTTGATCATAGATGAGGAAGAAGAAAAAAAGTGCAAAAAAATAGGAAACAAACTAACGAATTAATGTGACATAATTTTTCTTCATTTCAAGGCGACTCTTTACATTTCATCGCTGATGGCGCTACAATAGAAAATACCGCTTGACAGCAAAAAAAAAAACAGAAAGAGGAAAATAATGCTGAGCGTCTAAAATGCAGCTAGCAGTACAAGCTGCAGAACCGTAAACAAACATCTTGTGAATAATATCGCGCGGCCTCTTTAAGCAAAAGTTTACAACCACGATGACCCTGCGGTATCTACGTGAAGATCACGAGAAAATGCTTTTTTTTTCTTAAAAACACACCAAAGAGAAGACAAGAAACGATCCATATGGTTCGGTAAGTGTCATAGCACAATTAGAAACATTATTTTAAAAGGAATGGCATAGTTATTTTAGTAAAAAGGGTGTGAAAAATTCGCGTGCACCATGTGCATATGAATCCTTCGCACACGAGATGCATTGAATCCATGAGTGTGACTTGGCTTGAGTCCAGATAAAACACTTCAAAGTTCAATTCCATGCGATTGAGTGCAATAAATTATTTCTACGAAATTTAAAATGTAATCAAAATTCAAATTGTTCCATTTCACTTACCGATCGATGTAAAGTCCCTTTGGTGACTTCTTTTAGCACTCTGTTCCTCATCTTTTCTTGCTCTTGATGTCGATGCCTGTAGAACTGCGACAACATCAATTTTTGGCCTAAAGAGGGCACACGATTTATATTCATATCAAAGACACGACAAGGAAAAGACTACATGTAGGCACTTATTTACACGCAAATCGACGCAAAGCGTTATGCAAATTCCGTGAAGTGTCCAATCTTTTCATTGTATAGACTTTGGTAGAACGTATTATTGACAAACGAACAAAGCTTATACTGCTGGTTTCATTCAAGGTACATAACATATAGATTTTTTTCTATTTTTTGGATTACTCATCGTTTTATATTATTTGCAAAAAAGTGTTATCATTGCCAATAATAATCTTGAATTATGTTTTTGAAGGTATTTTATTTATTTGTGCCTATATTTAGTCAAGTAATCATAAGAATTGTGCATTCAAAGAATTTAGACACAGTTACAAGATTACTGAGGAGCTGAATCAAGGTTGTGAAATTTATTAGCGCCACCATTGGGCTTCCTTTTATTTCCGTAGAAGAGACTTGGGAAGTCACTTTCCAGGCCAGGGTAAGCGAATTTGCTCTTTTTTGTTTGATTTTTTTAAATTAATAAATTGAAAATTAAAATTACGATTGTATGGGTAGTGAGAATAAGTTTCGGCAAATATTACTTCTGCAATGAAGTGATGTTTGCCACCTCCTTAGAAATCTAGGGCTAAACGCAGTTCGGTGTAAGAGGTTAGTAAAGCATACTTACCTCGTACTAGTGTGACCGGCCTTTGACTAGCCAGGTCATGCCTTGGCGTGGATGGATTTACTACTCCAGAGGTAGCCAGGAGGCTCCTAGAGAGAAAAAATCAATTACTAACGTATGCTTACCCTCCACGGAGCCAGGGATTGCGTCCCATTCATGTGCATGTACCGCGAAAAAACTGAAACTTTTGCCCCCAAGATTTCTACTTTCCTTCTAAAATCTAGCCCTAAATCATGTAAATGGGTAGACAGGAATAACCGTTGTTTCTGGGGATTTATTCAACAATTTCTGACATTTTACTACAATCCCCATTCACCGACGGTAGTGTGTTAGTGCGAGCCTGCATGTGTAATCTGGTCGGCAATTCGGAGGACGGGTTTTGTCCAGATTTTAATTTCTTTTAGATTCTAAATGACATTATATTATCTTGAACGAAGGCCCACTATTTTTGTTAGACTCTAATCTTTCTTTTGATTCTATGTAAGTTCTATAAAACATCAAAAATATACGTTACCGATGAGTTATTCCCGGGGTTATTCCTTATTTTTTAAATTTTCTGCCGGAGAGGAAATAATGGCAGCCGTCAACAAGTTGTGCTTTTATCAAGGCTTTCCGATTAAATTTTCGATATCCTGGCCAATCAATGACGTCATCAAAGATGGCAACTTACGTTGACCAACGAAAGGATCGAAGATGACAATGTTTCGATCATCATTTGAAAGGAATTAGCGGTAATTGCGGTCTAAGGTACGATATTTCTGAATTTTAAACATATTTTCGTAAATATGGATGTAATTTCTTTTTCATAATGTGACATTTTATGTACAAAAAAACGATCGGAAAATCTGGTTTCCGCCAAATGTTAGATCTAACGTTACTGCTAATACGTTGTCTGTACGTATGGGCCTCCAAGCTCTTCAGTCTATGTATTGATGAGTGAGCCAACGCAGTTCAGCGGAACAACCAAAATACAGAGACTGAAGCTTTTGGTCTAGTAAATGGGTTACAATTTTATTTCCGACATTTCTACGATATTGATTTCATTTTTAAACAAGAATTCATAAAAAAAAACTGAGAAAAATATTATGAAAGTCGGGGGAAACTTGCGTGATGTTTACGCCGCCATCTTGTTTCTTATTTTTCTTCGCAAACTTTACAGACGCATATCCTCGATAGGTCAATGATCTTTGGCCATGCTGGAGGTAATTATTAAATTGCTGTCATAATTTTCAAAGTTTATGGATATAGTTTATAAAATGTGGACATAGGGGTAATCAAGTATCACTGACAAGTCTAAGGTCACATGATCAAGGTCAAATATCATTTACGGTCAATGAACATAGTGTTTTATCATTATATGAATGGTGTTTTTTTGTGTGAATAATTAGCTTTCAAAGTCAGCACTGCTGCTATATTGAATCACATAATGCAGGTGAGACTGCCAGAGGCGCTCCACTTTTTTTATTTCTGTACTTTGACTGACTTAATTAAAGACTAAGTAAGTGATAAATGTCAATATTTAATGCAATTTTTTTTTTACCACATCAGTGTACAAGTGGGACCATTCAACATTTTGAGCATGTGTTGTTTGTTTATAGATTTGACAAGGCGTGGTTGGTTTCAGGAAGCAAGTTGATAAAGTGTGTTGAACTCATTATATTGTATGTGAGTGAATTCAGAAAAGATGTTGGTGAAAGTCAAGTTATTTGTATAACGAACTTGCCTTTATTTCATTTCATTTTTTTTCATAGTGAAACTTGTCACTGGCTTCATTTCAGATGTCTATGTATTTACTCTTATTGATGTTGCATCATGGGAGATAATTCTGCTGGGGATTTTGGATCATCTTACTATCGATCTCTAGATCCTGTTAAAAACCTCAAGATCAGGTAGGTTTTCATGAAATGAAAAGTAATAGATATGTCCTTTTAAAAAAATATTTTTGGTCATTAAAAAGTAATTATGATAATAATGGCATGTATATATAGCGGATATGACAATATATATGTATGCACTGTAATGAAGTGAAGCAAGGAAATATTAGTAGTGTAAAATCAGGCCCTTGGCATTAAACCTTTTAGTTAAAGTTGAATTAAGAAGACGATTCCAAATATTGAGATATTTACATTAATAGCAACCTTACAACCCCCCAAACACTAATAGGTGATTCGACCCCCCATTTTCTTTTTTCAAAATAGTGAATTTGAACGATTTATCCCTACCCATTTTCCCTGAGTTCGCTCCTGCAATGCCTACCGAGACGGGTGTTCTTTGAGTGTGACGTCACCGGGGGGTATTCGGTCCCGGTTTAGTAAACAAGGCAGTGCCGTTTTGTGTACTACTATGGATAACTGCAGTTGAAGTTGTATCTGCGAGCCATAGAACTTGCAAAGAGGAAATGATTAAAATATTTGTGGCCGTACTATTATTCCAAATATGTGAATTCCCTCAGAATGATACCATAGACCCTAAAGGAATAATTTCAAGGTGAATAATATGAAATTTGATCGAGATCTTCTCACCAGTCGATAACGTAGCAGACGTGTTATTATGACATATTTATCCGCGTGTGACGCGGCTCTTGCAAAAAAACACAGTTGGTTGCGGAATTGCTTTGTGCCGACCGGCCGCCCGCTCCGGCGCAGCTAGCTGTCGAGCTACCGTACCGTTCTTGTTGTCTTCAACCATAGAGATGTATACTAATTACTATATATCTTTCTGTCTTCAACTCACTTCCGAATTGCGTTTGTATGTGTGACGGTGACCCCTAGCGTAATTAAATATAGAAAACAACTCAGAAGGCCGAGAAAGAATACTATACGTTTGGTTCAAGATTGTTCTGTGGAATGAGCTATGAGTGGAAATGATCCAGAGGATATAAAAGTGGAGTCAAAGACAAAAGAAAAGAAGAAAAAACGCCAGGGGATCGCTGCACGGCCATGAACTAAGTCGACATACCAGACCATAACAGTACACTCAATGCCTGGGTGTTGTGTGTACTAGTATTATGCGTTCAGCGCGCGCTGAGCTAGCCGCCGGAATTACTTTCCAGCTACTCACTTGATTGAACATCGTGATAAAATAAATGAGAAATAGTGAAAATATCATTCAATAACTCACTGTTTGCTATCTTACATCATGATTGAAGAGTTCATGGTGGTTATTCATACTGTTTTTTATACAGGGAAAGTAAAGATTTGTACATATCAGTCCTATTTGTTTGATTTGAGTTGCTTTGAAAAAAATTTGTAAAATATCTTTCTCTCTCTGCATAGCATTTCTGTATGACATTCAGGCGCCTCTTATACTAAATTCCCCCCGGTGACGTCACACTCCGAGTGACTTTTCTGTACACTCGTCTCTCGGGCTCTGACAGGTGGCAAATTTCATAGACTTTCAAAGCAAAATATCGAGAAGGCAGAGGATTATTGTGACATGCTATGTGTTTGAACAACTTATATATACTATATATTGTATGTAGAACCTATATTTATGGAAACTCACCCCCTTCTTAATTCAACTTTAAAAAAAATTCCAGTAAAATATACATATTGAACAAGACATACGACACACCGTCAGCTAATTTGTTCGCAAGTCTTAAATGGATGACACTAGACAAACGGTTTGAGCTCAGTCGCGTTTTGATGATATGTAAATGTGTTCATAATTTTGCACCTTCTTACCTTCGGGTAAACTTAACCAATCCAAATGATGTACATGAACATCATACCAGACAGAGAGACAGTGGATATTTACGCGTGCCCAAGTTTCGCACTGATTGTTATAAGTGTAGTCCAATTGTATCTTCAATATTTGAATGGAATAAGCTTGATAATTCAATTAGAACAGCTCCTGTCATTTCATTTAAGAGAATGTTTAGAAGAACTTGTAATTTATAAATAACTTGCGGAACATCCACTGTGGTGCGTATTTTGTGTTAGCATGACCTTGATGATTTGGTGTATATTATCAGTATTTTCAAGATGTCGTTCTTAGTTAATTTGATTTATTGATATTTGATTATACGTCAAACGAGTGCCCGTCTGCGTTTTGTTTGCTGCTAAGTTTGTTAATGTTTCGTTTTAAATTCAAATCCTAATGTGAATCTTAATGCCGTAACATTCTGTACATACATGTACGTTATGCATTTTGTAAATATGTTTATTGTTATTCAGGGCCCCATGGAAGACCACTACTTATTGGTGAATGGGCTACCCTGTCAAAATATCAGAAATAAATCAATCAATAAATAAATACATTGTATATGTAGAGTGCAGCCAAGGCAAAATAAAACCATTCATAAACTAGATTAACTTTAACTAAGATTTGAGGCCTGAGCAAAGTTGAAAATTATTTCTCAATAACAGTCCAGAAAGTAATCTGTGAAATATTCAGATTTTTATTGAGGCTTATTTCACAAATGAACAGGGCAGTTAATTTGTCACATGTCCATTTTTACTTTTTCTCACAGAGTGCATTTGAAGAGAGTAACAGGAGCAAGCCTGGTACCTAAGGCCATAGCACCAGGAGGTAATAAGAATGAAGATGGAGCAGAAGGCCAAGAAGGGATACCCTTGAAGACTCTAAGCAAGAAAACCAGTGCTGCTGGAGGAGAAGGGAGCACATCAAAAGAAGGTAAGAAAAAACAAAGTTAAAACTTGTTTCTATTGTTTCTGTTGTTTCTGTTATGAGTTAATTCATTTAATGCTTTTATTCATTCAAGAATAGATGAAAAAGGCACAATTTTGTTTAAAAATTATCATTATACTGGTAATTCACATCAACATTTTTGTTTGGGTTTTGACCAATTTTGGCTGAGAATGCAAAATGATTTTTCCATGATCTTCTAAAATTTATCAATCAATTATTGAATTCTATTTGACAAACTGGTTGTTATATTTGTAAGATGTTGTGTCCCACAGGCTTTATTTTGTTTTCAGTCTGTATAACATGTATATCCATATGTTGATGTAACTAGATTAGTTTTTATGCCCCCGCAGACGAAGTCCGGAGGGGGCATTAAGCGTTGCCCCTGTCTGTCCGTCCTTTTGTCCGTCTTTTCGTCCCCCCACTTGGTTTCTGCAAAATAACTCGAAAACTATTTAATGGATTAAAAAAAATTTGGTGTGTAGGTAGATGACACCAAAATACAGGCTAAGTTCAAATTTGGAGTCCGCAGGTCAAAGATCAAAGGTCACAGCTCATTAAATATGCAAGTTGGTTTCCGCATGATAACTTATGAAATATTCAACAGATTACAAAAATTTGGGTGTGTAGGTAGATGACACCAAAATACAGGCTAAGTTTGAATTTGGAGTCTGCAGGTCATAGGTCACAGCTCATTAAATATGCGAGATGGTTTCCTCATGATAACTTTGGAAGTATTCACCAGATATTAAAAATGTTTGGTTTAAAATATTTAATGGATTGAATTTTTTTTGGTGTATAGGTAGATGACACCAAAATACAGGGTAAGTTTAAATTCGGAGTCCGCAGGTCAAAGGTCACAGCTCATTAAAAATGCGAGTTGGTTTCCGCATGATAACTTAATAAATATTCAACAGATTTAAAAAAAAATTGGGTGTGTAGGTAGATGACACCAAAATACAGGCTAAGTTCGAATTCGGAATCCGCAGGTCAAAGGTCATTATATATGTGAGTTGGTTCAATCATATTGAATGAATTTCTGATCGCGTTAAGCGGGGGCATCTGTGTCCTTTGGACACGTCAAATTTCTAGTTAACAATTGAATTATTACTGAATGATTTTTAAAAATAATTATAAATAATACAGTTTAAAATCTTGACGGGATAATCTAGATTTTGTACTTTTTCTATTAAGGCATAATTCTTTCTTCTAATTTACCTCTGTTAACATAATCATCATGAATTTCACCATCATCAATGTTGCCATTACCTATATCCTAGCAATCATCACGATAATACCACCAACACCACCACCATCACCATCAATATCATCATCATCGTCATCAGTGGCAATACTGTCACTATCATCGTCTTTGACATGAGTTTCATCATCATCACCACCACTACCACCTCCTCCACCTGCATCTCCACCACCACCACCATCATCGTCATCATCATCATCATCAGTGGCAATACCGTCACTATCATCATCATCGTCGTTGACATCAGTTTCATCATCATCATCATCACCACCACCTCCTCCACCTGCATCTCCACCACCACCACCACCGTCATTCTCATCATCATCATCATCATTATCATCATCATCATCAGTGGCAATACTGTCACTATCATCATCATCGTCTTTGACATCAGTTTCATCATCATCACCACCACTATCACCTCCTCCACCTGCATCTCCACCACCATCACCACTACCACCACCACCGTCATCGTCATCATCATCATCATCATCATCATCTGTGGCAATACCATCACTATCATCATCATCGTCTTTGACATCAGTTTCATCATCATCATCACCACCACTATCACCTCCTCCACCTGTATCTCCACCACCACCACCACCACTACTACCACCACCCCTCCCACCACCACTCTACCAATTAATTGCATTCTTTAAACTCTTCTCCAAGCAGAAAAGCCAAACACATCAAATGAGGAGGTTTATGTATTCAGCTGGCAGGAGAAAGTGTTCAGCCGACGGGAGGTGCAGCTATACTCCAATGAGGCATCTTGCGAGGGTCCGCTTGAGCAAAAATACTTCAATGAAATTAAGGAACAGAAGGCCAAAGGAGGCAGAATAACCAAGCGTCTTTTTACCTATACTGATTATGATAGCTTCACCCATAGGGAAGAGGTAAGACTGGAAGTATCAATGGCAAATTCTGTTATAAGCTACTGAAGTCATGATTTGCTAGTTTATTGATATTACCAAGAATTCATTGATTGATAAATGATTTTTTTATTGTAGGAAAGTCTTGCAACCACCTCGCCGAATGAGGAAGCTTCATTTCTGGCAGAGAAGATGAGAAATGTACGGAGAAGAAAGAAGATTGAGAGAAAAAAGAGAGATATGTGAGTACTTTAAGACCAATTGGTTATTCTTCCACCTTACTGACAAAGTAAGATTGAATAGCCACTACACGGAAGCCATTTTAGGAAAAACAATACTTTTTCTTAGTTATAGTGCTCTATTTTTAATGGGTTCTTGGTTCCATTTCATAAGAAATACAATTATGGTTACTTTACTTTGTCATTATGGTAACTCTCATGGTAACAGAGTTCAGCAGGCCATCAGAATTTAGGTTTCTATGGTGTGCACCTGAATAGGTAGCGTAGCTTAGCTGGGTAATAATAATAGCAGGGCCCGCTGGGAGAACAGTTTTATGAACTGAAGTGGCTACCCTGGGTAAATATACTGTTATTATTATTATTATTATGGTAGTTAACATGAAGATAGATAAGGCACTTTAGCAAGAGACATGTATATTTATATATTTTATTGCAAGAATCCCATCATGAAGGCCCGAAGCATTTTAGCTGCCAAAGAAAAAAAAGAATGAAAGAAAAGTTGCTTTGAAATATGACATTACATTGTATAGTTTGGCAAACACGGAATATACCAGTAATTACGATTTTACAATTCTTGATTGAAGAAAGTATGTTTACACTGATTCTTTATTTGAAGAATTGTACTACATTTCTCATTCTCTTCACTTTACCATTGAATATGTAGACAAGGTGATCCAATGCTGATGCAAAGGAGGACTAATTTAGTGGTTGAAAGCCCTTCAGAGGAACAGAAAAAGAGTTCTCATGTCATTGATACACCTATAAACACCATGTATATCATAGCTGACCTTGGTGTCATGGATAGGTATGTAGAATTGTTTATTTAGTGTTTAATTATGTTAGTGCTCATTTGCTAGTGTATAGTGTGTGATTGTGCAGCAGCAGCCAATGGGGGGGGGGGGGAGTTAAAAATATCCAAGGTCAATGAGAGAGACATTGAATATGACTTCCAAAGCATTGAGGGTCTTGGATTAATTTAAGCTCTACCTGTGTCATGAAGTATGTGGTGTTGGACTTTGATTCTTAATGTGATTTTAGAATTATTCTTACACTAATTAACTTCAGTTGTAACCACATGAATACCGACAGTGATGTAAAAGCTAATGTACTGTGCCATGCGAGAAAGCATGCCAGTATACAAATGATGCACAGATTAGAGTGGGTCAGTAGGAACTGTGTGCACAAGGTAACTTTGGCATGGTTTAACCCACGAGGCGCAGCCGAGTGGGTTTAGACCATAATGCCAAAGTTACCGCGTGCACACAGTTCCACTGACCCACGATACTGAGCTGTGCATCATCTGTTTTATAGAATGGGGGCTTCTTTTTTAAAAAAAACTCAAAAAAGAAAAAAAAAGGAAATTACCGGATGCATGACATTTTTTACCGGACGCATGAAATTTTTTACTGGACGCATGATTTTTTTTTACTGGACGCATGAAATTTTTTACTGGACGCATGATTTTTTTTACCGGACGCATGATTTTTTTTACTGGACGCATGATTTTTTTTACTGGACGCATGATTTTTTTTTAAGAGAGCATGGCAACAAATGACTCATTGTTTACACAGTAAAGCCTATAACAACTGATTTTATGAACATTTTAACACAAATTATTTCACTTTTTTTTTTCTTAGTTTTCTATACAATTTCATGCAGTAATTTTACGGTTGGCTAGAAAATAAGAAAACTTACCTTTTCTAGTAGACTCTTGACTCTAATCACTCTATGCATCCCAGAAGATTGCCAAAATGAGCAGACGTAGAACTTATATCGTACAGTTCATCATTCAATTATGATGTCTATTGTGTAACAGTAGAAGAAAAATGTTCCACTTCCAGAACGAACATAGTCAAAGTTTTAAAACAAAGCTGAACAAAGATGAATTGAAAACAGTAACGCATATACAAGGAGTTCTTCCTCAATTAGAGGTTTATTTGTTGTGAATATGTACCACGCAGTTGCTAATGTTGAAAACATTACTGGAGGTACGCGTGGTATTACTCTGCGATGACAGAGACAAAGACAGAGGAGACCATGCTGGTTGGAGAGCTGCTAATGGTAGTCGAGCAGATGGTGAGGTAGCTTCTGGCCGAGGTTGTCGCTGTTCCCTCACAAGAACACCATCAACGATTGTCTGCTCTTCATCACTGATATGCTGCAGCTCAACGGATATCGGCACTACCGCAGGAGTAATGTTGGTGCTTGGGCTAGTAGCAGTAGCAGGAGCAAAAGAAGCTGATGCCGATGGCTCATTGGAGCGAGACTCATGATCCAACTGACGATACAGATGTTGTCCAATCTTGCTGCTCATTTCCTTCTTTCTCTCAGTGCTAGTCTTAGTGTAGATTTTGATGGAACTTTCACTTCTATGTCCACTCACCGACATTATGTCTCGAGACTCAAACCCGGACTGGTCTAGCGTAGTGACGCATGTAGCCCGCAAACAATGATTCGTGTACACCTTACTACATTTCGCACTTGTTGAGATGATCTTCATTTTGTTTGCCAAGGTGTTGATGCCGACTGGGCTGTTTTGGTACCACGGGTCATTATCATTCATTGGCCGTTTTGGTTTGGGCTTCTGCCAAAACCATGGACATGCAGGGTTGAGTTTAGAAAGATACTGTTCAAATGTTTTGACAGGACATCTTTCAGTGTTGGGAATTTCGTACATCAATCCTCCGACAGCTTCGTCGTCATTCTCTCTGTGGTTTTTGTCTCACCTGCATAGCAGAGTGAGACTATAGGCGCCGCTTTTCCGACGGCGGCGGCGACGGCGACGGCGGCGGCGACGGCGGCGGCGGCGTCAACACCAAATCTTAACCTGAGGTTAAGTTTTTGAAATGACAGCATAACTTAGAAAGTATATGGACCTAGTTCATGAAACTTGGCCATAAGGTTAATCAAGTATTACTGAACATCCTGCCTGAGTTTCATGTCACATGACCAAGGTCAAAGGTCATTTAGGGTCAATGAACTTAGACCATGTTGGGGGAATCAACATCAAAATCTTAACCTAAGGTTAAGTTTTTGAAATGTCATCATAACTTAGAAAATATATGGACCTAGTTCATGAAACTTATACATAAGGTTAATCAAGTATCACTGAACATCCTGCATGAGTTTCACATCACATGACCAAGGTCATTTAGGGTCAATGAACTTTGGCCGAATTGGGGGTATCTGTTGAATTACCATCATAACTTTGAAAGTTTATGGATCTGATTCATGAAACTTGGACATAATAGTAATCAAGTATTACTGAACATCCTGTGCAAGTTTCAGGTCACATGATCAAGGTCAAAGGTCATTTAGGGTCAATGAACTTTGGCCAAATTGGGGTATTTGTTGAATTACAGCCATAAATTTGAAAGTGTGTTGGTCTAGTTCATAAAACTTGGACATAATAGTAATCAAGTATCACTGAACATCCTGTGCGAGTTTCAGGTCACATGATCAAGGTCAAAGGTCATGTAAGGTCAAAGAACTTTGGCCACGTTGGGGGTATTTGTTGAATTGCCATCATCTCTATAAGTGTATTGGTCTAGTTCATAAAACGTGGAAATAAGAGTAACCAAGTATCACTGAACATCTTGTGCGAGTTATAGTAGTTTTCAAAATCAGCACTGCTGCTATATTGAATCGCGTGATGCAGGTGAGACGGCCAGAGGCATTCCACTTGTTTGTTAGATGATCACGCTTCTTGATGTACTTTGAGCCTTTATCATCGACACAAACCGTGAAATCTGATGCCTTGAGCTGGCGCACATTCTCTCTTCCTCTGTTACAGAAGTAAGTTAACAAGTCAACAAACACTTTATTCTGCAGTCCTGCAGGAGTGTTGCAATCCAGCTCGGCAGAGGTCTGAATTTTCTCCATATCAGCGTGTGAAATGGCTTCTTTGTGCTTGGTACTGCCTAATCCTTCTCGCTTCAGTTTGACCAAAACTGCCTTGAACATCCGATTGCTCTGGGGGAAAAGTTCATTCTTGCAAATGTCAATGTTACAATTGTCCAAATAGTGACGCTGGATCCCGTATCGAATGTACTGCATTGTCTTTTTAGTGTACGGCTTACCATCACTCTTCCGCAGTGATGCATAGAACGCAGACAGCAGCAAGTCCAAATCGGTCGTGTTCTCGACAGCAGCAACAGCAACGCCAACGTTCGTCAGGACATCATCTTTTTGTTTCAGTCTTGCGAAGCATTCCAGTTTGGAAAATTCAAACTTTATTGCTTTTCTCTTGCTCACTGCATCGGCATTTAGTAGCAATTCCTCCAAATCTCCCTCTGTCAGAAACTGAATCGCGGCCCCTCCGTGGCGGTCGCCATTTTTCTTGTTTACAAACAAACGATCGTTTCAGAACGATAGCGATAGCGCACTAAAGTGGATATCGTTCATGCATCCAGTAAGATAAATCGTCTGCGTGAATTTTGCTCTCGACCAATCAGATTGCAGGAATCCCCGAGAAAAATCAAACCCATTCTATAAAATTGACTTTCCGGAATAAAAAACTTGATTTGTTTGAGATTTAGGAGATTATAAAACCCAATGCAGGTTTGTGCATGTATTTCTTATTAGGTGATCTGTCAATCGACAGATCACCTCTTAATTTCGTACGAATTTTCTTTTTTATTTATTTATTTATTTTTATTATTTATTTTTCTTTTTCCACCCTTTTCTTGTTCCACCTAAATCGAAAAAAGTGTTCGATCAATTTTCATCAAAATATTATCAATTATGCACAGTTATCATGCGATGTGTACGAAACAAGTTCAACGTCAAATGGTCATCGTGACGTCATCTACACGCCATTTTGTAAAATCACATTATCAGCAATATCTTCATCATCAACCATCAAAAATGAACAATATTAACATGAAATTAACTTTAGATTATGGGTCAACTGTCCATGTCATAAAAAGTCATGAACAGGTCACGACGCGCATGTACGCGCGCGTCAAAATTTTAAAATGCTCAAAATCACTTTTTGATCAAAGTAGAGTACGAATCAGGTCATTTGAAACATTTCAAGAATTTGCGCGCTCACACGTTTTCGTGCGCGTTCACGTGCGTAACCTCCTAACGTAATGTAGAATCGCACTTTGTTCTACGTCAATGCATTTATTATGAAATTCTGATTAATTTGATACCTTGATCAACCTTCTACGACCAGTAGTAAAGGAATTAACTTCCATCAAAGTTTGAATCACGCGCGCACGCGCGCGTTCACAATAGGCCAAATATGTGCAAAAACATGCCTTTACAAAATTCAATATAACTCTTCAGATAGTCCGTTGACCCCTACATTTTCTTTTATATTCGGATAGAGTATGAATTGTAGATGTGATTTCATGTCACATTTGACCCTAAATTTTATCATGACGTCATCAAAATGGCGTCGGAACTAAAATTTTCCATTTTTGTTTGAGGACATTTTAATAATTTTGCAAATATGACTATAACTCCGTAATTGTTGGTCATTTTTTGCCCAGATTTCGACATATTGTAGCTGAGCTTATACTCCTTCTAAAAAAATTCTAAAATTTTCATTTATATTAATTATTCATCCTCAAAACTGAGAATTCATAGAGGCATGTCACAATGGCAATTTTCACTGTCATAAGTCAATTTAAGATAATATTCATTCTTTGAACAATGAGAGTACGGGACGCTGTGTAGTCTAATGGATAGCACACCTGCCTTGCAATGCGAGGGTCCTTGGTTCGAAACTCACTTGACAATGTTCTTTTTTTTTGCTCATGTATTTGTGTGTAACGTCTATTAAATACTGATTTTTCTCAAAATTTGATTCTACATTCATGGATTTCGGCAACATTATTTTAACTATTCCGTGTAGTCTCTTGCGAAATTGCATTTGGCATTCTCTAATACAACAAGATCGCTTACACAACGTAATATTTTGTCTTTCAGCTGCTGTATTTAATATGTTCTTTTCTTAATAAAAGTCTGTTTTTAATGATGATGATTATATTGATCTGCATTGCCATGGTTATAATGATCGAATATTAGATCGTGATCATGAGAATGACAGACAGATCACCTAATTCGTCCTCAAGACGAATTAAAATTCTAGTTTATTTTTCTTTTTCCACCCTTTTCTTGTTCCACCAAAATCAGAAAAAGTGCTCGATCAATTTTCATCAAAATATTATCAATTATGCACAGTTATCATGCGATGTGTACGAAACAAGTTCAACGTCAAATGGTCATCGTGATGTCATCTACGCGCCATTTTGTAAAATCACATTATCAACAATATCTTCATCATCAATCATCAAAAATGAACAATATTAACATCAAATTAACTTCAAATCATGGGTCAACTGTCCATGTCATCAAAGGTCATGAACAGGTCACGACGCGCATGTACGCGCGCGTCAAAATTTTAAAATGCTCAAAATCACTTTTTGATCAAAGTAGAGTACGAATCAGGTCATTTGAAGCATTTCAAGAATTTGCGCGCTCACACGTTTTCGCGCGCGTTCACGCGCGTAATGTCGTTACGCAATGTAGAATCGCCGTTTCTTTTACGTCAATGCATTTTTTATGAAATTGTCAATAATTTGATACCTTGACCGACCTTTTAAGACAAGTAATAAAGGAATTAGCCTCCGTCAAAGTTTGCATTACGCGCGCAAGCGCGCATTGAAAATAGGCCAAATATGTGCAAAAACATGTCTTTACAAAATTCAATATAACTCTTCAGATAGTCCGTTGACCCCTATATTTTCTTTTATATTCGGATAGAGTATGAATTGTAGATGTGATTTCATGTCACATTTGACCCTAAATTTTATCATCACGTCATCAAAATGGCGTCGGAACTAAAATTTTCCATTTTCGTTTCATGACGTTTTAATTATTTTGCAAATATGACTATAACTCCGTAATTCTTGATCATTTTTCGCCCAGATTTCGACATATTGTAGCTGAGCTGATACTCTTACTAAATATTCAATAAAATTTTCATTTATATTAATTATTCATCCTCAAAACTGAGAATTTATAGAGGCATATCACAATGCCAATTTTCACTGTCATAAGTCAATTTAAGATAATATTCCTTCTTTGAACTAAGAGAGTATGGGGCGCTGTGTAGTCTAATGGATAGCACACCTGCCTTGCAATGCGAAGGTCCTTGGTTCGAAACTCACTTGACAATGTTCTTTTTTTTTGCTAATGTATTTGTGTGTAACGTCTATTAAATACTGATTTTTCTCAAAATTTGATTCTACATTCATGGATTTCGGCAACATTATTTTAACTATTTCGTGTAGTCACTTGCGAAATTGCATTTGGCATTCTCTAATACAACAAGATCGTTTACACAACGTAATATTTTGTCTTTCAGCTGCTGTATTTAATATGTTCTTTTGTTAATAAAAGTCTGTTTTTAATGATGATGATTATATTGATGTGCATTGCCATGGATATAATGATCAAATATTACATCGTGATCATGAGAATGACAGACAGATCACCTAATTCGTCCTCAAGACGAATTAAAATTCTAGTTAGATTTAGATGTGCACTTCTTTATCATTTCACTCATGATTTTTCATTTCAGTGAACCCAAAGAAGAAGATGAATGCACTTTGTGTACCATCAAGGTAAGACTATCATCATATTTTAATTGGTGTTGCTTTTTTTTTATTGCATCAGGTGGATATTGCAGAGAGAGAGAGAGAGAGAGTGGGGAAATGAGAGAGAGGGAGAAAGAGAGAGATACAGCAGGTCATACAGTGTGTTTGTGTGAATGTATGGGTGTGCATATCTTTGTGTGAGTTTGTGGGGAAGGGGGGGGGGAGACTAAAGGGTACAGTGCCCATATTTTATATCAATATTAAATTTGGAACAAAGACAAATGTATTTTAAAACAATGTTAAAGTAATCTTTGAAAAATCAGGAAAAGAATGAGTACATACAATATAATTTTTGAATAGGCATTGTATAGATATACAGTACAGTGTGTCCATTTCACAGGTATCTATGGGTGGAGTAATCACGGTATCCCCTGACTTCACTCATCATCGAGAGCCTTACACCATTGTGACTGACACAGGAGGGAGGGATACATTCCAGTACAGTTTGACATTAGCATCTACTGCTATGAGTTCTAAGGAACAAGCCAAGGAGAATAAGATGTACCATGAACTCCTCCAGAGACATACAGACATCATCACAGCTTACGTAGGCCAAGACTTTGAGCAGGTATGGCCATGTCTTTACTAAATAATGTCCTGTTTGCACCTTTTTATATATAAATACATTTCCGACTTGCAGCCATAGAATTAGATCATGTATATCTTAGAACACTAAGTTGATAATCTTCACATCTTTAGTTTCATGTATCACTCTTTAATTGTGCAATTTGTGTTGTCCCTATTTTGCTCTTATAATTGGGATATGTTTTGTCTCACCTGCATAGCAGAGTGAGACTATAGGCGCCGCTTTTCCGACATCAGCGGCGGTGTCAACACCAAATCTTAACCGAAGGTTAAGTTTTTGAAATGACAGCATAACTTAGAAAGTATATGGACCCATTTCATGAAACTTGGCCATAAGGTCAATCAAGTATTACTGAATATCCCGCCTGAGTTTCAGGTCACATGACGAAGGTCAAAGTCATTTAGGGTCAATGAACTTAGACCATGTTGGGGGAATCATCAAAATCTTAACCTAAGGTTAAGTTTTTTAAATGTCATCATAACTTAGAAAATATATGGACCTAGTTCATGAAACTTGGACATAAGGTCAATCAAGTATTATTGAACATCCTGCCTGAGTTTCAAGTCACATGATCAAGGTCAAAGGTCATGTAAGGTCAATGAACTTTGGCCAATTTGAGGGTATTTGTTGAATTACCATCATAACTTTGAAAGTTTATTGGTCTAGTTCATGAAACTTTGACATAAGAGTAATCAAGTATCACTGAATATCCTGTGCAAATTTCAGGTCACATGACCAAGGTCAAAGGTCAATGAACTTTGGCCATGTTGGGGGTATTTGTTGAATTACCATCATAACTTAAAAGTTTATGGATCTGATTCATGAAACTTGGACATAAGAGTAATCAAATATCACTGCACATCTCATGCGACTTTCAGGTCACATGACCAAAGTCAAAGGTCATTGAACTTTGGCCATTTTGGAGGTAGTTATTAGATTGCTGTCATAACTTTCAAAGTTTATAGATATAGTTTATAAAATGTGGATATAGGGGTAATCAAGTATCACTGACAAGTCTTAGGTCACATGATCAAGGTCAAATGTCATTTATTGTCAATGAACGTGTGTGTGTGTGTGTGTATTTGAGTTTTGTCAGACGTGTATCAATCAGATATGATTATTTACGTCTGGGACCGACCTTTAACGTCACCATCCGAAAGACGTGACCAGGGCTCGAACCTCGAACCTCTGCATCAATTTGTAACTTCCCCACAGCTTGGATTACAGGCGCACGCCACAACGCCTAGTTGTGGCGTAGTATTGTATCATTATATGAATGGTGTTTTTTGTGAATAATTATTTTATAGTAGTTTTCAAAGTCAGCACTGCTGCTATATTGAATCGCGTGATGCAGCTGAGACTGCCAGAGGCACTCCACTTGTTGTTAATAAAAAATCAATTTAAATGTAAAAGAAAGTAATTGCAGCCAATAAGTATTTCATGAGAAAGTTTCAAGTTCAATTACCACCATATTATCATAGATCTAGATCTGGTACATTGAAATCAACTCATCTTCGTGAAATCATGAAATCTCAACTGAAAAATGATAATTCTGATGATAACTAACACAAAAGGGCATATTTTGGACAGTGTATTAATATTGCTAGGAAAAATACTGAACATTTTATGGAATTCCTTACCTTACCTTACCTTGAAATTGTCTGCAATTAAAAAAAAATTCTTACAGGTGCCACCAAGTACATTGAGGCTGTGTATACTTGGTGAGATAGTATCGGCCAAGAACTTTGAGTATGATGGACTCTATGTACATTACTTTGTGGAATTACCTAGACGTAAGTTATATCTCCCATTATAGACGTAAGTTATATATTCCATTATATAAAATAAATGTTTAATCTTGGTGACTTGTTGTTATAATAACTTCTAAATCCTTATTTATTGGGTGTTAGAACTATTTTTCAGACAGCTTTATGCAAACTTGTATTAGTTTTCTGTGAAATAAGATTATTACTAGTAATTAATACATAATAAAATGTCATTTTATAAAATAACTTTGTGCTTGTTTGATCTTTTACTGTATTGATGGCCTAGTAATGATGAATCCTAGCTGAAGCATGTATTAGTTTGCAAAATCAAAGTTTAACCCTAAGAAAAAAATTTCTTTGTGAAATCATGAAATCTTAGCTTAAACACTGTAATTCAGGTGATTTTTTTTATCTCAAAAAGGCACATGGGACAGTGTATATATATTTATATCGTTTGGAAAAATATCCAATATTTAAATAGGAGTTCCTTGCTTATTTTGCTCATTTCTCAGCAATTACACATTTTTTTCCAGTCATTTGGCACATATTTTTTATTCATACATACAAACACTTGGGTGGTCATTTTATTGGACTTTGTTCGAACCCATTTTGAGATCGTTACAACAACTGGTTTTTATCTTTAAAGGTAGGGTATTATAATAATAATGATAGTGTACCTTAGAATAGATTAATTCTTATATTCGATGGTGCTATATAAATGCCTATTATTATTGATGTTCTACATAGGTTTTTCTACTGTAGTGTAGTATACTGTTAAAAATGAAGTGCTAATTTAGCACTTACAGTGCTTGTATAGTGACTGCACTACGTTTGCTGATTTTCTAGTTTAAATTTAAACTAGAAAATCAGCACTCGTAGTGCAGTCACTATACAAGCACTTTAAGTGCTAAATTAGCACTTCATTTTTTACAGTGTATGTAATTTTTGCTTTGTCATTATCATTGTTATTTCTCAGACTGGGAAGCTAATAGAGCTCAGATGTTATCTGGAGTAACACAAACCTGTTATACAAAGGAGATTGATAGAGTGAGTATAATACTATTATTCTTTTTCGTTATTTCTTTTTATACGTTAGTCATAATTTACAATCCATTGTTTTGTGACCTTATGTTCATGGTTTCCATAGACTTGCAGTTGCGATTGATCATACTATTGATTGTATCTTTCGTGTTACAAGGTCCCTTTTTAAATGACCGGATTTGGTAAAATTAAACTTAATAATAAATTTTGCTTTGGTAATGATTAAAAAAAAATAATATTTTAACGTAACCACACAACATGACATTTGAAATGTTTGTCATTATAAAGGATAATTTGCGCCAAGTGATTCTGGAAGAAAATTAGTTCATTTATCTGTACATTAGACTCTGGATAAGTCGACCTTCCACTCGTTGAATCATCTAACGTCAGTGGTGTACTGATGGGGGGCCCCAACAAAAATTTCCACGACCAAGAATAAAAAAGAGAAAAGGGTAAAAATATTATATGGTTTTCTGAATATTATGTAAAAATCTATCATTGGATTTTTGTCATAAAAATGTCAAAATTTTTGCTCGCTCACTTTGCTTTTATGAATTCAACGCGATAGATCACATCTAGCCCCTCAAATTTTTTGACTCATATACCACTGCCTAACGTGAAGCATTATTTTAGACCAGAATGTGCAAACCATGTGTTAATAAAATCTTCTAAGTCAAATTTTGCCAATTCAAAGAGATTTCTGTGGACCCAAGATATTCAACCTAGGCTGTAATTAGCAAAATGAGCATGGTTTCCTGTCAGACTGATATTTTTAAAAGCTGTAATTGATACCAACAATGTCAATGTCAGCGATTTGGTTGTACAAATTTGTCTGTTCTGGGGGTAATGTCATGTACTGTTGAATCCCTCAGGAATACACATCCTACTTTAGCCATCCATTTGATATGGAAGTATACTACCAGATGAAAGATTTTACAGAGGAGGACCAAGATACTCTTCCTAAGTGGCCTCAACTCTTCCTAGAGGTCCTATCACTAGATTCCTGGCAGAGGTATAGGACTGAAGGCTATGGGTGCATCACTCTACCCCCTAATCCTGGTATGTAGAGGTCATTTAAGTCTTTGTTATTGGTAAACAGGATTGTCTTTATTCTTCCTAGAGAACTGAATGAACAACAATTGATTCACATTAAAATCATGAGCCAAAACAGAATGCTTTTCGACAATATAGTAATGCTTTAAAGTTCCATACTGTATCCCCATATTCCTTCATATTCCTGCATGTAATAGGCACCTACTCATTTGATGTGAACATGTGGCGACCATTGGGAAGGAGCTCGTACGATGAAATGAGGCGGTTTTTCATTGGTGGATCCCCGGAGCTTGAAGACTCAAGCTATGTGTCGGTACCGCTCACTCACGACGGGAAGGTGCTTAGTAGGTTTGGACTCATGACTGAGACAACAGGGAGTGTGACAGTCAAACTGAATCTCATGCAACAGAGCAGGTAGGGTGATTTCAAGTTTGGTGTTGGTGTCGGTGCTCAGAGCACAATTCAGTATGTCTCCCTTAACTCCTAATGTGGGCTCATAAAAATGATTCAATACTACAGTTCAATACTAGGCTAGATTCATTTCAGGACTAGCCTCATTTTTCAAGTTTGGTGTTTGTGCTGATGAAAAATATCAGCCCAACACAAACACCACAAGTCAACATCAAACTTGAAATGATAATCCGTATTAACATACTTGTCTTGTATGATACTGATTGCCATCTTCGACGCTTGTGGAGTTTGTAGATTATATTGTTTAAACTATCCACAAAGATCCCTTTGTAATGTGGCAAAATTGTATGAATGTTGTGAAGAGAAGCAGAAAATTGTTTATTCTTCTATTTGGTATATATCATTAGACTACAAGATCAAATTCTGGCATCTGTCAGGATTCATGGACTATTATAAGTTTTTGGCTTAGATGTATCAGATGATCTGAAAATTGGACAACTGGTATTCAAACAAATGGATACAAACTGTGTTGCTAACAATTTCAACATTATATTTTCCTTGTGTTTACAGGGCTTTCATGGACCAGACATCAAAACGGAAGAATGTTGGAACGTTGATAGACAAATTAGGGTGAGTTCAGTAGTGAATCACAAAGGGAAAATTAAAGGTATTATGAGTCTCATCTATGATTTTTTTTAATATATCATTTGAATATAATTCTCTGGTATTTTATATTGAATAGAGTGTTTATATATTCTTAATTTTTGCGTTTTCTATTGCGTGCACCACTACCATTCATTGTCAAGAATGGCCTACATTTACTTGTGGGTCGACAAGTTTTTCCTCGATAGCATACAGCACAACTGAGAAATGAAAAACTGAAGAACCCCAAGAATTATCAGTAATTAAGGATTAATCAATTAAACTACAACTTAGGTCCCAGAAAAAGTGTACTTTTTAATAAGATTGGTAAACTTTTGAAGAGTATTAAAAGCATTAATACATGGTATTGGGTACAGTATTGTTGACAAATCTTTTAGGATTAATGGAAAGGGGCGACAACACAATAGGGGCACATGCGTGCAAGGATTGTGAAATGTGCACATTGTTGAATTGGAGATGAGCCAGTTGGAAAGGAACGTAAACTGATTTTAGTAGAAATTAGACGTTGCCCTGATATGCCTACCTTTGTAACCAGGATATTATTACACAACTGTATTACTATTATCAAAAGCTTTTAAAATTTTGAAACTGAAGTTGATATTTTCTTCCCTTGCAGTGGAATGACAATGCAGGCATCAGTGGCAAGTGTCATGGGTAAGTACACTCGTTAGAGTTCTGACCATTGTATTAGTCAATCTCTCCTTGTTATCATTGAGGTATCATCCCATCCAAATATAAACTGCATTTTAAAGGTGCAGTTGAATCTTTGGTGTTAGAATAGAAGGTATTTAATGCGAGATGTGCCCAGTTAACTCGTCCATTTTAACAATTTGTTGTAAGGTTCTCATCCCCCAACTCTCTTTTGAAGTGTACCGGAGTAATAGCAATATCTGTAAAGTACTTGAGAAATCTTGTTCCAATGTGTTATTAAGCACTATAAGCGGATAATCATTATGTTATTATATGTAAGAGCCAAAGTGTGAAGTAAGACATTAAAATAGTTATTAACATATGGGAAATGATGGTTGTAAATTATTTACAGAGAAGAATGGAAATTAAAGCACTAACTTGTAAAACTGTCTTTGTTTTCCAGATTTGTTCCAGAAAGCAAGGAGGAGAATGCAGAATGCTAAGGATACATTAACAAAAATATGAAACTTTGTTGATAATGGAACAGTTGAAATCATCTGAAGGAATAATGTTTGAGTGGACATGAACAAAAATATAACCCAGTGTGAAATGGCCTAGAAGAGCATATTTCTTCCCTTTGGACAAGATGGATCCTTTCAGAAGATGGTTGAAGAAGGGATCATGTTCAAGAGGAAAATTGATAATTCATTAGACATGTAAGTTAAAATGAGCATTTTTAGAATGACTCTGAGATGATATTGATTTAAGCAGGCAGCTTAATGGTAAATACCCGAATAGCTATGCACACTACATATGCCTTCATGAAAACTACCATGTACATTTAATGGTTTGGTCTGAGTACTGTATCTGTCATGGAAGCTGGAGGCCATTGCTCCTATCCCATATTTAGTTTTCATTGTAACCTGTGAAAGGCATTACAGTTGGGTTTATTTGTAAGTCTGCCCTGTATTTGTTCTTGTGCCAGTAAGGCAAGTTAACTACACATACTATTTGTGAAGTGTCCCTTCAATTAATTTTCTAATCAAAATAGGTTGTGAACTTGTTTCTTAGTTGAATGCTAGGGAAACCAAGCAGCTGGCTGTATTGTGTGTAATATGAATGGAGTAAAGATGCTGGCTCATCTTGTTTAAATACAACACCACAGGTTATTTATTACTCTAAAATAACCCTAACACTCTGGGGGGCATTATGACCCCTTCGACATTTTTTTTATTTTGAAAAAAAAATATTGAGGGATGGTGAGATTTATTTCAGAGCGTATTAGTAATACTAACTGAAATATACAGAAAGCAGAATGTGCAATGTGATCTGGGGCCCGTAACACAAAGCTTAGCAATGATCGTAGAACATTTTTCTACGATTGATTCCATTGAATACAGTGTACAGTCAATCGTAAAAATAAAGCGTACGATTAATTGCTAACTTTTGTGTTACGGGACCCTGATTAGCTAACTGCCCGTAAGGAAATGTACTCATATCATTTGTATTACTAGTACTGATTCATCTAATTGATATTAAAAGGCTGCTGGGTAAAGTACCACCAAATTTTAATTTTTTCTTTTAAAATTAATTATTCTATCTTAATTTCAATTATGAAATCAGTTGTGCAATACATTTTTTTTGTGTAATTAAAATAAATAGGAATATGCCGTGTTCAGAAGTATTTGATATTGCATATTAATTGATCATTACCTGCATCATATTGCAATTGGAATATGTAGTAATTATTCTGGCAATACGACCAAGATCTGTGATTTCACAATTGTACAACTTCCCATTTTCTCTTTCATCTTCAATCTGTCACAAGGTCAGTTGTGCTTTTTTAATTAGAGGACATATAGTACAGGTTTCTATTCATCATGGATAAATTATTTGTCCTTTCATTAGAATGAGCAAAAAAGAGAAGTTTTGTGTCCAAAGAGGAGAGTTATACAAATGTTACATCATAGATCTTGTTTACTTTACCACTGGGAGGAATATTGTTCTCAATATTTAAATGTTCATAACTCTCTTCTTATCTGTCCCAATTTACTTAAACTTTTATTGATCTTATTTGATTTTCGGCGTTAATTGGCATCATACCTATAAGAACTACTTTCATCATCATCACCATCACCACCATCATCATCACCACCACCACCATTATCATCACCACCACCACCACCATTATCATCATCATCACCACCACCACCACCATCACAATCGTCACCACCATCATCACCACCACCACCACAATCGTCACCACCATCACAATCACCACCACCACCACAATCGTCACCACCATCACAATCGTCACCACCATCACAATTACCACCACCACCACCATCATCACCACCATTACTACCAATCAATTGAATTAAATCCATCCAAAACATATATATCACCTTGAATTCAGACTAATCTTTGTGCCAAAAGTTTATTGTATTCCATGACAAGTATCATCATTTATGGACTTGTATTCATTTTTAAGACAAGTTTTAATCATCTTAGTGTACCGTAGAGGCTAACCCTTTAAACAGCTTTACGCATTAAAGGTTAATCATTGGAATTTACAGAGAATCATTCTTCATGACTATAAAGAGCCTAACAAATGCAAAAGAACCCTCATAGGTCAGGATAATTAATTGACAACAACAGTTCTCAAGACTCCTTGGGTGTATTTGCACATACTCTGTTCACACTTTGTTTACATGGCTCTGTTCTTTCCTATGTTCCAGACACAATATTGATGGAAAGATTCTCTCGGCCCCTGTGCCTTTTTTGTAAGCTTCTAAATGATGAACATTTGGAAGGATCAATGACTGCACAAAAAGTGCGTGTTGCAAGCAATTTAACTTGGGAAAGAAAATGCTTGATGCATTGACATTAAACCCTAACTGTACTGCTCTGTTCTCACACTTAATAATTACAGTACCTTCATTTTATAAATGCAAATTGTAAAATTTTGTAAATAAATTTTATTTAAAGTTACCGAAAGAGAAATGTGATATTGAATAATTTGTGTAATTTGTTTTCCTAATTTGGGGGGGGGGTGGCTCAATTGGTATATCTCAGGAGAATAATCAAACTTCATCTAAAATTTTTTTTGTAGTACATCTGAAAAGTGATGAATGATCTTATACAGGATGAAGATGTTTAATTCATGGACACATATCTGTTGACCTAGATAGTGTTCCATGAATCATTTTGTTAGTAATAATTAATGACAAGTTTGCTCTCAGCCAATTAGATGTAAGGATTTCAGTAGCTTATAACAGTTGTCAGTAAAAAATCATGCTGCCCGTTTTTTGAAACCTTACCAGATTGTAAGAATATTGCTCTACAGAGTTATTGATGGTACTTTCACATCACCACTACCCATCAATATTGGGACAATGGCCATCAATGTGACATTTGTGAGCTACTGTCTACTAGCTTAGGGGTACTCTTAAATGAAAACAAGTTTTTTAAATTTAGATTCCCTTTCAGTGTCCCATTCAGTCCCTCCTTCATTAAGGGCTCGAATGCCTAAAAGATACTTAAGATAAATGCAATCATAGTAACATTGAGTTGAGCCATACTGCCAAGATTTCTCTCAGATAACCTCTTCTCTCTCTGATAATGGCACAAGTCCTTTTATAGCCTACGATGCCCATTAACTTGCAGGAATAAATATGGCTGAAAAGAAAGGGTCCAATGGATGTGACTGGTTTCTCAGGTACCACCTTACCGAAAAATGAACCACCATCACATTCTACCACCAAGATTTTTTCTCAGCATCTCTACAGAAATAGGCTGGATTTCTTTCACTGGTTATGATGCTCAATCATGGCTGGACAGCTGGTTCTGTGGTATTCATTCATCCATAAACCACTTAATTTCAGATTGTCTCTGAAAATGGCTAGACTCTTTTCATCAGCAATGATGGCCGTTCAGTTGCAGGATGAAAGATGGCTGAACAGCAGGATCCTCTATGCTTACACAGCCATGAGCTTTACATGGCAGTGAGTTCTGTGGTATCTGTTCATCCATACACCCCTTGACTTCCAATTACTATATTACAGGATGTGTTAATAGCCTGGTGTAGAAGGATAGAGAATAAAAATAATCAAACAATGTTTATTATATATTCATCAAATTCATTCATAATCATGTGTGATATGATAAACCTGTAATAGACACTGTTGATATTCACACAATGAGAACGAATAGTATGAAAGATTGGACTGCCTCAATAGTTCAGTCTCGCTTTGCCCAATCCCATTTGATGTCACGGTCTTGTGTCTGCTTACGGTTTGTCTTCAAACCATTTTGTCTATTTGGCCATTTGAATTATCAATTTTTTAATCTCATTTCCACCATTACAATTTTCATTTTGACAAATTCCCACCATTATAATTTTCATTTTGACAAATTCCCACCAGGTCAAATATTACTCATTTGAATAGACAAACTGGAAATTGAAAACTTGGCTAAAGTAAGACAAAGTGACAGCTAGATAATTTTTCATAGTAAAAACAAAACGACTCCTATTAAAGTAGATTAGACCAAGTGATCAACAAACCTAGTGCATTGAGACATTGCAGCACTAGCTATTTCTTAATTGGCTAAAACTTCTGGACTTTGACTCATGAAGACATAGATTTATTTTCATATCTCACAATGGCACTTACAGTTCGGCTCAAAATTTCGTGAACCCCACCTAACCACAAAATGCACTCCTTTATGTGATGAATGTAGACAATAATACAACAATGTCTGGCTAGCCCAGCGAAACAAACTTTATTGAATGTAATATTTTATCACCTGACTTCACAATTAAATATCTAAAACATGGCAGAAATTTAACACTTAAAATGTATTTATTTTTCTGGTGGGGTTCTCTAACTTTGAGCACCACTGTATGTCCTTTTTGGCTTAAATCTACATTTGCCATTCTCCACCCAGGTGTTAAATGGGTAAATTCTAGGATGTGATTGCATTGTTGTAAACATTAACATGATGTAGAAGGGTAGGGAAAGTTCACAGCAGTGGTAGCAGTGCACCAAAATATATTTAAAATTACTGCATTATTGATTGGGTTATGATGGCAAAAGCTTTACCAGTAAAAGAAAAATAATTGATCACATTTCCTATCAGGTTAGCCACATAAGCTGTTCTTCCAGCAGTCTCTACAAAACAATGTTATCATTCTCCTCAATTGTAATATATCAGTGACAGACAAGGCACACAATCCCATTTTTTTAGTGTTTGGTTTGACTCGATATGACTCAAGTTTAACCTAACATTAAGACCTCCCATTCACAAGACTGAAATAAGCCACCTCATCCTGTATCATTATTAGAATAAGTTGCTTTATACCATCTCAGCGCTAAACACATGTTTGCATCGGTACATACCTGTCTTTGAGATTTGACAAGAGATGCTGTTCTATTGAGGTCATCCCGACCGTTGATCCCATCTCTACGATCTGCTCTCAGTTGAATACGTATGTGAGGTACACTCAACCAGGTCCTGCCTAAAGCCGGTTTGGGTTCACCTCTCTCGCCTCTCACCATGTTATTACATACCTGCCACAAAAAGTCAAGAAGCATATAAAATCAAATAAATGGAAGAAAGAAAAAAATGGCAGATGATGAGTATTACAGTCATGATAATCATCAATGATGTAATCATGCAATTTCTAACAAATGAGTTGTAATTATTGTCTTTTTTATGGACATAAACAAATACAAGTATTTGGACATCCAATTACAATGTTTACAAGATATAGAAAATCTTCATTACATGTACCATATCTTGCTGATTTCAAACACATTTTTAATGAATATTCTACTTTTTATATATGGGTCTTTCCACCCATATTTTTTCATAATACAACATGTGCTCTGGCAGCAATAAAGTGTTTTGTAATAAGTAGGCAGGGCCCTGTCTCACAAGGAGTTGTGATTGATTTGATCAATCTCAACTATGGAAATTCCATCAATGTCATAATACTTCATGCAAGAAATGTAAACAACCCTATGGAAACAACGAGGAACACACTAATAACACTGAAGATAATGATGCATGTAAGGGTATACATAATCCATGTATTTAGAAAGCACTGCACAGTTAGAGTAATTCTAGATGTTGGCATCGCTGGTTTTGATTGATTGATCGATTGCAATTCTTTATAAGATATGTCAAATTTCTCAACTTACCACAACAGCTATGGAGTAATCAGCAGCGAGAGACTTCAATGACCTTGCCAGATGTACCATCATTCCCTGACCTAGCATCGAAGAAAGATGAAAAAACATGGAAATCTTTCTCTGTCCTTCTCAACATTGCACAAAAGCAAATTAAAATCTTGTATTCAGAGAAAAGCTTCATTATAGGGACTTTGGAAGGGAATGTCATATTGCTGACTTATTACGATCTGCAGTATAAAATGGCTCATAATTCATCTTTAAACTAAATTGTATGACTTATTAAAAGGTGTAGAGAATCTTGTCGCCAACATATTAAATATAAAATCAAGTGGTGGTAATCACAAATGAATTTGAACTGAAAGCCAACAACATGACCATCAAATAATTTGTCCATTTATGTTCCAAATTATCTTGGTAAAATGTGTGTAATTTTGCTCAACAATTAGAAATACATACAAGGAATTCTGCAAGTAGACAGGTCTATTGTCCAGAAGTACACATGCCCACTTATGTTTAATCTATGTTGGCAAATTTCAGCATATTTGGTTTACAGCCTAGATTTCATTATTTAACAATGTCTCGTTGATGTAAACTATGTCAGTACTAACATATACATCATACTAACAAATTCTATTTCAAAAGATTTATATAAAAATAATTGCTAACTATGACTCATAATCAATCTTCTCACCTTCGCTGTGCTTGCCCCCAAGCAGTGGTGCTAAGACGGCTGTGACAGAATCCACAACTACTAGCTTCAATGAACTATAGAATACATCAGTCCCACTGTCTATGGATGCCTTGATGGACTCTAAAAGGTCAAGCAGGTCATACAGGTCAAAGGTCTTTGCACAGTGTATTTTTTGCAATGCTGCTGCTGTAATCTGAAAAATAGAAAAGGATTGAAATGCAGAAGGGGCCCGTAACACAAAGCATAGCAATCATCGTGGAACATTTTTCTATGATTGATTGCATTGACTACAAGGTACGATTAATCGCTAACCTTTTTGTTGCGGGCCCTAGGTTTTAAATGTTTGCAGGTATTTGATAAAGGCACAAGAGTAAATGATTTTGAAGACAATTCACATAAAACTTTAGGAAACCCCCCCCCCCCCCCGAGTTCTGTACAACTGTTGCATTTACATTGATGTACTTGGTAAATATCACAGGACTTGTAGGATGGTATTCTCACTATGGTGGTTTAGTTGACCCTAGGTTCACTTACACTATGTTTTTATTGAGTGACATTTGCCACCTCATTCATCAAGAACAAATTTTCAAACATCATGGTCAAAAGTTTTTCAAAAGTTTCTTTGGTTATGAAATGAGAAGAATATGACAATATGGAGATACAATTTATTTAACTTAAGTGTATTGTTTTGTACATTTTATCTTTCATGATAAAAAAAAAAGAAGAAATATGATAGTTTGCGTAACTCATAGGCAGATCATTGAGACACACATAAATCATAAATGCTTCTGGCTGAAAATCTAAATGAGATCATGTTTGTCACTCCTGGTTTTGGTTTTAATGAATGATTTTGGTTAGTATTTCTGAACTAAAGTGAATGCTGAGCATCTTTGTAACATTAATGTAATGAAATTTAAATGGAGTGGGGTGAACTACTGCAGCAAATAATTCTGAGTGGCATTTATTCATTTCTTAATTAGATTACTAGGAAGAAAAAAAAAAGAAGGAAAGAAAGAAAGAAAAAAGAAAGATACAATCCTTACTGTACCTTTTCACTTGTGCTTTTATGAGCAATAATTTCATGAAGTCTACCAGCATCAAACCCACCATTGGTGTCCACAAAGAGAACATTCTGTTCAGATGATACAGCTACACATGCTGCTAGGGTTAGACAGAACTAAACAAAAAACAATGATAAAGACAACATGTCAACATGGCCAAAACATATCATTCTGATGAAGTCGAATGTTCAGTTTTGACTGAATAAAAGCACCATAAACTAAATAACTCACTAAATAATGGCATAAATGGAATTATTTGTTGCTAGGCATAAATGATTTTATTTAATTGCTAATTCAAATAACACTAGTAGGCCTACTCGTTGGAAGGATGATTCAATATGTTGAATCAAATATTTTCAGTGAAAACAGCTTGGAACAGGAATAGAATAACAATAAATATTAAAACACCACCAAGACAAGCTGGGTTTTAAAGTCTATATATGAAAAAACAATTGTCACCATCATTTCATCAGATATCAAACTAATCCATTAAATTTGAGAGAGATTCTTTGAAAATAAGATGGAATGCTGTATTGCCAATGTAAGTTCTGACACCGTGAAGCAAAAAAATGAGAAATAATGAAAACTAATTGAAAAGACCCAAAATGAATGTGTTATGCATACCATGAAGACAAAAAAGGTCTAATAAAAGTTTGTTTTCCTAATTACTTAAGCAACTCATTTTATACCAGAATTGTTTTGCATATACAAAGAAGTAATCAGTGGTCATTTTATTGGATTCTGTTTCTTTCTCTTATGATAACAATATTAATCAAAGATTTTAGTATATAGGGCATAACATATAAGCAATATTGCATGTCCCAATTCACTTCAAGAACAGGTGGGGGCATTGAGAAAGAAAAGTTTTAAAAAAATGAAAAATATGTCATTTTGTGATTAACACCAATACTAAGAATATATCGTAGTTTAACTCATTAAACTTGCCAGAGATGAATATTGCAGTTCATCTCTCATGAAACGGACAACTTTGGATGGTCTTACCGTCTACTACGCCTAGCTTAGCCGGGTAATGTAGGAGCGCCTTGAGCACCTAACAAGGTGGATATGTGCGCAATATAAATACCCTATATTATTATTATTATTACTAATAAACATATTAGTCGGCAATCCTATGAAAAATAGAAATCTCAATAGAATAGCAGGTGAAGCATTGTACATTATTTTGCTTACCTGTGTTTTGCCAACAGCTGCTTGACCAACAACCTCTGTCACCTCTGAGGTATAGACTCCACTGTCCAGGAGTTTATCAATGCTATAAAAAGTCAAATTATAAATTGAAATCATAAACACACGCAAACTAAGTTTTCCTTACGTATTAGAGTAATTTGTGACAAAAAGGATTCAATAAAGTAACATGGGTAGTATTCCAACCATAATTTATCAGGAGACATTTTGCATACCGGTAATTTATTTTGTATAATTGTTGCTCTGGCTGCTTGTTTATAGTTAATGTTCAGACCTGTCTCATCTATCCTGTTAATTATCATATTTTGTACAAGTCAATCAACACTCCCTTTTTTTTGGGGGGGGGGAGGGGTGTCGATTCTTCACCCCTCCTAAAATTGGAATTGATTACTCCATCCTCTTCATAAAAAACTATCTAATCACTGCTTAGAACTAACATTCACTCACATGTCACAACCTGTTGATAGATATGCAACTGTTGATAGAACCTCATCATACAGATCACTCCCATTGATGGGGAAGGCTGAATACTGGGCCAGGAGCAATCTTCTGATTGACGAGAGGACCTGAAAAAAACAAAAGGAAAGAAACAATAAAATCCAGGGAATATAGAAAGTGGCATACCACGTGTGTGCAAGCCTAATAGAATCAGACGAAAATGGTTACTGTAATTGTTTATCAGTAAAGACAGCAGTTTTTCAGTACTATAAAGAAATTAGAGCTTCCGTAAATGTTTTGATGAAAGTCATATTCGGTTCGTGATATGTTGCTTCTCATGATACTGTTGACAATTTTTTTATGTTTCAGACTAATATCTGTCTTGAAATGCTAGAGAACCCTGATAAAGTTGCAAATAATTATTCTGTCCTACAACAAACATTCCGTTACCTGCTTTGGACATTGTTGGGCCAGGAAATGTTTTACATTTTCTCCATTGGAAGCAATTGCAAGAAGAAAAACAATTAATACTATGATGATGATGATGATGATAATAACTATTTGATATGTGATGCTTGATGTAGTAATCCGTTTGGCAGCTCATAAAGGAAGTTATACTGGGATAATGAATAACAACAAGTGGAATGCCTCTGGCCGTCTCACCTGCATCACGCGATTCAATATAGCAGCAGTGCTGATTTTGAAAACTACTATAACTCGCACAAGATGTTCAGTGATACTTGGTTACTCTTTCCACGTTTTATGAACTAGACCAATACACTTATAGAGATATGATGGCAATTCAACAAATACCCCCAACGTGGCCAAAGTTCTTTGACCTTACATGACCTTTGACCTTGATCATGTGATGTGAAACTCATGCAGGATGTTCAGTGATACTTGATTAACCTTATATATAAGTTTCATGAACTAGGTCCATATATTTTCTAAGTTATGATGACATTTCAAAAACTTAACCTTAGGTTAAGATTTTGATGTTGATTCCCCCAACATGGTCTAAGTTCATTGACCCTAAATGACCTTTGACCTTGGTCATGTGACATGAAACTCAGGCAGGATGTTCAGTAATACTTGATTAACCTTATGGCCAAGTTTCATGAACTAGGTCCATATACTTTCTAAGTTATGCTGTCATTTCAAAAACTTAACCTCAGGTTAAGATTTGGTGTTGACGCCGCCGCCGCCGCCATCGCCGCCGCCGTCGGAAAAGCGGCGCCTATAGTCTCACTCTGCTATGCAGGTGAGACAAAAATGGGAATAACAATGACGATGATGATGATAATAATGAAAAGAATAAGAGGAAGAGGCAGTGAACAAGGAAGAAGAATACATCTTGAATAAATAATTTAATATATTCATACATGTAGCTATATATATACACTAAGAATTTGATACAACCAGGGGGCCGTTTCATAAAGCTGTTCGTATTAAGTTAAGAGCGACTTTAAGAACAACTGGTGATCCTTTCTTACGCGCTTAACCATCGCCAATGATAATACCATTTACCACTAGAAAGGATCACCAGTCGTTCTTAAAGTCGCTCTTAACTTACGAACAGCTTTATGAAACACCCACCAGCAGTGGTAATTGTTTTAAAGTGTCTATAGAGTAATACTTAATTTTCTTACCTTGTAGGACAAGGAACATTTTTGGGACAACTCTTCTGTATCTGTAGTAACAAAGTCTATAACTGTGGGGGAATCAAGAGATAAACATTGAAAATACTAACATTCTAATCATTGACAGTCATTGTCACTCTCATAATGTATACATGGCAAATATGAAGTTGATATATGTCAACGGATTTATAGCCATATTCGTCTGTATATGGCAGTGAGTCCAAACTTCTTGTGTGTCCATACTTTGCTGACAGTCATTATCTAAAAAACTATTCAATATCTTTAAAATCTGTCATCATCAACATGAAAAGCAACCTAAAATTACCCACTAGCATAAATTCTTTAGGATTAATTCAGTACTCATGAAAATATTGACAAAAGATAGCAGATTTGTCTCTGTTAGCGCCCGTTCCGAAAAGAATCTGAACTCCTCAACAAGCATCACAATATCACTATTTTGCAAGCAGATATCATAAAAAATTTGAGTAAAACGTGGTACTGACAGATCTCTATACTTAACATTTTGTCGTTTATCAGATATCTCACCATTTGAGTTTGAGTTTCTGTTTAAATCTGCACAAAACTTTGGTCCACAAAGTTAGATTACTCTTTTTCAGAACGTTTTTCAAAAACTTTTTTCAGCACTCCACCCATTCGTCCATCGGAATAAAATTTTGACTAAATTTGAGATCGCAATACAGCACAGCGAAACCCCTTGCCTTGACCTGCTTCAGCCTTCACATTTTTCATCAATCAATTTTATAGTTTACGATCTTGCCGTTAATTTGGTAACGATGAATATATAATAGATCTAACGTTAGATCTATGACTTTGTATTGTTTTTGTATTAAAAAAATATTTAAAAATTTTGTGATCGAATTTTAACCTGATGAATATTTTTGAAATGTTTGCAAAGTTTGGAACCCCCATCAGATCTGTGACCATGGTGACTGTGTAGGAAGAGGACTGATATTATAAAAATCAGAAACTGTTTAAATACTCCTCCGAAACAGCAGATTTATCTGTCTATGCAATTGGCATTGCCATTGCATGGCATTAATTGACAATGACAAATGACTTGACATGTCATTGTCAGTTTGTCACTGTCTGTGATTATTAAATGGTGAAAAATAACGTTACTCGCACAGAATGTAACGAGTGGGACTGATATTTGATTTAAAAAAAAGATCTGATCAATTATTATCCTTCAAATCTTACCAGTTTTTACTCCACACATATTCAAACTTTTGAGAACCTCACTGGTCATCGAAGGGCACATCCCGACTTGCAAAATTGACATGGTTCCAGAGCAATACTATAATTACATAAAAATAAGCAATTGCTGAATGCTGCGAGTTGGCACAAAAATCAAAACAGTCAACTCGACTCTGACGTGACTCGACTCGACTGCAAACGCTAGTCTACGCTTTAAACCGTTTTAAACATGCATGACGCGTAACGTAACAACAGACACGTCTTGTTTAGGGGGTCAAAAATTGTCAAGGGTACCGTTTTGTTTCCAAATACTTCTTGAGGGTAGGGTTTCACACGCCAGTACAGGGGCCGCGGAACGGTTTTCAAAGTGAGGGGGGGGGGGGCTGACCATGCAGAAAATCACAATCGTATGGTAATTTTTGCGTTTTTGTACACGGTTTTGGAAAAAAGCGGGGGGGGGGGTGAAGCCCCCCCAGCGGCCCAGCCCCCCCGGTTCCGCGGCCCCTGCAGTACTTGTTCGGGGTGCATTTTCAGAAAATGGAAAATACTTGTTTATTGTGCTTTTTGAAACCCCATGGCGCAGGCGGTATCACTCGTCGGAATAGTGCCCCCCCCCCCCCCCACATGGACTCCTACCCACCCATGTCCGACAACCTCAGAAATGCACCCTAAATGGCGTAACTACATTAACTCAATTTGTAAACCTAAATGGCGTAACCCATGAGAAAAGCCACCTAAGTGGCATGAACAGGGGAATCCCCTATTTGATATAAAATCGAAATCGATCATTAATTTGATACCATACTGATGACTGATGTTTAATTGATGTTAAATACAACAGGCATAAATTCCATTTATTGAAGTTATTAAAAGTAAGGCCAACATGAATACTCTAAAGGACACTTCTCTTATAAAAATAACCACATAGCCTATTGGCCCTATTAATGAATGCAAGTGAAAAGTGTTGCCTGCCTTGACTGACTATATGCAGATCACTATAACATTCGTTTTAAACGAAAGTAAGTTACCAATTTTATCAAAACTTGAAAACTGGAATCCATACCAGTCATGTGTTGAAAAATACATACATTAATTAAACTTCTATCTTCTTTTTTTTAATTCTTTTATTAATAATAAAAAACAGATCAATATATAGGAATAAAAAAAAAAGACAACAACAAAACCAGCATGACCAACATATAATACATGCAGGGGCGGATCCAGCCTCCGCCAATAGGGGGGGGGGGCCGGAATTTTTTTTTCACCCATATTTTCCCTGATCGGCCGCTCAAAGTTGATTTTTGTTTGTTTCTTTCAAGGGGTTGTCCCAGTGGCGTAATGAGCAAAAAAAAATTTGAGCGGGCTTGATATGGGGTATCGCGTAAAATTAATAAGAAGTTACGAGCGAGCGAAGCAATCGAGCAAAAATTTTGAGATAATATTTGGAAAATAATATATTTCACCCTTATCCCTTTCCTTTTCTCTTTTTTTTCTTGATAATTAATAATAATGATAATAATAATAATAATAACGGTATATTTACCCAGGGAAGCCACTTCAGTTCCGAAAACTGTTCTCCCAGCGGGCCCTGCTAAAAACGGGACACTCTCTTCATGTTTTGTAAATCATTAAAAAAATTGGGTATAATTTGGTATTTTTCTACATTAATAATGCGAGCGCAAAACGTGAGCAGAAAAGTTTTGATATTGTGATCTGAAACTGGATATATAGGCTCATAATGATTTAAATAGAGAACAAGCTACATATATGAATAAACATGCATGCGCGTGTTTCAGATTTTGACCTAGAATCTGGGCATTCTAAATATCTTTTTTCATCATGAAAATCAATAAAGCGAGCGCCAAGCGCGAGCTTTAAATATTGATATTCCGATCTGAAAAAGTTAAATTTAGGGTTAGCTCTGTATTTCAAACACTTTGTAGGAAAATTGTGAGGTGGATATGAATCACAGTTAAAAAAAAGATCTGATATGTTTCATTATTATTACTTTGAGTTTTGACGTAGGACATAGGGAAATTCTAAGAAAATTGTGTCATCATATGAAAATGATCTTCCTATTTCTCTTCCTAATCGGGAGATGAAATTAACTTGTCGATATTCCATTCTTAAAAAGGGTCAATTTGATTATTAAATTAATCTAATAAGCCTAATAAGAGCGAGAAATCTGTTAATTTATTATGGCCTGAAAACTGGACATTTAAAGCACTTTTGTAATTATATGATGCATTAGTTATATATTTTCAACAATCAATGCGAGCGCAAATCGCGAGCCGAAATTTTTGATAAACTGTCATGAAATGGGGATTTTAAGTAGTTTGTTCCAGAATTAGAATTGAGATATACATATCAAATCACCAATCAAAATGCGAGCGTGCAGCGCTAGTTGTTACTTTTTGACAATTTGACCTGAATAGGGATATTTGAGAACTTTATGGAATACAGGAAAATAATAGGTACATGACAAATCAAATTTTGCGAGCGCGCAGCGCGAGCAGAAAATGTTAATATTCTGAAGATAAAACATATATTTTTACAGAGCACTTTTTAAAAATCAATTTGTAAATCAAACAAAATAATGATAGTTCGATTTCCGAGCTGAAATATGTTTTATATATTTACTTCAAAATTTGATATTTAAGCTCCGTATTGAGCAAGATATATAAATCACCTAAAAGTCAATGCGAGCGCGAAGCGCGAGCGAAAATTTTATACTATATATAGTGACATGATATATTTTTTAAAATTATTTTTCAAGTCCTCCCCTCATCTTATTTTTTAAACTCGTCTTCCTCCTCTTATGTTTCCCCTTTTTTTTCTCCTCTCTTTTCCCTTCTTTTTTTCTTTCTTTCCCCCTTTTTTCTTTTATTATTGCTCCGCCAATAGGGGGGGGGCGGGCCCCTCGGCCCCCCTGGATCCGCCTATGTGCATGTACAGGTACTCTTCATTCAAGTAAACTTGTATCTTCTTGGTCAAGCTTCCTGCACTCAAACAGGCTGAACGATGAAGAGGATTAATATCAGGGAGTATTTCCAGCCCTAAATGGTGTGTGTAATCTAACCAAATTAGCACCATAAATGGCGTAAAGAGCTAAGAGAAAAGGCTGCTCTAATAGGCGAGTAACCAGCGAATGGTGCTGAAATGCAACCATTGTTGCCGCCAAAGACGTCGATGACGCCTGAGTGCCTGAAACGGGACCCTTTTCGACGATTTGGACGTGTGTGCATGCGTAGCAGGCCATATAGTGACCCCTGGCCCCCACGAAAATTTATTTCCGTGCCCCCCGTGGCGGGGGGATCGGGCGCTAAAAGGTAATTTTTGTTGTTGGTTTTTTAGGGGAAGTCCCGACTAAAGACTGGTTTAGTGCATTTTTGCTTTATTCTAAACAAAAGAAGACCTTTTAAGATTAGAACTAATACGAATTAACTACTCTGAGAATCTCTATGGAATATCCTTCCTGAGCTTGTACTTGTACTTAAAGGAGAATGAAACTCTTGGAGCAAGTTAGCTTTTGTGAAAGCAGAAAAATCAAAGAATAAGATCAACAAAAGTTTGAGTAAAATAGGACTAGCAATAGAAGAGTTATGAGCATTTGAATGTCGAGATCACTAATGCTATGGAGATCCTCCCATTGGCAATGCGACCAAGATCTATGATGTCACAGACTGATGAACAACTCTCCCCTTTTGGACACTGAAAATATACCCCAAAACATCTCTTTTTGCGATTCATCAATGATATAATGTTGTGAAACCTCTGTACTTGTCCTCTCATAAAGAGAACACCTCACCTTGTGATAGACTCTATAAAAGTGAGAATATAAGTGAAATAAGTACTAAAGTAATGAGGGAGTTGTACGTGTGTGACATCACAGATCTTGGTCGCATTGCCGTTGGGAGGATCTACATGGCATTAGTGATCTCAATATTCAAATGCTCATAACTTTCTTATTATTCATTCAATCTTTCTCAAACTTTCAACAATATGTTTCTTTGATTTTTCTCTTTGATATGGATTCAGCTGGTTTCAAGGGTTTCATTCTCCTTTAAGGATGCCATGTGAACATGGTGAAACGGATAATTGCTTTGTTGCGGCATCACCATGCAGTTTTTGTCAAGTCTTCAGATGTCAATTAATATCATCCGGAGCTGAACAGAAGATCCTGCGTCCAGAACCGAACCTAGCTAATGTAATGATTGATTGATTGATTTTATTCGTCAAGAATATCACAGGAGATTACAATAAAAGTGAAGAATACCTTGACAGGATAGCCCATGAAAGCCGAAAGGCTTATTTCCAATGGGGTCCTATAGTTAGTATAAAACATTAACATATTGTAACAAAAAGTATAAACTACGACAAGTACTGGAATATGGTTTTAAAACAATAATAATGAAATACATACATAAATATCCATCAGTCAAATAATATGCAAACATCTGAAGCAAACAACAATCCTCCTAATATATGAAACAAGATTATATTTCAACATACCCTACATTATCTACAATACTAGAAACCAACTGTACAAAATGTTTGATTTTTACTGGTTATATTGCTCTCGGGTAGCTTCCAGTTTTAGGTGCTTCTTTAATGCACTCTTAAATTGAGAAAATATTTAAACTGCTTTTACTTGATTGGGAAGAGCATTCCAAGATTGGATGCCATTAAAATAAAAAGTGTTCCCTATATGTCCTTCACGTTTTGGTAATACAAAATTAAAATTACTATTTCGAGTACCGTACCTATGGATATTTGATACACGGGTGAAATTATTTGCTATATAATGATCTAATGTATCCGAATAGAATATTTTATGCACGTGGTGTAATACTAATATTATTGTTGTGATCTGTGATCTACATGAAGTAATCCTGCATTTTCAAGTTCTTTACATCCGACATGTGCTCTTGGTCCTTAAACATTTATGTATCTCACAATTTTATTTTGAATTATTCTTAGCTTTTTCTTATCCGTAACACCCAGACTACCGTACCAAGCCGCATTAGCATAGTCGAATAGACATTGTATTAAAGCATGTATTATAGGCCTAATGCCTAAATAAATAATGCGAGCGCGAAGCGCGAGCTGAATTCTATACTGATCTGGAAAGGGACATGGTATAAGGACTTTTTGCAGCGAATTTATGTACACATATCTCACAAGTCACTAATCCGAACGCAAAGTATGGCTCATTTGGATTTTTTTTTCATATTCCGATCTGAAAACAACACGATTGGTATAATTCATTGGATGGGAGCTATATACAGTGCAAAGCACGTACTGAAACTTGATTTCGATTTTCCAATTTTGGGGCGAATTAGGCCTATAAAGCAAGCCATTTTAAACATCTTTTTAATTACGAACCAAATTTATATATAACAGCAATTAATTTGAATGCCGCAAGTGCGATCTAAAAATATTTTACATAGGCCTACTGACCTCATAAAGATAAATTTCATGAAACTCACTAATCAATAAATGTGAGCGCGTAGCGCGAGCTGAATTAAATTTTTGAAAACTCGAAGCGCGAGCAGAATAATCGGGATATCATCTGGAGCAGAATATTATCTCACTTCGAACATCCCCTTTACATTTTGCGTGGGTGAAGCGCGAGCAAAATATTTATTCTTAACCTGATTTTTTTCCCTAGTTGTAACCTTCTCCTTATTTGATTATATTTTATTCTTCCTGTTGTATTTCTTCTCCCATTTTCTCCTCCCCTATCGAGTCATTTTCTCTTCTCCTTTTTGTCGCCAATGCCCATCGCTGAATCCTCCTATGTCACTAAAAAAGGCCAAGGTCAGTGTTAGTTGGCCATGTTTCATCCTGTTATCTGCTCCTTCGGAGGGGACCTTAAGCCGTCGGTCCTCTGGTTGCTTGCTTACAAGCATTCATGCTTTCTTAGCAATCAGGTAAAAAAATCACCACCACCACCACCAATCATTTGCACTCATAATTTGTTTAGCTTCACTATTGCCCCGGACTATAATTGCTATCACCCCACTACTCGGACTGAGTACGCCACTGCTATGATATCGGGGTGGGCCCTGGGGGTATGGAATTGCATGCATGGGGTCAGCCCATGGCCCTGGGAAGCGGGGTGCTGGGGTTCAGCCGAGGCCATTGAAAAAAATTAAATAGGGATCTTTTTACACGAGCAAATTTTCTACCTCCATGGTTGGATCTAAGTGGCGTACCTGGGATTTTTCACAGGGGGGGGGGGGGCAAAACCGTCCGCCAAAAAATTGACAAGCAAAAAAAAAATAAAATAAAATAAAATAAATAAATAAATAAAAGGTCTTCAATCACAAATGAAAAATTTCGTACCAGAAAAAAATTTGACAAGCAAAAAAAAAAAAAAAAAAAAAAGGTCTTCAAGCTCGTCAGGGGGGGCAATAAAGGTCTTCAAGCTCGTCAGGGGGGCAGTGATACGTCCTTTGCATGGGTTGTGGCTCGTCAGGGGGGCAGACTGCCCCCTCTGCCCCCCCCCGTAGGTACGCTAGTGTTGGATCTCGAGCTCAACATAAACTCCACCCTTACCAAGAAGTCATAGTTTCAGTACCCTCAATTTACAGGCCTAGATCTATCCATTTCGTCTATAAACACCACCTTTTGTATGGAATACCAAAATTTAGACAAGCTGTCTTGACAAAGTGCAAAATGAAGTATAGACGAAGTGGAAATTAGACCAACCGGCAACCGGGCACTATAGCTAAAAGAGAATTAGACTTAGTGGGTATTCACGTATTAGACCAAAACAGGTTTAATCCAATGCAATGCTGGCCAGTTCGGATCCAGCCGGGGGGGGGGGGGGGGGCACAGCCGGCCAGTGTCCCCCCTTTTGAGAGCCATAACCAAAATTTGTCATGTAAATACCGTTTTTACTCAAGTACGTGCCCCCCTTTTTTGAAAGTGAGGACCTTTTTTTTGCTTGTCAAACCTTCAATTTTAGGTGAAAAACCTTTTTTTGGCCCCTTTTTTTTGAAAATCCTATATCCATCCCTGATGCTGGCACACTTGATGTATATAAAATTTAGGCCCAATATAGCTGCCTGACAGGCCATGTTTTCATCATCTTTTGTTTTGCTCTGTGTAAAACAATAGTCCATGGTAAGGGCCCGCGGAACGGTTTTCAAAGTGGGGGGGGGGGGGGGCTGACCCATGCAAATTATCAATATCTTATGGTCATTTTTAAGTTTTTGTACACGGTTTTGGATAAAAGTGGGGGCTGAAGCCCCCCAGCCCCCCCCCCCCCCGCTTCCGCGGCCCCTGAAAAACTAGTGAAAAAAAGAATTGCAAACCGGGGAGTTCAGTGCTTTTATCAGGGTCTTAGAAATATACTAATTTTCAACAGGCGGGGCCAAAATACTCAAACGTAATTGGTTGAAAATTTTATTCACGAGCATGTGCATGTGCAGCGCAGTGGCGCTGGCCCATGTTATGATCGATTCATGCCGGTGACGCTTCGTGCTGTTTACGAACGGTATGTTTTCAGGGATACATGTATTTTTCCCAATTTTATCAACTCGGGTGTTCTAAATCTGCTTCAAAATTCTAAATTTCGTAAGTATTGTTGATGAGGAATACGTCTATTGAGTTTCCGAAGCGTGGAAATGATGTTTTGTACAAAATGACCTATAGACATAATTTCTTATCTTTTTATGTCTGAAATCTTGCGTTTGTATAAAAATTGTAATGACTAGCCTAACATACCCGGTAACATGCCTAATGTTGGTACCGGTACGGTAACACTCACACGTATTGCGAGGTTAGTACCGTATACTAACCAGGGGCCCGTTTCTCAACACCTGGACAAGTTAGTCATATCTTTATCCACCAACCACGGAGTTAGTTCCAATCTTACTAAACCTGTTTCTCGAAAGGCTTCCTAACTAGAATACCTTGATATCGATACTATCGGTAAAAATAGCAGACGAGACGTAGCCTTAGTCACAAAATAGCATAATTTTCATAAAGACAAATTATTACAAAATTGCAAATATTGTGATGAATTGGGTAATACATTTTTTCAAAATAATAGCACAGGTAAATTATGCATCATACATACTTAGACCATGAAGACTGGAGCATTCAATTGCTGAGAAAATTAAATTATGAATAATTCATTTCATGTCTAATAAATCACATATTGACGTTGAGATGGGTACCCCCCGGACATCGAATTTTAATAGTTTACGAAAGTAAACCATAACGTTTTTTATTTTGTAAAATGATGATAATTATACGGTCTTCCACGATTCCAAACATCATGAAAATATAGTTTAACAATTTTTTTTTAAATCTTTGACACCGAAACATACGATTTGACAAATTCTATGCATGAATTAGAGACAGAATTTATCCGAATGTTATAGGGGTCTGGAAACAACAAATACGAGCCCAGTTATGGATGGCCTGACGTGGTAGAATCTTTATCGATTAAATCATTTTACTATTTCAAACTGAATGGTTTTGTGGCGTTTTACCAACAGTTTTTATAGTTTCTTTGTATTACAATTACCATTGAATGCATTGTCCCACTTGTTTTGTGATGTAAATTCAACCTCTTTAATTGATTACGTAAGATTATGATTTTCAAATTTCGAGGCATTTTTGCATGTCATAGTCTACCCACGTGATGCCACTACGTCATTAAGAAAGAAGTTATGACAGGTTCGGAAGTGTCATAAATATTTAGTGAGGTTGTTGTACCCGATCTTGGTAAAGAGGGCTTCGTGAAACGGTTAGCGGACAAGTAGCCCACTATCTCCGATTTAGTCAAGAAGTTAGACTTATGATGGTGTTGAGAAACGGGCCCCTGGTACGGTAATGGTAAAAATTTAACCCAGGTAGCTCGAGCTCCGGCCCGCGCCCAGGACTCTGGAGTCGACCGTGCAAAACGAGGGAGACGATGGGGTAGATTGGGGTCTCAATAGTAGTATATACCGTATGGGTACTAGTATTCAACCTGGCATTATTCAAAGATTTTGACATACCGTATGGGTACTACACTAGTACTAGTATTCAACCCGGCATAATTCAAAGATTTTGACATATTCCCCAAAATATCTAGAAATAGGGAATTTATCTTAATTTCATACCTTTGTTATTTCCAGGGTAATCTGTTGTCGATATTTTCTTTGTCAATCTGTCGACTGTATGCGCGGAGGATCGAATTATGCGGCGATGGCCTTTTGCACTGAATGGTATGGTAGTGGATCGTATTACCGAACACTTTTCATGAATTCAATCATATCAAACACATTATTCTCATAAAATTTACCAAACTTTGAACATAAATACACAATTACCTACAAAATATAAATATGTAAAAATTTTGCCGAAATCGTTTTTCCTTTTTACGATATTAGCTTCTAATCGGACCCCTCTTCGCACGTGAAATATTTTGGTCACTTGAAAAAGGTATCGTATTACCGAACGTGTGTTTTCTATGGGAAAAGTTGAGAAAACAACAAAAACACTTAAAGTTATGAGCTATTTTGACCATATTTTATTATTGTTAGAATATTAAGACTTTGAAAATGTATTTTTGACCATTTTTCATCAATTTCTATTCAAGTTCTCTTTGGAAGGATGTTGCAAAATTTTGAGCATATGAATTTATTTTCTGATGCGTATGATGCGTGTGTTCGGTAATACAAGGCCGGTCGGTAATACAATCACTCACTATACTACTACTAGTATTCAACCTAGTGAGGATTGATAGCAAATCTCAAAAGGGTTTAGATTGCTAAATTAGATCTAGATCTATGCAAGTCTCTGGCTTTGATTAATTCCCTGTTTGGTCTCATCTCAAATGGTCTAGTCCATAGTCGGATGGGACAAGGGCAGATTGAGAGACAGGGCCATCTTTCATCGCTAGGTTGAATACTAGTGCCGACGGGTTGAATACTAGTACCAAAATCCGTCGCCGTATAATTTGATCGCCCGCGCACACAGTCAACTGGTTGAAGAAAAAAATAACGGAAAAAGAATAACCAGCATTTGCTCTTGGAAATAAGACGGGTATGAAATTCAGGTAAATTCTATATTTCTAAATATTTGAGGAAACTCTCCAAACGGGTTGAATACTAGTACCCTTACGGTAGTAATCTTAATAAAATGCACTTACCATGATTATATATGGATGAAGGTCTATCGTGACACACAAATCCTGACATCGAGGCACAGACTGGAACCTAAGGCTAAAGTAAAAAAAACGAAAAGTTATGTCGCGATACCTCTCCTTTCAAAATTAAAAACAAAATGGCCGATTGAGACCGAGGCTATATTTTGTTTTTTGAGGTTCCAGTTTGTGCCTCGATGTCAGGATTTGTGTGTCACAATAGACCTTCGTCCATATAATCGTGGTAAGTGCATAATTTATGTTTCCACATTTTATTAAGATTACTATTGAGACCCCAATCTACCCCAGTCCCGTATCTCCCTCGTTTTGCACGGTTGAGTCCTGGGCTCCGGCCCGCTCCCTGGCCTGGGTTACGCGGGCCGGAGCTCCCTGGGTTAGTAAAAATTGTGTTGTTGGAAATGTGACTTGTGATGTGTTGTGACTTTGTCTTTGTGAGATGAAAGTTTGAAATGCTGTTGTGTTGTGTGCGGCAGGAAGCGAATGATATGAAGTAGTCGTAGCTAGAGTAGTGACACTGGGTGAAGGTTAGACCGAAATAGGTCTATTTCTGTCAGGCATAGACCGATGTCGATGACGGCCATTGGGCTTGGAGTCGTGGTGTATCAGGCTCAAGTGATGTTCGTGTAGATCTAGGTGTAGCGGTAGTGAATGAAGTGGAGTGGAGCCAACACGAACATCACTTGATCTTTTAGGTAGTAGTGGTGGAGCTCCACCGACCGTGGCGTGGGCAGAATTTTTACATCTTATGCTTTGAATTGACATTGTATTTTTTGTATTAATTTTGAAAAAAAATTTGTGTTTGATATGAAAAGTGTTCGGGAGGATGTATCTCCATATGTTTACAATTTTTCACCATTTAGATGTAATAAAAAACATCAAATGAAATCAAAATTTGTAACAAGGTTAACTATTATTAAAAGATCAGTATCTTGAGATTATTTGGTTTAATTTTCTCCAATTAAAGAACCAGTTCACCCCATTAAAAAATTGTTTTGAATGAATCTATATAGAGAAAAATTAAACACGCATGATGCTGAAATGTTATTCAAATTGGTATGGTATTTTGAAATTTTGCTTATTTTTTGGAAAACAGTTAAATACAAATCACAGACATACGCAAATGAGAGGGCCGATGATGTCACTCACCATTCCTATTATATAGGCTTTATGTGAGACTTGAAAATGTCAGAAATTTTTAATTTTACATCCCATTTTGATGAATTTCCAGCTTGTTTGATTTTTGTTTTATTGGAAATGAAGTGGGTAGACTTCCCCTTTAGAAATATTTATCTCACACCGAGCAGCATAAAAGTTGTATTATATTTTCAGATCAGAATCTTTCAAACAATGAATGATGTGTTGGTCATTTATCAAACTCAGACTGGCATTGATCTCAAATTTAGTGATAAGCAAATAAAAATTGAGATAAATCTCCATTTGAGTTTGAATTAATAATTCTATCACAAGTTTACACCTTTTTATAAGACAGGGCCCTGATTAAGTGATACATGTACATGTATGCTGGGTTTAAACAGGATTTATTCATACCATTTAGGCTGTTATTATCTGAAATTGAACTTAACGTTAAATTTTGTTTTAATTCTTGTGGGTGCATAGATACATTGAGTACAATTTCCTTGAATTATGATTATAGAAATTGCATATAATCCTGCAATGTAGAAATATGTATTATCCAAGTAGTATTCAAGGCATGTTTGATAAATATATTTGTAATATTGAATATTTACACACTAATATTTTCTTGTGTGTGGCTTTGTCCATTTGTTTCATCATTAAATAGTCTATTGAATTAGATGAATATTACATGTACATGTACATTTAGGATTGCGATATAGTTTCAAACTAAATACAATGCAAAAACTTATTTCCCTCCAAGGTCAAAGTGGCATAACCTTTTGACAGCAAGAATTTCAATAAATCTGTGTTGTCAGAGTGTTCCTACCCGGGAATTGTTCTATTTAAATCAATTTCACGTTCCTACAATTATTTACTTCTGTGTAAAATAAGATTAAAAAATATTGGATCATGTATGAATGAGGACATACAGGTACAGAAAGGCAATTTTTTTTAAAATTTAAAAATCATTTAGAGTAATTTTCTGAAGTTCATAAAGTTGTCAAATTTCTTTCTTGTTAATCTTCAAGTGTCATGATTGTATCTTGAGTTCCTGACCTTTGTGTTAGGTGCAGATCGATGAATTAAGTTTTAGGGAAAATTTCTGATGTTCATATTGTTCATCAATCATAATTGTTATTGCTTCACTGTACAAATCCTTCCAGATTACTGGAATTTTTTTTTAAAGAAATGCTAGTACGGTACTTATTAATTCTTACAGGGAAAGTTTTGTCTATAGCCTGAGTTTAACTTTGATAATTTGTAGACTGTATTTGAAAACCATGTTAGGGCCTTAGGGGATCTTGCCTTTATAGACAGTTCAAAGAAATTGATCTGAAACTTGAAGCTTGGCATGTCACTGTCTGTGCCCCATTTTAATTTGATTATGATGTGAGGTGACTTCTTTTCATTGCCTTGTGCAGTGCTACTGGGTAAGTTCAATGCTAACTCATTTCTATCACCATTCAATTTGATTCGCTTTTTGAAACTGGAGCTGGACAAATTGTGGCTAGAGAGTAGAGTGAACTTTCATGAGATGCACAATACAGTTCTCAAAATCTTGAATTGTGCAACATATTCGCCAGAATTTCTTAAAATAATCCTTAATCTATGTTTATTGTTATTCTTTATGAATGTGTATACTTTCTTGCAAGATGAGCCTTTATTATACTTGATTGTTTATTCTCCATGCTGTGCATCAATAAAGTTGTGACTTTTTTCTAAGTTATCATTTGTTTGAAAATTGAATCAGATCCCAGATTTATAATTTTTCCTTATGGGGGGGGGGGGATGGGGTGAACCATTTTTCAAGCAATGGACGTAAAGAAAATTTCTTGATTGAAATCAAGGGCCTACATACAATCAAGAGGGTGCTAAATCTCATTTAATGGTCCAATCTAAATTTTCATGATCAATAAAAAAACGATATATTAACCACTATATAAATGATTGCATCATTACCGAAACTCTAGTATCACATCTTTAACAGACAGTGTTTATTAATATCTGTCATCAAGTGATGAACTTTCAGTGATCCATCTCCCTCTCTGTATCGAGAATCTAATCACTGTATGATGACATAACGCTGCATTAGGATACCTACACAGACTGATTTGCAGCAACGTGATGTACATGTAGTTTGTGTCGTGAGGCCATCCAACACTGCTGGGTGATGACGTGATACTGCATTCACTGGAGGTTTCGTTTATTTACACTCTTATGACGCGGGTGCATGCTCGGCTGCTCGCCTTTCAAAATAGCATTCATGATATAAATATGGATGGACATGTGACTGCATGATTAAATCACACATGTATCTAAAAGTAGATGAGAATCAGATGATTTTGGCCACAGGGTACATGTAGTTTCCTTTGTTTTTGAGAGCTTAAAATCCTTTGTTGCATTTTAAATATATGATAATTGATAACTATATTTTGTAGCATACTTCTTCTATACTCTATACCTGCCAAGTGTTCTTATTGAAAAGGAATATTTTTTTTCAGGAAAGGCAAATTGTTATTTTAACCTGTGTCTATTTGTTTTTGTTTCTGTTTTTTTTTTATCAAGTAGGACCTACTTGATAAACAAAAACAGAAACAAGAACAAATAGGCACAGGTTAAAATAAAAATTTGCCTTTCCTGAAAAAAAAGATTCAAAAGAAATTTCAACTACCTATAAAAATTTGCCTTTCCTGAGAAAAAAATATTCAAAAGAAATTTCAACTACCTAAGGTAAATTTTTATTTTAACCTTTGTCTATTTGTTCTTGTTTCTGTATTTTTAGGAAGTTGAAATTTCTTCCTGATTTGTTCTTACTGTATTTCGTGTCTGTCAAGGTTGGCAGGTACATGTATACTATCAAATCAGGAAAAAAAATCGGCCTTACTCCTCAGACTCTGTCCATATGGCGGTCCAAAATGTATGACCTTCCAAAAATTTGTTCTCTATAAAGTGGCACATACTTTACATATTAGTAATTTAGGAAATGTAGGGTAGATTCCATATGAACTGATGAAAACAGAAAAACCCCTCCACCTTAATAACACTGATATATATATGGCCATTTAAATAAGATTAAAAACTATGATAGTAAAAAGGATGCCACAGTTACCCCAATATCACCTACATGCAAGTGTAGACATAGGCCTGCATGCAAGATATTCTAATATTCTAATTTTCAATATCCATGTACTGTACTGGTAAATGATGATACTGTATACATGTTAGTAGAGGAAATACAAAGTAAAACAAACATAGATTTATTATTAATGTATGCATGCACAATCTATGTGTATTAACAAATTGCATGCATTAACATGACAAATATTCCTATGAGTTCATATTCATAGCGTATGACCCACCTGATGTATACGTATCATATTTAAATTGCAATGTACAAAGTGTGTTTTTTTAAAGAGGAGGGATTTTTGAGTTACTGTATTAAATTTTCAAGTTGCCTTGCATTTTTATGTAGGCCTACATGTAAAAGTAGGCTTAAGATATATGCTTTTGAAAATAAATTAATGAGTTTTAATTAGGATGAGTATTTTTGTGCTTTATCCATACACATGATGATGTCACATGTTTTGCCATGTTGCCAGCACTTTCAGTGTAGAAAGTTTGTTGACCCTGACCTAATCCTGATAAACCCCCAGCATTGTCTAGTTTATAGTCTTTGGCCTCAGACACATGTTGAAGCACGCACAGTGTGTGTGTACGGTATTTGAGTTTTGTCAGATGTGTATCAATCAGATATGATTATTTATGTCTGGGACCGACTTTTAACGTCACCATCCGAAAGAAGTGAAAGCATGTACAGCATGCCATGGCTGTTACTTTCAATTCAAAGGATGCTCTTTTGTGCATAGTTTGTGCTTGGTCATGTATTCAAGTACATATTACTGGACGCTTCATATTACATGTAGATTACAGATAGGCCTACATATTACTGGTAGTATTTGCAATACGTACATGTAGGCCTATAGTACTCAGGAATCATTGGGAGTAAATTTTCTTATGAGTGACATTTACTGAATTTGAAACAGTATTTAATCAATATTTACATAGAAGGACAGAAAATGGTATTGTGTATCCTCCACATCCATGTATGTCTTTGAAATGCAAATATTGGTATAAGACCTTACTATGTACATTTATGTGAACCACGTGAACTAATACATGTACAATAGGCCTATACACATGTACAAGTCTATTTAGACTGATAAAATATACCTGTAGGCCTATGAATAAAGCCTGCATTTTATCCTTTTGTAGTTTTTATTTACATGTAATGTCATTTATTAAGTAGAGAGAAGATAATAAATGTTGGATTGATACCTATTCTTGTATCTTGATCAGTTTTATAACTTGTATAATACAGCATATTTCAGAAAATAACACTAAATATTTATATTGAATTTTCTGATAAAATGTATTCATATTAATAGGTCTACTGTTAAAATTTGAAAATTGTGTACCCTTTTCGTATGGAATTATACATACAAGCAGTTGGAAATGTACATGTTTATTTCATTTGTGATTGACTTTACCCGGTAGACTGCTACATTTTAATTGAACAGATGTTTACATGTATTTTCATTGAGTTTGCTTCTGTGTGCATACATGTAGGTTTACTATGGAAAAAATCTTGATATCAATATGTATAAAAAAATCTTCCAATGCACATGTAAGCCCTACATAATTACAGAGTGGTCATATATGATAATCATAATATAAATAACAAAGAGGATTTTCCAAGTGTACTGTACATGTACATGCATAAAGAATCGTCCGACTTGTATCAATAACACGTACATGTATATGTATTAAATAAAATAAAAGTATTTGTAATTATTGTACAGTATACAGGTACATGCTACACAAAGAGAGGGGAATCCAACCCAAATAAAAACTTGTTTTTATAAGGAAAAGAAAAACCAGACAAGTTGATAGGTGAAAGTTTGAATAATATTGGACAAACAATAAGAAAGTTATGAATTTTTTAAAGTTGTAAATATTGGTAATCACTATACCCATGGAGACTTCAAATTGGCCGCATATGGGATGTCATAGTGATGTAAGGCAAGGACTACTCTTCCATGTACTCCAATACATATTATGGCTAAAATGTCATTTTTCCCAAAAGTTTATTTCAAATCATATTTTTCTTTCATCAGGACATAAAACAATATACTACCTGGGTTATATTTAGATTACTGCCCCAGGGGAATGGGTACTTAGAAGAAAACCACAAATCCCTGATAATAAAGTACATGGCCTATGGGAAAGTTGTCCTTGCCCTTGTCATAATTTACTTACCCAGTTGCCAATTTGAAATCTACATAGTATTAGTGATCTCAATTTTAAAGCAGCTATAACTTTCTTATTGCTTGTCGGATTTCTTTCAAACTTTCACCATTCTGTTTAATTTATTTTTCTCCTTCCCATCACAACATTTTATGGCCAAGGCTGGATTCCCCTTTAATTGAATTAAGTGATTTTTCATATCAATAGTCAAGAAAAGTTTTTTAAATCTTTTTGTTACATTTGAAAAGACAACAATTATGTAAATTAAAAATGAGGTGGGGTTTGGGCCTCAAAATTTGGGGGAGTAAAGAAAAATCTGAGTACTTGTGATGATGATGATGATGATAACAGTATATATGCCTGACCGTTATGCATGCAGTTGTAATATATTGAGTAAATTGCCATTTGGCCCTTTAATATGTACCTTAAGGGAAATTAGGGGCCTATTTGATGTGACTACCGGTATGCTAATGAACAAGTTTGGCAATGTAAATTTCATATACCGTAATGAGTTTTCCTCTCATCTACATGTAGGTCAAGTACGAATCTGCAGCTTCTACCAATGTGTCCCCCTCCGCCCAAAAAGGGGTGCCATGACATTCGCTCCTGCGACAATTGCTCTGGGCTTTATTTATTGTAAGATGTACATGTAGGGTTAGGAGTTAACAATTTCCTTCCTGTGTTCAACTTTTCATACCTTTTTTTCCAGGTATACATGTAATTCAGTATATTCTGGTGACTTACTGTTGGAAAATCTGAGTCACTATGATTGTTGACTCATACCTTCCATGGGAAGTGTGCAATATCTTGATTTTCACACAGTTGCGTGATCAGTCAAGTTTTAACTGTTCCCCAAATAGTTATCTTTTATCTTTCTCATTATGCTCTGTACATGTATATTTCCGTTTGATATTGTGTGTTTTTGTTTCACCTTTCAATGGTGTGCAAAATGTTTATATACTTTGTCAACAAGATTTATCAGGAACGACATTAAAGTTCAGGAAAAATTTGTGCAGGGCCTACATCTAGGCCTACTGTACATCGAATATCGGTCCGTCAAGATTACATGTTCACATTCCATACAATGTATTTAGAAGTTTTTACTAGATTCCTTAAAAAAAAATCAGTTTACATTTTTTGGATACATGTACATGTATTTCAACCACAGAGTAGACCTGTATACTTACATAAATGTTACTGGATATTGGTTTACATGTAATTGCACACCTGTGTATTTTACAGTACATCAGTTCCTTGGTGTAATATTGCATGGTTCACTGAGAATATAAAAGACACACCCCCTTCCATGCCCCTCATTGTTTAAATTTACTCTCTGTTATGGGAGTTATGTATACTTACATAATAAATAGTGTGCTCATAATACAGACCCTGAAATAGACCAGGGAAGTGTTATAGACAATCCCTGCCTAGATGGCATACCAGTGAGTTGAAATTATTCCATACTACAGGCCCTTTTATGACAGCAGTTAGGTTGATTGCACCTATGCCTCAGATATATTAATGAAATTTATTCATTTCATTTATTCATTCATTTATTTATTCATGAAATACATGAAATTTCTTTTTAATATAAGAGAACTGTTTCTCAGGAAGAAATTGGCACAGGTTATTGTTGGCCTTTAAAAAAAAAAGAGTAGAAAACATGGTAACATGCACTTGCAAAATGTATGTACACATATACATGTATTTATAAGTGCTGTAATCATGAATAGTCTCGATGAATGGGATTCTGATACTTTTTCAATATTAAACCTTTTGATACTTTTGCAATATTGGATCTTTCAAAACTTATGTGGGTTAATATCTGAAACTTGCCATGTCTGCATAAATTGCTCTGAAGGTTCTGTTTTGTTGTCACATGTAGGCCCACGAGCATGCATGATAAAATGAACTTTGTTCGACAGAATATTGACTATCATTCTCTTATCAAATTTTTCCATATCTACAGATTGGAGCTCTGTTTTGGAGTTCTGCGGGTCGTGTTCATTGCACCAGAAAACTGGTCAGAGTGGTATTCCAATATTAAGTGAGCTGTATATTTTCAGAAGATCGGATTCCCAAAGAAGTAGGTCAGTTCACCAAGTTCATAAGCATCACCTCTACTCACTGCTGACCGGGCCTTCTGTGGAATTGTGTACATGTACATTGAACTATGCATGTACTGAGCACGTGATACAAAGGGGACTGTATGGGGCAGGTGCAGGGATTGACTATTGACTGCTGTGCGATGAAATAGTATGACTATTGACTGCTGTGCATTGAGGATGGTTACAAAATCACAACTCAATGTAGTAAACAGTCAGCACATGGACCTCTGATAGACTGTGTGGTGTTATATCAGACAGGAAGTTTGATTCTAGAAAGGCCGTTGGGATTGGACGTTTGGAGTTCATATGAGGTCATAATTCATTTCAGCATGGAATTGGAAATACCTGGATAATACCCAGGACCAGTTTGAGAATAATTTCAGTGGATTCACCCTTGTACTTGGAGCAGTATTCATTTGTTTTCAATGAATTTCATTGTCATGAGAGTGTCGCTTCTCAGATTGTTGAGCCGACATGGATTCTTTGGAATAGATTTGATCCATAATGGTGTTAACATTATATCTTGCCAGGCGTGAAATTTTATTTTCTTGATGATTTTGCATCCCTGGACAAGTGCCTTTATTGAATTACTATATCAATATTAAGGTGCTGATGCTTTCATTTATACAAGGTGGACTGTTCCAATGATCGAACTGTATTGGAATACCCGGTAGTTATTATTGTCTGTTGTAGTTGTGACAATTTTGATCTATTGATCAAATCCAAACTTAAATGCAAGGACTAGGGCCAGTGAGGAAATCATTAAAAGGATAATATTGTAGTAATACAGTGGCTGGTATAATCCAGTTACTATTCTTTGTGTTGCTTCGATGATGACTATAGGGGGCAGTATTGATAATCAGGACGAGACCGACTTTGGCATCGAGTATGACGACGCTTTCTCCAGCAAGTACATAGCCAAGCATATCCTGGGAAGGTAAGTGGAAGATAAATTTGTGTTCATTTCATTTTTTTGTTGTGGGTAGCTCTAGGGGAAAATAATGTTCATTTACATTGCCATGATGTATATGTAGTTTCACTGTGTTGTGCTCTGCTGTAGCATCTGGCAGAGCTCATTTGAAAAAAATGTTTTTAATAATAATGAAATATTTTTGTATAGCACACAATAGGCCTACATGAGCAAAATTGCATGTCTCTAAGATGCTTTTCACACTGAATTTTCTTAACCCCATACTATCCTTAACCCCATACTATCTTTTTTTCGATTCACACTGTCTTTCTTAACCCCATACTATCTGCTCAGCCGGGGATAATGCATTAACCCCGGAATATCCCTCAGCTCATGAATATGGATGATTTTACCATACAGAGCGTGATTAATGTGCAATTCGATTTCCGTGATTGGTTAAATGCTTAGCCACACTTTCCTTAGCCCTGTTCGTTTTCACACTGCATTCTCTTAGCACCGCAATTGTGGTGCTAGCACCACAATAAGCCGGCTAACCCTGCTTTTTTGCAGGGCCAGATAGTACCGTACTATTTACCGTGCTAGCCCACTTTGCTTAAACGTAGTGTGAAAACGAAGTGGGCTAAGCTTAACCCTGGGAAATTGGTGGGGCTAAGACCCCCCCTTAGCCCCACCAATTTCCCGGGGTTAAGGAAAAAAAGTGCAGTGTGAAAAGCATATAAGTGCTTTAAACAAGTAGAGATGGAGTGGAGAGCACTGAGGTCCTAATTGTTTACAAATTGCTAAATATAGGAATTATTTACTGAGAAATTTATTACTATTTCGGGCAGGGTCCACGAGGCTTAGTGTAACATAACGTTTGTGTAGATATCAAAAGTTTTTCTGCTAATAAGCCTAATCATCATTACAAACTGAAATATATACAATATAGAAATCACTGTACAGTGCACATGTAGTCCTTTTTATAACCATGTTCAAGTCAACTACATACATTTACATACATTATGCAAGGTGCATCTTTTGGGCATGTTTTGAAACAGGAAGCAAGGTTTGTAAGATTTATAGGCTGCAGAAAATAATTTTGATGTACAATCCTTCATGGGAACAGACCTCTATTTCATAATAGGTAAACAGTTGACAAAAGAATTGACTTTGTACTTTTGCTGAGATATGTTTGTATTCTACAACATACATTTATGTCTGTTCATGTAGAATACAGGACAAGACCGTGCTTCAACCCCCTACCCCCCCTAAAAAAAATCTATTTATGAAACTTACATTTCGTGATGAAAGTGTTCAGAATTCAAATGTAACTTGTGCAGTTGGCCCAAGTTTTGTTTTGCAAAACCTTGTACCGGTATCTGATATTGATAGAGATCTTCCCTCAAAGGCCTAAATGTATTTACTAAAACATCCAAGTTCATGTGGTCCTTTTCAAGACTTAGGCCCGTATATTTTTAAGTCGGGTTTGACTTAAACTCTGGTTTAAAGTTGTGGTTTGAGTATGGCTAGCCAATTGTTACATAAATCACTAACAGTAGAGGTACATGTATAATATTTCACCTCATTTGGCTCTCAAATCATTCATAAATGTGTAGGAAGTATGAATAGATGATTGTCTTCACCATCGATGAATCAGGAAAGAGCACAGTAAACATGAGAAACATACATGTATTAACTTAATACAAATTTAGACACTTTTGGCTTCCCATTATTTTAGCACAGAGTTAGACCACGGTGTAAGTTAAACCAGACTTCAAAGTTCAGAATACGGGCCTTATAGTGTAAAATGTAAAACATACAGGTCATGTTATGGTTATAATTTTCCCCAGATGATCAGATCCCAAATTGTCATACAAATGTACTGTATATGGAGTGCCTTTGATCTGAGAGGTACAATGTAGGAATGTAAGTTGTAGGCCTACATGGTGATATGTAACAAATAGTTATGAACTTTTCCAACTGACAGTGGCAGGCAACTGTATTACACGTGATTGCCAAGTCACATGCTTGATATGATTGGTTTAGGTTTGACAAAGGGCAATGGGGTGACATTTGTTGTGGATCCTAGACAGGGTCTTCACCTCCTGTCAAGTTTTGAATTATTGCATCAATTATGGAATTTTGTTTTGTTTAGGACTCTTGTGGAAATGGTTGATGAATGTTATTTTCATAGATGAAGTACACGTATGTGTACAGTACTACCCCCCCCCCCTTTGTCAGTTGACATATTTTGTAGAAAGCTCATCTAGGCCCTTTATAGTTTGCACCAAAAAACCTCAACGTACACGTACAATGTATAGTAATGTATATATTCATGTCCCAATAAATAATTTGCATACACATGTATAATTTCTTTTTAAACAAGTGATTTCTTTCAATTTTCAATACACTATATATGTCTATTGTCTGATTTTCTGCATCCCCACATAATGGTTTGGTTTTTGCCGTGATAAAAGCAAATTCTCTCAGCTGTCTCTGTCTGAAAAAGTCATTTATGTACAAACTAAAATATGAACCCGTTTTTTGGAAACTTTTCAAAAAAATTGAATTTTTTCCTTTTAATCAGTAAATAATATGAATGAACTGAGGGAAAATATGACTAGTCTGAAATGAAGACTGTTCAGTGGGTGCATTGAAAGGACATTTCTGCTGGCAAGCAGCCCAAAGTGCTGGGTGTGTTTAATATGAAAGCATGCCCTTTTCCCCTTTGAGAAAAATATGTAAACAACTGAAAAGCATAGCACATACATCGTACATATATATGGCACATGCATTGTACACTGTAAGCCTACCTGGTAACTGTAAAAATCTGTCATCATGAACTTCTAACAGTGTACATGTTATATGCAAATAAGACAAGCAATTGTTTGATTTTTAACTCAGTGATTTAAAGGGGAGTGTAATTTATTAATGTTAAAACATATTTGAATGAAAAATAATAAGGCCTACATAATATTATTTGGTGTATTTTATTATTTGGAGTGGATTGTGATCTCTGTTGATGTACACTTCTCTCTTCTATTCTACATGTAGGGGAGAGTGGGGTGAATAAGGCCATCTTTTTAATAATTCCAATTACATCTTTTTAATGTAAAGCAGTAGAAACATGATTAGATGTCTATTACTAGATTCAGAGTGGAACTAATCAGCCTAATTTGCATATGAGCCATAAATATTTCTGTCAGGTGGCCTTATTAGCCCCACCAAAATGGGGCAAATGAGGCCGCCTGATTAAAACCTATTCATAGTAAAAAATAGTTCAGTCAGTTTGATACAATCACTAAACATTTACTACATGTAGTAACAGTATTATTAACATTTAGTTATTTACCAAAACACCGGCCCTTATTTTAGGATTAAATTCATTTCCTATCCAATATTATGGGAACAAAGATTCTTGGATTGTGTTTTCTACTGTCACAGTTATATTATTGTGTATCTATATGTTTTATTGGTAGGGGACACATATAGGCCTATAATCTGGTTTTAATTGTGCTCCTCCTGGCCATGTGCACTGGGCTGTGAGACGTTCTCTATGCTCAAAATCTGTGCTCAGGAACTGTCTCAAATACTGCACCAACAGTAATCCATTTGACCCTATCATTCTTGAGCAGTGAGCTAAAAATTAACAGGTGGCCTTGTTAACCCCATCATGGCCTTTTTTACCCCACTCTTCCCTACCTGATACCTCTTCACTTTCACTTTCCATAATCCCCTCAGCAACCCTTTATAGACAAGTTTCCCATTGTCAATATTCGTTACGTACAGTCATCGATATGACTCTTTTTAAAGCTCCCATCCCATATTCAGCTTTAGTATTCATGTATCTCACCTCCTTGGGTGTATCGAGTTTATCTTGGAGGGATCTAAAATTGTTCTTACAAAGTTACCTATAGACATTGTATCTTTTGTTGTCATGGGTGTACATGTATATGCAGTGGTGCTAAAAAGTTAATGAACTCCACCAAAAAATGAATACATATTTAAAAGTGTTCAAATTCTGTCATCTTTTGATGCTAGGTGATAAAATATTACATTTTGATTCAATACAGTTTGTATATCTGGGCTCGCCGAACATTTTTGTCTATGTTTAATACTCGGCATGAAGGAGTGCATTTTCTGTTGGAGTTCACTAACTTTTTAGCGCCATTGTAGTTCTGAAGTTACTTTTTCATAACTGGCATATGAAATTATGCAATTAAATAATTCAATAATCTCCATGGTCCTAGAGCATAGCTTGTGCAATTGAAATTATCATTTGATTATTTTTTTAGGGGAGTGAGCAGCACGGTTCGGCTCTGCTGTGACCGCATCACCAATGATGAATATGCGGTTAAGATCATTGACATCACCGGCCAGAACCATGGGGGTGACAATCGAGCTGAGGCCATCCAGGAGGAGTATCGTAATGAGGTCTTGGTCTTGAATAAGCTAATTGAGGGAGGACATCCCAATATTAGTAAGTAAACTTACAATATCTTTAATGCCGAATTTAAATAGTGTTTTCTTCAGTCAAGAGTTCAGAAAATTTTCTTGATGTTTATTCCTTTTGCTTTCTGTTTTCCTATGTTTGATTTTATCTTCTATTGTTCGATTCTTTCTTCTGTTGTTCTTTCTTCTGTTGCTCATTCTAGGCCTGCATGTACAATGTACATGCTTTTGAGAAAGTTCTGCAAGTTTGAAAGTTTCAAGCAGGTTAATACTGGTACATGCACTCGATGCTATTTTTCTTCAAGCTATTTCTTTTCCATTTGACAGAATAAGACCATACTGTAATTGAATAAGAATTGTAATGTAATAATGAAAATGAAAAAAAAAGAACAAATGAAGCCGTATGATTTATGGTCACTTGAATGTAAATAATTGTCAACATTTTGCATAGTATGACAATTGACAAATAAATGAAAACATGTACTGTACCATATATTCCTGTTTAAAGGTAAATTCCAGTTCTGGTAACGATCTCAAAATGACTTTTTACAGAATCTAATATAATGACCACCCAAGTGTCTGTTTGTATGAATAAAAAATATGTGCCAAAGGATTCTGGAAGAAATTGTGTAATTGCCGAGAAATAAGCAAAATAAGCGCGGATTCGGTCACTTCCGTCGGGTCTTTATTCCAGCAATAATAATACACTGTCCCACGTGTGCCTATCTGTGTTGGCAATCTTCAGTGTGATCGTATTTCAGCTTAGATTTTATGATTTCACAAGGTTCAGTTTATGTAACTGTACCAGATCTAGATCCACGATGGTATAGTCATACTTTACCTTGGTTTTACAGACTTAATGGACATAATGATCTTATTTTGAAAAGAACACGCTTTGACCAGATACAAGTTTCTACGGCCTGTGGCTAGAGGATATACAAATGTAAAGAGATTATTGTGTATTTGTACTATTGAAAATAGTCAGCCCTTTGTGGTGCATATATGGTCAATCAATAGCAACGGTCAGTGCTGCTTTGTTATTTGATTCTCTGTCCACTGACCTGCCTCTGACACACCCACAGATGCTAGTCTAATGGCACAGACCTTGATTTGATAATTTAGTTGAAAACTTTGAGTAATGTCCTTAGTTTGGCATCCAGTGTTTTGTAATTAATTAGGACTAACAATTATTGGCATTTGTGCATGCAATGTAATACAAAATACTTGTATAATGCTTAGCTGTAGAATCGTGACAGATCAGACTCTAACTGGCATTTTCACGAAGTGTTTAGGCTCACAGACTACATGGACTTAGAAGCTGGTTGGAGGGCAAACATCCTTGCATAAGACTTGCTTATGCAAGGGGCTACTGATAATGGGGTCAGACTGAAGTCACGTGTAGCAGGGCATGGTTTCTCGTGGACATTACGAGTAAGCTTTTACTGTTTGTCTGGACTGGTCACTCAGTGATGTGGCATGGAGTGATTGAATAGTCACATCGAGGTCTGTTCAAGGATTTATCACTAGTGATATCTCCTTGGTCAGTTGGTCAGTTGCTTGGAAAGGACACCATAGGAGTAGGACCATGGGATCTCAAAGAGTTTTTTTGTAGATCAAGCCTAGCTATGAATGATGGTGAATTATATCTTGAAATCAGTGTATGAGATGTCAGCATAAAGAGCTGAGCAGACCCCCAACATTCTGAGTTTACCTTTTCCATGGGTTTTTCGTATTCCTTATCAAGGAATGCCATCTTAGAATAGACCTCAAGGGGCAGCACTGTACCATGTGTCAACAATAGTTATCAGGATATATATTATAAGTCATCCAGGCTGTCATCTTTTCTGTGTGGATTTGGATTATTTTTAGTATCATGGGTTCATCATGGCAAACAGAAGTGGAATGAAACATATGTGGAAGATTGATTAAATGCTGCATGAATCATGTACATGTGTAGCCAGGAATTTGTAACCTTATCAGAGATATAATGCTGCAGATTTTTGACCAGTTGTCAGAAAAGGCTTGGACAATAAATCCCAGTGATTTTTTGTTCTTTTCATCAAGATTTAGTTAGTGATGCTGCCTGTAGTTCATGCTGCAGTCCTGTCTCTCATTCAGGGTGATAATGATGAAAGATACTTCTAACGCTGCTAATGTGTGCCTTGCTGCAAGTCAAGATAATAATGTGTGATTTCAGAGCTATCTTTGTACCATGGAGTCATTGTATCTACATGCAAGAATGATTGAATGAGAACAGAAAACCACTTAATATATTGACTACCTTGTCTCTTTCATTAGTTCTGGAATCCTGGATCACCCATGACAATCATTCTGACATTTGATTCTCCAGAAGAAGTGGTGCTTCCCATATTGGTCTTGATATTCCAAAAACTTTCCATCCATCAAATATTAGGAACAACTCAGGTCAATACTCATTCTAATCAGTATGGAAGAAGCTGCTTTTATCAGGAGAGAAATGCTCCTCTCTATACTGCATTTGTCCATGCCAAAGTACATTTACAGAAGCAAAAAGTGCCAAGAAACTGTGTCAAAAGCAGCTGATGCTAAGATATGCTATCATCTTCATAAGAAATATGCAGAAAAAGAAGATCATCAAAACTTAGGTATAAAAAATTGAAAAAAAAGCTTCAGTAGTTAAAATACTGTACTACATGTACATGAATATTTGATTTCTTTCAGGGACAATTTTCTATTTTTTTTTAACAAATTGTAAATTGTCTGAGAAATTTTGTCTTTAATATAATAGAATCTCTGAATTTAAACTTTATATTGTTTTGTGGAAAGAGACCCTTGACTCTCTATTAGTACTATGAACAATTAAACCCAATCTATAACAAATCATTGTACAATACATCACTTTGCTCGTACCTCAATGTAAAGGTCAACCTGAAAACTTGTAAGAGCCTTGTTCAGTACATGTTTATTTCAGCAACAGATTTTGAATGTTTGGGGTATTTGAAGTATCATAGTTCAGGTCAAAGTAGATTATGGTATCGTAACGTTTTTTTTTTCAAGTGCATGTAGTTACCTCTCTATCAGTTCATAAGCTAATTATTTATGTTTTTCTTTAACAATAAATAAAGCTACAATTGTTTGTACTTAAATGAAGTTTACATTTTTATTAAAATGAAAATTAGAATTTTACAAAAGAATATAGACTGTATGTACATGTTAACTCTTTGTGCGCTGGACCATGAACCCATCTGTACTGAATTATTTTCAGGGAGGGAAACAATGCTTTGTTTGTTGAGTGTGAAATGCAAAATTCGCACGGCACCGAGTGTGCATTGGTGCGAAGTACGCGTGGAAAGGGTTAATACATATTTAATTATATTTGTTTTTTTCTTTCTCTTTTCAGTTAACCTCATTGACTTTATTGAGTCTCCAACCTACTTCTTCCTAGTATTTGAACTGTAAGTTTTGAATCTATAACAGATACATACAAAAATAATTCATATGTATGTTTTAGTGTAAAATTTCTAACATGGATCATATAGTATCATTGTTTTGCTCTATAAACTTATCAAATTTATTGTATGTACTATTTTTGTTTCATTCCCCCCCCCCTTCTGAGTGCATTTTGATTTATAATGATAGTCAAAACAATTTTTAATTTTTGTTTTTATATGGAACTCAGTAGGACAGAATGGACAGATAATTGCTGGTATAAAGGCAAGCTGGTACATGTATATAACCAATTATATACACTGTAGGAAACATTTTATGTCAAATTAATCTGGTTTTAGCAGCTGACCACATATACGACAGAAATTACTTTTGGGTCTTTTGATCAAAGTGGAGACAATGGCAGTGTGGGGATTCGAACCCACATCCACATTCTTACGATCACAAGTCCAATGCTCTAATCACTAGACCACACAACTCATTTCACAAGATGTCTTTTTAATCTCCTCACAAATATACATGTAATCTGCTTTTGTTATAGTGTAATGACTTTTAAAATTCCTTTTTCTTCTCTTTTCACAGATGTCACTCAGGGGAATTATTTGACTATTTGACAGCTGTTATAACCCTGTCTGAGAAGAAGACTAGGTAGGTTACGATATCCTCAAAGTTCAAATTACTGAACCAGGTTAGCCAAAAAATACTTTTCAAACAATCATTTTGTGATGAGTAGCCTGTCACAATCCTCTACTAATTGCATGTAATGAGCAGCACTGACAAAACATGTATTGCTACTTCCTGGTCATAAAAAATACATATTAAGCTAAAATATGTACATCAAAATGGTACAAACCTGAAACCCCAAATTAATAACAATGACGTAATGTTTTGAACTTTCATGGATGGTTCTACATGTTTACATCGTCACTGCATCAGTTTATACATAATTTTATTGACAAAATAGATTCAGAATTAGTTTTCACATCTACATGTATTTGGCATCCCATTTGACATAATTTCATCTTTGGACAATAGTTAAAAATAATTACAATTCTACAGTAATTACAGTTTTAAAAAGTTTTGGTGTAATCAAGAAGAACATAGGTTAAAACCTCACAATAAGCAGGAGCCTTTTCTACTATTAGTAAATTTGTTATCCTGAAAATCCCCTTTTATTTCTATAAAAACAAATACCTGTTTTTCCCGTGCCATGTTTTTGATTTGAGAAGGCCTTTTCAACAAAAGTTCATCTCTAATTGGACTCCTAAAACTAAAAGCAAAATGAGGATACAAAATATGTGTACAAGATGTAAAATATTAAATCTGAGATTCAAGAATGATTTATATTAGATTACAGTTACTTTTGTAGTATCCCTCTTTTGGATGGGCTTTTAATTTTTCCCTGTTTCTTTCAATTTGTGATTAACCAGGGCCATTATGAGGAGTGTTATCAGTGCAGTAGCTTACATTCATAGTCATAATGTTGTACATAGAGATTTAAAGGTAAGCATTTTCATGTTGTTTATTTTATTAGTATTATACATGTACTTGTAGTTCCTAAGTTCTAAATTCTGTATTTTCACATTACTAAACTCTCAAAAATGTGATGAAATTGCCCAGCATGATGACTAACTGTATATTGCTGTAATTTTCTTTTGACAGTACTTGGAACTAGTTCTACATATGGTATATCATTTTTGGACAAAACTTTTATTAAAAACAGAAGAAGAGAATTATGATTATAATCTGTACATACTGAACACCTCAAACTATGTGAATTAACAGGTTCCAGAATTACCCACATTTAAACTCACAAGTAGATACATTTTTTTTAGTCAGTTGAAAGTATAGCAGATTTGCATTGTGAAAATAGAATTGTTCTCTCGTTTTTCATAATTCGTGGATGTCATGTTTTAAGAGCAATAAAAGTGCAGATATTGTGAAAATGTAGACAATACACCATTTAGCAATTAAACTTAAGCTGATAATATATCTGTGTTTTTGTAGCCTGAAAACATCCTATTAGATGCTGATTTGAAGGTGAAAATTTCTGATTTTGGAATGGCAGCTGAACTTACAGAAGGAGTCTACCTCCGAGGCGAGTACCATATTTTATTATAATTCAGATTCTGAGGGTGTTTTGTCAATGAGAATTTCTTTGATTTGTAATAAGTAAAACAATGTGATTTAAAAATCAGCTTTAATACTGTAAGAAAGTTGTGTTGGTGGATGTTTGACTTGTGCAAAGTATAAGGGATTTTCATAATTGGTTATTGTTTAACTACTATTTGCTTACAATTGGTTATGCTCATAATAGTATCATTCACAAATAGTTGTATGACCAGTTGTAAAATAGGCTTTTAGGGGACATGAATAGACCAGAAAAATTTGTATTCAGTTCTTGTAAAGTACAGAGCTTAAATTCCTACTTAATTTTTTTTAAACCTCTAATAGAGGATTTATTCACATTTACGTCAAAGGTTACACAATAAATCACATTCAGAGCAAAAGTGAGTCACTGGATCATATACATGAAGCAATTGTCACAGTAATAACAAAATCATGTCCAAGTTTCTTTAAAATCCCTTACATGAATGTTAAGTGAAATTCCTATTTATTTGTTGCATGTTTTGTGATACAATGATAATCTGCAATGACTTTTAAACAGAGGTATGCAGTTGTCTTTGGAACATGTGGAAATGAAGTGTGTGCTTTAGAAAACATCGCTGAGAGAGGTATTATTAATAAACACTGCAATAAATTAACAATCTGTAACTAATTATTTTCACAGAACTATGTGGTACTCCAGGGTACATGGCTCCAGAAATGTTAAAGTGCAGTATGGGATTGGAGAACATCTCAAGCTACGGACAGAAGATTGACCTTTGGGCATGTGGGGTCATCATGTACACATTGTAAGTTATCATGTTATAGATGAACCATTAGCAAGCATAGTCTTGTGTATTCTTAATTATATATATACATTTAGATGAATGAATATTGATAATAGAATATACAGGATTCAGGGCTAGTGTATCACTTGATCAGGGTATGAGTCTGTCCTTTCATTATTGAAGATTTTAATTTTTTTTTAGTCAACAATTAGGTGGATTAGACCTAAAAAGTATATCTTGATACTTTGATTCTTTAATAAAGATGACGAAAGCTACATACGTATGGCCACTTGTATACAGCTCATATCCCTGGCATTTTAATAGCTACCAGTAAAAGTATGCCTTTCATATGACCACCCTGACATAGTTTATGTTGACATTGACTTCACTTTGTAGTCGCATTCTGACATGAGAGTACAATTCACAAATTATATGACAAATGCAAAATTGGGAAGTCTAATTCAACAAATGACTGAAAGAATGTTACATTTCCTCAATGAGAGCTCAGATATTTCACTTGTTACTACATGTAGGTCGCTGGTTTATAAACCAGCCAAGATCATGGATTCAAATTCAGGTCAGGGCTGTTTGATTTCTTTTTTCAATGATTAAAAGAAGTTAGTATTAGCTGCAATGCATTCCCATGGAAGATAACACTGATAGTGTGAACAACACACAAATTTTGTTACTCTATAGCAACATTAATAACAATGTGTGGCATGTGAGAATAAGATAATACTTTAATAGGGGCTTGAATACAGACTTGACTAATAGAGGAAGTGGTTAGTATTTCCTATGGTTTAGAGAAGTGACAAGTCATCTGATAGCTTAATGATCACCACTGTAGGAATTGAAATCAAAAATAGATTTAGAAGATTTTGTTGGTTATCCTAGGAGAACTAGGATGGTGACTTTTACAGAAAATGACCAAGTTTCCCATGTCTAACAGGTTTTTGACTGTACAAAGTAAACAAAATGAAAATAAAGTTATTATTTGTTCCTTAAATGGAGTTTTAATTCAGGCAAAATCAAGTTCATAATTGTTTTTTTTTATTGAATTATCACTTGTTCATGAAAGGGGAGATTTCAAACCAGAAGTTCATGTTCATTTCAAATTTTGTATATGAAACTATATTAAAGATTATTTGTAATTGAGACAGAGGAACGAATACAGGGTTAAACATGAAGATTGACATTTAGTTCAAGTTCAGGAATTTGCCTTGTGTATTGTTCAATAGAGAAACATAGATACATATGCAGGATATTGTGGTTAAAGACCATTGGTTGATGATATCACATTCACTTTGACTGTTTATAAATGCAAGGACTCATAATATAAAACTTGTAAATAGTTGGAAAGAACATGGAGGACGTGCGAAGATACAATCAAATTATCCAATGCATTCAGAGATCTATGCTAGACATACATAAAATCATACCACATAAATACATGAACATTATATAGATGAAGATATAAACGTTGAGAGGTTTTTTTATAATTCTTTAAGAGGAGGATCAGGGTTTTTTGGTGGGGGGGGGGTAATTTTTTATATTTTTTTTTATCTTTGCTGGTGTCGGGTAGGTGGGGGGGGGGTATGGGCCAGTTGGTACTAGAATGACAAACATGTTCAATTTTCATGAAATAGACAGTTGTGCTTCCTTTCTCCCCAAGTCCACTTTTCATCCCCATTCCACTTTTTCCCTCTCTGATCTGATTTTATCATTGACTTTGAAAAATGTGGTCAAACAGACTGTGTTCTGATTTGTGGTTGCATCTTGTTATTTTTCTCTGAAGGATTAGAGGTTGTAGAATGTTTGAGCCTTTGAGGAACTATTCACATTTCCTTTAAAAAGTTTTCTCCAAACAGTATAACATCCTTTTAGTTGTTTATTTGGGGAAAATCCCTGTAGGGTTTTACACTTCAGTTTCATCTTGAATAGGGGGGGCATGGACCCCCCCCCCAAAAAAAAAAAAAAATCATAATCAAGAAAATAAAAGGAGAAAAAGAAAGAAAAAGGTGATATATTTTTTCTCATTATATTTGCACCCTATCACGAAATTAGATTTTTGTATTGAAAAGGCACAAATTCCTCCCCCCCCCCTCTCCATACACTGTGTCCAGGACTGCTATGTCTGGCTCCCTCAAATTGTTTGTAGCTCATTATGCTTATCATTCCAGAATGACGGAATAATAGGATATTACTCTGATTAGTTGTCTCCAAAATAACCATTCACCATTTTCTCTTTAATCAAGATTTGATCACCTTCGTATTTAGTCACAAGCCTGTATACCAGGAACCTGTAGTGTGTACATTCTATTTCCTGAATACCTTGGTCAAATGACGCAGAGTGTACTATAACGGATATGTCATGCCAGTTAGGGTGTTATGTAAAGCCTTACCTTAGATTGATTCCCACAATTAATAGATCGAAAGCAAAACTGATTGTCTCAAGAAGGTGTCATATTTAGTGTGGTGGAAATGGTAGCATGGTTAGGAATATTTGTACAGGTAATGTAGGCCTTCCATGTGTACACAAGAATATTGTTAATTAATAAAATACTATTTGCTTTATAGGCAGAATTGACCAAGTAGGATGAGAGTTTGTGATAGGTTTGTACGGGTTAGGGGGTTATTATGATTATATTATTGGATTTGCACATGTGATGAATGCCTGTTTTTTACAAAAAGGTCATACTGTAATAGAATGATAGAAGCAAATAATGATATTCAAAATGTGCTTTCGTAATAATGACTGTGTCTGACTGGCAGTTCTGATGAAAATCACAAAACTACATGTAATTGATAGATGGGATACCCTGATCACAATTCCAGCCAGAGTGCAATTCAAGATAAATTATTTATGTTCAGGGATTCAAAAGTAGGAGTATGCTATCATTAACACACACACACACAATGTTGATTATTTATGTAAGTGGAAATATGATGGAATAATGTTGCATTATGACATCAATACTGTTTTTGTTTTTTCTTCAGACTTGTAGGTAGACCACCGTTCTGGCATCGGAAAAAGATGCTTATGTTACGAGCAATCATGGAAGGTAGATACCGCTTTGGTAGTCCAGAATGGGATGATATATCAGACACTCCTAAAGACCTTGTAAGTTTGTATTCAATTGATTTTCAGTAGTCTGTCTTCATTTCATTTTTCAGTTTTCATTTCTCCCTTTTTTACCCCTCATTCTCCTCCACTATTTTGCCTTTCTCTCTCTGTCTCTCTCTTATTATGTTTGTAGTTGTGTTGTGAGGTATGTAAAAAAAAGGATGTAGCCAGAAACCTTTTAGTCCATTTTGAAATAAAAGAGATGTAAATAGAAGAAAATATCTGAAGTTCTGTAATTTGAATTTATAACATAACAAAAGTCTTATTATTGATCCATTCACTTTTTGTGGATTTTTTTTTTCAACAGTTCTACTGAACATGTTCCTCTTAAAATAGATCAATTAATCCTGTAATAGTATTTACTTGACATATTTTTAGGCTGTATGTGGTTCATCAGCAGTTGAAAAAGAATTTAGATGAAAAATATCACTTGTGTTTAAAAAGAAAGAAAAAAAAAACATTATAGTTTGTTTCATACTGCCTCTTATAGAGTACATTTGACATTTGGGTCAAATATCAGTCTATTTGGGGGTCATAAGAATTTAGGGCCATTTGTATTTTTGTAAATTTCAGAATGAAACCAAGTCATATAATGCTTTTAAAAAATTCAATGACTCATAATTTCACTAAGGGATTTCTCATTGACAAAATTGTATGTTTTTTTTCTTTCCAGATATCTAAGTTATTAGTAGTAGATCCTAAGTTAAGAGTTTCCGCTGAGGAAGCATTAGAACATCCCTTCTTCCAGCAAACAGAGGTGCCTATACAAACATCATTCAATGCAAGAAGGAAGTTTAAGGTATGAAGGTTTTATTTTTGAAGAAAAGAAAATGTCATAAATTTTGGTTGGATTGTGATTCTTATTAGAAAGCACTATTGATTGATTGAACTGTATTTTTTAAAGAACTTTTATGGAACATGAAATAAATTCTGAGAATGCAGCACACAATAAGGATATACTTAACTGTTAAGAGAGTATTATGTATGGATGAATGGAAGAAAGCATAATAAATCCAAAGTACAGCTTCCTGCACAAAAATGATTGGCAGATGTGTAAAATGAAAAAAAAAGTGATTTTAAAGTAATCTGTAAAGAACCATTAGGAAAAATGATGCAATCTTAAAAGTGAAGTCTTAATTTTTTTCCGTGAAAATGAATTCGACAAATAGTTTTCAGTGCTGTGCCGTAATAAATGTGCCTGTCTGTAGTCTTTGTATGTAGACATTGTAGTCCTTTTAAAATGTGATAGGTTTTCTTCAAATTGAAAGCTTGATTTTTGTTTTCATTCTCCTACAGGCTGTATGTCTAGTAGTGTATGGTGTTGTCAGATTACGTCACTACTTAGGACAGCGTATTGTCTCACCGCACACTATCCAGGAAAACCCATACGGCATCAAGGCAATCCGCAAGGCCTTGGATGGTTGCGCCTTCAACATCTATCGCCATTGGGTCAAGAAGGGCCAGGGTCAGGACAGGGCAGCTCTCTTTGCAAACAGCCCTAAAATGGACATTAAGAACATGACCAGTTCTCTTAGTAGTAGCCAGCAGACCACGCCTACTATAAGTAGATCTTCTTCATTGACTGGCATCATCACATGATGATGGGGTCATCATGCCAGCTTTTTATTGGACAAGGGATGGCGGCCATTAATAGAGTATTTTAGATGATATAGTATCATTATCAGCTCTTCACTGTAGGTGTATTCAAGCTGCTCTGCTCTCCATATTGTGCTAGACTGCTGTGGGGTGTGGACTGTCAAAACTGGATTTAACCTATTTCAACTGGTTGCAACTGGTATTTGTAGCCTCAACATCTATTGGATCATATGCAGTGTATGAACAACACCCATCTTCTCATATTTGTCTTAAATTCTACAATGGAGACTAGTATTTAGGTTACTATTTTTAGTTTGTGTTTATCTGGTTCAAACCGCATTGACCTAAACTAGGTAAACCTGGTTTCAGGTAGCTTCATCCATCATCAACTACCTGCACCATATACTAACTAAACACATGGTTGTTTTTCTTTGCTGTTCTCTCTATATAGTATATATATGGTTATACTGTCACCACTATTCAAACCAATAAAAATACTGGTTTAAATCCACAAAGAAAACCTCTTAACTTACCTTTGGGCTTTTTAAAATTCCAAAGTCTCTTTGAAATTGCCAGTCTGTATCAGACCCTATATAATAATAGTTGTACTTTTTATCAGTGAATGTCAGATATCTGTTTTCCTCAAAATTGATATTTTTCAGATGATTTTTATATCTATTTTAATGCCCTATCTTTTTGATCTATCTGCATACTTTGAGCTTATTTAATGTACATAAAATGACTGAATGTTATTATTTAATCATTTGACTTTTTATTTCTTGCCAAATTAAAAAGAAAACAATAGGATTTTCTTTTTTATCCACCAATTGAAAGTGGAAATATTCAGAATCAGTCAAACATCCCTGAAATGAATCTTATATTTAAAATAAAAAATGTTGAGGCAGTGTATTGTATCCATTGAATATTTTTTTCACAATTTATTTTTGAACTTGTAATCAATGAACAATACACAAACAAATAAATACAACAATATATATATAAAAAAAGAAATAGTCATGAGCTGATTTAATAAATGATTAAACCATAATTTGCAATTTTCCGATTCGTGGGATTCGTGCATGGGAGGCATTTTATTTGAAGTGGAAGAAAATTGGGGCTGCATTTCATACTTCAAAATTCAATCAAATGTTAAGAAAACTTCAAATAAATTATCATGTTTAGATAATAATTGGGTTGGTTTTATTTTCATCCCATCCCAAGGTCAAAATATGATCATAAAGATATATTGACTATATGAAGTCATAATGTCATGATTTACCCCCTGTAATGCAAATCAATGCAAATGAAAAAAAAAATGGAAGTAGCCAATCATGATCATTGTTCCATGCTTCAAGTCTGATCTTTAACCAATCAGAATTGTTATATCAAATGTGGAATTGATCCCAAAACTTTTAGTTTGGAAGGCTCTGTTGATTATTAACCAATCAGAATTGTTATTTCAAATGCGTAGAATAATAAAACTGGGCCTTTTAAAACAAATGATTTGGGAAGGCTATTCTGCTTGGTAGACAGACCTTTTGCTATTGTTCTATAGAATATCCAGTGAATATGATTTTTATATCATCCTTTTTATCATATCAACTCTCTCTTCAACTACATAGATCTAATAACTTGTAGATAGTATTAAAAGCAGATAGATATGTATTATTTTTCCTTAAATTATATACAACATGGATTGTTACTATATTTTTTAGTTATTATAGTATGAAGCAAAATGTGTGTGAACTAAGTGTATCTTATATCAGGTGGTATTTGTAATGCATGGTCAGTGACACTCTTTTAAATGGGATGTTCAAGTGGTCTATATTCTTGTCTCAAAGAAAGTAAGTTCAAGGTTAAAAACTCATGGGTTTATACTTTGCATAATGCTTCACATGAGCCGATAGTTGAAATGCACTGATTTTATGTGAAGGGCAGCCATGCTCAAGGTATTATTTTTTAGTGAAGATCTTTTCACTATTTTATTTCTGAGAATTTGGATTTGATATATTTTCAATGAAGCAAAGGTCAATCATTTCATCAGAGCCTTATGAAATTTCAAGCTTATTATAATGGAATCTATTATCTCATCTGATATGATCCCCATGAAAATTCAAGGTTACTGGAATGGGTATATGATCCCGTTTATCATCTGATAAGGGCCCTTCGAATATGTAATCTTATGGTAAAGGATAACATCGTCTGATCAGAGCCCCATGAAAATCAAAGCTTATCGTAAAGGGTAAACATACCTGTCAACATTGCAAGTTCATAAACAGGGACAAAGGATTACCATAAAATAAGGACATTGCTAACTTTTCTACACTACCTTATGGACAAACTTTCACAAAAATAGGCATACAGGGTCGTTATGGATAAGAATTGTTTCCCTGCCCCCCCCCCCAAAAAGGGACTGTCCCCAAATTATTAGGAACAGTTAGAAATTATGGGTATATTATCTATTTTTCATCTGATAAGAGCCCTGTGAATATCTAGTGTTATTGCATCGGGTATATTGAGTGTATGATCAGAGCCTCATTACATATCGGGTTATTATTATTTTGGTAACGGGTATGTCATTTAGAGCCTCAGGTCCTATGTCTTTGAAGATGATTTCAACTTGCATGGCATTGGGTATATATTTCAGAGCCAGTAAGGTTTTTATCACTGGTGAACCTTAGAACCAAACTGTGTGACATTGGTTGGTAGGTACAGCATGGATACCTATAGGCCGTGCTATTGAAAAGATAGTGCTGAGCAAGAGTTACATGTAACCTGCTACTTTCATATGCTGCGCTTTTTTTGTACCTGTGTTTGTGTGTGTAACAAGGGCATTAAAGCTGTGTTGAGTATCATGAAATGTACAGGTTACATGTTTTGCATATGTCATGTAGAGCATTGTGATACCATAGTGCTTCAATTCTGTGTATTATGTCTGTTGCCAAATTTGACAACTCGTGTTGTTCCAAGCAGATTTCATTTGGGAAAGTGATGGGTTGTTAGTCATAATGTTTGTTACTTTCTAGGTTTCTGGCTCTTTCTGGTTTTTAAGTTTTATTTAATAGAAGTACAATGATTAGTCCTGTATTCCTTCTATCCAAATTGCACTTGTTTTGTAGAATCTTCCTGAATATACATATGTTATCTCACTGTAACATGCCAAGCAAGAACAACAAATCAGATTTGGGGGATGGGAGTCGACTCCAATTTGCAGGAGTTCAATAATAAGAGAAATTACTTAGCTTAATATTACATTTCATACTGTTATGTTCATTCATGTAACTCATATTTCCAAATTTAACCCATGGTTCCTTTTTTTATAAATTATTTTCAAAAATATTCTTTTTTTATCTCTGATACAAGGTGTAATAAAGTTTACCTAAAAAATCAATGAGCAATACAAGTGTGTTATAATCTATGCCAAATACATTTTCAGTATCTTAATTCTTAAAATATTTTGATGTGATGAATGCTAAGTTGAATTATAATGTTTAATAATCATTTAGCTTTCTTTTGATTCTCTAGGCTCTCCTTGAAAATTAATTTGTGTTTTGTTCTTCTATCCTTCTCCCCTTATTGGATCATTCTGTACTAAAGTCAGAGCATAGAGTTCAACTATTGTATGGTGCAGCTGAATTGTCTAAAAATCAAAGTAAACATTTTTTAAAATCAAAATGATTTTGAGGAATGAAATAAAAAGGAGCTGCAATAAAGATATTCTTCATTTGAAGTATTACCTGTGTGGGAGGCAGTTTATAAAGAAAATACTTGCTCAGCAAATTTCTTGGTATTTAAAATATTTTTGTGAACACATGATCATTACCTCTCAAAAGATAATATTTGTCAATTGGACTGCATAGGTTGCTTCTGAAGTCAAATATTTATCATGTGAATAATTAGGGCATGTACCTAAAACTTTTGTTTGTATAATTTTTCTCATACGGCGTGTTTCTACAGAGACTCGTTAAATGGTATTACCCGTGTAAGTATCCAGAATTCCAGAAAACTTCCCTTTAAAACAGATGTGACGCTTAAAATATGGTTTCTCATAACCACCTCTGAGCGGTGAGTTATTCGGATTATTTGCTCTGTAGACACAGGTTGGTTTAAGGGCGATACGGTTTTTCGATTCCGGAAAAGATGAAACGTTTTTAACAATTCTCTATAGAAACACGCCATTTGGTTTTACAAGACTGTAAAAATGACTGATAAGACACATAAGTATGTTCTATTATCAGTTCTATTTCAAAGCAGCTGTGTAGTAAACTGTTCATGATAATGTCACTTGTTTTTATTTTGAAATAATGGTGCCTTTGATTTGTTCATTTGTTTATATTTGAGCTTGGTAATTGGTTACTCCTTGAACATTTGCCTATCTATTAATTGAAATTGTATGCAATTTTGAGAGTATTACACTTATGTTTACTAAAATATTGGGGAAAGGTTTACTGTTATTACAGTTATGCTTAACTATATTTGTTGTGAACCTTGCAAACCATCCCTTTCAACTTCTGATACTCTGTTCAGAGGATGCCAAAATATTCTGTAATATTTTTGTATAATGTTCAAACAGGTTCAAACATAGAGAGACATATCACTCCACTAATGCCCATTCATAATGATAAATATACATCATATTCATCAAGTAACAGATAATCGTCCAATATTGTGCTGATAAACTTATGTTTTCGATTGAAATCAAGAGTCATGTTAAAGAATAATGAAGTTATAGATGAATATAGCATTTATATATTAAAGCAAATGCTGTCTTTGTATAAGCCACCTATTGTGAGGTTCACTAAACACTGGCTTGAGCCGTATCTACCAGAGCTTGGTGTATTAAATTGTACTGGTTACCCATGCACCTCACCTGGGTTGCATGCAGCAGCTTAAAGGCATTGTTTAACATTGTTGCCATTTAAAAAAATATTAAATGCATGGTTCTACATGCTACCATTGTCTCTGATATAGTGTAGAAATAAAGCTCTGAAAAAATTGCGCTCTAAATTTATCATTTAGTGCCTTAAAAAAAGTGAAAATCTGTAATTTCCTCCCATAGACTATGTACAGAATTAAATCTCGGGCCGAGATTTCATTCACAAATAAGCTGTTTTCTTAATTGTTTGAGATTTTTACCGGGAATTTGTGTTGGTTTCAGGGTTTTTAGGAACATATACACCTACCTATATGCATTAAACATCGTAATTCCATGATTTTTTTAATCAGCTTCTCACGATGTTAAACAGTGGCTTTAAGGTCATAAGTTTGCTTGCAACTCTATATATAATTTTACACTTAAAATGATTAGAGATTGAATTGTCTGCAGTTTTTTTTTAATGAATGCCTCGTATCCCTTCGACATTGTGCATAAAACAGTTTTGCTGACCTGTGTTGTTACACTATATATGAATGAGGCTTTTCTTTGGTTATGTTGTGGGTTTGGTTTTAGATGGCAATTCACCCATTAAGTAACTTCATTACTTCAAAAGTGTAGGATTATCCACATATTCTATAAAAAAAAAGGCATAGGCCTATTACAGAGGAAGTGTGTGATAACGCTTGATGTTTGTTACAACAAATTCAGGCATAAGGTTTTTATGGGCTATGGGGAAAATACTGCACCTGAAGGATAATAGTTATATTATAAGTGCCAGATGTGATGCATTTCCTTGTGTATTTTCTTTTTTTGTGTGTTTTTCAGAGATGTGGAGTCAATGCAAGGAACAATATGTATAATGACTGTATGAATATTTATATATGTGGACTACTGTATTTATATGTAAATATTTATTATATTGCAATGAATAAAATACTTTTTTGTCCCTGATTTTCTTTGTGTTACTGCATGTGACTGCATTTTCAGAAGTGAAACGTGGATGTGTTAGTTATGTGAACCTTAGCAGATATTCTAATCACTGGTGATAAAATGAATTGAGTTAAAGCAGAAAATATTATCAGGATTGCAAAAAAAAATTTGAAAGATATCCAATTGAAAATAAGATTAGTGTGTTAATCTCCAATTGGCAATACAGCAGGTATCTAGTTTTCTACTAAATACCTTTTTCTTTGGGCAGTAGTCAAAATAATGAAATAATATAGATGGATGGCACTCTTGATAGAAAAACATCTAATTTTTTTTTCCTGACCTTACAGAATTTAGAATTATGGAACAGAGATGGGGGTTGACCTAGGGCCCTGTTTCATAAAGAGATACAACTACTGTAACTGCACCATTATGCTAACTATTATGGAATCTACCATGGTAACGGGGCTCAATAGCAAATAACAATCAAGGTTACCATGGTAGTTACAATAACGGAAAAGTTACAATAGTTGGAAATCTTTATGAAACAGGCCCCTGATCTACATCACAGTAACTACCTATGTAGATCATATATCAATCAACATCTCATCTCATGCCATTTCATCCCATGATTTTGTTTTAATAGCCAAATTTTTAACTATCATTTGCCCCAGTTACCATTGGTTTAAATTGGTCTTTTCTCATTTTTTACATATTCCATTTAGTCTGCTGTCACTATGTCTAAATGCATTTCATCTCATATCATGTGGTCCAATTTCCATTTTATATAACTGGTTTGGTGGTACAAAAAACAAGTTATAGACCAACTTACGATTGGGCAAAATGGCTATTGGAAAACTGATTTAGAGTAAATGGTTGTTACACATATTTTGATGGATGAAATGATATAAGACTGTATCATGAGCAGACACGACAGTCAACAAAATTGTAATTTATCATTACCTAATCGGCCTATTTACTATTCTCAAGGTACAGTGAATACATCTTTCAAAATTACATCATCTTTCACCAATCTGCTTAAATGAGTAAGATCTTGAAATTGAGGTTGGATATCAAGATTTTATTTATAGATAATTAATTCAAGTTCATAGCTTGTACACTCATAGTCCAATTTAATGAATAAAACTATACAAGATTAATTTTTAAAAGTAAATTTATTATCTTTTGTATCAAAATTAAAAAGTTTTACCCCAACAGGAGTTTGGGCCATGATTTATTAGTCAGCCCATCTGTGTACTTTCAAACATGAATGAAGCACACTTCAATTATTACTTAGCAATTCAATTTAAAAACAAATAACATGCTATTAAAGGGATGGTCCGGGCTGAAAATATTTATATCTTAATACATAGAGTAGAATTCACTGAGCAAAATGCCGAAAATTTCATCAAAATCGGACAACAAATAATAAAGTTATTGAAGTTTGAAGTTTAAAGTTTAGCAATATTTTGTGAAAACAGTTGTCATGAATATTCATTAGGTGGGCTGATGATGTCACATCCCCACTTTCCATTTTCTTATGTTATTACATAAAATCATAATTTCTTCATTATTTCATACTTGTGTGAATAATAGGTCTCCCTTATAATGAAATAAGTTGCAGCAATAAATCTCTAATGCACTAAATCAGTTGTCAATCCAATTTTCTAGTTCTTGGAGGAAAAAATTTGAATAAACCTAATTTCATATAATAAAAGATAAAAGAACAAGTGGAGATGTGACATCATCAGCCTACCAAATGAATATTCATGACGACTGTTTTCACAAAATATTGCTAAACTTAAAAATTCAATAACTTTGTTATTTGTTTTCCGATTTTGATGAAATTTTCAGAATTTGATCAGTGAATTCTACTCTATCTATTAAGCTATAAATACTTTCAGCCCAGACCATCCCTTTAACAAGAGGATTAAAGGTAAACTTCAGTTTTCTTTTCATTGTATATAAAAAAATTCACAATTTCCCGGTTCCAGTTTTAACAAACATACATGGATGACTGTCTAATATCTCCACAGGTATAAATGACAAAAAAAAAACCATTATTCTTGAAGAAAAGTTTTCTTTTCATTGTATGTCAAAAATTCACAATTCCCCGGTTCCAGTTTTAACAAACATACATGGATGACTGTCTAATATCTCCACAGGTATAAATGAAAAATAAAAACCATTATTCTTGAAGAAACTTTATAAAAGAAATTGCTGCTGTTAGAGTTGGTAGGACCTGCCCCTGACTCTCTGTATCACCTAGATGTCGATGCTGTGATAATCTCTACACTGTCTATATGATCATAACTTGGTTCAGGTCTGTTGGTCCAGAATGTAGAGGGGGCTGTTCGTAGGACGATGGCAGGGAAGATCTGGAAAGCCATGTCATTGAAGATATCGGTGTACTGGAAAATGTTTCTCAATGGAAACTCACGGTGGTATGGAATAATCTATATGGGAAGACAAAGATAGTGAAGGAGAGTAATAGAATGAGCAAGCGAGAGTACAATATAAGCAGCAAGGAGGAAGAGAATGTGTGTGTGTGAGAGAGAGATAACATGAGGAAGATTGAAGAAAAGAGAAAGAAAAGTAAAGAATTAACAAAAGGTAGATAGCAAGTACAAAAACAAAGAGGGAAGGGTAGCATCTACAGATTGATTATTCCTGATTTTAGATGAAAAGAAATTGGGGCCCGTTGCAGAAAGAGTTGCAATCAATCGCAACTCTAAAATCCTGCGCATCTTGATTTTTCAACCAATCAACAGAGCACATTTGGGACTTGATTGATTTTTTGGCTTCCGTTTAAACGCAACTCTTTATGCAACGGGCCCAGATGACTTAAAATTCATTGAATGAAAGGCTATAAGCAAGATGAATTACAGAATTGTAGACACCCCTGAGATTATGAGAGTACATTAGGAGTCATCCTGTAAAAGTAAATCATTTAGAAATCAAATACTGCATATACTTTACCTTATGAATATAAGGAACTTCCTCTTTTAATAGCTTGTCTGTAAACCTGTCAATATTTTCAAAGAGATAACAATACACATTAAATGAAACCTTATCCATGTGAAAGAAAAATAGTAACTATAACGAAGAAGAACTTCAAACAAGCATGCACAAGAAATAACAATTTCAAGAGAAATTTAAATTGTTTCCCCCCAAAATTGACATTATTTTGTATTACTTGATTCTAATAATCTTCCAATCAAATAACTGATATTTAGCCTTGCTTTCTATGGAATGTTACTGTTAACTTCACAGTACGCTCAGAATTAATTTTTTTTGACAAATATCACTTTAGTAACACTGACAAAAAAATATTCAAACATTCACCCCAAAACTGAGAAAGAAAGAGAGAGAAAGGAAGAGATAAAGAGAAAGAGAGGAGGGGACGGGGTAAGAGAGGGTGAATTTATTTACCTTTCTGAGAAGTTATTGAAGCTGTTACCAAGGATGATAATATTTGATAACTCCAGACTCCAGTTGGCCCAGAGGAGATTATTATAGAGAGGTTTCCCACAGTGAGGCATGAAGAATAACGTTGGTTGTGAGGACTTTCTTTTCCCTTCCTAATGTTAAATATGAAAATGAAAAAAGAAGAAAATGAATCAAATAGGAGGCCTTAACAATAAAATAAACTAAGATACAATATCATCTACCACTTCTGCTCTGATTAAATATAAAAACTATTTCAAACAGCTGATAATGCAACTGCTCAAGGGGTACTATTGGCATGGTTTAATGAGGCCAACATTGTGGTCACACTTTGACAATGTATCACTTAGCATTTACTATTTGACTAAGGTCAACAAATTTTTCTTTGAAAAGTGTCCTGAAAGATAAAGAGAAATCAAAGCTCGGGCGAAGTGAGTGAAGTGCAAGGATGACCATATTTGTACCAAATATGGGGCATGTCCATGCAGGGTATGACAACATTTCTCTCACTTTGAACATGGCAAATAACAAATTACACAAAATATACAGCTTCTCAATGTACCTTTCACATTGCTACATGTTAAAACAAACCACAATCTTCCTTCATTAGTTATGGCTATTAGTGGTACAGTATGTTACAACATCTGGGATAGAGTTCAGAGGCATATACACTTCTAATTATTTCACATGATAACAACATTTTGTCTAATAGACCAATTTCAGATGGTAAGGTTGGGAACTAAATTTTTTTCTACATGGTACTCTCCTTGTCATCAATTCACAATTGTGCAACAATAAAAATCACTGAAATGAAAGAAAAGAGCAGGGCTTAACCCCAGACCACTAAGGTCATGGCTTTGGATACTCTATTGATTGACCTCATTTTTTTTCCCATTTGTGCTCTTGTATAGAAATGTGCTTCATAGAAAAGTGGTCTGGTCCTTCAAACTATAATCTGAAGATGGTGGAAAAACAAGGAAGAAAATACAAAGTAATATTTACCTCATTTTTGTTGATGAGTGAAAATCCTAGTTTTTCAAGGATTTCCTTTTCCACTTCTGTGAAGTTGGGGTCATATAAATAACAACTCTTTGGAGATATCTGTGGAAATATAAAAAGTTCATTTAATTTAAAATCTGACATTAAGTGTTAACATAATTCAGAATACTGTGAATAACATCAGTTTGGACCAATATGTTATCTACTCAGCTCATAAGTTAAACCTTAGACTGGGTCTGCTCTGTTTTTCTTGCATTACACATCAGAAGTGGTTTCCTGTGCCCTGTTATATGAGTTGGATTAATCACTATGGAAAGCCAGCAAAATTATATTTTGTTATCTAAGTAAATATGACCAAGAAAAGTGATCTCTCATTCATCAATGCATCATCAATTTAAACAATCAGTAGGCATATATATTCCTTTGATTGATTACAATGTATAATGCTAAATCAGGAATTGTTGCATATAAGAAATTTGTTTTCCCAAAGGACAATAATACTGGTTTGCAATTAATCATACCAATGAATTCAGAAGAACCAGCAACGCAAGCTGAAATCTGGCCGTCACACACGATGAAAAATTACCCAGACCATAGCAAACAACCTGCGTCACTGTCCTGTCCTCTGTAACCCTTGCTTCAGTCAAATCCTCTTGTAAGTTGATCTCTAAACATCCATGCGTTTCAGCTCCGGCTGTGTCCATATTCCCTTCTTGTGTCAGCTCCACAGTATCATCAAATAATGCACCTGGCTGTGTAATTATAGCCTCTGGGTTTCTTGAATCTGTTGCAAGATGAGATGTATCTGGTGTTCTTGAAGATGCCTGCTCTCTCTTCTCCACTTCATCTGCAATTCTTGCAAAAATCTGCTCATCCGATTTACTTTGACTTGGATCTATCTGTTCTAACGGAGCACTGTTTTCCTGAGTAACATTGCTTTGTGAACCATGATCTCTGCCCTGTGCATTCGAGTCTTCGATGACGATCTTCGATACCTCACTCTGAGGTAGTCTGTTTGAATTTTCAACTTGAACAGTCTGCAATGTTTCTGAAAAAAAGAAGATAATTGCAAAAATATCATGAAATAGAATATGGATAAAATATAAAGAGCTTTTATTAAATGTATGTCGACACAACAACAGTATTCATCTTTGTCATATTTTTTATTTATCTATTCATCTGCTAAAAAAGACATTGTTAAAAATTTGATGATTAAAACAGAAGTCATTGTGGTGCGAGACATTTCAAATGCAGGTTTGCTTTGTTCAAGAATTTGCCCTGAATAAAATCACTGACCTAAATATCATTTACAACAGAATATGTACATTTTAAAAACAATTCCCTATTCATAACAGAGTAGGGTGCTCACAAGGTAGTTTGCAGGCATAGACCCTTATTTAAACTTTTATCAACAAGTGAACAAATGGATCTTCACACAAAGTCTAGGACATATAAAACTGCGAGCCTTCAGTACAAAAGTCATTGTAAGCTTTGCATTCTGACCCCTTGACTCGAGTGAAGGGTTTGCACCTGCTCGTCAGATGGTTAAGTCAATCTTTTGTATGTAATTTATCTGCCAATATTGTCAACACTGATTGTGGTCATTAACAGAAAGACAAGGCAAGACATTTTGACAACTGGAATCCCCATCCTCATTAAAAAATGTTAGCCGGAACTTTCAAGGCCTGTTAGTTACTTCAAAATGAAACCCAAGAGAAAATTTACCTTTTAATTCCTTGAAAAACCTGCTGATCTGGAGGTCATTCCTAAAGAATGTCAAAAAAGATAACAAAATCATTATTAGATCAAAACACTACCTTTCAACCAATTAAAATTAAAAAAAGTAATCCCTTAACATGGAAAGAATCTAACAATACGGTTCAGTCTCAGGCCAATATGTGAAGTGGCTCATCTATTTTTAATACAGCTGTGCCAGCCGCACCTACCCTGCCACTGCTTCAGCAGATACGTACCTCAGGTGATGGTTTGTGCACGCTCCACTACACTTCACTATCGCTACACTACACAAACCATCAGGGTCAATCCATAGGAATTGACATATCAATTCACAAAAGGTGGGAATTTATGGGAACAAGAACTATAAATGATGCAAAAACATGATCTTACCAAGAATCTATAAGATGTAACTCTGTGATCAGCAACTGTTAACTCCTTGTCAATTCTTCTATCAGCCTCAAAATCAGTGATTTGAAGCCCGTATCTGTACCTAATGGCCCGAAGTTACAAGGTGGTTTTAGAACCATCAGTTGAACCCATGGTTTATGCAGATTTCCTGTATGAATTGCGCTTATTTACCATGTATATAAAAAATGTCCAATGCTAATGCACGCTTTTGTCGCATCGTGCCAAAACGACACCTGTTGCCATGGTTAAGTATGCTATTTCTTCATAAGTCCACTGTTTGGACTCATGAATAAAATAACGTGGATAACCACGGCAACAGGCATCAATTTGATGCAGTGACAAAAGCGTGCATCAGCATTGGACATTTTAAATATATGAGGTATATAAGCATAATATATATAGGAAATCTGCATAAACCATGGGTTCAACCGATGGCTTTAAAAACCACCTTTATGAATTTGGGCCTATATCTTTGCACATCATAAATTTACTTAAGATTAAAAAACATTGCTTCTGCAATCGCAAGTATTGTCGCGGCCACTGGCAACGCATTCTTGCGATTGCGATGTTTTTTAATCGGTGGTTAATTTTTAATGTGTGAAGATATTAGGCACAGGCTTTAAATCACAAATTTTTGTGACACAAAATCACATTTACACAAAAAGCGTGCCAGCTCCCTCTACCATCATTCACATTCACTTGTTAAAAGAAGACAACAGGGTGACATGATACATTTTCAACATGGTACAGACTTTTGTCAAGTTGATAAGTTTTTCACAGTGCACGTACCCCCACCAAGCCCACAAAACGAGCTGAAAATCTTAGAGCAACAACACAGACTCAACTCAACCAAGGAGGGCACTCCTTCAGCCAAAGCCGGAGTTGTCAACAACTGGAATAATCTTCCTGAGTCAGTGGTCACTGCACCTACTTTGAATATCTATAAAAGATCATTTAATATACATTTATTGGTCCAAATATCATTATGTAGCACATGATCCAACTCTCTAGCATTCCCTCAAACAAAAAGTTGTATTGTCTGTAAATTTTCAAGAAGTGACTTGAAGACACACAGGACTACCTTCTCTTCTGTGTATTGCTGATGCATCGAAGGTCAAGAACTCAAGCAACAAAGACACTTGCACGAAGCTTACGATGTTTCATAAATTAAAATGAAAAGGAACCGTCTCTCTTGACTCTAGTACCTATATCAGCTCCAGTTGAATTTATTTTGATTTTGAACCTTGTTTTCAAAAGTGCATTGTGAACGCACAAAAAAAACTAAAAGCGTTTTATAATTATTTTTTTTTTTGGGGGGGAAGAAAATGGTCCCGGGAAAAGGGTATTCTCAAAGTTATATTGAATGCTTTCCTTGGAAAGATTAGATTTGATTACAAACAATTTATCGACAGTGCATAATCTTTAACTCGCAAAGCAGAGAAGAAGGGCCTATGCCGGGACAAAGATATTCCTCCCCACGCAGAGTAGTGAAATTCTGAAATTTCAAAGGGCAGACGTTTCATCAAGTGCAGATATCCCTAATACCCCCATCAGCTCTAATTCAATTGATTTTCTAAGACTATTGAACTTCAATACAACGAAAACAGAGCGCAAAAAGTTGAAACTTCTGTGATTTATTTAAATTACATAAAAAAGGATGATGTATAATTTCTTTGAATGACTAAGAAACCTAAGTGTCCTTCAAAATTTCAAACTGAGTGCGTAAAATAAGACAGAGATGAATGCGCAAGGCAATGACATGAAGTTTCAGAAAATTTGATAGAAATATTGTACTTTTTTATTTAATATGACACAAACTTTATACTTTCCTCTTTTTAAAATGAGAAACCTGTTTGCCCAAGATTGTTTACTAATGAGCTGAAAAGCGGGAGAAGTGGCCTATATGGGGATAACAGCAAAATTGATATAGGCCTAAAGATTTAACTCGCCTGGGGCCAACCTGACCAGAAGTGCGGAATGTTGCATGATCAATTTGAACAAAAAAAAAGAAGATAACTTCATATAGGCTACTTCAGCCTAACCTTACTCCATGCCCTAATGTATACATTTGAACTTCAACTGGCAAGAAACACAGTCCTATAGCCGAGGTGGAAAAAGAGGATTTAGAGAAAGGGTGAGGAAAACGAAGGAGAACTGCATAACCGCGCAAAGCACGGAAGCAAAATTTATACATATAGATTTAGAGCGAGAATGAAGTAGTTTCGTTAAAGTTGAATTAAGAAGACGATTCCAAATATTGAGATATTTACATTAATAGCAACCTTACAACCCCCCAAACACTAAGAGGTGATTCGAACCCCCATTTTCTTTTTTCAAAATAGTGAATTTGAACGATTTATCCCTACCCATTTTCCCCCGAGTTCGCTCCTGCAATGCCTACCGAGACGGGTGTTATTTGAGTGTGACGTCACCGGGGGGTATTCGGTCCCGGTGTAGGAAACATAGGCAGTGCCGCTTTGTGTACTATGCACGTACGCCTTCATATGGAATAACTGCAGTTGAAGTTGTATCTGCGAGCCATAGAACTTGCAAAGAGGAAATGATTAAAATATTTGTGGCCGTACTATTATTCCAAATATGTAAATTCCCTCAGAATGATACCATAGACCCTAAAGGAATAATTTCAAGGTGAATAATATGAAATTTGATCGAGATCTTCTCACCAGTCGATAACGTAGCAGACGTGTTATTATGACATATTTATCCGCGTGTGACGCGGCTCTTGCAAAAAAAAACACAGTTGGTTGCGGAATTGCTTTGTGCCGACCGGCCGCCCGCTCCGGCGCAGCTAGCTAGCTGTCGAGCTACCGTACCGCATACCTTCCTTGTTGTCTTCAACCATAGAGATGTATACTAATTACTATATATCTCTCTGTCTTCAACTCACTTGCGAATTGCGTTTGTATGTGTGACGGTGACCCCTAGCGTAATTAAATATAGAAAACAACTCAGAAGGCCGAGAAAGAATAATACGTTTGGTTCAAGATTGTTCTGTGGAATGAGCTATGGGTGGAAATGATCCAGAGGATATAAAAGTGGAGTCAAAGACAAAAGAAAAGAAGAAAAAACGCCAGGGGATCGCTGCACGGCCACCAGACCATAACAGTACACTCAATGCCTGGTACCGGGTGTTGTGTGTACTAGTATTATAACATGCGTTCAGCGCGCGCGCTGAGCGAGAGCTGAGCTATCCGCCGGAATTACTTTCCAGCTACTCACTTGATTGAACATCGTGATAAAATAAATGAGAAATAGTGAAAATATCATTCAATAACTCACTGTTTGCTATCTTACATCATGATTGAAGAGTTCATGATGGTTATTCATACTGTTTTTTATACAGGGAAAGTAAAGATTTGTACATATCAGTCCTATTTGTTTGATTCGAGTTGCTTTGAAAAAAAATTGAAAAATATCTTTCTCTCTCTGCATAGCATTTCTGTATGACATTCAGGCACCTCTTATACTAAATTCCCCCCGGTGACGTCACACTCCGAGTGACTTTTCTGTACACTCGTCTCTCGGGCTCTGACAGGTGGCTAATTTCATAGACTTTCAAAGCAAAATATCGAGAAGGCAGAGGATTTTTGTGACATGCTATCTGTTTGAACAACTTATATATACTATATATTGTGTGTAGAACCTATATTTATGGAAACTCACCCCCTTCTTAATTCAACTTTAAGGTATTAATTCTTTTGAGAAAAAAGTAAGTTAAAGAATAAAAAGAAAAACCCACAAAGCTAGCTTATCCCATTCCTCCCTTCGCTTTTCCCTTTCTCCTCTTTTTTCCCCTTCTTTTTTCTTTTTTGGGGACGTTTTTTGGGGGGCGGGGCGACCGCCCACACCTGGTTACGCAGCAGAAACTATATCCTATGCTAGTATTATGTGTATAATGTCTTCACTTCAGCTATTTCGCATACTGATTATGAAATCCAAACAATTACAGAATCAGAACAGCATCCATACTAGACAGCTGGCAGCCGTCTGTTTCGAGGAGTTTTTTTAACTTTTTTTAATTTTTTTATTTCTCCTCGTACACAGACGGCTCGCTAGCGTGCAGCCACCATTAGGGGACTTGCAATGCAAAATCCCCCCGTCGGGGCTCTTCAATTTTTGTCAAGTTATGGATGATCACCCTGGGCCCCCCTGGCCTGGCCTGGTGATTCAAAATAAAAAAACATACTCATACTCATGATCCTAAAGCCAAGGCATTACAATGGTCTAAGTTAACAGAATAAAGTTTGTAGATCAGTGAAAGAACTTGTCTTAAGTCTTATCTTAACTAGGTTTATACTTCTTCAATTTTGTGCCACTGTAAGTGTAACTGAAGGAAAGAGTGCGCGAGTGAAGTACGGTATCTATACTATAGTCGAAATATTTAGAACAAGCGTCTAATCAAACTTACACAGAATGTCTGATTTTTGTAATCAGCGATGGTACATCAATATCGCTCGTCACTGGGAGATTGGACGGATGAAAATGAACGTCCTTATTGGAAGAATTGAGTTTATTCTTCTTTCCTCTCTTTCTTGAAACAACTCGAAACCCATCGTCCGCGTCCTCCATGATAATCGTTATGACTTTTGGAATCGTTTGGAATCATGACAAACCCCGTCCTTTCGTAGTTCTGTGCAAGGATAAGTATATTACTTTGGATTTGTATATTTCTTCCTACGTATTCAACCGTTCAAATAGTACAGTCATGATGGTTCATTAATGATAGGAAAATTTTAAAAATTGCTTTGAATCACATTAAAGCAATTTTTTATTCATTGAATGCGTAACTTATTAAATTATTTGTATTGAAAATAATAAGTTAGCCTGAAATGTTTATATCATTAGCGCGCGCTATTGCGTAATCTTTGATTTGTCAACATGAATCGACAGGCTCTGTAGTTATTAATCATCAAAACATTTCACTTTCTAACGACACAGCCCAGTTTGTGGATAAATCACGTCTGTCAAACATAAAAAGTGAAGAGTACCTTTACTCTTTATGGGGTAACGTCTGTGATTTGGTTCATAATGGCCGAGAATATGGTGAAACAAGCACCCGTTGCAGTTCGGCTGACAAGCAGCCGTGCAAGTGGATCACGAGGAACGGAGAATGACAAAAACCAACGCCCGAGCTCCTCCGGTGATGGAGAGATGTGTTTCGGTGAAGAGTGGCTGGACGATTGGGAAGATGAGGCTATTTTACATCAGGCAATGGATGAAATAGATGCAAATTTGAAGAGCAATTCAACATCACTTGGTGCAACCTCTCAGTCTCTCTTACAAACCAGCATGACCAGTGATGAAACTGGAAAGATTTCAGAGGGTGTTTTGAGAACAATCTGCACTTGTGAAAAGTCTTCAGGTTGTGTGACTGTGTTAGGCAGGACAACAAGAATTTCAAAATGTGTTTGTTGTCGAGAGAATGATATCAAAATATTCCTTAATATCTAATTTATCATGTGAAACCACTTAAAACTTACGTAAAATTCATTTAAACTGTAAAAAAAAGGAAATTCATAGCACCAACATGGTCCGAAAAAGCCATAGACATCGCGGTACCTTTTTAATACACTGTACGTACTATCGATAGTTAAAACGATCACGATGTGCTCGCTAAATGCGCGCGCCCATCGGCGTCTGCTAGCCGTCATCTGCTGTGACTCTCCAATAGCCCCGCATGTGCAATTTTTTGTAAGATCGTCCCATATGCTGTTTTTCATGTTAGTACATACATGCGTGCACGTTATTTGCGGACGCAGATCATGTACGCATCTCCGTCGTCTGCTACGGCTCTCTTTATCAGTCCCAAGTGTGAAATATGTGTACATGGTGTATGTTCATTTGGTCTACATGCAGTTTGCCCACTTGTCATTTAGTCTAATGCCAAATGGGCTAAACCCATTTGGTCTACTGAATTGCCATTTGGTCTACACTACACTTGGTCTAATTCTCATTTAGCGAAATGTCCAGTTGGTCTAATTTCAGCATAACCTACATAATTACAATTTTTTTACTTTGTCAAATACCGGTACATAAAATTGGCTTTATATCATGCAGTTCCACAGTGTGAAATATGTATATATTCGTTTGGTCTACATGCAGTTTGCCCACTTCTCATTTAGTCTAATGCCAAATGGGCTAAACCCATTTGGTCTACACTTGGTCTAATCCTCATTTTGCGAAATGTCCAGTTGGTCTAATTTTTTTTAATTGCCATTTGGTCTACACTTTGTGTAATTTACATTTGGTCTACACTACACTTGATCTAATTTTGAGTCCAGTCCAGGGTCTAATTTCAACATGACCTACATCATTATGATTTTATACTTTGTGAATTTTTTTTTTCTTTATATAATTTCATTTCACCTTATAGTCTTAGCATTGGTTTCAAATAAATAATACTTGAACAGTGGCAAAGTCATGATAATGGAGCCAAAAGTTTTGAAAGGTCCATATATGGTGTATCAGGTAAAGTTATAAAGTTGTAAGCAGGAGAAGCAAACAACAAAAAATGTTGAAGTGGTGTTCATTAATTTCCTTTTATTTTCCAATGCCAGATCAATCTTTGTTTTTGCTTGTCATTTTTTTTTAATGATATGTTCTGTTCACTCTACAATTTTTACTAATGATCTTTTTTTTTTGGCTTATCATTTTTTTCAGACACATTCGCACCCGAACCGACTCTACAATTAAGGGAAGAGAAGGAATTATTGAACCTCTTGAGAGAATATACTGGTCAAGGGCTGTAATAGTATACAGGGGCACTTCCTGAGAGAAAGTTAATTTTATTTTAATTATGTGTTTTCAGGATATCTAATAGTACTATTGAAATGGCGGTGAAAATTATTGCCCCTGCTGATGAGATTTTTCAGCTGCACCCCTCCTTTATTTTAGTGAATAAGGTGTGGCACTGCCCTATATGATTCATTTTGAATTTTAATGGGCTCCAAAATGCAGTAATTTATAAATTATAGCATAATCTTATTTCGATAAAGCCTTTGACATAAACAAAGCATATTTAAAACAGATTTAGTTATTGCATATCAGAATGTTATGTTTGCCTGATGTTTTCTCAATAACTCTAAGCTGTTATTAATGAATTCTTTCTAGAAACAAAAATAAGCAATTTATTCAAACATGTCAGTTTCATTTTGTAGACATATGCATTGAATTTACCAATTCAGTATAAGGTACGTATGCCATCTTTCACAAATGTTGATTTTTATCACTGGTGGATCTGGGGGAGGGCACATCTGGCTCACCCCCCCCCCCCCTTAGAGAGCCTCAGTCGAGATTTGTAATGAAAATATGCCATTTTCACCAAAGTATCCCCCCCCCCCGGAAAGCAAGGCCCTTTTTTTGCTTGACAAATTTTCATCATGAAAATGTGCCCCCCCCCCCCCCAGGATAAATCCTGGATCCACCCCTGGTTTTTATTAAGTTTACATGTATTTTCATTTTGAAAAAAAAGGTTTCCTAGAGATTTATAAACAGCATGATTTACACTGAGCGTGTCATACACTTCTGTGCAGAAGAATATTATCTTGAGAAATTTGGTTATTAAATTATGGAAAATATCTTTTGCAAATGAAATTACTTGATTGCAATTATTTCTTGCATTGTATTGTCATTTTACTGGATAGAAATTCATTATTTTTTATAACCATGACAGTGTTCTAATTTCATATTTGCTAAATTGTAATAATTCTTTTGATCTTCCTTCATCTTCATGAAAGTATGAATTCTAGTCATCTGCTTCAAAGTCTGCCCAATACAATGGTTACAAAGGGCCTAAGCATCACTTGTCATTTTTTAATAAGTAGTTAAGTCAGTAGTCAAGTAAGGGGTCAGACAGTTTGGCTGTATTATATTTGTTTAATTATCTTACTAGTGTCAATTTACTAAACTTTTGCTGTTTGTGATTGAACCCCCAAATTGCTCGATAGTACCATTATGTTGGACAGACGTTAATATTGACTAGAGGACTATTATTACTTTCCAAACCAACCTGAAGATAATATGATACTTCACGTAGTACAGGGGTATATTGTCTCCCTTCCATTGTTGTGATGTATGGGCTGGGTAATATCATCTAACTTGTCCTGGAATAATCATTCTCTGCAACAAGTTCCACTTCAGCGACTCTCAGTTGAACATCATCATTCCTGGCATTGGCGGCGGAAGCCAAAAATTTTAGGGGGGAACCGCCAAAACTTTTTGACAAAAAAAAAAAAAAATAGTGACCAAAAATCTTAGGGGGGGGGGGACACAGGAAACAAAAGTGAAAATTGACAAGCCAAAAAAAAAAAAAAAAAAAAAATTGAGGGGGGGGGGGGTCGTCCCCTCCCCACCTAAAATTTAGTGGGATACGTCCCCCCCCCCCACTTCCACTGCCTATGATTCCAGGTGCTTGGAGATCTTCAAAAGGCATGCTATAACATCCACTTAAGTTCCAGTTCCTTTCATGTTTTTTCCTCATCTTAGTGAGCATCTCCAAGTGTTCATATTTTTAGTGTCCTTTTTTAGATTTACCAAACTCAGTTTTAATACCTGATAAATGAAATTACAAAATTCTATCCCAAAAATTGAACACTTTGATCAAGTTTGGTTACTTAAACTTAATGTTAAATAAACTGAAAATATGTAATAAAAGGCAAAATAATAATAATGATGAAAAAAATACCGGTAATAAAAACAAAAGTTACTCAAATTCACTCAAAACCATACACTTATCTACTCTCCTCAAAAATCAGTTCTCACTTTTAGGTATTGATCATTCATTCAGTCAATGAAATAATAAAAAGAGACAGGAGATCCTCATCAAAATAAACACAAACAGTGTCTCACACACACACTACACATTAATAGTAAAATCAGTTTGTATCTTTCGTGGGATTTTTTTAATGTAAATCTGGATTCTTCTTGGTAGTAGGGCCTTAGGTCGCTCTGACTTGAACTTAAAACTTCCAATCTCAAGAAGGCAAGATATATCTCGGGAGATAGTCATCAGCAAGATGTTTAGGAGTTCAACCTGGTGGTGAGGTTATTCATGATGGCATCTGGTATTCTGGCAGAAAGAATCAGAAATATAAAATGCATAAATACAATTGTTTATTTTTTTCAATACAAATTAAATTACCTGAGTCATTCAAGATAGTGGGTATTTTTTTTAGGGGGGGGGGGGTGATGGCATGACAAGTTTTTAGTCAAAATTATTTTTATCTTCATTTATCTTTTTTTTCCCACTTTGTATTACCATTTATTCAAAAATTGCAATAAACATATCAATAAATGAGTTTTTAATCTACCGGTAGTTGGCAAAAGAAAAACCAGTGCAAAAGTAAAGCCAGTATTGGCAGTAAAACACTGACACCACGGCACTGACACTGACAGTGAATGTTCATTTTCCAGTGCATGCACATCACTGCCCCATCATCTTCACTCGTTTTCAGAAAATATTTAGTTATTTCTCAAATATGACCATGATTATCTTATTCATGTCATTACTCTGGTGTTTATTCATGATTTTAAATTCAGGAAATCATTCAGCAAACGAAGAAAACAAAGCATTTCTTGACTGTGATTCCGTGTGATTCAAGTTCAATTTCATTTCTGTGTGTATCACAGGTACGCACGTACGTGACGTAATCTTAATCTCTATTATGATGTAAATTAATCATCCCGCGCGCGATTAAAATGGCTCGAAATTCGACCAAATTCAAGGACAGCTCAGCTTGCAAACCTCACTGAGAAGGGCTTCCCCAGCCCTTGCGATTCCCCGCGCTGCAATTTCACTGCAATACACAGAAAGGAAATCAACTCAAGTTTCACAATCAACGGAAAATCCGGAACCCTTCGAGACCCATTTTACAAGAAATACAACTAAATAAGGTAAGAATTGAAAGCAACTCAAGACATTTTCGACTTACCGACACTTTCATGTTTATTTTCGGAAGATTTCATGGAATTTGGGGCACGAAAATGGTATCGGTAGCTCGCGAAAGTCCTGTGCAATACGATGACATATTTTTCATCGCACGGGAGGACAATCACAAAGAGAAAATATCATACACATCCGCGCTAACAGGGGCTTAATTTTGACGATATCGCATCGCTATGCGATTGCAATGATTGACATGCGAACGAAGCTTGCGTACAAATTTTGAGCACTTCCGCGACAGCGCCATCTAGTGACTACGGCCGTGCCTAACTGTGTCTGTGAATACTGTCAATGTCACTGATTTAAGTTTAACAAGAGCAACAGGTGATAAAGATGTAGAGGTGTCCATTGGAAAAGAAGAAAATAAAGATGGTAACTGCAAAAAAAATATTTGCCCAAATTGCCACAGAACAATTAAAAAAAGATCTGATGATTTGGGCTTGGCAACCAATGCGTCGCCTTCTAAGAAAGCCAAAATGGAAGTTGAGGAAAAGACGGACAAGTTTACAATGGATCCACTGAGGCAGTATAAAGGAAAGTACCTTTGGGTTTCTGACTTGACAGCTCAAGCTTGGTGTGAGAGGCAGCTTCTTTATGATTTCACATTTGAGGGACCAGTGGAGATCTTGGAAACAGAAGCCATGAAAGTTGGCACCGAGATGCACATGAAGAGAGGTTAGCTTCCTTGTCCCTAACACATCACAATTTTTTTTTTAAAGCTCTAGAACTTTAGAAACCTAAGGTTTAAAAATAGTTATGGTATTTCTATCCGTTTACTTAAGGTGGCTCTGTAAGTTTCTGCAGTGTGAAGAAAATTACTTCTTAAGTTGAGCATACATGTAAATGTTTATTTATCTTCATCTTTTTTAGAATCTTGTTCTTCACAAAGTGTGACATTTTTATGAAAATTTAGGAACTTGTAGTTAACCTCTTCATTCTTTTTAATGCTTCAGTATATGTTTATTTCTTCCTATCTGTATTCAGAATTGGAAGTGCATACCATCAAACAGATAGCAGTAAAAACCAAAGAGGATAAATGGGCCATCAAATTCCTGAACATTCTTAGTGCTGTCAATCAACTTTTGCAAGGAGGAGGGGGTGGATTCTCCAGATGTGTTGTCAGGGAGATGCCCATTTTCGGGAAGCCTTTTCAAAGTGGAACTTTTGTGGTAAGTTTATGCCCCAAAAGGCAATGATTATGGAATTCTACTCCTTTATTTCATTGATTTGATTGTAAATCTGTCATATTTGAATAATTAAAAGCACTACACAATTTTCTACATTTTTGTTCATTCTTTTGGAGTAACATTGTTATTTCACTTCAGCCTAGTTCCAAAATATTTTTCGCCCCCTCTGACTATTTCATGATACAATCATACATTTGCTATTAAACCTTGTAAAATGTATTTTTATAATAGAATTTTCTTTAACCTACATGTACCCAAGGTTATCACATAAAATCAGTTGAGAGAATAATCAGAACTGTGTAGATAAGCTCAATTATTTATTTTCATCCGAGTGGAGTATCAATATTTATTTAGAAGAGTTGTGGAAGTGGAAACAATTTCAGCCATCAACCATCTGAGTGGCTCTTTAATTGGTCCTTGTAATTGAATTGAATTACTATATTTAAATATTATTAAGATGCTGATAAGTAGATTTCTGATTGACAGAAAAAAATTATATTATAATCTTTTGAGGTGTTCTCTTGTTCTTTTATTCTAAGGTTGGTGTGATTGATGAGATCAGATACAATAGTAGGGACCAATTGGAAGTTGTAGAATTCAAGACCAGAGCCAAGTCTAGAACCATTCCATCAGCACCTCAAAGAAAGGCACACAAACTTCAGGTATTTCATCTACCTTATTCTATGCTAATATCTCATATATTCTCATACGAGAATATAGAGTTTTTAAACGTTTAACTTGAGGGGAAGCAGGTTAAATTTTCAATATAGAGAACAAATACTGGCATGTCAGAACGAAAAAAAAAAGGTTCTTAAAATGTGTTCTACATACATTTTTGTTACAAGGATTCATACAACTCAACTTGTTATGAATCTATTGAATTATGAAATTCAATGTAAATGATTTATAACTTCTGAAAGCTAAATATTTTACAAAGCAACTCTATATATTTTCCAGCTTTTAATAAGTGTTGAGATGAATGCTACAATGTCATCCAAGTGTTCAGAAGTAATAAAATAGAGATATGTTTTTAGGTAGACTATGTCAATAAAGCAGGCTAACAAATCTAGAGTTCAAATGTTATTGATATGCTTGAATGTTGACTCGTCTATTGTTGATCAAATCATTTATCTTTTGTCTTGGCCTAACCTGTCTGATCTTCCAATTCCAGGTAATGCTATACAAGCAGCTGTTTGATGAGGCAGTCTGTGGTCTTCTGAAGAAGGAAACCATCCTAGAAACAATCGGCCTTGACACTGAAGCTCAAGTCAATGATGAAATAGCCGCTCATGCCCTCGGGATGGACCTTGTATTACCAAAGTTTGGTGACTACCTAGACACCATGCTAGAACGCTTCCAGTTCCTCTCCAAGATCGACTCCCTTGCTGTAGAGTACTCCTCGCAAGACGACAAGGAACCGTTTGCTGTCAATGAATACCCCTTCGATCCTGTCTGGCTCAAGGATAGGTTGGATTACTACAATGCATTCTGGGTAGGTGAGAGGGAGGTGGAAGGGGTCGAAGTGGAAGAGGTTTGGAAGTGCAATTATTGCAATTACAGGGAGGAATGCGACTGGAGACAGAAGATGCATGAGAAGTATCTCAGTAAGAAGTCTACCAATAAGGTCAAGATAGAGATGACTAAGTGAAATGTATATCAGTGTGGAGATAAATATGGTGCTTAGTTGAGGATTAATGTTTCACAAAGAATTGAGTTGGAATTTTAGTCATTCAGAGATGTCAATATCATACAGCATTAAATTCTTCTTGTAGATAGACTAAATATAGCACGATTAAATAATTTGAGCATGATTTCATCCAATGTGGTACAACATACAAGTGGGAATCATGTGGAATTCTAATCTACATATACCAATCTGCAGCCAAGTTTTAGGGAGTTGACATGGATTGCAAAATTACCATGAATTTACAGAGCATTGAACATGAATTTATACACAATATGAATTGAATTCATCATATATCAGTGATAGCTTATCTGTTGACTTTGGTTCATGCATTATGGGTGAAAGAGGGCAAAATGATGTCATAGTCCTGGTTTTAGTAAATGATTTAACATAGTGATAAGGAATTGAAAATGGTCGGGGAGGGTAAATTGTAAATACAACTGTACATTGATTTTTGAAATATACATAAAGATAAATAATTATTAAACTATATTTCTTGGTGGTCAGGATTGAGACCATACCCCAAGTTTAGAGTTGTGGATCTAGTTTAAGGCCCTGCTTGGAGTACGACTGTATGGTCATACCTCTTCCTAGTCACACATTAAAGACTGGGCATTGGTATCATCACATTGGGTTTTGATACATTTTAAAATTATTCATGAGGATTTAGAATTAATGTTTTGCTGAAGCCAGAGAGCAATGCCTGTGTTGTGAAAATTCATTCCTTTTTCAAAATGTAGAGAATCAAAGGCCATTTAAATATAAGTTGGTGCTAAAGCTTTTACCTCAATATGTTTACGAAATGTTTGAATGGATGAAGAGCTATTTGATTGAAAATCACAAACTAAAATGAAAACAATCTAGATGTATCATACTTCTTATGTGTCAGTTGAATTGAGTTGGATGTATTTTTATGTATAGGTTTTTTTTTGTAAATAACATAAACAAGCAAATTTACTGAGTGAGCTTGTCAGATGTACAATTCAGATATAGCCTGGGTAAATTAAAATGCAATACAGTATACATGGAAAGGAAATAAGACACAATGAAAATTGATGCACGTTTAGCTTAAACTATATGCATTCCTGTGTACATTTGCTTTTTATTATTTTTACATTATTTGCTATTTTCTTCTCTTAGAGTCTCTAGTTTCTAGCCTTAATATTTTGGAAAAGATAAGAAAAAAGTGGATTTTCTTTAGCTGTATACCAGACTGACTTAGCAATTACTGTCAAAGTGTAACTATAGTCGTTGTCATGATGGTTAAGTTCTTTATTGGAATTGTGAGGGTAAGATTTGGTTCCTGTCCCTGAGCAAGACATTTAATCAAAATGCTATTATTATTGTTACTCTTATATGAAATAAAATGTTTAATTCGATGGTGGGGGAGAAATTTTAAATAGATTTCACATTGCAGTAAAGTATATTCATGCAAAAAACATTATATATCACAGGTGGAAGCTTGTTATATGGTACATTTATAGTTATGACCTTGTGTGAGATAAATTGTGTATATATTAGGAAATTTATACAGAGATGACTTTACTCTAAGATTGCTATTACTATTTTACTGTGTGAAATACCTGCCTTAAGATTTACATGTATACTATTTTAGTAAGCTGCAATGTTCTGTTCTAAATGGTAGCATATTAAAATGTAGAAGTTTTTTCATAAATTTAGCTGTGAAATAAATTGATAACTTTTGGATAAAAAGTGCTTGAAATGTGTCTTGTCAAGTGCCAGGTACAAATTAAATGTACATGTATTAGGAGTGCTAATGATACAGGGATGCAAATGTTATCACATAATAAGCATAGAATAAGGGGGGCCCTCAACACATTACGACATTCACCAAATATGCAGTTATAACAGCTAAAATTTGCTCTCTCTATATATATTCAATGCACTAAAATTGGCCAATACAGGCGAGTATGCCCAAAGCATTAGTTAAACTCTTGTGACCCTAGCATTCTGTTTTAACTTAGACAAATATTGACTTAGAAGAATCTGTGCACTAAAAAGTAAGGTTTAAAATCGGTCACTAAATCTAACATCTAACTAAACACTAACATCCAGTCAATATTGGTTCATGCACACTTAGATTTGCAAGCTATTGAAAATCTTGTGCTACAGGGCCATGGATTGAAGATTGCTTTATTTTTAGTTGAGTCTTCATCTTATGCAGACTTAAATATGTGTGACAGAAAGACATTCCAAACCCTCTTTATCCTGTGAAATCTTTATGCTGTTGGTGCATGAATTATAATCCAGATAAAAATGTAATTTTTTCTTTTTTACAAATGCACAATAAATAACAATTTATACATATATGCATAGGTGATATCAAATAATTTTTCTCAAATTTATTTAAAGCATAATTGCACAAAATTTCAACTTATACAGCTATAAACATTGTTATTCTGTCCTAATATAACAAATAAAATGCCATGAACACTCAGTATAAAAAGATCTTAGGACCATCTTAAATGAAATCAATTTCAAATATAGAAAGCAAGCAACACCATAAAACTGCCATCAAAATGTGGTAATAATGGTATAGGCGAGTCTGCCTTGGTTATATCTCTTTTAGATAACAGAACTTTGGCAAAATTCAATTTCAAGAGGTAAATAAGGCATGCTTAGCCAGATCTGGTTCAAAAATTGCTTTAACAAAGAGAAGAATGACTTTGCAGACTTTATAACTGGATGTTAATAATAAATTTGAGCCATAGGTATGCTCCCTTTTTTCTTACATCTGGATGCATGACAAAGTATGGACTTGATGGCTTTCTGTATTTCCTATCAATATGAATTCATGACAAGTCTTCTTAAAACATAAATAAACCAGTCCCCCCCCAAAAAAAAAAAAAAAAAAAAACCCAATATATTTGTGACTCATGTAATGAGGTAATCTTAATGGTCCAAAGAAACTAAATATTCTGGGTCTCCACTATAAATACACATTTAAGAAAAAAAAATTGTACAAGAAACAGACAATGAAAACTCACATATAATTTGTTTATACTCTTTTGAGTTAATGAATGGAATAGACATCAATGAAAAAAAAAATGACAAGAAAAATAATGAAATAAAAAGTAAAGATTGGAGCATTTCATGAGGCATTTGTCAGAAATTTTCAATGACAAATATTCTCTCGGCCAAGAAAAGTAAAAATCGCTGACATCAATGTATTGCATCATGAAATGCTCTCTAGCAAGCAAAATAATATATTTTCATGCCCTCAAATCATGAAAATCTACTCACTATAGATTCTTCTGATACAGAAGTCAAGTTCACTAAATATAGCAATTTACATTGCCAAGAATGGATACAAGAACGTTTATTCTACATCCGATATGCCATACATATTGTACATTACAAGACAGACATAATATTATTAGCAGCAATAGTCATCGTTTCCAATGAATTTTCAGAATTACTTGATGTTATACACAAATTGCCCTGGAAATAAGACCTCATATTGTAAACCTTTTGGATGAAATTCAGATAATTAAACCTGGGTATAACTCCAGACTAAACAAGAACTTCCGTCTCCACTTCGATGAAATGCTATGATTAATCTTCATTCCTTGATATCCATGACAAAGAAAATTTACCAATTAATTCCTATCAATTCATTGTGTACTCACACAACCCTTTCTTCTTGTTTCACACAAACAAACATTACAAATTTTCACTGCACCGTTAAAATAATATGTACTTGGTGAATGACTTGGCAACTGGCACTCCATAAAAACATGGTCAAAGGTAGCCTTGGGTTTACTAAATCATTGTTATAAGAATAACACACTTTATCTACATGAAGTCAGTGTCTCCATCCAGAAGCCTAGTTATTCCTAAAAGAGGGAATTTTGAAAATAAGCAACTTTAGCAAGTATATCCTTACATACTTTTCATTATTCCCTGACTTTCCAGAAGTACTGGATCTGTACAGAATATTATTCAACAGGTACAAAAATACAATGTTCAACAACCTCGTGAAATAAAAAGAACTAAACCAGAAAATGAACTCAACTGGGTTAATAAAAGAGACATTGAAACAATGGACAAGGAAAAAACAAAACAAAACATTTTTTGCTTGTGGTACCACATATACATGTATAGTAGATACCTTAGTGACATAGGCCACTTCATAATAAGGACAATGAAAGTTACATGAACTTGGATATGATGCTGTCAATATGTAAAACTTTGGTTCCACAATGTCATCAATGGTATTTCTGAACGGCCATGTGATGCATTACTTTTGGTTTACACTGAAAAGGCAAATTGATCTCAGAGGTTTGAGTAAATTGCGAGATCTATGATGAATTCATTAGGATGTCAGTATGATATTTGTAAAAAAAAAAATAGAAGACATAATTATGCTATTTGTATTTGGTCTCATCTATTACTACCTGCTCCTAAGACACCGAGAAGCTCTAAGCCCTAACATTACTTCTCTTTTAGCATCAGATATCAGAGGTTAATTCTGACTACTAGTAGTAGGTTCTGCATTTACGCTAACATGCACATAATATTTAATAGGTAATCTTATTGATTAATATTCAATAGAGTGCACCCCATTAGCATCATTAGGCCAATATGCCATGCATTATATATACCACATCCAAATATAATTTTAGTCACACTGCAATCTTTGTACGACACCATCTGGGGCCCAGTTTCATAAAGAGTTACAACTGTTGTAACTTTGCCATTATGGCAACTACCATGGCAACCTTGATTCTAATTGGCTGCTGAGCCCTGTTACCATGGTAGTTGCCATAATGGCAAAGTTACAACAGTTGCAATTTCTTTATGAAACGGGTCCCTGGTCCTCATAAATACAAGAAATATTGAGATATGGTTATCCAACCTAAGCTGGAGTAATGACATTGACAACATATTATTAACATGTTAAGCAGGGCCTGCTGGGAGAACAGTTTTTGGAGAGGCAACCCAGCATAAATATAATTTTATTATTATTATCCACTTGTTTCATCTTTGTGGAAACCATGTCACATTTAAGATGACCGAGTTATCAATGCTTTCATACATGTATTTCATCTACTCCAAGTATTTAAAGTGTTAAACATTTATTTTTCAGCTTCACGATCATCGGGTGATCATGGGCTGGCTGGTCCATCATGATAATGTTGGATTGACATCATAGACATTACTTAGTGCAAGTGGCAGACACTCTTTCCTCTTTTGCAGGAAATATAATACTATTAAACGTTTCTGACATCCTGTTGTGATTTTTGTCAAAGTAGGGCAGTACAGAGCGTTCCCAGTGACATCATCCTTCATCCATGTTATAGGGTAGAACAATACAAACCAGTTCACCAAACTGTGATGAATCATTGTTTTGTATGGTACAGTGCACAGGTTCTCTATTGTTATGCCCTCCAATATGACCGCTTGTGACATCACATGGGAAAGCCTTATTTCTGTGGCACAATCATATTTTTCTTTCCCGATGGCACTTTTTGGGTCTCTACAATCCCCCACATCTAGCATTCATAAACATTTTGACAGAAACAAGAACCTTAGCTCTTGACAATATAAAAGAATAAATGGCCAATTAATGCTGAGTAAATTTATAATCCATGAAGACATAATCTCATGAAACTCATCTACATGTAACTTGAATTTAGCTCTTTACGTGCCTTGAGCACTCTACAGAGTGGATTTGGCGCTTTTTAAGTCACATTATTAATATTCATGAATTGCTGACACAAACCTTGGCATAACGCTTTTCCTTCATGTCGTATGAATACCTCAATGTGTTTATTGGATGCCAATGGCCAGGAAAATTTAATTTGAACCCGAGACTGCATCTACAGATTCACCTCATATATCATTTTCCTAACCATCTTTCTTAACTGCATAGCCTTTAAGCCACCAGGCACAATCAACCATGGTGTCTCCTCATCAAGAAGTGAATAGAAAGTTTGATAACTAGATTCCTATTGTGTGTTTTACATCAATCGTCATCTGAATCAGAGCTATCATTTTCTTCAATATCAGGCATTGGGAATCGTAGCATGGCTGCCAAACCTGTTAGCTGATTGAGTTCTATGAAGAAAAAAAGATGGAGGATAAAAAGAGGAGGATAAAAGATAAGAATGTAATGGAGGATAATAGATAAGAAATGCTTAACACATTTTCATTAACAATAACATAATTCATTTTACCAATTAAAATAATACACATTTTCTTTTTATTTGTTCCACATGAATAATTTTTTCCCCTGTTTAGTAGGTAAAATTCTCCAGATTGGCCAAATGAATCAGATTTCTGCTAATTTGCAAACCTATTGCCATTTATTATTTATTCATATATAATTTTGAATATTATCAAACAACCACTTTATCTGTACAATCCTATCCAATATCGGACCAACTATAATCATGTTTTAAAGTGTTGATACACTCATGATTATTCCCACTCACAATCTTCTAAAAAGTAAATATAATTTTGAATAAGGACCCTGTGTCACGAAAACTAGGAAAGCTACGTGTTTAGGGTCAAATTTGCAAGGGTAAAAAGACTAAACTGTTTTATAAAGGATGTACTTTTTGCCCCATCAACTTTACGTGTTTAGAGTCAGATTTGCGCGAAGTGTGGGAGGTTGGGCCGTACTATACCCAATGATGTAGGTAAAGGTAAAAGCGACGACCGTGACATAATTTAAATATCGCTGTACTTGTTTAGGGACCAACGGTATCATTTTGTTTCCAATACTTGTTAAGGGTAGGGTTTCACACGCCAATAGGCCTACTTGTTAAAGGCAGATGTTTGTACAACATATGTCATTAACAATTTCATAATGATGAAATAAGTTTGTCTGGGCATAAATTATAAATTTGTATTGGTCCACATTTTTTTGCAGCCAGGCCCCAAAAAAAGTCTTCTACCTCTGCAAAATTTTCAATTGCCTCATATAACAAAACTTCCTGTGTCCTGTTTCACAATGACTTGTAATAGCAAATGCACAATATCTATAGTTTATCAGGCAATCAATTTGAATGATTTAAGTAGCTTTTAAATGTTATTGGAAATTTGTTATTATAATTATAACAAGTTTTATGAAATGGGCCCCTGAGCTTTGTTGCCTAGCTTTGTCTCACCTATCTAAAGGGCTCCATCTTACAAAGAATAGCAATAGATCAAGTCAAACTCAAATTATTATAGATTTGAGTAGTTAGGGGTTGGGACTTTTATACCAAACGTCATTGAGTTCAAAATAAATATATCGTAACTCCTTGTAAGACGGGACCGTATTGTAGTGATGAATACTTACGTTCCCCCGAAACATGTAAACTAGAGAAGACCTTAACTTCACCACCGTTGTCTCTTACACTCTCTACCAGATCAACATACACACGTCTCCTTGTTACATCAGAAGACCTGTCAATGATATTCAAAACTCCTGTAAATATCCTGCTTGTCGAAGATGAATTAAATATCTTTAAATAAAAACAAGTACATTTAACCACACCTTTAATTTTGATATTTCTTGGGCAAGGCCACTTTTCAAAAGGGCACATTTTAATAAAGAACAAAAGGGAAAACTTAAAAAGAGCACAAAAAATCTCCAAGTCCAGTGAAAGATTGAGACAATTCAATAAGGAATCCAAGGCCATGACCTTCAACAATTCAAGCTCTGTGTAAAACCAAACTAAAACAAAATGACCAGCAATATTATCAAAGGTAAATATCTATACAATGGAGTTATGGACTAGCAAAAGGCACATTTAAGACCTGTATGAAAGACATGATGTATAACACTACTGGAGCTACAAATGACATGGTATCTTAATTAAGTTAAATGTTAAGGAGAGTGAAAAGTCATGTAAAGTCAGGACTGACATTACACCATATCCAATGGATTACCTAGTCCACCTGCCCATGATGCAGAGCAGTTGTATTATTTGAGATGGAAAAAAAAAAGGGTTTTGAAAAGGACATCACTAGACTAATAAATGAACCATTAATCTGTAGAGTTACAGTGTTTCCTTTTCATTTGGAAACACCTTTAATATGATTAGAAAACTATAAATGTACTGACAATTGATAACATTTTCAGTGCAGAATGCTACACTTTTCTGAATGAAACTGGATGACTGAAGATAATCATCACACTCTCTCACTTGGTGACTTTTAAATCAATTCTTGCATTTTAATTTCATTCTATCCATATTTTATTTTTCATAACTATGTAACTCAGTAAAAAATGTATAATTGTTACAAATTTGAGAAATGAAAGTAATCAATTTCAACCTATGTAAAAAATTTTGAACGTAATATGGGTTAAACTGAAAGTGATTTTCCCTCTCAAAAATTGATACAAGATCTTGCCATCCCAGCTACATTGTGAATTTCTATAAATGACAATATCCTCCAATTTATACAAAAATCCCGTAGATAAAAGTTCACATCGTGATAACAATTGGCTACTTGTTTGGTACATGTATCCACTAATCATATGCACTTGGTGTGTCAATGTTATCGCCACTTCGTGCTCAATCTTAACAATAAAATAAGTGTGATGTCGACACTATTCTAAATATGCTAAATAAAAATTACCTGAATAGTTCATCACTAATAAGCAGTGTTTCTATAGCAAGAGCTTCATTTGCTTGTTGAATCTGGTTCAATCTGAAAAGGGAACATTGATAAAAGATACCATTAAAGCAACCCACAAAACTCACAAGTATTCTGATGTCAAACAAACTTTATGCTGATTCCTAAAGTGAGTGAAGAACTTCAGTTAGAGGGTTAACAATTTTGTGTTCTCTTTCACAAAACAAAATATCAATACGAAAATTGTCCTTATCCAAACAAATACTGAGATTTCTGTAAATCATAGCAGTAACTTGTTAATTCACCAGAAATGACAACTTTTGTGAAAAAGGGTCCAAAGCCTTACCCATAGAATGCTCTATCTGGTTCAGTCTGTAGCATTGCATAGAATGTATCTAAAGCTTTCACTTCCCCTGATGCTTTGGTGTCAATTAATTTTGAAGTCACTGCTGGGTCTGACAGAATTTCTGTAGTGAAGAAAGAGAAATGGGAATGAGATGGACATGACCACATAGAGACTGATTCAGACATAGTACGAGAAAGCTCACCAACATTTTTGGTACAAGGTCAATGTGAAATGTTAAGATGTAAAATATACCTTCTGCCTGTGCAATATAATGCAGTTATTCAATCAGATCCCTAATATATTTCAGCATAAAGTCAACTTTGTCAGAAGTTGTAATAACATTGATTAGCAAAAATGAAGTGATTTCAATCACATGTCTGAAGACTATGAAAAATGTCAATGAACATTATACTGCATTGTATCTGAACATCTGAACTTACATGACAAATGAATTAATGGGCAAAATTGGTTCTTTACTGATTATAGAACAGCAACTTTCGGAATGACCAGGATTTCTTTCCAAAGCCTTTTACTTTCTACAAATGAAACAACATGAGGGAAGGAGAATCACACACTATAAGCCAGTTTGTAGTTAGCTCATGTGCACCTTTTCTCAAATGACCTTTCATTTTTCATTAGTACAAGCATTAACACTTTTCAAATAAACAAGTTACATCATGATCTGAAGTATACATTAATGACTTGTGTTTGACTTTCAGAGCTGTGCAAGAGGCCCAGGTATAATACAGGAAATCAATTCATATCAAATATTTTCTGTCTGTAAAACAAACCTTTGAGTGCATGTTTGTGACCCGATGATGCATGGACCTGAATAAATCTAGACTTGTTTTCTAAGAGGATCTTGAGATCTTGCTTTATGGCCTGTTGGAACATATATTCACAAAACTGATCCTGGAAAAGTTAAAGAGAGAAAAAGAGACGAATATAAGGACCAATCTCACAAAGAAGTGTGACTGATCTGAACATATCAACCATGGAAAACTAGCAACACCATCATTAAAGGGATCGTTTAACTTTGTGAGCAGCTGATTAAAAAAATTCTCAAACTGAGTTGAAACGTGCGTATGAGTGCCTGTATTTGTCCTCAAAAACCCTGAAACAGACCACAATATAGGATGAAAAACTCTAATTTAGATACAAGTAGCAATTTATTAGCCTGATTTTGAGAACCGTCTAGTAGACGGGTTCAGCTTATGACCAGTTTTCTCCAATTCAAAAAGTCCGTTGGCTATTTTGACTGCCCTCTGTTTTGTGTATCTCCTATACACACACTATTAGCTGCTCTGTACATTCAGTGTATACCTTGTACACACTGTTTGTAGGTCATGCGGGTGTTCATCTAGAATTAATGTGTTGTGGTGCACAGATTCCCTGTATACACATAGTCATTGAAACCAACTCCCAATTATTTCAAACTTTGGTTTACATCTCCAAGGTTTTAAAATTGATCCTGTGAATATAATACTTTGAAACTTTTGGGATGGTATTTTTACACTATAAGCCTAATGTTTAGCCCATTTTCAGGAACCAAAAGGAGAATTTTTTAAATCAGAACAAAGTGAAATGATCACTTTAAGAATGCATATGCCCTTTCAAATCATGTCCTCACAATACAACTAATACCTATGCATTGAAAATGTTTTGATCCAAGTGTGTGATCCTTCTCATATCTTTACATGGCTTTCCGTAGATTACATATTAGCAATTGATCAGCAACATTTAGATCATTACAAACATGCAACTGAAATATTCCATTACAAATAAGTTTCTTGCACCATCCCCTAACCTATTGCCTGTTTGGTCTATCTCATATTCAACCACCCAAAATTAACAGAAGTTTGTAGGTGACCCTTGGTGTAATTGCAACTTAGCATACTTCAGCTTTATCTGCTTTTCAGTTAGGCTTATATATCTCTCATTTTGTCTTATATACCCACTTGGCTTTAAAAAAAAAAAAAAATCAAAATTGTGATCAAATGAGTTATCCAAAGATGAAATGGAATATCCAAGAAAAGAGCATGGCAATGAGAATGTATGATTATAAGAGACAAACTTGAAATAGTAGAGAAATAGATCAAGATGTCATGATCCCATGTGTGGTACAAAAAGAAAACTAAATAACTGTTAGATAATTGTTTGTATCAATTTCTATTGGAAATTACATATTGTAATTGTTACATTCTCAAAGAATAAGCTCAATTGATATTCTTTGATCTGTTGTGTATCAATCTGAACATTGGACTGAAATAAGGGGAGCATATCTTGTTTTATAAAGAATATCTGCTTCAATCCTTATTTTAAGGGGGAACAATACTTATTTCATCAAATTTCCAGAAGCTGATTAAGAATTTACAAAAGATAATCAGTCTAGTCTGCTGTAATAAAAGTGTCAACACTTGATCTACAAAAAAACTTGATGGAGAGATTTTGAAAGTGTACATGATTTCCCTACCTTGACGAAGCCAGGACTTCCAATTAAGACACACTTGACAACTGTAAAAGGAAAAAAAATTGTTCATCACTACAAATCAGCTGGTTTTCTTGGAGTCTAACAACAATTATATTTCTTGAAATCTTTTCTTTCACTTTGATTTATTATACTTGTAGTCAAACTCACATACTTACGAATGAAAAGTGTACAACTTGAAAGTACACACAAGACTGTTGATTATCAGTGTTATACATGTAGCTATGGTGGTCGGCAGTGGTCGGGCCCAACATGTATTGATTTCTGACCACCACCACACATGATAAACACTGCTTTCGACCACCATTAATTTCAAATGAAAAGTGTTTCAAACACAACTCCTTGCAAAGACGAATTGTACAAGCCTTCAATTTCTGTTTAAATCCTGTTTTATTTGCATTATTTACAGTAAGCATTATTACATTTCATAAAATACTAGTTCATTTGCTAATGTCAGATAGTTATTACATGATGTTCATTCACTTTCAAAAACAGATCAAGAGGCCATGATTTCATGGCACAATAAGAAAACTAAATAACTATTTTATATACGCATTTATATTGACCAACTCCGCCCACAAAATGTATTGCTTTGAAATTGGGTGGGTACAGTGCATTATCATTTCAGCAAGGCTTAAGATTAGGATTCAATTCAATTCCAAATTTATCTTAATCAATTAATCATAAAAATACAGATACAAATTTGATAAAAACATGGGATTGGGAGCCCCTGGAAGTTTTAAAGTTTTGTGGGTGGGGCACCACCATTATACAATTAAATACAAATCAATATAAAACATACAGAAAGAATAAACAACAAATAAACACTTGAAATACAATGCAAAAAACAATGGGCTAATATAGGGGAAATAAACAAACAAACAAACAAGAAATAATAATTATACATAAGGATAAAGAATAAAAGTGGGAAGATGGTTCAAAATGCAAATGGCCAATAAAGTAGCGCAGAAAAAAAGATCACTGAAAAACAGAAGCAGGATTGTTATATACTTACTATCAAAGTTTATATGTCTGAGTATGCCTTGCATGACGGCATCATAGAACTTGACAAGTCCCTTGTCATGTTGAGAACAGAATCCTTTCCGTTTTCTTGGGATACCATGTTCTATCTTTGCCCTTACCAATGTCATACTGGGGGTAACCAGACATATATGAGCGAGTCCCTCCTGCATGACGATGGCTCCAACATCCGCACTTTGTGCCGGGTCGCAGGCCATGTCTAAAGGGAAAGGAATAGGTAGGGAAGTGGGGTCAGTATATTCCAAACATATTAATTTTATATAGCATAAAAAGATATCAAACAAAAGGTGTAAATAAGAAAGTCATGACATGTTTGTTTGACTTCACAAAACATTTATATACACATCCAGGCAGTGGTTCATACGACTAATGATGGTACTGATGACATCATCCTTTCACTAATTATTGTGTATTAGATAAAATATGAAATATTATAATGTTTTGCTTGTTGTAATTACTTCCTGAAAATGTGCTTTGCCATTTTTGTAGACACATTTTGTAAGTTATGAACCTTCCGAAAAAATCCTATGGAAAGCTAACCCAGGGAGCTCCCGCCCGTGCAGCGGGCGGGAGCCCAGGGGCTTACCGTGTATTTTACCATACTCACGGGACTAGAGTGATTTATGGTCTAAATATTTCTCCAAATGAATTGTGAAAACAGAAATTATGCACTTACCACGATTATATGGATGAAGGTCTAACGAGTGGCAGTTTCCTGACATCTGGGCACAAACTGGAACCTCAAAAAAACGAAAAGTTCTCTCCTTCTACCCCAGTCTCGATCGGCCATTTTGTTACAATTCATAACAAAAATGGCAGATCGAGACGGGGGTAGAAGGAGAGAACTTTTCGTTTTTTGAGGTTCCAGTCTGTGCCCAGATGTCAGGAAACTGCCACTCGTTAGACCTTCATCCATATAATCGTGGTAAGTGCATAATTTCTGTTTTCAAAATGCATTTGGAGAAATATTTAGACCATAAATCACCCTAGTCCCGTGAGTATGGTCAAATACATGGTAAGCCCCTGGGCTCCCTGGGTTAATGGAAAGCATGCTAATTTGTGAACAAATTTTAGGCATTACTCTTGTAAACATGCTAGTTCTAAATACATGATCTAATCAGGTGAGAATCGCAACTACCCCAGTAACAATAAACATGGTCTTGTTGGCAGGTTTCACGACGCACTGTCTACCTTTCAAATATGGAGGTCACTGAAACAATTACCTATCCTGTCCAAGGCTACTATATCCCATGACTTCTTGGCAAGGGTGAATTTCCTGTTGAGCTCTAGATCCAGAGTGTGGTAAGCTCCCATCTAATGACAAAGAAGATCGCAACAACAGTAATCACTCTGGCTATATGAAATTGCATAATTAGGTATTTAATCACCAGCTTTACATCATCCTCAATACATTATTGTCAAGAAAGTGTCAAATAATCTTCAATAACAATTCAAACTAACTTCAGAACTACAATGAAAATCAAAGTAATCTACGAGTAACAAACAAGATAACCTTGTTGACATAATCAAGGCAGATAATTTGACACCATAATTTAGTTTAGATCAAAATATTTTTTTTTGGCTGTCAATACATATAAAGTTTTATGTAAAATATAACATATGGCTGCAAGTAGAATTGTCACTATGCAAAAATAGGCAAGACAGGTATGAAAGCTTTAATCAAGTTGATATATAGTGATTTTCATTGAAGGTCATGTACATTCAGGGATTTCTAACAAACACCCTGTGTTAAAAAAAAAAAAAAAAAAATGATTTCATTGCCCAATTGATCTATTTGCTGAATTCATTCCCAATTAAATTTTTCAATCTAAAACGAACAAGCAAATGGAAATCAATGTCTGATCTGATAACGTAATCCCTTGCCAAATCACCTGGTGGGTGTCTCAGAAAGCAGTTTGTAATGACTCTATGCATGACTTGTGACCTTTTCTTGTGCTATTAAGATATATCCCTGCAGCTGACATAGCACCCCAGAAAATGTTCCAATCATGCGTAAATTTGTGTTTAACTTTACGAACAGCTTTATCAAACATGCATCTAATCACCTAATACATCAAACTAACCTTGACATACTGATTTTCTTGTATATTGCGACCTTTGACCCTGAGCATACAAGCCTGTGAGTCAAAGTCAATGTCCTCCACCGAGATGGTAAGAGTTGTCCTGACACGGTTACTAGTACTGCTTCCTGTGGATGACTCAGTAGTCACTTTACGAACCGTTGTGGAGCGAAGGCTATCACCAGGAGCAACAAGGTTGTATGCATGCCACATGTCTTCAGGGTTTTCTGGGATTAGTGTGAGTTGCCTGCATAGGAAGTAAAAGCAGTTCAAATTTGTATTCTTGAGCATGCAAGAGCCGATGGATCAAACCCTACTCTACACTAGCTGGAAAATTGACATAAACTAAGCATTGCAAAGTAGCAAAATTGAAGAAATTTAGTTTCTTGGTAATTATTCTAAATCATTAAAACACAAAAAAGGTCTGACATAATATAATTGTGAACCACTTGCCCTAGAAATTTAAAACAAAATATACCTTATGTACAATTGTCTTCCCCGCTCATACATGACATTCCTTCGGGTTTGCTTGCAGTTCTGCATCAGTTCGGAAGTAGATTTCAATATTATAGACCTCTGTAGTCTCTATACCAATATAGTCTTATAGAAGAAAATCTAACCAAGATGGGAACAGGGAATGCCTTTCCCTCATGATACTCAGGGGAGACCTAACCCTTCCAAGTATAAATTGACAAGAAAATTCCCTTTTACCAAATCCTCAGTATGGTATAGCTATTGACCAATAGGTTTGTTGAAAATTGACAGAATTAGCCTTCGGCCTATCGGCTTAAGTTACCAGTCAAGACAAAGACTAGAAAACCAAGCAAGGGCCGACCGCCTTTCATGTCGGCCATTTATTATGATGTGCCATATGAAATGCATTTTAAATGAATTAGGTCTAACATTAAATGTTAGAGGTCTACCTGGAAACATTTTTCATTTGTCTGTTAAAGTAAACAAAATCTTTGTTTATAAAATGGTGTGATATAAAGCTAGCTAACGATTTTCATTTGTTTATCATTAATTCAGAAATATCCGGCATAAATCTACAGCACATCATAAAATGTGGGCGACACGAAACGGAAAGACGGTCCTTGGCCTTGCCCTTGGCTGCACATGCAAACAGCTCAAACAAGATTGGAAAACAGAAAACACCTGGAAAAAAATACATGGGGGCGGCGTGCGAATTCGCCCCTGAAATCACCAAAAATCATGCTTTTATGGGGATAAAATCTGAAAGTCACCCCTGAAAAAATTGCCGAGCAATAACTGGTTAGGCCGCGCACGACGTGCTTCTAGCTCAGCAGCTCCGGCCAAAGTCGGCTGGAACCATAGAGATGTATACTAATAACGCTAGAGGGCGTACTTCGTCAAATCGCTGTGATTACGCGGAGACCGGCCGCCATTACTCGATAGGTCTTCGCAGCCTGCTATGCGCGTACAGTACCTATGGGCCATGTACTGTGATAGCACAGAAATGGAACACAATGATGACATATGAGCGCGAAAGCAAATGGAAAAGTTAAATAGTATTGAATGTACAGAATTACAGTTTAAATTAACAAAAAATCTAACGAAACTGAGAACAAAAATGCCTATATATATATGAATATCAATATAGCGCATAATATACAGGCCAATGATACATCCCCAATTTTTTTTGCTTTGGTCATAACATTTCGATACACTAATATGACTGTTATTTTCTAATGATTTGGAAGGGATGAATATTAAAAATAACATGTAGGCCTGGGCATATTGTTCTAGGGAGTCCTGATTAACAAATTTAACATGTTCAAGTTGACCTCAGAAATTTAGTCAAAAAATTCAACTTGGCCTACAGGCCATATCACAGTGTCTAATGCATATGAGACACTGGCGGATCTAAGGGGGAGGGGGGCAGAGCCGGCTCGCGACCCCCCCCCCAATTTTGAGAGGCACAGTTAAAATGTGTAATGTTAAATGCCGTTATAACAAAAGTGTACCCCCCTTTGAATTATCCACCCCCGGCTCCCCCTTTTGGAAAATCCTGGATCCGCACCTGATCTGAAACACAATGTATTGATAAAAAACACAATTGCATTTTTTCAAGTAGTTTCATAATAACCATGATGCTGATAATTTATTTCTTCATTTTTTAGAATAATTGTTATAATTTATTTTCCATATATACATGTATAGATTTACACATAGAAATCATATGGGCATTATGGGCATAACTCCTTTTCCCCATGGATTTAAATGTCGATGTAAACGTCATCACAATAACTCGTGAGTCATAAAATGACTTTTTATTGATAATATTTGAAAATGATTTACACATTAGTCCAGTAGTTTGTTGACAGCAAAATTTGCATATCGAATGCGCGCATGCAGTCGTACAATTTTGCAATGTATACAGGAGGCCTAATATTGAGGGAAATTGTGTTTACAGTATTGCCTTGTAAACATGATAAACAAATTACGATGCGTGTTTAACGCAACATAAAAGATTTTCACTTTGATTTTCTGGAAAATCTAGACTTGATTCACCCTGGCTGAAATACCATGCTGATCGGCAAACCGGCTCAGATATTGTGTTTGTGATCCTATGATTGAACCAATATTATGTGAACAATCAATGATCGAATAATAAGAAGGGGAAGGAGGAGGAGAAGGAGAGGAGAATAAACAGAGCGGGAGGGGGATATAATAATTTTTTTAATCATACTACGAAGTACATTATTACTGCAACTGAGTGCATAAAACCAATTGATAACAATATCCTAAAAGAGATACATGCACACTTAAACTTATCATAAAAACTTTTGTAAAATTGTGAGTACGAAAATCAAACATATTAAACAATAATTATAGGCCTATTGTAAAACTGACAAATCCTTGGAATAAGATATTACAAATTGTCGGCTGTTGAGTGATCATCCTAATTTAACCTCAAATATAATACCTGGTTTGAAATTGTGTTAATCAAATGTGACTGTGTTGCTTGAATACTAACTTAATCATGTTAATGACAAATATTTCCTAACACTGGCACCGGCCTCTCGGCTCTGTGTATAAACAGATATAAACACGCGTTTTGCAGATTCTTTTTTTCCCTTTTTTTTTTTTGGTCATTTTTAAAGTATATACTGAATTTGATTTTCTCATTTTTTTAATGATACGATTTCCACGGATGAACAAAATTATATTATGTCAGTTTATTACGGGGCCGCGGAATGATTTTGAAAGTGGTGGTCGGGGGGATGCATAAAATCACAATCAAATTTTATTATTTTCACTTCAGGGAGGTGTCCGGTCGCACCCCCTGTACTTGAATACTTTTATTTTGATTGTAAATTTGCTTTGATGCATATGTCACTTCACCCCACCCCCTAAAACGGGAATAAAATAAACCGATTCTAACTCAAAGAGAAGGGTATTAAAAGCAAAAATTTTGGAACAATGAAAAGTCATTCTAGATATTTTTTAAATCAATATCTCATTTTCGGTGCCGTATAGGCCTGCAGATTTTTATCATATTCCTATGAGAAAAAAATTAACAAAACCACTGAAGACCACTAGCGTACCTACGGGGGGGGGGGGCAGACTACCCCCCTCCTGACGAGTCACAACCCATGCAAGGGACATATCCCTGCCCCCCTGACTAGTTTTGAAGACCTTTTATTTTTTTGCCGCTGCTTGTCAAATTTTTTTCTGGTACGAAATCCTTTATTTGTGGTTGAAGACCTTTCTTTTTTTGGGCTTGTCAAATTTTTTGGCGGACGAATTTGCCCCCCCCCCCCTGTGGAAAATCCTAGGTACGCCACTGCTGAAGATCCAATATAGTTTTACCATTGATGGTGTAACGGGAGGCTCACCATTGCAAGAAGAATTAATGAGATGCCCTGAAATACTACTTGCTAATAAAACTAAAATAGCTCATAATTATAGTTAGTATAAGACAAAAACACTAACTTATACAAATTATTGTACATTAAAAAAAATATTACTAATATATATTCATACAAATTAAGGCAAGTTACATAATAGTAGGCCATGTATGCTCAATTTTATAGGCCTACTGTTTTCTTTTTTTACGAGATAAGAATGTTCATCTGTAAAATTGTATAGGGCCTATCCGAATTATATAACTTTGAATTATGTTTGAATGGAAATGAAATTTAAAAAATGAATTGAAGTGAAGTGAAATGAATTGAAATTACAAAATTATATCCGACATAATTTGGTCGATGAGAACATGGAATCATGTGGATGAAGGAATTGCCAAAGGACGATGACAGTTAAAGCCAATTTAAGGTAGGGAAATCCATAGAAGATGGGCTGATTAACTGTCTTTTGAATTAAATGTTAAAATTTACTATTAATGTTTTATTTTATTTATTTATCTATTTATTTATGTGTTATCAATATGTTGTCTATTATTATAATAGGCCTATAAACAGACAGGTAATCGTAGATGCAAATTATTTGAGAATTTCATCCCGAGAATTCAGGTAAAAAGACAAATCAATAGCTGATCCCCATGTAATCACACTAATAGTTTATTGAGATGCAATTTGTCATTCATATTTTTAATTGTATATGAGGTTGGATTCTTTTCTTCAAGATAAAAGCCGGAGACAGCACCCTTTTTCACAGCGTTACACGTACGAGCTATGTGTACATCCGGGTACTTTTGCAAATCTAGACCTATCGAGCAATGGCCGACCACGCTCCGCGCAATCACAGAGGTTAAGTACGCGCGCCTATGGCGACTCCGCACTCTAGCGTAATTAGTATACATCTCTATGGCTGGAACGCACAAGGTCCCACTCCTAGTACCAATGAGGTCCAAACATTACATGTATGGACCTCATAGGCGACATCACTAGTATTTTTGGTTAGAAATCTCTGAGAACAGGATATTTCTATATTATATCACAAGTACAAGCTATATTCCTTTCTCTTATTTAAATTATAATTTCATAGTGTAAATGCATCGTTAGCAACAACAAAAAAATGAAAGAAATGAAGGGGAACTTACATTTTCACGGCTTTTTCCTGATTTTCTGGGCAGTTGCTCTTCACTTCTGACTCGCGATCGAAGCTGATATGAAGATCACGTGATTCGCGTTCTCGTCAGCTGATCGGTTGATTATTCTTTTCGTCAGACGTTAATAATATATATTTTATAATGCTAGCATTCATCGCTAATTTAGGTGAAAGAGATTGAAGTTAAACAGCGCCAGGTCGGAATCATAATTATTTTGGAAGAGTGTATTTATACACTCGATCTCATACCTGACGTAGACGGCGCTATTTAACAAATGCACAATCTTCAATATAAAAAATAAAACAGAAAGAACGCCTTGAACACAGGCCAAAATGCCTAACGATTTCTCCACGGCATTAACAACTATCGTAAAGGGCGCTCCATTTATTAATAAAGATGGACGTATAGCTGTCTATGGCGACAAAATTTGCTGCAAATATTTACGAAGAATTGTGAGAAATGGTCTGAAAATGCAACAAAAGAACCGGTGAGTACCGATTAAACATTATCAATTTATTTAATAGAACATATTTTATGACTAGAGTTTAACAATTTCTAGATAATATTGCTTAGTTCTAAGCTAGGGCGGCCCAAATGCGTGTGAGTGGAGTCCCAGTTTATTAACGCGGGTAAGTATTGGGGTGTCGCCTAGGCTAGAGTGCACGGTCCCTCTGTAAGTGTAACTCACTGTCTTTGAGTTTGATAGAGAAAATTTCCACCCTGGATATTCTCTTGACAACATAGGCCTATCCTGTTATAATTCTAAGGCCGAATACATAATAATAGTAATAAAAAGTAATAATGTGATTTATTTGATGTCAACGCTAACGTTAAACTAACAGTAACATGACTAAGCTAAAGTCAAAGAGCCAACCTAATTTTCTTCAAAGACAAAAGTGGTCACATCGATTTATACGGGTGGGACTGTGTATTAAATGTAGAATCTAGTACCGGCATTGCATTGCGGCAAACTAGGACCAGATCTACGATCTACTCACCCGGCACCATCCTTTTCGAAGTCTTTGCTGACAAGTTTCATTTTGATTGTTCTTCAAATACAAAATTGTGGAGATTCGGAATGAACATTGTTTATTTTACAAGTAGGCGATATGTGAAACTCGTCGTTGCAGCACCATCTCGCAATCCATCCAAGCATGACGTAAGTTACCGTAATTGCCACGTTAAACTCATGCATATAATGCGCGCTTTTGAATATAGATTTTGCGCGGCTGCAAGATCCTGCGATAATCCATGGATCGAACGAACGCAGAAAACTAAACAAAAAAAAAGTGTCTTTTTGTTTAGGTTTCTGAGCGGCCTTAGTTCGATCCATAGATAATTATTTCCGTGGATCCGGCGTTGAATATGGGGTCGGGGATACATGAGGGTGGAAAAGGAAAATGTAAAAAGCAACTTTCATTTTTTTTCGGGGGGGGGGGGTGGAGTTGTGAGAAGCTGTTAGCTCAGGGGCGAGCAAATTAGGGTTGAAAGTGGGGGGGGGGGGGGGGCACGGGCACCTTATTTCGAAAAGGGCACTATCTTGAAGGGATGGTCCGGGCTGAAAATATTTATATCTTAATACATAAGAGTAGAATTCACTGAGCAAAATGCCGAAAATTTCATCAAAATCGGATAACAAATAATAAAGTTATTGAAGTTTAAAGTTCAGCAATATTTTGTGAAACAGTCGTCATGAATATTCATTAGGTGGACTGATGATGTCACATCTCTACTTTCAGTTTTCTTATGTGACTACATAAAATCATATTTTTTTCTCATTATTTCATACTTGTGTGAATAATATGTCTCCCTTATAATGAAATAAGCTGCGGCAATAAATATATAATGCACTAAATCAGTTGTCAATCCAATTTTTGTAGTTCTTGCAAGAATGGAGGAAAATTTTTGAATAAACCTAATTTCATATAATAAAATACAAAAGAACAAGTGGGGATGTGACATCATCAGCCCACCTAATGAATATTCATGACGACTGTTTTCACAAAATTTGGCTAAACTTTAAAATTCAATAACTTTATTATTTGTTATCCAATTTTGATGTAATTTTCCGCAATTCGCTCATGAGTGAATTCGACTCTTTTTACTTTCAGCCCGGACCATCCCTTTAAACATGGCCGTGTGCAGAAATTTGTTGCTGCATGGGGAGGGGAGCTCGCCTAAACTTTTTGGAAAAAAAATCGAAAACGAGGGAGTGAAGACGTGACCAAGCATTTATAATTGAGGCGCTTTTACATTTTTTTTAATAAGTGAAATTGATGGATTTTGTGCATACATTTGGTAAATTTTGTGAAAATCTGCAGTAAAAAAAACGTGAGTTTTCAAAATTTTGAGGAGGGGGAACTGCCCCCCCCCCCCGTTGCGTACGGCCATTATCTTAAAACAAAGAAAAAAGGCTTATCTACCCCACTCACATGACTCATGAAACTTAAGAAAAGAGTGGGGTTTTTTCAGGACAAGAACAGGCACCTAAAAAAGAATTAGGGGCACTCTACACATAAAACAGGTCCTTCTCAGGTGAAACACGAAACACATTCCTGGGGGGCACTTTTCTTAGGTAAAAGGGGCACTGATACGAGAAAGGGCACCTACAAGAAGGCTATAAGGGGCAATTGCTAACGGCATAAAACGGATCCTTTAAGATTAAAGGGGCACATGACATGTTCGTGAGGGCACTTTTCTTGGGTGAAAAAAGGGCATTGATTAGAAAAAGAGCACTTACAAGAAAACAAGAGAGCACTTGCTCAGACATAAAACAGGTGAAAAGGGCACAGAACACGCGTTCATGAGGGGGAAAATTTTGGTAAAATTTGGCACTGATACGAGGTATGGCACAGAACACGTCTGTGAGGGGGCATTTTTTGGAGGAAACGGGTTGTTTTCCGATGAAACGGGCACAGCACACGTTCGTGAGGGGGTATTTTTCTTGAGTAAAAAGGGCACTTTTTCAGTGCTTCAAAAATTGGGGGCACTGTACCCATGCCCCCGGAATCGCCGCCTCTGTGTTAGCTTTAATAAAATATTATAGGTTTACACTGAACTTGGACAGGGAAATTTTAAACAGTGGCGTAAAACTAAAAGTGAGCCAACATTCTTAGGGGATTTGGCGTATCGGGAAAACTTTGCAGGGGCCGCGGGGGCTGCGGGGCTCTTTTTCCAAAACCATTCACAAAAACGTAAAAATTACCATCTGATTATGATATTTTGCATGGTCAGCCCCCCCCCCACTTTCAAAACCGTTCCGCGGCCCCTGTTTGTAATACTGTGAACAATTTTTTGAAAGATTTGGACATATAAAACCATTCCCCTTTCTTTAATTCTAACTGGTCGTGACAAATTTTGTGGTCGATGCCTCCCCCATTACGCCAGTGAATTTAAAAACCGTTTGTAGGAATTGATGAAGAGGATATCTGTTTCGCAAGAAAAATAATGAAAAATATCAATTTTGAACAGGGTGCGCCTATAAGGCTAATTGCAAATGTGTACGAAGCTCAAGTACACACATTCCATTCTCAAATAATATACTTAAATCCTATCAATATATGCGATTTGACGATTTGTGTCCAAGCAGAAAGAAATTCACCATAACTATATTGATAAGTATATAAGTTAGTATTTTGGGCAAGAAACATATATGCTATTCTGGCAACAGACATACAAACAAGTATAGGCCCATGGTTGAGGGCACTTGCTTCCCCCCAAAAATGTAGTTGGTGAAACAAGATGCTTCAAACTCATATAATGCTTCGTTTGTGTTGTCTGTAACACCATGCAGCGAAAAACATATTTTGTCTATAAATACTTCAACCCGAGACTTGAACCTGAAACAATTGAGAACGATCGTCATGTCACCTTTGTGTATCTTCCCTGTTTACTAGCATCATAAACTTATTCATTCTTCAGATAGATCACTTTGAAGGTGATGTCTACCACTGGTGTCGATCCGTGACGTCATACTATTCAAGTTGGGGGATGAAACAAAAGATCATCCCCCCTTGAACAATAGATTCGCAACACAAATCGACACCCATGATGTCTACAGTTGTTTCATGGATTGGTGACATGATTATGTGAATAGTTGTTTGCATCGATTTATCATCTACTTTGTAATAAGAAGACTGGACACTGGCAGGCCTATAGGTAGGTAAATTCGATTTTACCCCATTTTCTCAGATTTTATTTTTGGAGCAATGCCGTATACCCGAAATCTATAGTTTGATTGAACATTAATGGTTCAAAGCTGAGCATGTTGAATTAGAAGCAGAATATTTGACGTTTTCACTTTATTGATGGCACGTCAAGCAAAGTATAGGGCCTACGGGGTGCGTGTGATGAAGAAGTCACTTTTTCAGAAAAAAATACTTTAACATGAAAGTGAGCCTGTACTATAAAGTGTATAACGTATAGCCAACTCCCAGACTTTAGATTGAATGATATAGGGAAATTGCTAATTTTGTTTTCTTTGTTTTCCATCGATAATCCATTCGGCAGTATATAGGAAAAGACTAAAAGATAACGAGTTTTACATACAAAATTATTTTCAGTTACTGGAATACCGGGCTGAAATATCGCACGAGGGTAAATTATAATCAATTAATTTCAGCAGATCCGATACTTTGGCTTTAGAGAAATATGAACCCATGAACTGCATGATGATGATTCTATAAATAACTCCTGTTTTGTGACCTCGCAGCATTCGCACGTAGAGGGGAACTGGGCCCGTGTCATCACCATGGAAACAAGAAACCGGCTTGACGATGAATGTTTTGAACAATGGTCCGATGAGGCCCCCGATACAAGAACAGATGAACAAGGGCAACGATATTTTTACATATAGAAAGAGCAATTTCACATAAATCATCAATCATAACGGAATCATTTCATTTATTTCATTTCAACAAAATATAAATCAAATAAAATACAATCATTAAGTCGACATCATAAAAAAAATGCAAGGTCATAAATTCAACTTGACAAAGACATGTTATAAGAAAGTTACATACAAAATAATCATGTGTAAAGGATTTGTGATTTACAATTTGTGAAAATGGAGGATCCCACTAAAAAGCAAAGCTTGTATATTGTGGGCTCCTCAAAATATGACAAGCGAGAAATAAATTTTATATGTACAAATCAAAATATAAACCATGATCGCCAACAGGAGACATCATTAAAAGAAAATAACCAAAATATATGAAAATTACGCAAAAAACTCAGGAATGAGAAACTAAAGAAAGAAAGCGGATGAATGAGAGAGAGAGAGAGGGGAAGGGGGGGGGGGTGAGGAATGAATGTAAGAATCATGATTGTTATCACTAAATCAATTGGTGAACTTGGGACATCTTGGTCATTTATGGGACGGGGGACCAAGAACGACAAGTTACTTTGAATAAAAACCTTTCCATGAAAATGCGTGTTAATTTGATACAGGTTAAATTTGTTCACTCATTTGCTTTACGCATTACAACATGCAACAACCTTAAATGCTTTCAGAAATCATCTGATCATATTTTGTAATTTAGTAAAGAAGACATAAACTTTCAATCTAGGGATTAATTTTAATAACTTCAATTCGATTTTATATGACGGGGAAGCAGGGGCGGATCCAGTTTAAAAAAAAAGGGGGGCACATTTGCCGAGGAAAATTTTACAAGCAAAAAAAAAAAAATAGGGGGGGGGGGCTTAACCACAAATGAATGGTATTTCGTCCACGAAAAAATTTGACAAGCAAAAAAAAGGTCTTCACTGGGCCCATACCCCCCCCCCTCCCCCCTGGCCACCGACCCCTGTTACGCCGCTGCCCGCAAGGCTTGCACGGAACGATGTGACAGGGCCCATAAGGCTTGCATGAAACGCGATGTGACAGGGCCTTTTGAAATTCGTATTAAACAAGCGCAACGAGCGAGGAAAAACATTTCTTGTGGGGTTAGAAGATCAAGATTCACACCATCATCATGAACCTGCTATTGAAAAATGATACAACGAAATATTTCCGATTATTGTAGGACTAATGACTGTTTCTCGTTTTTCTTTATTTACGACCCAAAACTATTTCTGTTCTACAATTTGATGCGCGCTTGAGAGACGGCGGCCTTCGTTGTTGCATATTTTCAAGTAATGTTTAATGCCTATTTTGTCAATGTATACCTGACATAGGCCCTACATTTTACAGTGCAATATAAGATTGCTTATAACAATGATGAATATCTTTGGTATGAAGTTTCAGTTTCTTTAATTTTCACTTGCTGTGATGTCCTCTATTTTTGTTATGTCAAAATAAAAACTATAAAGTATGAACAACATATTCACATTAAAAATATTTGTTGTGACTCACAAGGGGCTGGGGACACTTGTGTATGAACGATATATTTATATACATTAAAAATATGACTCTCAAAGGGGAAGGGGGCACAGTCCGGAAATACCCCCCCCCCCCCCCGATCCGCCAATGGTTCCACGGCCCCTGCCTTACAAAGAGTTGTGACAGGTTTAAATAAAACTGGTTGTTTCCTTTCTCGAATAAACACAAATTTAGGTCAATTGCGAATCTATATTATAACTCTTTGTAAGATGGGGCACTGAACTATCACTATTCATGACTTGTTAAGCAACCAACACCCCATAGAAGCTGGCCTGACTGGCTTTTATCTCATTAAGAAATTTAGTTGCGATAAATTAAAACGCGGAATAAATTCTGACCTTTTTATCAGCGTTTTAATTGAAAGAAATTTTAACTTTTAACAATTACATGTCATGGAGGGAAAACCGGAGAAGACAGGACTGGGAATGAGTGGGTCGAAGGAGTGTTACTTTTAGACCGTTTTGGAGAGATCTGCGGGATGGGTGAATCGTGCGAGGTATATGTGTATATGTGCGCGATATAGAAATTCAAAGTTTATAAGGATGATTGTAATGATTACCCAGAAATAAGTAAAATTTTGGTGAGTAGTAAAATTATAACAGGATATTAAATAGAGCTTGACCTGTTAACTTTTATTTGTTAATTTTATGTTTAATTTTATTAAATGTCATGTTTTATCTGTTTGATCCCGTGATGATAATCCGAAAATGCGATTTTTGTTCTCAATAGATTGATCTGATTCGAATTATTCGATTTATATTGATGCACTGCAAGAGATAAGATTGGAATCGCCATCCGACCGGAGATATGGAAAAAACCCTCTCCATTAATAATCACTTAGCCTATACCGATATGATTTAAATGCTAATCTTGTTTAATGGACCTCTCGATTCTTGACTTGGGATGATTGCTATGAAATACAGATGAAACATGAAACAAATGAAGTATCTGGTTAAGGCTATTGCTCTATGCCGGCCTTTCTTCTTTTTTTATACGAATCTCATTTAAAATTGAATAATACACCATTCATTGTCTCTTTTGACTCTAAGAATTTTACTAAACGTGAACATATTATAGATAATGGTTTTGACCCTGATAAATTATAAATAATGATATTTGTTTTGTACATAAAACGATGGTTCAATCGAACGTTCTCATTGTCAACCAAATACACCGTGATTGTGTGTCGCATTAGCAGGAAAGCGTTGGAAATACACGCTGTCTGCAAACAGATAAGACAATTATCCTACAATCATTTAGCTAATGTGAATGAGATTTAATGGTATTTACAAACTATCAAAGATCAAACAAATGATTATCGCTGCAGGGACTTTTTGTTTCATTAGCCTGACTAGAGGTCATCATTTCACAAGATAATAATTAGGTGGGTTATAGCTATTTAGTTCGTATATAGGAATCATACCACTTTTGTGACAACATATTTCGCTTCATGAGGCTCAGAGAACGATCATTAATAATTTATTGTAAGAATGATTTCTACATATTGCGCTTTGTATATATATATACTATTGGTTTATCCATGTGTGCGTGAAATAATGTGTGAGGGTGAGTGTCGGTGAATTAGTGTGTGTAAGGGAGTATATATATATGTATTTATTTCACACCGGTGTTTTGATATTTTCAGACGCTCCATAATAGGCTTAGGGTCATATGTATTGCTCAATTTGTTTCCAAGAGGATTTGTAGACGACATCGGCCTATCATTGTCATTTTAGTATTGAGACATTATCAGTTTGGAATTTGAATATTACAAGTTTTTATTTTACTGCCCTTGACAACAGGACCGTGATACTGTATTAATTATGATACAGATTTTTCCCTTTGGTAAAATATTTTTATTATTATTATATTGGGGGATGGATGGATTTGAGCCCCAAAGCCCCCCCACCCCAAAAAAAAAAAGAGGAGGGTGGTCCTCCGAACCATGATAATATAGGCATGATTGTAATGGTATATTTGAGAGTTTTTACCAAGTGTCATTCTTTATCATTTTCTCTACTTCAGGTCTCCCTAACATTGCATTTGTTCCATTCCTTGTCTTTATGCATATGCTATCCTCCTCTGTGTTTGTATCATAATATTAAGTAGATATTATAGGCCCAATGATGACGTAGGTCATGAATTCGGTAATCATCGAAGAGGTTGTTAAAAGATTTTACTATAAACCGGACACTTCATTCGATTTTTATTCAAGTTTTGTTACGGCTATACTTGATCTGACTGTGCATGGTTCAAAAGTCAGATATTGTAGATGTCACGTTTTGTCTTATCATTAACTTACGCGGTAAAAACATTGCCAAATTTTGTTTTCTATAACGCTGTTTTGTATATGACATTTACAGTAGTTGTGTAACAGTTTAACTAAGTGTTTAAAATCTTAAACAACAAATTACAATTTTCAATATTTGATCTTCAACAATTCAATGAATAAAGCATTTTTTAATCTGTAAAAAAAACTGCTGTAAATTTCATGTATTTAAAGGAGTTGCATAAAGTTTAAACAGCATTTTGTCAGTGTCCCATTTTTAAACAATCTGCATCTGTGCTCATGTTGGCATAATATTGAAAATTTTGAAGTTGATAAAATGTTGATAAAAATTGATATTCTTTGATACTTTGCGTCTGAAAGGATATAAGCTGGGGTTTTTTTCAGTCAAGCGTGAAGTGAAACAGATTTGCTTACTATACTGATGTCACAAATAATCACCACCTGAAAGCAGTGCACACTTAACGGGGTTAGTTACACAATTAGAAATCTTAAGACAGAATTAGAAGACGATGTGATAATATTTTCACTAGTGACGTATAATGAGCCAAAAACTTTGAGGGGGACACAACACGCCGAAAAATTTCGCGGGAGAGCAAAAACGTTTACCTTCTGTAAATGAAAATCTATATAACTACAGATATTGACAAAGGCGTATTATAAAAATTATTTCACCCCATTCCCTTTTCTCGTCTTCTTTTTCTCCCATTTTCTTTTTTTTTCTATTGATAATTGGACTTTTGGAGGACCAGTTCCCCCAACTTAAGCCCCATCCTTGACGCGCCAGTGATTTTCACCGAGTATCCTCTACATTCTTATTGAATTTACTTATGCGGTTGTTCTTTTCTCTAAGCAGAAATTCTAAACCGAGGCAGAGTATTTCGACTTCCCCTCTTACATCATGACGGAAAAGTCAAGAAAGCCTCCCAGAATGCCCCGAAATCAAGACGGTCGGAAGTTCAATCGCGCAGACGAATCCAACGCCTCTCCAACGAAAAATGGCGCCGCCATCAAAACCCTCACTTCATCTGAGATGCCAAAATCGACGAAGACATTATCCGTGCGCACTCGTACGTCATCGCTAGATTCGAGTTGTTCGTTGGTGTCTGACACTTCTGTAGCTCTCGATCTTCCATTCAACGAACCTTCACCGGAACATCTTTCACCTCGTGCGGGCGGAAAGCGCTTAAGTATCGATTCACTAAGTACAGGTAGTTGTCTTAGCAGACGACATAGTGAGGAGAGTGGGGATCGAGTGATTCGTTGGTGGAACAGTGGCGGCATGGGCCCCGGACCAACCAATCCAGGCTGGAATATGGAAAGAAGTCGCCGAAGTAGCAAAAGTTCATGGTAAATATACTGAATGTTTCTAACTTTCATACTAAAAATGATTTCAAAAATAGTAATGAATAAACACATTGCCGCACGCAGATTTTGCGGGAAGGGTGGGTGGGGAATAGCCCTTAACAAAATATTGAAAAGGGGGTATTGGTGCCCGTTTCATTAAGAGGTGCAACTATAGTAATTTTGCCTTTATGTCAATTACCATGGTAACAGGGCTCAACTACCAATCTCAATCAAGGTTACCATGGTAGTTGGTTGCCATTATGGCTAAATCACAATCGTTGTATATCTCTTTCGGGGCCCCAGATCTTAAGTGTGTGTGTGTGTTTGCAAATAATTTGTAACTTAAAACCAACGGATTATGTGAACACTTTGTCTTTGAGTGAATTTCTACGAAACTTTTCAATAAAGAATAGTTAAGAAAATATCGAGAATATGAACTATTCTTAAACCTGACTTTGACTGGTATTTCAAATACTTGTGTATTGATAATTTTGCGTGAACCATGCCTGAGTTGGAATTATTTCTTCATGTTGACATGTTTTCATTATCTTTTGTTTTGTTATGTGAATATATTGTATCTACATGTGTGTAAACCATACTATCATTTAAACTACACATGTTACACTTGTCATTTTAGCACATAATGATACAAAGCTATAGAACAAAAGAAACCAAGTTATAATTTAAATGGAATATATTAATAGTAAATGACGTTTGTGAGTCATGATTACAGTAATGTAACCTTTCTGAAAAGGGTTGTTTTCCCTCGAAACTATTGGATATGCAGTGTTATTCGAACATGATTTTACCAAGAAGAATCTACTTGTATTATACCTGAGAGAGAGATTGAGGACCTGTGAATGATTCTCTAAAATGGATAAATATTTTTTTCATATCTTTAATATAGATCCCTGCATGACGCGTGCGACGGAAGTTCATGTTGAAGAGAAAAAAAATCCTTAATAAGAATAATAAACGGAAAGGGAGAGAGCGATGGTAAGACAGAGATAGATATAAAAAGAGAGAGAGAGTGCTAGAGAGAAAAAGAGAGAGATAGGATTGATGTCTATAGTTTCATATCTTCTGAAGATCGTCTTCACTCACATGTTATGACGCATGCGATAGGTCTTTTTAAAGAATTAAATCCTTTAATGTGAAGACACCGAAACAGAGGGTAGTTAAACAGGATCAATCAGAGGGTTGGAGGAAAAGAATGAGACAGTGGAAGGGATGTGGGTGTTGGTATAATTATAGTTTTACAGCACTCATATACTATGGCGCAGGCATGCGACGGAAATTAAGTTGCACAAATAATAATTTCATGAGAAAAAAAAGGAAAGAGATGGGAAATCAGAGTGAGAGAGAGAGATTGAGGGGGGGGGGGGGGGTAGATGCGGGCGATGAAACTTTGTAAACCGTTTCATATTTTCAATAGAAAGGGACGGTCAGTATTTCTTCTGCGGATGCGACGGGGAGGTCTATCAAGAAGAGGCATCTATTCAGATTTATCACCTGTCGCGAAATAACGGGACCAACGAAAAGGGAAGATGAAAATTGAAGGCGCCAAGTATTTCAAAGCGAAAATAAAACACATTTTCGCTTGACCTATATACCATGTATACCCACGGCGGTTTGAACTACAATACCTCGATGGCATGATGTTTTTTAATGTATTGCATGAAATGATTTATTTCATTACTGTTCATTTTCTGCACGCGTATAAGAAGATTTAAGGGGAAGCCAACATAAACTCAAAGCAAATCATTACAAAGACACCCTAATCAAAAGGAGGAGGAGATGAGAGGGATGATATTTTCATGAAAAAGAGTTAATAAAACTATTTTAGTTTTTTTCTTAATTGATCTTTGAATTGTTTCGTTTTTAATACTTTTTCATCTCTTCATTTTATGAAACCGATTCAAAAGCTTTTAAATTGATCTAAAAAAAAAAACCTATATGCATATTTCATGAATCGATGCATGTCCCTAAAGCCTTTATGTAGGTTTCTTTATACAGTTTATATACTACTTCAGTTAATGTGCTTCTTGATTTCAACTCGCTTAATGATATCCCATTTATTCGACTTTTCATGCGATGTGGGTTATTTATCTACTGTTAATAACGTTCAATATCAGTTAAATTTTGTTATGTAAATTGTGAATTAAATATTTTCGATTTCAAATTAAATTCATCGGATCCCAAACCTTTACTCGTCATCTGAATTGCCCTGTATCTTCCGTTGTATGATAATAATACATGTAATACATTTAGAACGCAGAAACTATTCACTAAAGTATAATGTTCTACTTCTGCGCTTTACTCCTAAAATGCTTGTTTATAGTTGCAATGTCGTCACAAACACCCTAAACTATACCATTATTGTAGGACTAAATTTGCTATAATTAATGATGGTTGCTTTTGACCATATTTTGTATTCTCCGAAATAAATCAGTGTGTTTGGTTTGCCCTTGTCGTTACCAGTGTCATGACGTGATGTTGAATTTAAGTTATTATGTCAGTATCGTAAGTATCATTACACCCATTACTGGCTATTAAGTTAATGGTCGATGCCAACGAATATCGCCAACGTCATAAACGCAAAGCACGCATCATTTTCGGCGCGGTAGCCTATTTTTGGTACGGTGGTTGCGTAATACGGTGGCCAAGGTTCGAATCCTAGTATAGTCATGATAGTCGATGGGCTCATGCCCTTAATTTGGTAGTACCAGGTCATCACAGAGGACCTTATATAATTATAATGCCGTCTGTCCTTTGCTTATAGCAGTCAGCTAAAACAACCACAGCACAAACTCATGTAACTATCAAAATACAATCCTTTATGATCTTCTTGAACGAAATGACTTCTATGTTCCTCATAAATTATATTTCATTAAAAAACCTCATTTTTGTATGTTGGTGCATGTATACACCAATCATCCAACATAATGTTTTCATCCTTCGTGGTTTTTGTCTCACCTGCATAGCAGAGTGAGACTATAGGCGCCGCTTTTCCGACGGCGACGGCGGCGGCGACGGCGACGGCGGCGGCGACGGCGACGGCGGCGGCGGCGTCAACACCAAATCTTAACCTGAGGTTAAGTTTTTGAAATGACAGCATAACTTAGAAAGTATATGGACCTAGTTCATGAAACTTGGCCATAAGGTTAATCAAGTATTATTGAACATCCTGCCTGAGTTGCATGTCACATGACCAAGGTCAAAGGTCATTTAGGGTCAATGAACTTAGACCATGTTGGGGGAATCAACATCAAAATCTTAACCTAAGGTTAAGTTTTTGAAATGTCATCATAACTTAGAAAATATATGGACCTAGTTCATGAAACTTATACATAAGGTTAATCAAGTATCACTGAACATCCTGCATGAGTTTCACGTCACATGACCAAGGTCAAAGGTCATTTAGGGTCAATGAACTTTGGCCGAATTGGGGGTATCTGTTGAATTACCATCATAACTTTGAAAGTTTATGGATCTGATTCATGAAACTTGGACATAATAGTAATCAAGTATTACTGAACATCCTGTGCAAGTTTCAGGTCACATGATCAAGGTCAAATGTCATTTAGGGTCAATGAACTTTGGCCAAATTGGGGTATTTGTTGAATTACAGCCATAAATTTGAAAGTGTGTTGGTCTAGTTCATAAAACTTGGACATAAGAGTAATCAAGTATCACTGAACATCCTGTGCGAGTTTCAGGTCACATGATCAAGGTCATGTAAGGTCAAAGAACTTTGGCCACGTTGGGGGTATTTGTTAAATTGCCATCATATCTCTATAAGTGTATTGGTCTAGTTCATAAAACGTGTAAATAAGAGTAACCAAGTATCACTGAACATCTTGTGCGAGTTATAGTAGTTTTCAAAATCAGCACTGCTGCTATATTGAATCGCGTGATGCAGGTGAGACGGCCAGAGGCATTCCACTTGTTTAATCAATGGATGGCTTTTTTTAAAACTCGGCTGTGATTCACAGTTATGAACTTGTTTATGGATTATAACCTATTAAGTGTCTTCAATGAAAAGATTCGGGCGATACATATTTTTTCATAATTTTGAACTAAACGTTGTTGTTTTATCGAAAGAAATCAAATGAATCACAACCTGTGCAGCATTTAAAAAAACTTCGAAATTTTTTAAGCCTCATAAACTTGTTCAAGGGTGACTGTATGAAGTGTTGCAGGAAAATTTTTTATTCAACGTTATAAATTGCGTTCGGATGGTTTTAAGTAGAATGATACCACCATAAATTGTTAATTACAGTCAACTGTTTTTTGTGATGATTCATCCCAATATTAACACCCACAACAATGCGATGGGCGGGATTCAGAGAAATAGAGGGAGAGAAACCAAGTGAAAGGGAAATTCATTCCCCGTCCTTATTGTGCCTATATACCGCGGTATATTTAGATCATAACTTCCATTCATGAAGACAGTGACGGAGAGTGGGAGGGGTTGGATCGAGGAAAAATTATTTTCTTTTTGGACAAAATCAATGAAAAAAATTGTGGCCCCGGCCTCCTGGCGTCGATGGCGAGGGGGTGGGTAGATTTTTAGAAATATCAGCCTTTTAGCAGCTCTATAGTACTTATCCCCTGATTTGGTTTTATGAACGTTAGCCTCCAGAATACCTACATTTTTATGCATTGAATCAGATGGCATTGATGCTTTTTCATCAGTGTTTTGCTCTCATTATTATTAAAGGAGAATGAAACTCTTGGAGCAAGTTAGCTTTTGTGAAAGTAGAAAAATCAAAGAATAAGATCAACAAAAGTTTGAGTAAAAAAGGACTAGCAATAGAAGAGTTATGAGCATTTGAATGTCGAGATCACTATGGAGATCCTCCAATTGGCAATGCGACCAAGATCTATGATGTCACAGATGAACAACTCTCCCCATTTGGACACTGAAAATATACCCCAAAACATCTATTTTTGCTCATTCTAATCATATGAAAAACGATTCATAAATGATATAATGTTGTGAAAGCTCTGTACTTGTCCTCTTATAAAGAGAACACCTCACCTTGTGATAGACTCTATAAAAGTGAGAATATAAGTGAAATAAGTACTAAAGTAATGAGGGAGTTGTACGTGTGTGACATCACAGATCTTGGTCGCATTGCCAATGGGAGGATCTACATGGCATTAGTGATCTCAATATTCAAATGCTCATAACTTTCTTATTATTCATTCGATCTTCCTCAAACTTTCAACAATATGTTTCTTTGATTTTTCTCTTTGATATGGATTCAGCTGGTTTCAAGGGTTTCATTCTCCTTTAATGTTGATTTGAATAGTATATCTTTGTAGAAAGAAGTGAATTAAGATGAAAAAAAAGTACAACAGAAATGAAATTTTTTAAAATCTTAATACATGCATTGTGTGGCAAAAATACTCACTCATGACTTATTGCCAAATAAAAATAAAGAATGTAATGGAATGGATTCGAATTAGGACTTTCTTCTATAACGAAAACCACCAATAACGTTCACATAACTACACAGAATACACACACACACAGTCACACACCCTCATCACACACCTCCAAACCTTGCAATGGACAACTCAAACACGCTCACGCTATCACAAAATTTCTGGATATTCGCGAGCAAGCAAAATCTTGACTTTTGAAAAATGAAAATCCAATTCAGTGACAGATTTTAATATGATATCCAGAAAATTAGTTCTTGTTTTACTCTTTTCCCTATATCATCTCTTTTCTACTCTTTCGTGTAACTTATTTCTTAAATTTTATTTTATTTATTCATTTATTTATTTATTTAAGTTAAGTTAAAGTATGTATGTACACTTTAAAGAATATTGGGTAAAAATGCTCCATGATGATAATTATGTGTCCAACCAACATTGGGTATTTCTTTTGGGCACATATCCAGTGTGATGAAAATTTTGCCCATTCTAAAGTAATTGTTGCTTATTTTTTAACCTTACTGGACAATATGCTTCCCGCATTGGGTAAAGTACTGCCCCAAATTGGTTGGACACATAATTACCCCCATGCTGGTTAAAAATTTACCCAATATGTTTTTTTTTAAGTGTAGTCATTTATCTATTAATATTATTATTATCATTATTATTTTGTTTTTGCGCAAGTGTCTATATACACCATTTGTCCCCAAGTATCTCTAGAAATATGCGGAAATCAGCAGAAATTTGTATGAAATTACGAGCGAATGGTATACGACCTATTTTTCTCCAAACTAATATCCCCTCCTCTCAGCTTCGATGGATGCAACAAAGCCACATTGAATCAGAATAACAAATCGAATCTGACTTAGCTATGATAGCAGGGTAACCTTATTAGATATTGATTGATATTTTATTCTGGTCAAAATCAAAGAAGCGATCAATCAAATAAACCTCAGACCCTTCAATGTTATCCAACCACCTTCAACCAGAACACTGTATGTCATTCATGCAAACCACAGACAATGTTTGATCGTATATATTTCAACACATGCAATGAATTCATCATCATTGTGAGTGATGATGGTGATTTATTCTTGTATTCTTGATAAATATTGCCCCCCTGCATGAGTGATGATCATAGATTCATATCTTATTTATGTTATTAATTGTTTCACTTGTTCGCTGGAGGATATTGTCTCTTGATATTGATTTAGGTTTTAAATTGAATTGTGATGTAAGAGTGTAATACATTTAGAAATAATAAGTAAACTGAAAACAATTCTAATTCATACGTTTAGTTTTCAAAATAGGCCTATATTCAAGCGCACTAACATTTTAAGAAAATGCTGGAAAGGTCTCTCAGACCAAAATTTCAGAACCATTTTAGATTATCTGTTTACCTGTTATACAGTTGGAGTCAAATACTTGGTGTAAATGATTTATTTTCACACCCTTTTAAAACACATGCATGCTTGCTAAATTTTAATTTGATACAGATAGTTAAGTGTGATATATTGGAGATATTCATGCTTTCAATAAAGTTATCTGGTTGAAAGGCCTCTATCGCTCGATCTGCATAAATTCAGTGGGTCTATTAATGGAATCGTCCCCCGTCATACCCACCTTCCCATTGACACAAACTCGAGGGGGCCAGATATGGAAAGATAAGAGATAAGATAAGATAAGATAGAATTTTATTTAAACCTCTATCTACCCCCGATCGGGGGTATGAGAGTCACAAGAAGAACATATTTACAATAATGAATTTGCATTTACATATACAATAATGAATATGTGTATAAAAATTAATGAACACAATTTACAATGATGAATACAATGTTTGCATTGTAAAAGTACATGTTGCAAAACAAAACAAAAGCAGCAACAACAGCAAAACCCACTATAAACTAATATATTATTGTGTTTAGCACAACTACATTGTAAAACACACTGGTTGTTTAACTAACATTCACTCTTGTAACTTTATCATTATCAAAAAGCCTTTCATCAATAAATGATTGAGAGAAGTACAACATTACTATTCTAATGAATTTTACAAGTTTTTTTTTTTAATATGGCACCTTTTATCTACACTAAACGATCTACCCATTTGGTAAGCACAAGGTCTTATAAAATATTATTTGGGTATGTATACATCTGTCTTTCTTTATTAAAGAAAGAACACACAAATAAATAATGGAACTCATTTCCAACTTCCTTCAGCGAGCATAATGTACATAAATCATCATTCACTGATTCTAGAGAGAATCGATTGTTATTGAAGGGTATATATACCTATGATACCTGCATCTGAATTTACACATTGTAGTTGTATCAGTGTCACTTGAAATTAGGAAATATACCTCAAAACCCAATTCTTTTTTCCTTTTCTTATAATTTGATCAAATACGATTTGACCATGTTGCGCATGCCAATTTTGTTCGGACATCCTTTAAACGTAACTTCAGAATGGAGCAAAAGTTATTAAAAGGTGCGAAAGAGTGAAGTGAGCCAAAACATTCTTTTTAATACAAGAATCTTATTATTAGATCTGATTATTCAGACAATAATATGTTATTTCACACACACACACACACACACTCACACACACACACACACACACACACACACACACACACACACTCACTCACACAACCTCCCTCACACACACCCTCTCTTGTACATTTTTCTCCTTTTTTCACTTGGTCGTGAAACTTTTTGGAAGGGGGCATGGCCCGGTTTGCGGCATGGCCCCACCCCCAACTGTACGTCTGTGACCACTCCCGTTCATGCAATCCAGATCTTGCCCTGAATTGATCATTTATTTTTATTCAATACCATTTTCGTGATTGGCACAGCTTAATGGCAGTGACTGGAGAGAAATTAATGGATTTCAAGAACACGCAACGCCGTTCAACTACAATGGAACGCCAAATGTACTTTTATAATAGGCAAGACTTACATTTACTATACGCGTGGATGGGAGATTTTGTTCAAGATGTACACAAATCTAATTCAATTTTTACATACTTGTATCAATCAGATTGTGATTATTTACGTCTGGAACCGACCTTTATCGTCACCATCCAAAAGACATGACCAGAGTTCGAACCTCGAACTTTTGCATCAATTCGGCTTCCCCTATGTAGCTGTAAATGGAATTTTATAAATGTGTTTTTGCGCTCAGAGGTAGGTTTTGAGAAGTGCACGGGGCAAATAAGGGAACCCATGCCATTGGCCGTGGCCCTGGGAATGATTTTAATAGGGGGTGCTGGTATGTGCAATCAGGTCAGGGGCGAATCCATGATTTTCAAGGGGGGCATATTTGTTCATAAGCGCCCCCAGCAAAAAAGTTCTTCACTCGACCCCTCCCCCCTCCCCATGCACGCTTCCCAGTTCCCCTTCTCCGCCACACCCGCTGCCATAGTCATAAAGTGAGAAGGAAGAGATGGTAAAAAAAGATGAACAGAATATAACAGAAGAAGGACAGGGAAGGGATAGAAAAAAAAAATACCAATAGAAAAAGAAAGAAGGTGATAATGGAGAAAACCCGTGATAATCCGATAAATTTTTATCCACCAATATATTAACTGTCTTATGCTAGACAAAGAATTAGAAGGAATAGCCAACTATATGCTGAATCCGAATTCTAGCTTCCCATGAAAGGCTATAATACTTTATCTGATCTGTTAGACGGTAATAAGGTGAAGGGCGGATTATTGATTCTATCTACAAAATGGTTTTGAATAGGCCTAATAAAAATAATATAGAAATATTCATTGGCGAAAAAAACACGAATTGTCTTTTTCGTCTATGAACGTGTACTAGAAAGCACTCCAATTTAATTACACTATATTGAGTACAATCATGATAATTGCTTGCGTTATATTATAGTGTACTTCACATAGAGTCCATTTTGACGATCCCATGATAAACACTTAGTACTTAGTGCTTGTTTGCACATCATTTTCTCTAATTACCTTTGAACGACGATTATAAAGAGAACGTTCCTCCAAAAACCCTCGAGGTGCGTCGTCATGATATGTTATTGACACTAGACATGATCTAGATTTTTAGGGTCCGGGGCGTCATCAGAGGGGCGAATTTTTTAACACGAATTTCGTAATTAAACTGATGTGCTTAATTCGGCTCCGATACCATGTCAAAATTCTTGTTTACTACTTGAGGAGACACTTGCTTGTATAAACATACCTCAAAAAAGAATATGCAATTGCCCCCAATCTTCTTTTAAACATTTTTATTGAATTTCCGTTGAAAAAGGGATGTGGTGACAGTGGTTCATCCCTCACCCTATTGTCAGTAGCATATAGGGTTTATTTTCAATTGGTCTAATGCCAATTCGTCCAATTACCAACTCGTCTACTATTTGGTCTATAAAATAAGTTCCTCCACTGACTGCCACCGTATGGTCTAATTGCTATTTCGTCTAATAAAAAGTTGGTCCAATAGCCATTTACTCCATATACCAATTTTGGTCTAATTGGACCAAGTGTTAATTGGGCGAAATCAATGAAAAGAAAATGGATTAGACCAACTGATTATGGCGTAACTACGGGGGGGGGGGCATGGGGGGCACGTGCCCCCCCCCCCCATCGGCTGACCAAAAAAAAAACGGGGAAAGGAGAAAAAGAGGGAGAAAGGAAGAAAAACTTTGTGGGAAAGAAGAAATTAATGTTCATTATAATGTTATATTATATTGTAATTATGTTATGATTACATAAGAAACACTTTTTCATAAGTTTATGAAACATAATTTGCTCAGGGCCTATGTCTTCATTGTTCCTGGTGCTCGCATTCTCTGTTTAACGATATATAATCCAGTTGTACTAAAACCTCCCGTTTTCAAGTCAATATACACCAAATATATTTCCTCGCACTTCGAGTTATTATTGTTTATGTACAATAGAATGCTTCTTTTTTATGATGACTTAAAGTGATTGCCCCATTTTAAGGTCTTGATATAAAACATTTCCTGTCCGTGCTTACGTTCGCATTAGTGGATTGGTGAGATATGTCTGCTCTCCATGAATTCCTAAAATCAGTCCTTAAAATGTCCCTTTTTTGATCTGAATATCAAAAATTTTCAGCTCGCGCTTCGCGCTCGCATCATTTGGTTAGTGAAATGCGTATGGTCTTAGTGAATTCCTACAAACAATCCTTAGAATGCTATTCTTCAGGTCTGAATTTCCTAAATTTTCAGCTCTCACTCGCAATATTTGATTAGAGAGATGCGTATTATAATCATGATAACTATGACTACAAAAAGTGCTTCATGTGTTGAGATGTAATTTTAACAAAATCAGCAAGCGCTTGGCACTCGCATTAGATGACTATGGTGAGCTATGTATACTCTTAATGGATTCCTAAAATATGTTCCTTAAAATCTCCCTGTTTGGGGTCAATATATACAAAAATTTCAGCTCGCGCTTCGCGCTTGCATTGTTAAGCGAGACAGGGACGTATCATGATTACATAAATTTGTTTATAATGTCCCTTTTTAAGTCTGAATATCAAAAAATTTCATCTCGCGCTTCGCGCTCGCATTATTTGATCAGTGAGATACAAATCCGTTTAATAGCGCTGTCCTTAAGATGTCTTTATTAGGTCAGTATATACCTGGCAACAACTACGTGACTCAAAATTTTTGCTGGTGCCCCCCCCCCCCCAATGCCGTGACCCACGGTACGCCAATGGGTTATATGAGAATGGTCAAAGACGAAATGGTGATTGTACGAAGTGATTATTGAACCAAATGGTTATTGGACCAAATTCTTGTAAGATTCTTGTAAATGTTGATGGACGCGCGCTGAATGGCATTACACTTAATGAAGGTAGACCATGACTTGTGATGATTGGACGAGTTGGCAATAGACGAATTGGTAATTTACCGCATATAGTCCTATGCATACAGTCGGGAGTTTCGACCGGAAACATGGGGAAACTAGCCGTGAATAAAAGCCAATGATTAATGAAATGGGCGATGTATCTAACTTTCCCTTTTATTGGGGGGGGGGGGTCGGGTGTTACCGCCAGTGGGATGGAAATTTCAGATTGGAAAAAGATATAGTAAATCGCACGGAAACTGGCTGGAGATGGGACTTTAACTCCCGGCTTTAACTATAACCGCTTCCAAATATAGTCATTAAGTTACCACTATATAGATTGATAAATTAAGCTCCACGTCTAATTACCAGTGACTCGCAATCACCGTGAGGTGTCATCCTCATATGCGCTTTTGAGTTTTGACCCATTCTGGGAAAAACACGACTGATGACGGGTAATCAATCTTGAAACGAAGCCATATTTTTCATCAGGGAATACACTGAAATATAGGATGTTCATCGACATAATGATTTTGTCCCCCTAAAATTCCGTTTTATGTTGGGTGTGGTTCAGTATATGCTTCTACCCCAGCTTGTACTATAAATATTGACAGGTTGAAATCATATTATGTGCTTGATGATTACTTCTAATATGGTTCGATCTTTTTCTCCATCGTTGTTTTATTTCTCCACTGACTGTGACGGTGTAAGCCAAGGTCTAAAACAATAAATAAACTAAAAATATATATATGAGGTTCACAGCATGGCTTGTGTGACATTTTTTTAAACCCGAGTGAGCAACTAATTTTTTGAACTTATAAAACTTAAAGGACAAGTCCACCCCAACAAAAAGCTTATTTGAATAAAAAGAGAAAAATCCAAGCATATACGCTGAAAATTTCATCAAAATCGGATGTAAAATAAGATAATTATGACATTTTAAAATTTTGCTTAATTTCACAAAACAGTTATATGCACATCCCAGTCGGTATGCAAATGAGGGAACTGATGACATCACTCACTCACTATTTCTTTTGTATTTTATTATATGAAATATTCTAATTCTCTCCTCACTGTCCTGTGAAACGAAGTTTTATTTCTCACTGAACATGTTGCAATGAATTACCACAGCTTAACATTTTATGGTTCAGTAAAGTTGGTCCTCATTGCCAAATCTGCAAAAAATTGAAATATTGTATAATTCAAACAATAAAAAACAAAAGAAATAGTGAGTGAGGGACATTATCGATTCTCTCGTTTGCATGTGAATAAAGTGTGCATATAACTAATTTGTGAAAAATAAGCGAAACTTAAAATGATTTTGATGAAATTTTCAGCATTATGCTGTCTGATTTTTCTCTATTTATTCAAATAAACATTTTTCTGAGGTGAACTTGACCTTTAATTAAGTTGTGATAGATTTAGACATGATATTCAGAAAATAACGTAATGTATTTCACCTTTTCTGTTGTTTCGCTCCCTTTCTCTTTTTTTCCTGTTTTTCTTAAGTAATTTCTTTCGGGGGGGGGGGGGGCAGGCAGGGGCGAGGCGCAGGCTAAGTCTATGCCCTCCCCCCCCCCCATCTCGTACCCATGCATACAGCTAGAGTTATCCTTGAAGGCGGAGAATGTAATGAGCCCGTAATGAGCCTCTTCAGCAGGATAAATAAACAGCCATTTTGCTTCTTTTGTCCCTGAACAGATGGAAATCTTTCCTATATTCGACGAGCAAAAATTTCTACATATACTGAGCTCGAAAAGTTGGTGATTTCTTTGAATGACCCATGACCAGATTTCCACCTTGGTATTCTTCATGTTTGAGCCAAAATAGAACATTTAACTTAGACATGAAGGCGAATAGAGTCTCATATCTCCCTATCACTCATAAGGTTCTTCATCGATTTTTAAAAAGGACAAAAGAGAAGACGAGATTAACGATTTGGGGGGCTAACCAAAATATCTGCTACAAAGGGTATAGGTTTGATATTGGTCCCACTTTGCAGCACCTCATCGAAGTGTGTGTTCATAGTTCACCGTAGCGTACCTGGAGCAGCATAGCAACGCACGAGAATGGAAATGGGAATGGCTGGTTAGCCGTACACACACACGTACGGTACTACGTAATAAATTGTGTGTATAAAAAACGTGCGATCATCATCAAGAGCGCTATGTTTCAAAGTCAACAATATGGTTAACCTTCAGAAAGTTGTTTCTTTGACTTTGGAAAGAAGTTGTTTCATGTGCAATTTTCGTCATTGTCTTCATGGATTCATCGCATTTACCTTGTGATATTTTACTGGAATATGCCAAACGATTATCAGCTCACGATGGATATAAATTTTGATGATTTTGACTATGATGATTCGCCGGGTTCGGACAGTAACTTCATTACCCCAGTTGATACACCTCTGGGAACAGGGAAGAAAGGACAATTCAATTCGAGATATCAAAGTTTTTCGGGGTTATCTCATCAGTCAAGTCGGTGAGGAAAAACATCCGTGTACCATCTTTGAAAAAAATGTTATATCAACATGATCAAATAATTTCATTAGATTTAATTTCATTCATAGATTAACATGTACGGTATACGGTAGTTAATGTTTCAACTTTCATTGTTGTTTTGTTTTATCTTGGCCTAGCCTCGACAGTAGCCTGACGCCTAACGTTACTTAATTTAAAGGGATGGTCCAGGCTAGAAATATTTAATATCAATAAATAATGTTAGATAAACTTCACAGAGCAAAATACTGAAAATTTGAGCAAAATCGAATAACAAATAAAAGTTATTGAATTTTAAAGATTTGCATTATTCTGGTGAAACAGTTCTAGATCTAGACTTACATCAGTACGGTACCGGTACATTGTAGGCATGTCTTTATGAATATTCAGTACCGGTAGGTGGGCTGATGATATCATATCCACACTTGTTCTTTCAAGAACTAGATCTAAAACAATTGGATTGACAACTGATTATTGGTGCATTAGTTATTTATTGCCGCAACTTATTTCATCATGGAGACGCATCATTTACACATGTATGAAAACAAAGAAACATTGTTTTCACACACAAAAAAAAAAAAAAATATTGATAAACTTTAAAAATTAAATTACTTCGATATCTGATTTTTATGAAATTTTCAGCATTTTGCTCTGTTAATTTTACTCTATGTTATATGTATTAAGATATAAATATTTTCAGCCCGGACCATCCCTTTTAATAATAAGAACCTATTCCAAGTGTAGGATGGTCTATTATGCAGCATCTCTCGGGTTCCGATGTCCGGAGTCAACATCTATTGTTCTGACTTTAATCAACATTCATGACATTTATAATCATCAACTAGTATAGCCTAGGTCTAGTACAATCTAGGGAAGGTTTGTTGCTCTGTAATGTCTGACATTTCAAACAATTTATGAAGTATTGCTTGAAGTTGAAGGTTCGAATCGCTGGATGCTTGTCAGGTATGTTGTGGGCTTGATGTAGGGATTTACCTTGAGAATTTAAGGTCAAAGAGGACATGCTATATCCTCCATGTAACTGAGCTTTTTTTTAATTCAATGTTTTCTTGTTTTCATGAGCAACGTAACTCACAATACAAAAAGGAACAATCACTGAAACAGTTTAAAAGTAATTGTGATAAAACTGAGTTCAGTACTACTACTATGGTCTACAAATGCAGATATGGCAAAAGGAATTGATAGCAACAATATTTATTTTGTTAAAAAAATGTTTTTAAATTATCTGTATTCTGAAAGAATGAAAAAAAAAAAAATAGATCTAGATAGAGAATTACATGTTGTAAAACTTGAACTTGAATTGTTGTTTGGTGTGGGATCCTCAACAAAACAAAAACAAAAAAGGATAACCTTGAAAATGTTCAGAGAAAGTCTGCAAGATTTAGAAATGAATTACAGCCCTTTGCCATCTACATTTTGCAGTGGCAGTGTTTTTACAACAATTTAAGCAAACTGGGATAGATGGGAATAGGAGAACGAGTGTTGTCTCATTAAAGAGATCCATATCATAATTACATTCCCAGTAATATTCAAGAAATGTTATGTTATACTGAGGTTTTTTACCTGACTGCTAAGAAAGCATGAATGCCCGTGAGCAAGCAACCAGGGGACCAACAGCTTAAGGTTCTCTCCGAGGGACCTGGTAATGAGGATAAATGCCTTACCAAAGGGCACTAGCGCACTACTTGGGGAATCGAACCCGGGTCACCGGGTTCCGAAACCCCCGCTCTACTGACTGAGCTATCGCGCCTCCCAAATCTCATAAATCATCCACAAAAAAATCGCATTTAAACTAAACTGATACATTGTTTGCCAAACAAAGATTGTTAACAATATTCCCTTACTACTTTATAAGGGTCTAATCACAAACAATTTGAATAGTAGATTGGAGTTCACATCCCTGTGCTGCTAAAACTAGTAAAATGTCCCTGACTTTGCAAAGATAAAAAAATGTAGAATGCACATATGACCTTCTGCTTGTAGTTTTGGGCGAGTGATATTTTTTGAGTTTAAAATTGTATTTCTAATGAATAGGGTGTACAGTTTGAGATATTATAAGGATCAATGAAAGTATGATCAAGTTAATAAGGGGTTTGATTTGGATGGTAGACAAATTCATTTAAACAACCATACACAATATTGCTTCAGTAACCGTCTATGTTTTGTTGCATATGTATCAACATACATGTATTATCACGCACATTGTGTTTTGATTCAGATTTAGTTATTTTAATTGAGTACATACATGTACATACAGCTGTATAAGCCTGCATATTATTATTTGAATCATATTTGGAAATTCATACAAATTATTTCAAGTATTAAAAACTACCAAAATTGTGGCTTTTGGAAAGCTTGACGAACAGATCATGTAGTAGGCATTTATACAATTTTAATCTTTGTTTTGGCCACATTTTTTAGATTTGATTCCGATATGATTATTTCCTTGACAATACATTGTTTTTCCTCTTGGATTATGTAAAGGGGGGGGGGGGGTTGTATGGAAAATAAAAGAACATTCTTCTTCTAGAGGTTAGTCTTGTCTGCTGTTAATTAAAAAAAATCAAAGACATAATGCCTATATGTAGTACACTGATCAGCACATCTCAGATGCCACCAAAATTGTCCCCTCTGGTCAATGAACAAACAGTTTTATGGTTTCTGCAACCAAAGTAATGCAGATGTATTACCCTGCCTGTTTTTCAATATAATATAAGAAGGGATTTGAAGGATAGTTAACAGGTTCCTTTCATAAGTGCAGCTCACTTGACAAAAGAGCTATAGGATTGTTTACTACAGGCTAGCTTTAATAGAGTTTCAATTCAAATTGATGTGCAGAAGCAGATCAAATTTATTGTGGTTACTGGTTAGCCTCTACAGATCTATTGTACCAACAGTAAGTAGTTACAGTTATTTATGCACAGGTCTCTGATTTGCTGCTCTTTGTTACTTTATGTTGTCATGAAGCCCGAGTGAGGAAAATTTGTTCAGTGGTTTCTATGAGTTTCTTTATATTGTTTTCATGATGTAGCGTTAACACATTTGCTGTAATGGGATTTTTTTCCATGTTTCATTGAGAATATGCATTTTTTCTACAGTAAAGTATATTTTGTTCTTTTGTGTTTTTCTTTATTTCTGCATATGTTTACAAGTTTACATCTTCTTTGTAAGAAGTTGTCTATTTTACTCGGGAAATTTTTTTAGTCATTGAAACATTTGTTTCATTCACATATAAAGCCATGACATAAACAAAAATGAAGAGGATTAACATGAAAACAATCTAATAAATGTGCATTGATTTATTTCTTTGTAACAACAGGAGTACATTAGTTTCAGCATCAGATTCCCAGCTTGACGATGGAGAGATAGAAGATGGGGGTAGTGCAAACGTCAGTGTGGTTGTAAGGTGAGTACAAATTGTTTCTACAGACTGAAAGAGCCAAATTTTCTACACCAGTCATTTATTTTGTTTAGTATACAAATTTACTTTATTGGAGATGAATAATCATGGTGTACAGGCCTTTAGATTTTTTGTTTTATTTTATAGGGTACAGTAATTAAACAAGTATAAGATTGAAAACTATACAAGTGGATGTAAAATAAGAAATTACAATTTTGTTTATCCTGGGCTTTATGCAAATTAAGAAGCTGATTATGTCACACATTTTTTTATTTAATGAAATGAAAATGAGTGGAAGTTAACTTTATCGCTTTATGTACTATTTTTAATGAAATTTTCTGGGTTTCTGTCTGATTTTCCCCCATTTATTCAAATCAACTCTAAAAATGTTAAGGTGGTTGTGACTTTCTAATGTTTAATGATTGATTCAATGATTATAAGTTAAGAATAATTTTTCTGAAAAAAATGAACGGGGGTGGAGATGAAATGAAAGGGAAGTACATGTAGTTGTAGCATTAATTGGTGAACTGCAAGTAATTCATTCTTTTGCACATGTAAATTGAAAGTTCTATTTCTAGAACATTCATTGTTCACAACTCACTGTCGGTTGAACGCCCGCAGCAGCTTTTTCAGTAAAAGAGTGATCCAAGCTTGGAATAGTTTGCCTGCAACACTAGTAATGTCCTCCAGCATCATCTCATTTAAACACGGATTAGATTCGTTTTGGTCAAGTAATCATTTTGAAATTGTCTGACATCCACGCCTGCACTGTACTGTTTAGTTTAGACTTTTAATTGTGCATCAAGTGTTTACGACCACCGGGAGATCTACAGGACTACCTACTCTCCCGTACAAATGATGATGATGATGATAAATCAACATGTAACCAATCATATACAAGTACAGTAACCTTACAGTTTATAATTTGTTTACAAATTATGAGACTTGATTCAAGTATTAAGCATGTTCTTTTTTCTGTATTTGTTTTGAGAGTTTGGAATAGTTTTCTCATTGAATCATGCACTTTTTGATAAAACTTCAGACTTCTTTAGCATGCAGATAAATGGTACAGTACATGTATGTAAGTCTCTTTTGAAATGAAAGCTGATTATGTTAAGATGGAAAGGAGAAAAAAAGGTGGAATAGGACTGCTAAAGATAGAAGTCACTTTAGTGAAACCCATGAAGATATCTTTCTGAGATGGCTCTTTTGTCAGTAAAGATGTGTGAAGGCCAGTGGAGTGGCACAATACGAATCTTGCTGATTTTTCAGCTGCTCGGTGCGAAGTGTTGATTGATCGCTTCCCTAAATAGAGGCTAGATTGTGGGCAATGAATGAGAATCATCACCTGGCGGTGTGATGGGTGTATTTCATTTTAATTGCTTCACGCGTGATAGGTAGATAGCCTTTTTTAATTTATGGTTTATCTTTGGGATCATAGCTGGCTAAAAATCCATTAGACACTGAAATATACACACCCTGTGCGCTTGATGGACATTGTTTAAATGACTTACTATTTAACACTCCAGTTGTTACATAAAAGAGAGCAAATTGCCTGTGATATAAACACAATTCAACAATAAACATGACACAAAATGAAGCGTCTTTTTTTTTCATTGATTGATTAATGGGAAACAATAGGAACTCTTGATCAGGATGTGGCAGGAAGTTATCAAGAGATTAATTGTTGTGGATTCATACCCCTTTTGATACTAAAATCTAATTGATGATTATGAATGATATCCTCTTTCTTTGTATCACTATGCAAGTTTTTATAGAATTTTTTTGATTTCTTGATTATCAAGTCAATATTTTATTACCAGTAAGCCTATTACATGTAAATAGAAATATGTGCACTGATATTCTTTGGGCATCTAGAGATTTTATAAGTGATGGATGAATTTTATCCTTGCAAAAGAGATCAGATAAACAATTAAAGATAAACAATCAAAAACAGCATGAAAATCTTAGACTGGATATGTCAAACATGATTCATACATAATTACATACATGTATACAATTTCTTTGAATTTATCAAATTGAAATACAATAAATGTATGTCCAAGCAATGAAAGTTTAATACGTGTATGTAACTAATAATCAATGATTTGTAATAGAGTAATTGTTTTAAATATTCAAAACTGGCTTTGGATTATATAGCTACATGTATCTCTTATATTTCTTGACAGAGTTCGGCCACTCAGTGAGCAGGAAACAAAAAGAGGAGATCGTGATGTGGTCCTTGTACAGAACCCACAAAGTCTATTGGTAAGTGATACATGTCACCGAAGAAGTCAGAAAATTGAATTATTTATTATTTGATTGTGGAAATTAATTGGATCAAAGCATTGCCTGCAATATAAATCATTCAAGCTACATTGAATCTTGCAGGTTTACATCTGGTTGTATTTAATCAAATTCAGTAAGGAGATGCTGGTATGATATTGTATGCTTTAATTAGGTGTACGTTATATAGTGCAGTAAGAATGAGGGATTTGTAAAAAAAAGTGGTTTCTGTGCATTCACTTTTTAAATTCAAAGTGAATGATGTAGTTTTAATTATGAAGTTCCCTTTGAATTATTTAACAATAATCATTAATATTATCTGTCATTGACTGGGACTTACTTTTCAAATTCACTGAATAAAGGCAGCTTAACAGTGGAGCTGAACTTAGCATTTACATACATTTATGTTTGATACTGTAGCATACAAGTGAAGTAACATGAACATGCACAGCATTTTGTCCTTGGTTTTCTTTTGAATGGATTAGTTATTTGCTTCTGAAATCATCTGATGTTCATATTCGTGAGGAGCAAATCATTGATGAAAATCACTTGTAAGATGCTTGATGAAATGCTTACCAGGTGACATTCTTTTCAGTGGGATCAAGAAATTGATGATTTACTTTTAGTTTGAATTACCATTATTTTTTTCCTGTGATGTTTGTCTCAAAGGTGGAAGGAGATAAAAACAAGCAATTTACTTTTAACCATGTGTTCAGTGGAGAAGCTACGCAGCAGGATGTACTGGATGAGTGTGGTATGAAGAAACTGGTTGATATGGCCCTAGAAGGATACAATTGCACTGCTTTTGCCTATGGCCAGACAGGGTCGGGAAAGACTTTCACTATTACAGGGCCACAGAAATCGGTAAGGGGGGTTTATTTCCTTTCTTCCCCTAAGTTTGAACGATGATGATTGATATTGATTGTTAGATTATAAAAGCAGGTTTTGAAATTTAAATCTTTGTCATATGTTAATGTAAATACAATCAAATCTAAAATTAAATAAATGATAATAGTTTGAACAGATAAAATAAAATCAAGCTAAACACTGAAAATGTCATCAAAATCTGATGTGGAATAACAAAATTATGGCTTTTTAAAATTATCCATTAATTCGGTGAAACTTCTCTATGCATGTCTTTATGAATGCAATGAGCAAGGTGATCATGTGCATACCCCAACTTATTATTTTCATTATATTACTAAAATACAGATTTTGTTCTTCAAGATTGAAAAAAAATTGGATTGCTACAATTTATTTTACAAGGGAGATATATCAATCATACACACTTGTATGAAAATGTGAAATAATCATGATTTCATGTAATAACAGTAGAAAAAGAAACCCATTCATTACATATTCATGACGATGTGCATATAATGATATACATAAATGTACTTCACTTCCTTGAAATAATTCATACTACTTAAAAATAGTACAATATGTACTGATGTTGAAAGGGACACTCCTTTCTCTTTTAATGAAGGTACATGTTGTTTTCCTGTTTGCAATAAGAATAAAAAAATGTTTTTTTTTACAAATGTACTCATGAATAACCCCATATTTTTTTTAATTTATTGTTATTCAGGATGGGCTACGTTATCAGAATACAACTGCTTGGGGTCTGATTCAACACTCACTAGTTTACCTTTTTGATATGATCAGACTAAGGCCAAAGGTTTCTTTTTTCATCAAGACATCTTATTTAGAGATCTACAATGAACAGGTAAGACAATGAACTAAGTCTTGCATCTTGTAAGGATAGGGAGAAAGAAAGAGAAATATATTTAGAGGGGGTATGAAGGAGAGGTTGAGGGTAGAAGAAATGAGAGAATGAACAAGAAAGGGAGAGAGTTGTGGGGTGAGAGGAGGAGAGAGGTGTAGAGAAGGGGGGAGAGAGAGGGAAGGACAAGACAAGGGGGAGAAAGGGAAGGAGAAGAGGATGGAAAATTTTGTGGGAAGATCGAGATAAACTTTCTTTTCAGCTAAAGATCTAGCCTAACTGCTTGATCATCCAAAAGCAGAAAGATCGAATTGCAATATTGCATGAATTGGATCACATGTAGGTAATGTCATCCCCTTATATCATTCACAAATATAGAAATTGCCTTTTGAACCGAATCTGTCCATAAGGATAGGAGGCAACAAGGGATGAACATGTATGTGTAGTACATACATTGAATTAGACCGGTACAGGTACTCTAGGATTGTAGGTATAGAAGTTTAGATCTATTCTTAATGCATGAAGAATCAGAGTCTTCAAGTTGTCATGGAGTCGTATCAAACAAAAGTAAACCACTATGAACCAATTTAACCCTCACTTTTTATGCCTAATATACTGCAATTATGTCATGCTTGCATTCCTCCATACAACACCATAGAAAGGAATTGTTTGCAATCAAATGAAATGGACCATAGGCTTTGAATGTATAGGCCCCCCTGTATCAGGAATGGAGCTTTGTTCTGATAGTTGATCTTTCAAGGACTTCTCTGTGTTTTAGAAACAAAACTTTTGGCATTGTATTGCTGGAGAGATTAGATCTGTAATGCCGTACATCATTTTGAATCTAAAGATGAATGAGCTATGCATTCATTTGAGTACAGAGATCCAGCTACACCATAGTTACTTTCATTGTTCGAGAAAAAGAGAGATTATGAGATATAATCTTGAATATACAAAGTATTTGTATGTGTAATTTGCGTGTAAAGTTTAACTTTATTTTTATATTATTGTACTTTACATGTAGGCTACAGTGTACATACCACTGGGGCAAAGGTATTAATATGGAGCTACTAGTTCTAGTACAAGTAGCTCCATGGTATTAATACTTGTGTTGAAATCTTTATGTAACAGTGGGTACAATAATGAAAAAAAATTACTGACATTGTTATTGGTGTTTTTTATTACAAAAGAAGGATTAGGATTTTTTTATTGGAGTCTTTATAAAGAGTTGATTTTCACTGACTAATTTATATCCAATCACATGTGGGGATTTTTGAACATTTGTCAGTGATTTATCTTCATGAAATATTATCCCGATCATCAGATACATTATGAATACCGGTATACTAAATAAAATTCATTTGAATTATAAAAGGGTCTAATTTTCAATGAAAAAAAACCCCTCCTGCTTAATTGGATTTTAACTTTCACAGATATGAAGTACACTTCTGTATTAAAAGTAGAAGGGGTTGGTTCTTGCTGTACACACATGTGTGTACACGCAGAAGATATCACAGTAAAAGAACAAGTTTGCTTTGTAGACTATGGATCAATGTGTGAGGTAAAAAAAAAATGCAACACAGTGTAGTGTATTATAGTGTACATTGCATTTCATGAGCTGCCTTGTTAGTAATGCTTACATGTAAGTTTAGTCCCTCTGTGTCAATTTGCTCAGCTAACATATCAAGTACAGTACACAATTGCCAGTTGTGTACTTTAAAGAATAAAAGTCTTCTCCTCTGTGTAAATGTGTTAATGGTAAACAATCTAATTGACTTGTTAATACTCAAACCAAACATTTGAAGGTAATTCCCCTGTAGTGGACTTTATCAGTGATACATTGTGAGTTTATTTGTTTCATGTTAAGTTCCATCAATGTTTCATTTATTCAAGTATTGTATGGATGGAAAAGTCAGGGTACAATTTATTTAACAAAGCCATGATTTTTTATGTTTGCCTTATTAGAATGAATCGAGGTCATTGAATATTGATAAACTCAGATAATCATGAAATAATCAGATATAACCACATATAATTATTAAACAAAATATTTGCATGAACTGTGCACTAAAACAAATCTTTCATTATCACAACTTCACAAGTACAGAGGACTTTGTATATTACGTTGAGAACTCAAGCTTACATGTATACTTTAAAGCCTCCAAGCTTGATACTTAAAAAAATGAGAGTTGTACATAGAATATCAATCCAGCATTTCAATGTTGGAAAAGTGCATTAGCCATTGAAATTGATTAAATTGATTCTTCTAAAAAAATGAATTTTAACTTCTACGATGGCAATTTTTGTATTTTCTCTTAAAAAGAAGCCTTTAATAAAAAAAAGTATAGTGATTGCACATCACTTTTTATTTCTCTAGAAAATGATAGGCCTATTTCAAATTTCTTTTTAAATCATAGGTATATATGTATGGCAGATTTACTTGTCTGTGACATCACAAAATAAAAATTTTAAAGATTCATTACTTGGTTATTGTTGGTTGTTTTCATTGAACCTCCCTAATATTTTTCTCGAATTTTTCTGTTTTTATTAAAACCAACTTATCTTATCATCAAGGTGACTTTTCCCTTTTAAGCTCTACGAGTATTGCATGAAATATGCATTTAAACACCATGCTAGAAAGTACATTACATTTGTTTGCAAGTTGATTTTCAGCCAATCAATGTCATGTATTTTATGAATAGTTGTGCTCAAAAGTTAGTGAACCCCACCTGTACTTCTTCATGCTGAGTGTTGAATGTAGACATGAGACAACAACACTACCATGTTTGATGAGCCCGGAGACACAAACTTTATTAAATGTTATATTTACAGTACCTTTATATCACCTGACTTCACAACATCTCAGAACTTGAACACTTTAATAATAAATATATTCATTCCAGTGGGGTTCACTAACTTTTGAGCACCTCTGTATGTAAATGTTCAAGTGCATGGATACTTTATATCACAGGCTCAGTCTAAAAAGAAAGATAAAAGTTCCAAGCAGAATTGGCAATGACAAGACTAATATGTACATGTAAATGATATTTTATGCAACAGGTGTCATTACAAATTTTATGCTGTATGCATCTAAAGCTTTCTCTATTCAGAGTTGAAGTGCTAAATGGCAGTTAATCCACAAATACCTAATGGACATTTTGTAACTGTCTGTGTCAACACACTGAGATTCTAGTCTAGAATATTGGTCTGTATTTGTACAATGGTTTACTCTATTCAGCTTTACCACTGTCAATTCTCCTGTAATTGGTGAGAACAGACACTTACAAAATCCTATGGCTCTTTGAGTTATTGGGATTCATATTGACAAGCTGGATTATAGGGATGGCAATACAATGAAAGTAGATGGAGGAAGGTGGTGGAAATCTTAGGAAGGATAACAAAAATTGAGGGAAGAAAAAGAATGGGGAATGAGCCAAGGGAATGGATGGGGAGGAAAGATGTGAGATTTTGTAATTTTGTTGTGGTTCCTTTGTAAAAAATTATTTTGGAATAAGAAATGAGAATGATTTTGCTTTCTCATTAAGCGTGGGGTTACATGATCATGGATAATAATGATCTGAATTCAACAGACTGATGTTTGTGATACTTTGACATAATAGTAGTACCTACTGTACGTTAGCCTTGGTCTTAAAATTGTGTAAATATGTTGTTACAATAAGACATTTTGTTTATGTGTGCTTCAAAAGATCATACACCTACACTGTACAATATAAAAAAATAATCACATTTAGAGTTGAATGAAGTCTACAACTGATAGTGGCATTTGTTCCTGAGTCCGGAGTGATAGACTGCCAGTGTAGAACTCATGCGTATTTCTCTGTGTGTTAGTATTCAAATGACTTGAACACATGTGTGAATATCTTTCTCCCTCCCTAGGGGTATAAGTTGCTTTGTTTTTGTTGTCAAGGTGATAACGGTCCCTCGGGAGAGTTTGTCAAGTTCAGTTTCGAGCTCCCCCATGCCAAACTATAAATCAACTTACAAAGCTGACGCATAAACAGAATGAGTGTGAATAGTGCTGTTATTCCATGTGTCTGTACTATATATGTACCTCTATGGATTTTTCTTAATACACTGGAATATGATTTTACATGTTGCCTAAAGGTGGTTCTTACTGTTCGTTAATATATAGAGTTGAAAGATTACATAGAAGTCTTTGTTATTTTTATTTTCCCTCTTCAATCAATGCATTTGGTATTTGCAGCAATTTTTTTTTTCTTTTCCACAGGTTAAAGATCTTCTGAATCTAACTGGTAAAGATTCTTTGCCAGTGAGGTGGTCCAAGGATAAAGGGTTTTATGTTGAGAATCTCTTTGTCATGGAATGTGAAACACTAGATGACATGATAGCAGTACTTGAAGAAGGTGAGAACATAGTTACTTTATAGAAATCACCTTAATATTTGAAGAGATCTGTTCCAAAAGGTATTGAATCCTCTTTTGATCAAAATTGAAATATGGATATCAGACTTTTATTCGGGTAGGCTCCTCATTTAGACAAAGGTACATGTATGAACCTCAAATTTTCAGAGTAAACATGACAAAGCGCACTTATCATTTTCCATGTAGGTGCTTGTATAAAATTTGTCAAAAAAATGTTTTTCCTGTAGAGGAAGAAAGATTAATTGTACTACCTTTTTGAACTGAGTTCTCCATGTGTATCTAAACTCCTCTGACTTTGATCGATAATTCCTCCTCGGTTTTAGTAAATATCAATGTGTAATTGATATCAATGAATAGATCATTTAATTTTCTTTAAAATGATACCCTACATGATGTGATTATCGTTCATATGGAGGTGCAGTGCCTTGAAATGTGGGGCAAGGTCAAAATTCAAAAGTTGCAAAATGACACAATATTGAAAGTCACTGTTCTTTTTTTCAGTGGTGATGAGTGAGTTTCTCAGCAGTTTCTTATAATTATTTTCATGCACCTTAACATCAAAATTAATATGGAATCAAACACACCTCTGCACAAGCAAACACATAACAAACAAACATGCATGGATATATAAAACCACGACTCAAACCATGTTATCTCACAGAACCATCACTACAGAAGCAAGCATTGATTTGAATGGATTTTCATCTCTATTGACACAGACAAAAGAATCATGTTCTGTATTGACCCTTCATGACTATTTCTGCTCGTTTTGCAGCTTTTCAATTCAGACCTCATCCAACACTTTTGAATCCTGCTCTTTTCGTGATGGCATGATCATAACAAGCATGATATCATTTTAAAGAGAATTAAATGATCCTTTGAATGATGTAAAATTTGCATTGTGTAAAATTGGGAGTTGGGAGAAATTAATGGCCAAACACAGATTTCCAAATCTTTTTTGCTCGTTTTGCAGCTTTTCAATTCAGACCTCATCCAACACTTTTGAATCCTGCTCTTTTTGTGATGGCATGATCATAACAAGCATAGTATCATTTTAAAGAGAATTAAATGATCTTTTGAATGATGTAAAATATGCATTGTGTAAACTTGGGAGTTGGGAGAAATTAATGGCCAAACACAGATTTCCAAACTTTTTTAGGGGTTTATACATTACTTGAATGGGCATTAGAAGTTTGGTTGCTCCAAAAAAATATATTCCTGGGAATTCCTTGAAGTTATGGAATCAGGAGCAAGGCAGGAAAAAAAAGCCAACTCTCACTTTAGTGAGACCACTTTTTCTCGCATTAGGGATAAGCTTACCTTAAAATCAATTATTATGTTTAATTGCAAGATTAATGTACAAGTTGGTGTACATGTAAGTATAAGGGAAATAGATGGAAATGCTTTGTCACGATAGGATTTCATAATATGTCATAGCAACACCAACCAAGGAAAAGATTATGTTATCAAATTGGTTCACCGGTAATCATGTTCATAAGTTCTGTAAAGGAAAAAAGAGAGTATAATATATAAATGATAAAACGAAGGCAAATAAAATGTGTTCAACATTTATTTTTTCTTATTTGTTTTGCCTCTCCTTATTTGGTATGTCTTTCTGACTCTCTTTCTCTTTCTTTTTCTCTATTTCTCACCCTCCCCTCTCTCTACATTTCTGGCTCTGTCTCTAACTGTCTCTTGTCTGTCTCTCCTCCATCCTCCTAACTTTGCTCTCTTTCAATCTCTGTATTTATTTCTGTCTTTTCCTTACTGTTTTCCCCGACTATTGCCTTTACATACCTTCTTTCTATAGGTTTGGGTCAAAAGGCAATAGCAACAAACAATGTAAATGAGCATTCTAGTAGAAGTCACACAATTATGTCCATCTCTATAGACTCAGAATTGGTGAGTAATAGATATCTTTGATTATTTAGAAATTTGTAGATTAAGGGTAATATAGTTAAGTATTCTCAATGTTTCATATAGCAGTAGAACTTGGGTAATCAAGAACACAAAATTAAGCCCACAATATTATGTACATTACATAAAATTTTCATTATTCATTTGCAATATTCAGTCAAATCATGGAGAAAGAAATAAGATGGTAAAATCCTGTTTTTTGATAAATTCATATTTCCTGTGCTTTTATCCACTTTAGCTATATATTTAAAGTTGAATCAATTGTTCTTGTTTGTTTAATTTCCCCTTTAAAATTTTCATATCTTCCCCAAAATGTCCCTCATTTGTATTTGTATAGATCTAGTGGGAATATCTAAGTGGCCAATTTGTCAAACAATAACATGTTGAACATGTTCATACAAAAAAAATATGGTCCTTGTAATATCAAGAGAAACGCTTGAGAGAATCAATTTAGAATTGATTGTATCATTTTGTACATAATATGCCATTCAATTTTACAATTTATGTTTAATAGAGGGCCCTGAGATGGTAGTATACTGTATCATGGTTTCAGTTTACAATCTTCTAAGAATTGTAAAGGAACAATTCTTGAAGTGAAGTGGCATGTGTAATGTTGTTACATCATTTTTTGCTTCACTTTGTCTCGAGTTTGAAATTTTGAACATTGAAATCAATAGATGGATTAAATCTTAAAAATTAACTTAAAATATCAAAAGCAGAAATATCAATTGATCAATCAGAGTGTGATCATGATTTATTGATTGAACTATAGTTGATGCCATCTTTGAAAGATATTATTGAAACATTTTGAAGAAATGTGATGGACAAAGGATAACTCATCACTCATTTTTCACTTCAATATATCAGTTTCCAAGGAAAATATGTGCATAGAAATAATGTAGCGGTTTATTAATGAATTTTACCTAATATATTTACATGTAGCTTGTTGTTGTTGAAAGTGCACAATTTGAAAATATACCATAAAAAGTTCTTGAGTCAAAATCACCCAAACATACTGTTCAATGTCACTTTGCCTTACATGTATATCTAATTTCCACATGTAGTAAGTGGATAAAAACATCAAATCATGACCAGTAGGAAATGTGATCCCTTTTGTCTTAATGGTGACAATTTTTTTTTACAATGGAACTTGTCTTTAATCCACTGAAGGGAAACAAGATAATTGGCTTTCTAATAATAGTGACCTTTGTTTTTTCTTCTTAGCCTGATCCTGATGATAGTGATTTATATATAACCAAGCATGGTAAGCTTAGCTTTGTTGATCTGGCTGGTAGTGAGAAGGTTAAGGAGCTGGGCTCATCTTCAGAATTACTCTCTGAGACTACTAATATCAACAAGAGTCTTCTGACATTAGGTTAGTTACATGTATAGACTATTAAGAAATACAGTGATGCTCTTTAAATATATAATGATGTGATGGTTGATGCCAAAGAGTCATTCTGATCAGGTTGATACGCTTTATTTGGGGGGGGGGATGGAAGGGGGCTATATTTCTCTTTCTTTGTCTGTATGCCTCTGTCTGTTCATCGGTCACACTTTCTCTGTCTTCTTCTCTGTTTTTGTAATTTAGTTTGCTTGCCCGTTCCCTGGTAACTTGCAGTGTTTATTTGAATCATAGACCCCTGTTACCCATGGGTTGACAATGGACTGAGGCTGACCTCTGTAAACTTTCAACCTGTGTATAACGGGTCCAACCTCAAAAGGCAGGACCGAGTCCGGCTAGAAAGAACCTCACACTCAGTCTACCTTTTTATTTGGTTTGAGGCCGGCCTCAAACCAGTGTAACTCAATTTGTTTGTTTCTTTGTCTCCCCACTCTCTTTCACAAAAGAATAATGTATTTTTTGTCATAATATACAGTATTAAAGGCAAGGTAAATCCTATTTACCCAGAAATATGGCAAGAAAATGATTCACTGTGATAAAACTATAATAAGTTGAACCCTGATGGAGCAATCACTTTAAATAAATCAGAACTATAATGAATGATATTTTTAGTTCTAGGAAACAGGCAGTATAGAAATCTTGAACAATAACACTCTGAATGGAGCTGGTTAACAAAGACATTGTAAAGTACTGAATAATGCAAACAATCTGTACACCTGGGGGTGTTTCATGCAGAGAGCTGTGACCATTGAACTATGAAATATGTATTTCATTTGTTGTGGGTTAGTATCTATGGATGACAGATCCCCCTGGTTTCTGAATACAGATGGTATTTGACTTTCCACACCAGAAAAAAAATATAAAGAATAAAAATATCAAGTGGCTTATATCATCGGGTTGGGACTATTTTTGTGACATACCAGAACTAAAAAACCTTGTCTCATTTAAACCAGGCAAATATCATCCAGTGATCACTACAAAACTAAAAAAATGGTGTCCCACTATAATAATAAATCATCATGATGTATCGCAATTACAGACCCGAGAGTCTATTGTGAATGATATATGAATGTGATTTTGATGTAATGTACATGTAGGTAAAAAGTAAATTTGAACTAAAAAAAAATCCAGAATCACTTTTGTAGGAGACCTTCCTCACATTCACACATCAGAACATAGCCACATCCAAATTGATCTTCACTGTGAAATAGAATAATTGATACCTATGTTACATGGACATCTTGTAATTTTTGGACCCAACCTGGTGGACTTACTCAAGTAGATGGTATTCAGTAAAATCAACCATAAGTTTTGCATTAATTGCAATTTTGCAATATTTTGTCACAATTCAAATTATCTATTGATATTTGCAATTGATCGCAAATAAGTTGAAATATGTAAAATGTACATGTACATTGATGATGGATGCATATCATAATTAGTGATAAGGAGTCTGTTTTCTATTTCATGGCCTTTAAAGTGTAAACTGTATGATGCAAGTAATGCACATTTCCTCTTGTTATGTTATGTCCATGTCATCAATAATATTTCATAACTGTAATTAGTGAAATGTTAATTGAGGCAATAAATTTGAATGAGACATCCATGAAGTATATGCATCAGACTACTTATCCATTCCATCGTTGTTCATTCTTCCTCATGATTGATGATATTGCTACACAGCAGTTTTTCATATCTCTTATATTAAGGTCAACATGATAATGAAAGACCTTTTAATATCATGTATGAATGATTTTGTTACAGGTAATTGCATCTCATCACTGAGTGATAATAGAAAGCGATCAGGTCATATCCCATACCGAGATAGCAAACTTACCAAACTATTAGCTGACAGCTTAGGGGGTACAGGAATTACACTTATGGTAAATAATGTGCACTTGCATTTGACTTCTTCTATTATTTTTCACCGAATGATGATATATGATATATATGATGATATATATATAAAAAAAACATTGCACACATGATTATAAGATGATTTGAATATCTATGAAGGGAGCATTATGAACAGCACATTAATGGATTGTTGGAAATGATTCAACGAACCATGCAAAACACAATAAGTCAAATTTAAGATTAATTATAATGGAAATATGATTACAATGAATGAAATATGCAGACTATATAAAGTAGATAAGGGAAAATACAGACAATTAAAAAGTAAATCGCTGAGAAGCCTTTGATTTACTCCTAATGTTCATGTGACCAATTTAGTTAAAGAGTTTTAAATGAAAAGTAAATAAAGAATTTATTGAATACTCATAACTTGAAAGGAATGAATATTGTAAAATTAATGGATGAATAGATAGAAGGTTCAATATATGTAGGTAATCTGCATGATTTCAGTTTTACCACTAAATGTATCATACAAGGTGAGAAATAAATGCCCATTATTGATTACTAAGTAAGATTTTTTTGGTCTTCTTTTCCCTCTATTAGATTGCTTGTATATCACCATCATCTTACTGCCTCTCTGAATCTATCAACACATTAAGATACGCAGTCAGGGCACGCAGGATCAAGAATAAACCTGTTATTCGAATGGTAAGAAAATTAATAACAATTAGTTCAGAGCAAATGATTAACCGGTGCCCCAAAGGAAGTTGTATGGTGTTAAATCTATAAATGTTTTATTTTGGACAGTGATCAACTGCCTACTTTCATAGAAAAGAAATGATTTTATCAGTATGGCTTAATAGTAAAGCATTCCATTTACAATTTTTGCCAAAATGTCTTAATTGATATGCAAATGACTTTGATAAGTTATATTAACTCTAGCATATAAAATGATAATTGTAATTGTAGATATTACCAGTGTGATTTTTGATAATTTTAAATCAACAAATCAAAACAATTTGCAAGAAAACGTGTATACATATCATTTGTTGAAGTCGCTATTGACTTTCAATTTTTAATAACATTTTAATTTCCAATAGGGTCTGGAAAGATTAAAGAGTGAAAGCAGTTGTAAGTTGAATAAATTCATGCATCAAAACATGAAACATTTACTATACTTTGTTTATTATCATAACAAAAACGTTTTTTTCATTACAGGATCCCAGGGAAAAGCTTATCACAAGTTTAAAGCGGGAAGTGCGCCTGCTTCGATCTGAAAACCAGTACCTGCGCCAAAGGCTTGAATTCCCTGGTACCGCCCAGCCCTCCTTCAGACCTCGCCAAGAACCCAACAACAACCAAACCCAGGCCATCCTAAGCAGGGAGGAATCATTGAATGATGGTGATCTGACTCCGGTACCTAATGGGAGGATGGTAGAGGAGCCAAGGATAGAGAGGACAGAGGCTCAGATGGAGGGATCTAAAGGGAGAGGAGGAGGTAGTAGAGGGAAGAAGGATCCACCTCCTCCTCCTCCAGTGCAGCAGAGAGATTCAGCTCAGTAAGTACTGATATGTGAGATCAGTGCCCTGTATTAATTATTTGTAACTTCTTGTATTTATGATTTTCCACAGACTTACAATTGTATATTTTGTTCCAGGGCTCAGTAATAAGTTTTAGAAGAGTGATGTAGTTTTTGCTTTGCATACACTTAAGGTAGAATGATTTCAATATGTATTTATTATTAGCTTGAATTCTTGCACTGGCTTCAACAAAAGAAGTGCAGCATCAGTAGGAGCATTGTCATCAACACCGTCACAATCAATATCGTCTTTATCGTTAATACCGACATAACAATCGTCATCTTTGTAATATTATCATTGTTATCACCATAATCATCATCGTTCTCCTCTTCTCCTCTTTTTTCCTCTTCTTGCTCCTCTTCCTTGTCATCATTAGTATTATCATTTACCATTATCAACATCATTATGTTCTTATTCTCTTAAACAAGGTCTAAATGAGTTATTTCACCTATTTCCAATCCAGGCCCAAATCAGCAGCTGATAATAGTTTGTATGAGATGCTTCAGGAGTACATGGTTGAGAATGAGACACTGAGATCAGAGAATTCAGACCTTAACTCAGTTAAAGAGAAGGCAAGAAGAGAACAGGACTCCGTTGCTAGAGAGAATGACAGACTCCTCAAAAAGCTTGAAGAACTAGAACGGTAAAAGCACACATGTCTCTCTCATTAAAAAAAATTATTCTCAACGGGCACTTATTAGTCTAAAGATAGGCGGATATTGATGTACCACTGTTAAACAGAAAGAAAAATGAAAGTTTTGTGGAAGTCAAATGATTCAGTTTTATCTGAGGTAAAATTGTGATGAATATGGATGCTCATAATCTCCACGCTTTTTCATCAAAATACAAGGATAATTTAGTGAGAATTATCAGAGACTGCACACAAAGGATAGGAATGATTTGCACCTGTCTATACTTATGCCTGTTTGTGATAATTTCTGTTTACAAATATAGGATATTGTTGCTGAATTTATTTCTTTGTGCGTAGTATATGTTCCTCATTATGTAAACCACATGGTATCAATATGTGTGTTCATGAAGAAATATATAAGCACTAATAAAGTGTGTTCTGTTCAGTTTTAAGGTGTTAAGACCCAAAAGTCATTTTAATTTTATCAAGCTATTTTCTTTTCTGTACAGGGTATTCACTACATCACCTTACTCCTTACCGAGCACCTTCAACTCCAGGACATCTTCGGGCCAGTCCATCGGTATGCGGGGTAACAACCAGCCCTCCCCACTGGGTCCACTGCAACACTCACCACCCCTCAAGACCCAGCGCTCACCCCAGGGCCAGTCTAATGGACTTGATAAAAGACAGTCTGGGGGTAGTCCTTGGAGACAGGTAGGATCTCAAAGTTGATACCTTAGAATGATTTATTGAATGATTGCACAATTGATTGTTTTATGAATGATTGCATTGATCATTCTGCAAATAGCTATGAACTAATCAAATTTTAGAAAAAGTTTACGCAAATATGGTTTCTTGCTTATAATCCACCTTGTACCTTGAGATGACCATGAAGTTTTCTTGATAGAAGTGGGGATAGAAACATTCATCTCACTTCTCCTTTGCCTTTACAGCAATTGGGTGAGCTACCTCCAGTGGACAGCATTAAGGGCATCCCGGATAACTACCGGTCATCTCAGCAACGTCCACCCATCCAGAGGGATGCCCCGCCCACTCAGCGGTCGTTCCCATCCATGTCTACCCAGCCACCTCACCATCCCCCTCCAACCAACCACAGCTACCCCAGGGCACACACCAATCAGTCAGGTCTGAGCAGTACACATCCACCTATTGGTCATGGCCATCCTTCTACTCATCGAGGGTCCAAGAAAGGAAGGTAGGTGACTTAAAACCCTTTTCACATAGAATCAAGAGTGACCAGGGGTCTGATGCGGAAAGAGTAAAACTTTGATCCAAAAATCAAACACAACTTGAATTTCAACCGATGAAATGTGTGTATTAGGGATTCGCACATGATTTTTTTAGCTGCGTTTAAACGCAATTCTTTCTTCAACAGGCCCAAGCTGTAGTCGCAGTTTCATCAATTGTATTTCTTGTGTCATGCAGCAGAGCTAATACATCACCTCCTTTGTTATATCATGCTCAAAGGGAACAGCTACTGTTTGAGTCACTAGAATTATACATTGAAAACCAAACATGCATCAAGAATAATGCATAACTTTGATCAAATCAAAATCTTACAAATCTTAATTCTTAGTGACACAGCATTCTATTAGTAACAAATCTTAGTGGTCTATGCCAATTTTTCATTTGCCAATTGAATTACATTTTGTCAGTAGCTTGTAACAGTAGCTTGTAACCTGCCATTGGTAACAAAAGTTTTTAATGCAACCATCTATCTTGCTTCCCTTTATAATCAGTGATAGCCGTGTCTCCAACACCAGCCAGAGCTACCCACCAGCTCCAGGTAGCCTGCAGGCCTCCTACACTGGCTCCATGGGACCGCTCCATGAGGATCATCATCAGGCTCCACCTAACGTTGGTAAGAGGGATACTTCCATCTCTGTCAGGACCAGTCTCAGCAACCCTTCAGTCATCAGCAAACCACAGTCTACCAAAGCAGATATCTACATTCCTAGTGTGCCCTCTACTGGCTTAACTAAAGGTGAGATTGCTTTAGTCTACCCTCATTTGATGAAAAACCTTATTCCTGTGTCATCCAGAGACAACTGGAGTGAAATTTGTAGGGTGTTTATTCATTGTGAAGCTTATACTATAGTTACTTTCATTAAAGCGTACCACTAATGATAGGACCTTGTATGTCTTTGCAGGGATATGCAGATAAATTAGTTTTTGATGTAAGGTTACTGCTTATTAAATATTGTCCACTAAATTCATTTTTTTTGTTGGTTATTTTGTATTGACTATATCTCTCCTGTCCATCGTGCTATCCAATCCTTCATCCATTTTATTCCCTATCCTATCCATTTCAAGAGATAGTGCTTTCTCGTCTCAATTGTAAACGGTTGTAATTCCTCCTTTTTTGTTAGTCCTAAACTTTCATCCTTGTGCATTTATATAACTTCATAGTCAGAATATAATGATCTTGTGTGAATTCCCCATTGCTATGTCGGAAGTTATCAGAATTTTCTTACCCACCCCCCCCCCCCATTTGTTTAATACATCTCAGAAACTACTGATCTTAGGTAGATGTGAACATAGTACATTTGTTTACATCCCATATTTTTTTGGCATGAGTAATGTTATTGTTATGATTATAAGTTACATAAATGTTTCCCATTTCCAGCTAATATGAATTAGTTTCAGGAATTGATTTATATGCCTCAAAAACTTTGTTATCTGTAAGCAGAGCTCCCAACTATTTTGAATTTAGAGGAAAGTATCATCTTCAGGGGGGCGTTTCATGAAAGGACTTGTCGGACGTTTTATCCGACAAGTCCCATTTTATCCGACAGTTACCATAGTAACAGTACCTCTCAGCCAATCAACATCAGAGAAAGATGTCAGATCTGACAACTTGTCGGATGAAAATGTTGATGAAACACTCCCCAGATATATTTTACCTTCATTTTTACACACTTCTTTAGGAATTGCATTTCCTTTTCCTTTTTTTTGAACTCTTTAACAATGTTTCTGTTCAAAAGATTTGGAGGTCTACAATAGATTAGAAAAGCCTTGTAATTTTTATGAAAACTTTGCAGTAGCAATTGTTTTGTTCAGCTTAAGTAAATTATTAGAAAAATCCTCCATCCTTTTTTTATCATCCATTCAGACTCTAGTCCTCTGAGAGACTCATCAAATCGTCATGACCTCCAGACTATTGAGGAGACCGGGGCCCAACCCCCTTCTACCTTCCGAAACCCACCTCCTCCCAATGGCCAAGCCAATATGGGTGGAAGCCACAGCAATGTTAGTCTCCGTAAACCCCCAAGCAAACCGGTCTCCACTGCCAATACTGCAGCTACGGGGTACAGCAACAAGTCTAAGAAGAATGCTTGGTCTGGTGCAGGGGGAAGTGGTACTGGTGGTGGAGGGGGAGGAGGTGGTGGTGGTGGTGGTGGTGGTGGTGGTCAGCCAAGTAAGACTGCTACAGGTAAGGATGGATACATCTCTTCTTTTGCCATTCTACTCACATGCCCCCTGCTTGGGGGAAGTATAAGTATCATTAATCTTTGGGAATATCAATACAGAATTGCTTTATTTGTCCAGCTATTATTATCTTTCAAATACTATTTTAAAGTGGTTCATCTTCTCAAATTAATGTGTATCTTTGATACCTCATAACTTATTTTCACCAAAATTCACATGAAACTGCATACATTGCTCAACTTATTAAACATCCAACTTAAAAATATATGGATGAAACAAAGTATCCGTCACACCTGATTACTTCATAATTGCCAAGTCTGGTGAACTTTTATCATGAGATAATGAGATTAATTATGAGATAAATAATTAACTTCTTATCTCTGTTTTGAATACAGCAGCAAGCAGTGTACCTATCAACGTCATTCCCAAGACGCCAGCCGTAACTCCACCAGCAGTCAAATACAAACCTCAAGGTAGCAACAAGATGTTAGCAGCTACTACCAACAATTTAGATATCAACTACAAAGGACCAGACTCTGGTGAGTTGGGGTGAAATAATAAGCCGTTAGTCATTTTCATATGCAAATCATCTTCAAGATATTCAAGAGCAGTATTATTTTTATTTTAAATTTATACTATAGCTTTAATAGGAAATATATAAGTCCATTAACGGTCTCTGTTACCATGTCAAGCTGTTAAAGATGTACATGTATATGTGAAATATTGTTGTAAATGTCTTATGTCTTGAAGCGGCTTCTCTTCTTGTTGCTTACAGGTGTACCTACTAATTTTTTTTCCAGACATCTTTGACGGCTGACAGTACATTTGCAAAATAATCAGATAAGGATTATTAAAAATTTTTTTTAAATACTTTTTTATGTCTTTTTTTTGCAGATTCATTGAAGGACCTGAATCAGAAGTTGAGGGAAGAACTCCAAGCATTGGATGGTGAAATAGAGTACATGAAGTATGTAAATAAGAACAAACCAAATGCCCCCGCAGGGAAAGGAAAAAGGAGATAGCATCAGAGGATATTTTAGTGAGAATTGTCAAAGACTGCGCTCAATTCTTCTTCAGAGAATGTGATGTACTTATATGCTGCAAGCCATGAAGGAGAGGTCGCTTTCTTGAAGTTGGAAGTGCCCAAGCATTGCCAGGGATGTGGAAATACATGAAGAGGACATTTTAGAGACTGCATTAAGAGCTTCCCAATGATGACGTCAAAGTTTGGGCCTATCCAATGTGCTGCATACTGGGAGAAGATAATGAAAATTGTGACTTCTTATAATGCTCATGTCGGCTATTGTTCTCTAGGGGTTCTGCAATTACTACTCTGACTTATACATAGCTACCAATAAGGTGCTTTTATAGTATTTCAAGTAGTAAGTCCTGCCTGGCACCCAGTCACCTCACCTGGGTTGAGTCTGGCAAATGTCCACTAGACCATCTTTGAAAGAGATTGCATTCCAACTGAATGAATTTCAACTGTGAATATCAACAATGTGCTAGAAGAAATTCATCCATATCTGCTTTGGGGGATGTGAGAATGTAGTGTGTCTTGAATATGCATTTTCCCTCACATGATTCCAGAATTGTTGCAAAAATAGAACCACTACCATGCACTGTTGCTGAAATAAGCTTAGAGGTAACAGACCTGATATGTAAAAATGAAAGTTTGCAAATTCAGGAGAAATGAGACAAGATAATTCACTGATTATAATTACAAATGTGTGCTACACCTTCATCTTTTGCATCAAAAAGGAGCAATTCATATCATAGTCCAGAAATGAAATGATATGATTTAATTTTTTTTCATCTCAATTCTCATATTCAATAAGCATATTCTTTGGAATTGGGGATAACTAAAATTTTATAAGTTAAGCTCTAGTAGGGCTATTTTATGAAACAAGGTTCATTTTCTTGTAATAAGGGAGACATATCTCGTACTCATTTATACCAGGCCTCCACTGTGGTTGATAATATTCATGCAGATGTTTATGTCTCCTTGTTTCAAGAATGAAATGTGGAATTTGAATCTACTACGTCTGTTTTTAGACATATTATTTAAAAATAATACAGGTGCCTCAGCGGGCAAAATTGTTATGTTTTTCCTAATTTTTATCTTTAGTGGTATTACTTTAATGAATTTACAAAAAGGATTTTCCTCTTCAAATTAGGAACAATTTATATCTACATGTAAAAACTGGTGTTATAGTGAGCAAATTCGCATTTTGCTGATTTATAATTCATACATGTGCAATGCTGTATTGTTAGAAAACCGTCCAATATAGAGCAGAATTCAAGAAAGTGCTGTGTGTATTTTGTTATTGTAGGTAACTTCTGCTATATATATGTATTTTTTTGTTTCATCTGTGCATTATACACTTTTTCATCACTCTTTGATCCCTTTTCCCCTTGAAATAGTAAAACCTTGATTAGTTCCGTCCATCATTGCTCTTTGGAATGTACATCTATGTCTTTCATCCCATTCATATATATGCTACAGAATAGAGGTTTAGATACAAATCTTTTCCTGTATACGTACATGTACATGTAGCTATTTTAAATATAACTTGTTTTATATTAATTTGCATTGTATCATCTTGAGCTATAAGTAGTATAAGATAATGATTACTTAACATTACATTTTAATAATATTGCTTAATTCATTCATTTCATAATACTCAACCATTATTGTTATGCCACTCCTTTGAATAAATCTAGATATTAGAAGTAGCCCCTATGGAGAGGCAACTTCACTGGCAGCTTTAAACTCTTTAGGCTAACAAATTTGTACACTTTATGAAGTGCTGAAAATAATTGTAGACCTGTTAAATTCACTTTTTATGTGATTCAAATGAATGAGTAGGAACAATAACAAATCCACATTTTAAGAGATTTTATTTTGCAAAAATATATACTCCAATAACTTGCAAATTAATGGCGATGAGAGTATGCACTATTTTGGATAATGAAAGTTTAATTAGAACATACTGACTGGTATCTGTGCTAAATCAAATCTGTTGAAACCACAGAAATCTGTTCAACTGTAAAATTAAATTGTGTTTTGTGTAATCTGGGTCCTGTTTCATATACACTTGTTATAATAAGTGCACAATTTATATTTATAACAAGCTTACTGTTAGCCAATTGAATCAAATGATTTCAGTAGATTTCATCTGTTATTACACATTTGTTATTGTAACAAGTTTTGTGAGACAGACCCCGGGTCTGAAAATTACTTGACTTCTAAAAAAGGCAAATATTTGACACCTTTTATTAGAATGATAAGGGATAAAATACAGTAACGTGCATTTAGGAGTAGAAAAGACACCTGCTTGTGACTTTTTTAAGGGGGGGGGGGGGTAGGTTCATTATCTTACCAAAGAACACAAGAAATATATTATGATTTATACTTGTTCTTGTCTGGTTTGGATTAGAGCTTCCCCTTCCACTCAAATGTATTGCGTATTTGTTGAGGGTGTTATGTATGTGTACCCATGAAGAATTTTATTGATAAGAAAATTGAAAGAATAGATAGAATACATATAGAAAGAATATTTAAATATACACATGTATCAAGTTAAATTCTATAAGCCAGTTCGTAGTTCCATTCTGCGCATGATCAGAAGATTCTGCGCATGATCAGAGAAAGGTCGTTTGTACTAAAGTGGCATGGTGGTTTAAAATTTAATGAGATAAGCACCAACTTTGGTGTCTTGATTATTCATATATCTTTTCAATTGTGTTTTTCATTGGCATCCACAAAGAACAAAAATGCGTCCACGACTGGTATTTCACTGCAGTTTGCCAAGTACATTGTGCAACATGCTATAATATGCATTCAAAGTAGAAATGCAACAAATACCTTCATGGAGTCTTCAATAGTGTGCTATTCTAGTCACCTGGTATAATTCAATTTCTTCATCCTGCTATGTAAGGCATGCATATGTTATATCCTGCTTTGAAATCTGCCTATCATAATGAAATAAATGAAAGGTCATTTGACCAAAATTGTCCCTGATGTAACTACGAACTGGTCTATTGCGCACTGTATTGATAATAGATTCCACATAATAATGAGGATATTTTAATTTGATATCTATTGTATTATGTTATTATGAAATTAACAAAGGTTTATATAAGTTGTATATAGCAGTATCTATTGCCGAGCATTAAAAGTAATGGGATTTTGTAAAGGTTATGATCCAGAACAAGCTCACACTTTCAATTTGCTGCTACATTTATATATATGTTTTGCCATAGCCATGATAATTTTTCTGAAATATTGTATTTCCAAATTTATTGCCTGCCACCTAAAAACACAAGGAGAGCCAATGCTATCAATAATTTGAGGATAACAGAGTATTCTGAGTTACTGTTCCATTAAAAAGTGTAATATTAAAAGTAAGTGAAATAAACATGTACGTTATATTCCATCAAATACATAGTCATCTATATTGCTATCTATATGTTTTATGCACTATAGATCAATAATTGATATAGATTGATAATGCCTACATGTGGATGTGTATCATTACGATCAGTGCTAAGCGTATCTTTCATTCCATTTCATATACAGTCCGACCTCTCTTATCCGGACACGTTGGGACTAGCACCAATCCGGATAAGGGATTTATCCGGATCTGGGAGACCCAATATTAAATACACGCAGCTGCGCTGCTGGCTGCCTCCCCAGGCCAACGGCGATAGCTACACGTTATCCATTGTAGTGGGCATACAAGACAGTATTCACTGCAGTGTCAGTGCAAATTATAGGTGGTATTTTTACGGAAATGAAATCGATCGATGGCCAAAACTGTTGGATAATTTACATGCTAAAATTATTGAGGTATACATCGAAAGAAAGAGAATGACTCGATAAAACTAAGTTTTACAATTAGATCATTGTGGCGGGTATCGCAGCTTCGCAATGTCAGCCATTGTTACACTGACTGTCGGCTCAAACATGATAGATGGCACTGTCCGTATTGAGGCATTACGTTTAGCGAGACATGTGTTGTTTTTCTCTGGAAGCAAAAAGAGAAACATGATGAAATGTTTCCGCTGCGCCCTGATTTACTGGAAATTATCATGCCTAAGTTCTTTCGGTGATTTGGGTGAGATATTTTCATGAAAAATAATTTTGTTGTAGGTAGACTATATTGGAAAATATATGTAACCAAAGTGAGTCTGCATATAGAATTGAGTTTAGATTGAAATCTCATTTCCTCACGTACTAGGTTGAAGAAAAAAAAATTCGGCAAGTGTGCGTTCGGATAATAGATCCGGATAAGGGGAGGCCGGATAAGAGAGGTCGGACTGTACCTCTTATTTGTATGAGTAAATCTATCACATCAATGTAAATTATTATGCTCATTTATTTTTTTGTAACACTAATATTGAAAGAATGGCAAGGTCATAGCAGATATCTTCATTCACAATTACATACGAAACATTGCTACACAAAAGTTTTATAAGTAGGTGTTACTTCAGATACTGCAAATATAAAACAGGTTGAATTATATAGCATAAGTTGTGAAAAGTTAAGTTGATCTTTAGCTATTTTGACTTTTACCACTAATGTCAACATTGTCTCACACTACTATGGCTAAAAGTTTTGGACCACCAATTTGGTCAAATTTTCATCCAGTTTAAAGGTCAAGTCCACCTCAATGAAGATTTGAATCAATAGAGACAATCAAATGAGTAAGCACTAAAAATTTCTCTGAAACCCATTTTGAAATAGGATAGATATGTCCGTGACGTTTAAACATTCTATTTGCACAAGACGGTGATATGCTCATCATGGGGTGTATGTGAACGAGGGAACCGATTTCTAATGTACTTTATTACATGCAATATCAAACATATAAATTCTTTCCTCCAATGATAAATTTGGAGGATTTCTGCATGAACTATTTAAAATCATCAGAAGTTATCATTTGGTTGAGATCCACTATATTTCCTGTTATAAAATACAAAGGAACTGTGTGTGTGACATTATTGGCCCCACATTTGGATACTGAGTGGGATGTTCATATCACAAATTTGAGAAAATACCCAGTAAGCAAAATTTAAAATGTGTTAACCTATTTTTAACGATTTGAGTAGACTTTAAGTGCTATTTCCATGTGATTTTCCACTACCTATTCAAATCAACTTGCTGTTTGTTTGGACTTGGTCTGTGAAAATTGTAACTGTATTCTCTATGTACTGAAATGCCAAATTAAATGATGTAAAAAAGGTTGATTATTTATTGGAATTGTCCCACATGCATTCAACTAAGTGGAACTTGGAGTCTCCAAAGCAGTTATGTGTATATATCTGAATGAATTTTTAAAAATTATTCAATAAAATTTCAATAGCCAGTCTTCCGGAGGAGAATGAGAAATGGCAGTCTTTTGTCCCAATTCAGCCATAACCCGAGAATTTAAATGTGATAGACTATTTTTGTATAAAAAAAAGAAGCTAATTTTGCTGATGCTTATAACACGTACCACTTAATATCCAATATGGAAAAGGCTGAATACATTTCACATATCACTCTAGTTTATGTAGGTAGGCTCTTGATGTCGGTGCCTATTCATTGATTGCATATTATGGGTAATGCAATCAATACAAATAAATAAGCACTAATACTATTATGTCTATTATTCAGGTAGTTGCTGTTTTTGCTTTGTCTGAATTATGTTATGTTTGGGTTTTTGTGCAGTTCTTCTGATTTGTCAAGTTTCCATTAAAATCTCATTGTTTTTTAACTATATAAATTTTCATTCATCTTAATTTTTGAAAGCAAGCTAGATAGCTCTTTGTGCAATTTGAACCAAATGAGCTTTACTAAACAAAATATGAATACCATAGTTTGTTTATAGGTAACAAATATAGTACATCTATTAAAATTTGTATATTTTTATCATAATTTGAGTCATTCCTATCATTTTTGTACATGTACTTCTGTGATGAATATTTACATGTACATCATGTATGTGCAGTGTTGAAATATACCAATAACAATGTAAAATATGTACATACAGAGTGAAACAAGATATTTATATATTTATATTTTGAATTTGTTGGAGAAACAAATGCAAGTGTGTATAGTTTGACATGTACGTGTAATGTAGATAGGAATATTTTCTCAGAACACTAAATAAATGGCTTGCCAAAGGAAAAAAAATACATTTGAATTGTAGTAATTTATTTGATATTTCTCACAAAATATGCCACCAAACTCTCTAGATATAATTGCACAACTTCACAAAAACAAATTCTATAGATCTCTTGTAGAGGAAATGTGTATTGAATGATGTGGTCACATAAATAAAGAGCCCTGCTCTTTTCTATTAAATGAGCTTAAAATTCATGAAGTATATGGTGGAAAGGGCTTAATCTCAATCAAATTAAATGTGCATATGAAATATTTAGTGACATAAATATAAGCAATACATAAATAATCATATCAATGAATATGCAAAAATTTTGTTTTCACAAAAATGTTCTGTTAAGTTAGTGAGGGCAAATCTTGATTTTGAATCTGGTGTGAATTTCACCAGGATGACTATTATTTTATGATGATATTACAAATACTATAAGAAAATTAAAGAAAAACTTCACATTCATGATATTCTAATTCACATTATAATTTTTTATAATAATGATCAAATAAAGTGATCTGTGTATTACACAGAGTTGAAGAATACTGAAGGGTATTGTAACATGAAAGATAAAAAATAAATGGTTCATTCCAGGAAACATACTTAACCTGTACCTCAGATCATAAAACCTGTAATAACTAAAAAATTAATATGCATGTGGCGACAATTAGCATCCCACACTTGTGGTATTTCAATAAATTTAATGTACATTAACATGAAGGCGCAAATTTACTTTTCTTCAAAAGTACTGTTTGTTTGCAATTACTTTCTGAAATGCATGATTAAGAAATCTAATTATTTAACATTTATCAGCACTTCAGAATGAACTCCATACTTGATACAAAGAAAGATCCAAATTGAATTCACAGTCACAATACTAACATCTTAAAATTTTCAAATCATACGAGTTGGTAAAATTAATTTACAAATTATGAAGTGAATAAAATGATAATCATAAACAAATACTATTTAACAGTGTATTTGTTTATCGTGATTTATGCAATGATATCAAGGTGACTATATCAAATGAAAACAGGAAATTAATAAAACAGCATCTTCAAATACTCATTCCTTTTTGGCAAGATTCTAATTTGCCAACGGTACCAATGTTTAACATTAATGATATCCATATATATTATTACCACTGAACATTGTGACTACATGACATACATAACTGCAGTAATAATGAAAAAAAAAAAACAATAAGTTAATCCCATTTTGTTCTGTAAATATTAGTACAGTACCTTTAAATACTACAAAAGTAAGATAAATTATTGTATGGTTGATACCTTCCCATTCTGAAAGGTTATATGATATTCATCAAGCAAATCATATGAAACAAGGAAATTTCATAATATTGATACCAGAGAGATGAACTAGAAAGGTCAAACTAAGTTTGGAAAACAACATAATATATCATGATCAAAACAACATCACACAGCAAACATTGCAGTATTTCCTTAATACTAAATCAATTTAAGGAAATACTGCAATGTCTAGTGTCTCTATAAAGCTAGACAAGGATGTGCTGGCGAAAATAATTTACAATTTTTTTATTCCTGTCTACACAATTACATCCTGCATTATATGGCTTTATATCTGAGTAAGACAAAGTTGTTGATAATTCTATTCCATACAGAAAATACGATTTTCTTCATTGACCCAAATGGGAATGTATCTGTATTCATTTCAACATAATGAACTTATATACGTACAAACGTACATGTATATACCTCGCTATGATGGATAGGTGTGGCCTTCAAAGTAACTCAATGAAACTAATGAAAATCTCAGATATAATTTTAAATATATTTGGTTAATAGGCATGTTTTGCTCAGCCTCTGATGAATGGTGACAGAAATAAAGGAAAAGATGAAAAAAAAACACCAGCAAAAGTTCCTTTCTATTCATTCAAGAGATATTGTGTCGGCTGTCCTCTTTTTGTGCATCAACCCACTTGGAGTATGCAAAAATCCACATCAGACCCATCCTCCATTTAACACCCCACCCCCCCCCCCCCCCAGGAAACCCTAAGTTAGTGCATAAACAGGGAACAGAATTTGCACTTAATGTTTTTTGTGACAACTGCTTTGACCATCATTGATATACAGGTATGTTAAAATATTTACTGGCTTTTTGATTGAGCTGCAGCCTCCCTCTCTGCAACATCAATGGTAGCCATGTTCCTAGATGCAACGACCAGATGCACACCACTGATCATGGCTTTTACAATCGCAATGGGAGTTGATATATAGAATATCATACGGAAGAGACCCATAGACATCACTGGGGGTGACAAATATAAAGGGAGAGAAAGAGAAAGAGGGAAGAAAAAAAGATGTAAAAAATAATTAGTTATGAAAAAATCAAAATTGTTTTCAGTAACTGACACAATTTAAAGAATTTATGAATTCCACCGGGGAAATAACCAATCTTTTGTACATCTAGGCCCCGTCTTACAAAGAGTTGCGATTGATTCCATAAACCTCAACTACAGTGTATATGGAAAACCATCAATGTCATAATTCTTGTCTACAGGAAATTTGCACAATGCCCTCTTTAAACAAAGAGAAACACACTGAATCTTCAAGAAAACGATGGATGTATGAATAGACATCCTAACTAGAAAATATTTTGAACAAACATGCAATTCTAAATGTTGATGTTACTGGCTTTCCATAGTTGTGGTTGATTGGATCAATTGCAACTCTTTGTAAGACGGGATCCAGATGCGCATTTCCCTCCATTCTCATCAAGCCAAGATGATTTGGGAGCATTACAAATTTTGAACCAGAAAACAGAGACAAGGCAAGAAGGGAGTAGGATATACATATTTTATTCAACTACCACTTTTTTTTTCAAATGTTATTAGGGCGAATATATATGTAAAAAAAGCTACACCACAGAAGATTGTTCTAAATACTGTATTAAGGTGTAGTTATCAATTAAAAATCTCACATAAGATATAAATTCAAGTCCAACTAATTAAACTTTCCCAAGCACTAAAATAGTTTAACAATTTCTTCAATATCAATATCAAATTCATATGAATGAAACTTAATATTGCCTTTAAATAAGTCATATATCAAATACAATAGCTAGTTAATATGGGATGTGATAGCATAAAATATTGGTTCAACCAGAAAAAGAAATGTTTTTTTCCAATACTGCAAAAATTACCATATGACCAACATCAATACAACAGGATTATAATTGGTAATAAATCATTATTTTGATGAACTGGCAATTTACACTGACATTCAGGATACTGTATCATTCATGCCTTCACAGTTCTATGTAAGAATGACACTGTTCTTATTAGAACCACAAATATTATTCCAAGCTTTTTTTGGTTTCTTTTTTATTCCCTCTTTTCAAATGTCATTCAACATTATCATCATTACTGTATTGCATTGCATTGTAATATATTGTATTTGTACATTGAAAAATTCTGCATTTTTTATTTTTTTATTTACCGTAAGTAGCGGACTATAAACCGCACCCGTGGATTAACCGCACCCCCAACTTTGGACTAAAAAAACAATTCTTCTCACATATTTGAGGTACTAAGAAACAAAAACTAAGTTAAATATTTCAAAGTATCAAAAGAGATTACCGGTAAACGGAAATCTGCTGTTCTTGATCAATTCATCTACAAATTATAGCAAGAAAGAAAGGTTCCGACATTATTGGCCACTTACACACTCACCTCACACTGTACACACACAAAGTACGATACGGTACCGGTACATCACATCATGATATCAAATTATGCTACAGCTACCGTGTCTTTCCCAGCGTAGGAGAGGAAGAAACATTCACATTTCCCGCATCACAACCTCACTATCACTTTCAGAATTTGTCTAGCTTTTGATATATAAGCATGAATTTTGGATACGGGATTACAGGAAGGTTCAAGAAACAAAGAAATTGGCTTTTTTTTTCCAGTTGTTTTTTACGGCTTCGTGCCGTCTCTCGTACGTGTGTGGTGGTATCTTATGAAAAGCAAACAAGAAAGAAAAAATAAGCTGGCGCACGCGGGCAGCGTAAAATTTCGTAACGGGACTAGACTTTGGGGGAGGGCCTAGGGAGGGGGTAAAATGAATAGTGCCAGCTTAAGTCGCACTATAACCACACGCATGCAAGCTCTCACTCTCGCTCGGCTAGTGACAAAATACCGAGTATGCTTGGCATCTGTTTGAACTTAGCCAGGGAACTTCGCTGCTTTGAATCAATGACTTAAGAATAAAGTTGGAATTAGTGTCATGAAGGTAGGTGCGTTTGTTAATCAAACTTTTATGGACAATATTTGATTAAGATCGTAATAATCGCTTGCCATTACCCTCGGCTCATACCCTCTAAATGACATTGCCCTAGGCGGCTACGCCCGGCCACTCGATGTGTTGTGAACTGGCAGACGTCTACGGTACATGTTTGGAAGGGGTTACGACGGGCTGCTAATTATTATTTTGAGTCTTTCTCAGTTTCTCTAGCCTTGTCATCGTAACAGACATCAAATATCATGTTAGCTATAGATATAAAATAAACCAAAACCGATTTCCCTGTGAATAACCTTTGTTCAGGGGGAAATGGACTTGGTTTTTTTTCAGGCTGACTCAGACCTATCACCGTGGATAAACCGCACCCCCGACTTTTGCTTCTATCCCGCCGAGAAAAAGGTGCGGTAAATAGACCGTTACTTACCGTATTTATTTATTTTTTTTGGGGGGGGAGGGGAGGGGAGTGTTGGTTGTTTAGTCTTTAGTTTCCTTTTCGGCAATCCCTACATTTATTTAATAATTAATTTTATTTCAATTTTCATCTTAGGCCAAATAAATGTGGATCAAATCGAAATTGAAAAGACATCTAAACACCATACCATGTACAAGTACATACATATAGATGTATTTTAATAATGACGTATGTATACATACCAGTAGGTCCTTCTGTGAAGTACAAGAGGTACATCATGGAATAGAAGAGCTCATTACCTGAGCACATGACAAATAGTACTGGCTGGAAATAAAACAAGGGAAATAAAAATCATAATCATAACAATACTTTAGAGCAGAGCAGAAATGGTTTCACAAAAAAAACACATTGCTGTCAACCATTCAGGATCAAAGGCAGAATAGAGTTTGGAGAAAGATTTAGAATATCATAAATATTCTTTCATAATATAACATAACTTTTGTTTGAACATTAAAATCATACAAATGTATAGTGACCATTCTAAAACATTCATCAATTGATTTCATTGTGACAATCTAAATTTCAATCGATAAATATTAAATGCTAAATATCTTTATAATAATAATAATATAGGGTATTTATATTGCGCACATATCCACCTTGTTAGGTGCTCAAGGCGCTCCTTTAAAATATGTTTTATTAGCACTTATCCAGTACTATATCAATTTTGATAACGTACACTAGAATATTAGCAGGCATGATATTCCCATCCGAAAAAAAATCTGAAAAATAGCCAAGGGTCGCTAAGTCACCGCCGAATTCTGAGGCACCCCGTTAGGAGTTACAAGCTTTTCCATAGTAAAGAAATCAAAAGTGATTTTTCAAGGTGAGTCTGCATGATAGTTTTATCATTTGACTTTAAGAAGCTGTAAAAACAGCCTGAGAATGTTCTAGGGCAAAGGATTTCATGTTGAAAAAAAATCTGAAAAAAATTATTTAAAAAAAAATCAGAATTCCGGTTTTAATCAGGAGAATATCATGCCTGAATTAGGACTGATGCCTATAACAGGTTCACTGATGAACCTGACAATATAGACTAATGCCTCATCAAAGGAAAACAACACAATGCCTTAGAATTGAAAAATCATCACCAAATTATGAGGCCACCAAGGGGCAGACAGGATTTACCATGAACATGAAATAAAGGAGCAAGCAAACAAACAAAAAAAAGGAAAAAAAGGGGTTATCATATTCCCTGGGGAATAATTTTCCACTTCAAAACAATTTTGAAAAGCATTTTTTTTTTGGGGGGGGGGGGTAGCAGCGGGCTTGTGTGCTCGAGGCCAACTGAATAATAAGAGTACTGATCAATAAATCTTAAAACTACAATCTTACCCTTGATGTATAATAGATGGATAGGATAGGGTTCTCAGATGGATCAATCAACTTATGACTTGTTTTACCTCCCATCAAAGAACTGTAGAAAGGTAAGAATTCTTAAGAGATCAAAATTAGATACATGCATGAAAATGCATTGGAAAACCAAAGAGTACATATGGGCTATTCCACGGTTACTCACATTACATTTGGAGACACCTTGACTCATACTTGGAGCTGTAACTCCATTATTATTGATAGGAACTAAACATCTCCTTATCACAACAAAGTACACAGTCTGACTATCCTTTGTATAAAAACAAAACTTGGGAAATTTCATTATGCTCCTGGCAAATCTTTGGAATGTGTCGGTTACTCACGTTACATGATTTGGACATGCATAAAATGAAAAGTCGACATAAGTGAAAAGTCTCCTCATACAAGGCTTTTATGAAAGTTGATTATATCCATTTCAAAGAAGTATATTAGGGAGACAAACTTTGTACATAATTAAAAAAATAAAGAACACATGGTTTTTACTTGGGGTGCAGATAATATGGTTACTCACGTTACGGTTACTCACGTTACATTTTGTCCATGTATAGTTAACAACACAAATGTCATTAAAAATTCAATGTGTGTAAAATTCATTGCTAGGAACATCAAAAAGAGAGATTTTATACAAAAAATTGGAACAATTGGAGCTTTATTATGAAGTAAGAGGGAAAAGTATGATTCTGCTTACTAATTATGCATAAATTAGCATAATTGCTTAATACCAATTTGAATGAAATAAATTACTGTATAGTATTGTAGATTATGTCCAAGACAACCTGCGTGCAAATTTTCGGCGTGATCGTGCAGCCAATGGCCGAGATCTCAAGGGGGGCCTGGGAGGCCCCACCCACCCCCCCCCCCCCCCCCGGGCCATATTAACTCCCAAAATACCCCAGCCTAGATAGGGTTACAGGTAAGGACATTCAATGTGTTGTTCGAACACTCTTTAAAGTTTGGTTAATCGAAACCAAGTCTTACTAATGCACTCTCGCATTGTGAATACTTCTACTAATATTCAATTTTTTGTGTGATTGTATGACCACTGATATTTTGATGAACAAAGAGTCACATCAAAGAGGTGTACCCTCATTTTGCTTTTAATTAATCAAAAATAACTTCACAACTCACCATGAGACTTAAAACTTGACATCCCACAGAAAATGTTACCTAACTGCATCATTTTTACTGGTTACTCACATTACATGATGGTTACTCACGTTACAAAGTTACTCACGTTACAGTTTTTCTTCATCATTTTTATAAAAAATTGTACTTTTTCATGATTTTGATAGTCATCACTGTGTCAAAGATTGTTTGAAAGAAGAGAATTTTAAATCCCACCAATTAACTGTGAAGAATTTTTCTCTCAGAAAACAAAGTCATTTTTTTCGGTTACTCACGTTACATCACCTGACCAGGTTGCAATATTCATTTTTGAATGAGTACTACAAATTTACTTGAAAAGCTGTTGTGTATTTTAGGTAATTTGACTCTTCTAAACTTCAGAAATATATAAAGTGGTATGTTGTTGCAATAACAAAATGGTAATAAGGCATATTTCATTTTTCACTATTTTTCTTGTATTTTGGTACAGAATGGAAGACACAACTTTTGACCATTTTTTTCCAAAGTATAGATATGAAAATAAACTTTTTATTTTTTGTTCCTGAAACTATCATGTATGAAGGACTTAAAGTATTAAAAAATTCAAGAAAATATTGAATTTGAATTTTTAAGCTCATGTCCACCAACCTGTGGAATTGCCCATATGCTGCTGTATATTGAACGGGCTGCTAATTAATAAAAATATAGGATTTGCATAGCGCACGTATCCACCTTGTTAGGTGCTCCAATATTACCCCAGTGAAGCTAGTCTACCGATTCCAGTGCTCACAGCTTTTTGCGAAATTACTTCCTGCCGGTACCCATTAAATACCTCACTTGGGTTGAGTGCAGCACAATGTGGGTAAATTTTTTGCTGAAGGAAAACACGCCATGGCTAGCAATTGAAACTACATTCCTCAGATTGAAAGACAAGAGTCTTAACCACTAGACCACAATGCCCCCACAATTGATCAGTTCTCAGTACTTTGCTGGTCAACGCTGACTTGTGCAGGCTTACATATGCTAACTCCATTTTATCTCTTTTCATTCTCTCACTTTGAAATTCCCTCTTTAACTGATTTGCTCATGACTCTAGAGACTGTAAAAACAAAAAATGCCCAAATTAGTTTTTACTCAGTGTCCTAAGAGTAGATTGATGAAAGCCATCTTACCTATGGAGATGCAGCCAATGGCTTGCTATGTCCAGTGCAGCACTCAATTGCAGGAGGACCATGTACTCAGGATACAGCACACATAAAGCCATGGTCAAGCACAGAGTAGCACATCGATCAGTCAACTGGTCCAGCATAGCACCAAATTTGGTCCCTAAACCAAAAAGAAGAATGGATCGAAATATAAACCTACTGCATACATCGCTCACAAATGTAGGATTATTAAGTCTTCGACAATATTGGTCTCCAAATTTGAAATATACAGGTACATTTATTAATTTGTTTCTAGGTTTTACAAATATAGAACACTGAAGATATTCCAAGTTTGTAGAATTCAATCCTACTTTCTTTTAATGCATAAAGGGAGTGTCAAGGGTGTATGAATACCATTTCCATACAATTTAAAATGAGAGGGGGTATTGCAAGGTTTCTAGCAAAACTTTATTTCACAATACTAAAAAGGGTAGGCCCCAAATTGTTTTTTTCCAAGAAATAGGCTCTACTTTCACGTGCATGTTCAAAGATTGCTCTCAACGGCAACAATTCTATAGACCTTCAAACGAGAGCTACATCGGTAACAAAAAGTAGATGGTTTTTGGCAAGCATAGGGTCCATAAAAAGAATCTAAAAAGGAAACCATCCATCAGTGTTCTCTAATTAGCAGAGAACAAAAATCCCATTCATATTGAATTCTGAGAACGTTGTCCAATCCAAGTTCTTCTTTTGATACAATTTCCATATCTCCCTTGTACATTTTCTTACACACTCCTTCAGGAAATGGCTTTTATTTCCTTTTTTTTTAAAGCAAAATAATCCATATTTTGGGATTAGTAATTAGAGGGATGGGAGGCGAACTTTAGAATAATTTTGTTTCATGTAAAGGTTTAAATTAGGAAGGCATCTCTTCTGAATCAAACACATGCCATTATACATGTAGGTTTTGCCTCATGTAAACAATGCCTGGAAAATCATTTTCCTGCCAGCCGATGATAACCTTGTAAAATATTATAACCATACCTATGTTTTGACAAAAAAAAAAGATAATGGAAATCTGACTTTTCTTTGTGAAATGCTAAAACCTACAATTGTTTTAGGAACCACTAGAAAGCAGTTGTGCAATGTCAATGGACTGGTCACTCGGCCAGACAATTAAAAAATTGTATGGTTTATGCAACTGTTTTCATGACAAAGTCAATATGCCAGTGTAACCATCAGCAAATTTTTCCTTGCTGTTCCTAAAAACACCTTACAATTACATGTAAGTCTAGCATTTTGCAAAGAAAGTCAGATTTTGATAATCACTTATTGTCAAAATATTTGGAGTGGCCATTATTTTTTTTTCACATGGTTGGTAGCATGGGTTGAAATGCATGAAATCAAACAATGCAAGTTGGGCGGGGAGAGGGTGAGACAATAATTAATCCCCCTGAACGATAGGTTTGCAGCCTGACTTTATGCAAGTGGTTGATAGTACTGTACCATCAGCTGACTGGGAACTGGTTTTCCAGACCTTGTTTACAAGAAGTTATTCCTTACGGTGTGCAAATGACATGAATAATTGCTAGAAGTTTTGGAAAGTAAACTCAGGCTAGCAAATGATTTTTAACCTTCAAACAGCTCTGGCTGGTTTAACCCATTAGCAGGAAACCTTACCTCTACCCACCCAGATCCCTCACTCACCTTGTTTGAATTTACGAGCATAGTGTCCATCAAATGCATCCAAGAAGGAGCCTAGGAGGTATAGGAGTGTAGCCAGTTGGTAGCAACTTCTCATGAAGAACAGAGACAAGATGGTGAACAGAATCCGAAAATACCCTAAGTAAAAATAAAAATGAAATCGTTGCTGGGAACTAGTTTGATACAAATTTGACAATAAAGAATAACAAGTAGAAAGAGGAAGTGAAATAATTCAGATATTTTGAAAATAATCTGATATCAGATATCTATAAATAGTATAGTAACATCAAAGAATTTCATTTCCTGAGAAAACTAGCTCTATAAATTTTAGAATAAACAAATGCATCAAATAATAACACTGGCACTTTGCTGCTAGCCTGAATTCAAGTTGTTAAAAATAAAAACATAAACAATAGGGGGTCTCCAGAACTAATTTTTCATGTTTTTCACAGGATTTGTGTCACCGTTAAAGACAAATGCCAGTGGTGGTAACGATCTCAAAATGAGATTGCACCAGCCAATCACGCTCATGTTACCATGATAAACTGAAAATGGTAGTACAGACATGATTGGCTGCGATTGATAGGAACATAAAGAAAAAAGATCGATGGAACCAACCAGAGACCGGCTCTTTCGAATAAGTTGTTTAATTTACATCTCATATTTGAAGAAACTGGTATTAGTAAGCCGATTGTTTTGTTAAAATATTCATAATCATATGCTTTTTCTCTGTCAAAAAGGGAATTAAGGAATAGAAGAGGGTGCGGTAGCGCACCCTTTTCTCCAAAAACGATCTAGATTCTACCGTTAGTTAAAAATTGCCAGTCAGCCCCGGGAGGGCCACTTCCATTGAGGAGTGTATACCATGCGCGACCATGGGGTCTCGAAAAGCACCCTAAACACGTATTTTCCACATTCTGAAAATGCACCCCTTAACAAGTATTGATGTGTGAAACCCTACCCCTAACAAGTATTGGAAACAAAACAATACTCTTGGCAAGTATTCCCTAAATTGACCCCCTAAACAAGTACAACAATATTTTTATTGTTATGTGCACTGTCGTGGGTTTTACCTGATTGGGTTTAGTACAGTCCCTGCACCTCCCACATCTCGCACAAAATCATACTTTAAACACGTAGTGTTGACTCTTGGGGCAAAAAATACATACTTTATAAAACATTTTAGTCTAATTTTTTACACCCTCGCAAATTTGACCCTAAACACGTAGCTTTCCTAGCGAAAATAGTCTTTTTGACACCCTTAGTACGTTACGTATGTAACAAGCCCTATCTTGAAAAAGGCATCCTTTTTACGTGTTTTTTTGGTCGCGCATGGTATCCAGTCGCCAATGTAAGTGGCCCCCCCGGGCAGTCAGCAGCCTAGACCAAAAGCTTCAGTCTCTGTATTTTGGTTGTTCCGCTGAACTACGTTGGCTCCACTCACCATACATAGACTGAAGGGGATGGGGCCCCGTACCTACAGCCAACGTATAGTGAACTAGCGTTTTATAGATCGCGATTTAAAACTGTTTTTTAAGCAAAATTGAAAGTTTCATGGTTTCCATTATCAGGGAAATATGAATAAATTAAGTAATTGCATACCTTGGGCCGGAGTTATTGAAAAAAATCCTCTGGATGATTGAGAAATCTGTCATCTAAGACATTTTCACCTGACCTGACGGTTTTTCTTGCAAGTTGCCATCTTGAATGACGTCATTATCGTTATTAACTTAATGTCTCGAATCGATATATCGCGATTATAACTAGTACTAGTACTAGTATAACTAGTATCGTTTATCTTCGGTTTCGTTCGCATATGGAGCAGATCGTATAATATCGAAAGCAATATCGATATCACATTCGTGATTGTTGACGTTCGTTTGTAAATATTTTATAGTTTGGCTGCCATTTTGACCATTTTTATCGTGTTCAACCCAATTAAACATCGGTAAAGTATATTTTTCATGCCTTTTTCATCTATATCGTTTAAAGTATTTAACATTTAAATATCAAGGTTTAAAAGTTTGTTGTTTATACATCCTTAGATTGTAAATTCGATGTGTAAAATTACATCAAACTTTGGACTGTGAATTGACAAAAGGGAGGGAATGAGAACACATGCGAGCCCACACGTACACCCTACCGTCGGTAAATGGGGATTACAGTAAAATGTCAGAAATTGTTGAATAAATCCCCAGAAACGACGGTTATTCCTGTCTATCAGCAGCCTAGCTCCACCATTATGAGCCCTATGGCCGACATCTGTGTGTGTAGGAGTACCAAAAAATCTGAAAATGTTTTTTAAAAAAACCTCTGAAACAGCAGATAGATCTAGATCTATATCACTCTGAGTCTAGAAGTTAAACTTTATTTTCTAAATTGGTGATGCTCGGGAAAGGAAATGTTTTAGGAAAGAGTTCCATATGCACCCCCCACCAAAAATAACAAGATTGTTGAGACTTCCGGTTCGTTCACTTCAGATTTTTCTATCATTTCTTTACTGTTGCTTACCTTAGTTGGGACTTGAACTCACCTCATTTATCTGCAGTCAAGACCTTTCCGCTGTGCTAGCGCGCAAGAAGCGCCGATACCGGAAGGGGTATTTTAACGAGTTCGACTAGTCTTGACTCAGACCCTTTACTGACTAAATAAACCGATGTCTATGGACATTTACACGCACTAGATCCTGCTCGAAATTTGACGGAATAAAGCCATATTTTGGTATGTATTTCCAATCCCCCATCATATATATTCGTAGGGCTATTAGTATAGCCTAGACCCTAGACTAGTATAGATAGTAATAGTCTAGGCCTAGTCATTATTCTGAACCTTCTCCATATTTTTATTTTCAATTTTAGTGGGGGTGCATATGGAACTCTTAGTCTTACCATGTTGGAGGTTAAAAATACGGGTAGGCCTAGGCCTATTGCAACGTCATGTCTAAGTGAGAAAAGTGGAAACACCACAATTTAACACAGCAAGGTCAGGGCAGCTGGCTGCTGGGCAGCTGCTGCAGCGGGAGGGCGCGGCGCACAGCCACTGGCACGGATACAGGCTAGCGGCTGAATAATTGTTAGACCCTCCATGGACCTAACCCAGAGTTGCGCGGGCGGGAGCCCAGAAGCTTACCGTGTATTTTACCATTGTCACCGGACTAGGGTGATTTATGGTCTAAATATTTCTCCAAATGAATTGTGAAAACAGAAAGTATACAATTACCACGATTATATGGATGAAGGTCTAACGAGTGGCAGATTCCTGACATCTGGGCACAGTCTGCAACCTCAAAAAAACGAAAAGTTCTCTCCTTCTACCCCGTCTCGATCGGCCATTTTTGTTAAAAATCGTAACAAAATGGCCGATCGAGACTGGGTAGAAGGAGAGAACTTTTCGTTTTTTTTGAGGTTCCAGACTGTGCCCAGATGTCAGGAATCTGCCACTCGTTAGACCTTCATCCATATAATCGTGGTAATTGTATACTTTCCGTTTTCACAATTCATTTGGAGAAATATTTAGACCATAAATCACCCTAGTCCGGTGACAATGGTAAAATACACGGTAAGCTTCTGGGCTCCCGCCCGCTGCGCGGGCGGGAGCTCTCTGGGTTACCATGGACCTAGACAGCTGGCAGCCGTCTGTTTCGAGGAGTTTTTTAACATTTTTTTTTTTTAATTCTCCTCGTACACAGACGGCTCGCTAGCGTGCAGCCACCATTAGGGGACTTGCAATGCAAAATCCCCCCGTCGGGGCTCTTCAATTTTTGTCTTTAATGAATAAAAATTTTGAAAATTAACGCGACCAAAATGCAAATTAATATTCCCTCTTGGCATTAATTGCCCAAAAACGGAGAAAAATCAAGTTAAAAGGAACAAAAACAGTGACTTACCTCGGCTGTCGCGCAAATTCACTTCCCCGTTTTATCCGATCTTAAGTACATAAACATATGGCCATTGAGTCCCCTGTACAGATCGCGCTAGAACTTCGGTCTCTGTATTTGGTGAGTGAAGCCAACGGAGTTCAGCTGAACAACCAACATAACAGAGACCGAAGCTTTTGGTCTACCATGGACCATGCCCTCGACTCTGAAGTCTGAGTCGAGTCTAACCCAGAGAGCTCCAGCCCGCGTAGCGGGCTGGAGCCCAGACGCGCAGTGTACAAACGGGCATTCAGGTGAGAGTACCGTGAAGTTTGGTCAATATCATTTACATAATACATAATTTAAACAGAAATTAAGCACTTACCACGATTGTATGGATGATAGTCTAACGAGTGGCAGTTTCCTGACATCGAGGCACAGACTGGAACCTCAAAAAACGATCAGTTCTGTCGCGGTGTCTCTCCCTCTTTCAAAATTCAAAACAAAATGGCCGATCGAGACCGAGGCTAGTATAGCACTAGCGCATATAGACTTTGTCAAATTCGCGCATGCGCCTTACACCCTCTCGAACGGCCATTTTGCTATGAATTTTGAAAGAAGGAGAGCCACCGCGACAGAACTGATCGTTTTTTGAGGTTCCAGTCTGTGCCTCGATGTCAGGAAACTGCCACTCGTTAGACTATCATCCATACAATCGTGGTAAGTGCTTAATTTCTGTTTAAATTATGTATTATGTAAATGATATTGACCAAACTTCACGGTACTCTCACCTGAATGCCCGTTTGTACACTGCGCGTCTGGGCTCCAGCCCGCTACGCGGGCTGGAGCTCTCTGTGTTAAGTCGAGTCGTAAGTTGGAGATGGAAATGCTAAGAAAACAGATAAACTAATATGAATTCCTACATGCTCCGAAAATGAAACTCACCAATTATGTTAGGTACAAAAAGGAAAATGTTCTCAGCCATCCTTATTTGATTTAAACAATAAGATCGAGAAAAGAAGGCAGATTGGTTCCAATTCCAGCTCGCCGTTTGTTATTTACAATGGCCGCCTTCTGACACGAGATGGAGCTCGTAAAAAAAAAGTTTTGAGAATGCGGAGAATAATGCAATATACGGTAAATGACAATGTCAGTGAAAATGACAATTTGTTTGAAGACCCGCTCCTCCTAGCATGCCTGGGGGCATGGAAGAATTCCAACAAGTTGTAAAAGCAATGGCAAAGGTTGGCATAAGAAAATACAAACAAAAGGGGGGAATAAACATGATCATACATTAACTATGGGTGTCGATCGGTTGGGAATGACTGACACAGATTACCGGTAGTTTTTTTTTTGGGGGGGGGGAGGGGGGGGGGAGCGGGTCATCAGTGGCGTAATAATATAAAATATTTAAGAGGCTAAACATAGCATAAAAGGCACATTTGATTGTAAAAAACTGCGATAGAGCGAAGCAAGCGAGCAAAAATTTTGACCTCTGACGACAATCTACATTTGTGATTTTGACAAGATATTTAAAAAAAAAATCGTATTTCACCCTGTTTCTTTTTCTCCTTCCTCGTTTTGAAACATTGAGGTCTATGGCCCCTATCCCTATTTGTGTGCAAGAGAGAAAGAGAGAGAGAGAGAGAGAGGGGGGGGGGGGTTAAAGTATTTTATGATGACGGTAGTACGTTTTAAGTATAGGGGGCCTACGTTAGGCCAAGATAGCTTTATGCTTTATTTCTACAAAAGACTATGAATAAAGTGTATTAGATTAAGAATGCGAGCGTGAGCAGAATTTTTTTTTGCATTCCTTTCCACTCTGAAAATGTCAATTTTCATTTTTTTTATTTTAAATCATGAACCTGAATAAAAGAAACTTCCAGATATAAAGTGATATTAAAAATGGTGGGGATCGAGAGCGGGGCAAGTCCGCCCACCACGTACCCCTTTGGTGTGATTATCATAAGTTGTGATATGCGTTTTCTGGGAGGGCACAGTTCGTGTAGAATTTTATAGAAACACGATTTTGTGTGATCCATGATTAAAGCCTATTGAGCAAGGAGCAAAGAGGAAAAGAAATTAAGAGTTGGAAAGTATAGTTAAACTAAATGGTGAAGAGCGAAAAGGCGGTAAAATCCGATAGAAGACTTATAAGTTTTTAACTGACATTTTATAATACTCGTTAAAGGGATACTCGGGCTGAAAATAAAAGAGTAAAATTCAGAGAAAATGCTGAATCGGATAACAAATTTATTGAATTTTAAAGTTTAATATTTTGTGAAAATAGATATAATTATGCACGTCATCATGAATATTCATTAGGTGGGCTGATGAAGTAACATCCCCACTTCCCTTTTCTTTGGGCTAGGTCTTACAGTGATCTTTCAGAATTCTTTCCATGGACTGCATGGTCTTTCAATGATCTTTGAATGATCTTTGAATGATCTGTCTTACAGTGCATCTCGCAAAAATCTTAAAGAGACTGCCGAAAGTTCATTGAGAGACCACTAAAAGACCATAAGACAATTTGTTCCTGTAAGACCGCTGAAAGACTTTTTGAACCGTTTCAAAACGTTTTGGGACTCACGAGGACCATGAAGACCATTGAAAGACCGATCAGGAATCGTGAAAGACATCGAAGATCTTTTTGAAAGTTTGTTGAAAGACTCTTGAATTGAAAGATCAAACAAGTTTCATGAACTTACAGAGGAATGGGGGTTTTAATGACTAAATCACTTGTCAATCCATTTCAGTTCTTGGTAGTAAAAAAATTGAATAAACATACATAATTTCATATGAAACTCAAAAGAACTAGTGGGGATATCAATTTGCATTCATGAAGACATGCCTCGAACCGATTCACCGGTATAATGCAACTCTCTTAAATGCCATAACCTTGTTATGTTTTATCCTCTTTGTCTGTTTAAATCATATTTTCAGCCTGGAGCATCCCTTTAAGATATCTTGACCACGTTTTCGAAGTATAATTAAACAGTGGCGGATCCAAGCGGGGCGCAATTATAGGAATACACACACTCTGATATACAAATATAACTAAATCCAAGAAAATTCACTTGGCTCTCTTTGTGCCCCTCATCGATCCGCTCCTGAATAAAATACGAGACATTTTAAAAGGGATGGTCCGGGCTGAAAATATTTATATCTTAAATTCTTAATACATAGAGAATTCACCGAGCAAAATGCCGAAAATTTCAATCGGATCACATTTTTTTGAAGTTTAAAGTTATAAGCAATATTTTGTGAAAACAGTCGTCGTGAATATTATAGGTGGGCTGATATGTCACATCCCCACTTTCCGTTTTCTGACGTTATTACATAAAATATTTGTTTTCAATATTTCATACTTGTGTGAATGATATGTTTCCCTTATAATGAAATAAGTTGCAATAAATATCTAATGCACTAAATCAGTTGTCAATCCAATTTTTCTAGTTCTTGGAGGAAAACAATTAATAAACCTATTTCATATAATAAAATACAAAAGAGCAAGTGGGGATGTGACATCAGCTTACCTAATAATATTCATGACGACTGTTTTCACACAATATTGCTAAACTTTAAAATTCAATAACCTAATCTAGGGTCAAATTTGCGGGGGTATAAAATTAAGACTAAAAGATTTATAAAGGATGTACTTTTTGCCCCAACACTACGTGTTTAGAGTCCGATTTGCGCGAGGTGAGGCCGTAATAAACCCAATGATATAGGTAAAGGTAAAAACGACGACCGATCGACGTCCGTAATATAACAAAAAAATAATTTCACTGTACTTGTTTAGGGGTCAGTTTAGGGAATACTTGCCAAGGGTATCGTTTTGTTTCCAATACTTGTAAAGGGCTGCATTTTCAGAATATGGAAAATATTTGTTTAGGGTGCTTATTGAGAACCCATGGTCGCGCATGGTGTCAATGGAAGTGCCCCCCCCCCCGGGAATTATATCAAACGGATGGAACTCTCATTCATTCTTCTACTCGCCCATCGATTTTCTTCAACGTTTTTTAATGTATTTCTGACACTCACAGGTGAAGAAAATCGAAAAAAGCTTTGTATCCTTTTTCTCGACACAGTAGCAAACTTCACTGCATAAACATATCGGGGGAAAAAGGGCCAGAAAAACCAAGTTTTTGCAATATAGAAAGGGGTAGTTTTATTTCTGTAATTACACAGAATTATTAAACAATTACTTTGAAAATAAAATTTAAACCCATGTGGACAACGATCATTGCAGGGCTGATCAGTCTGATTGGGTTAAACTAGAACGAAGTGTCTTTGAGGCGGGAGAACGACACGGTCGACTACTTGGATGACTCCGTTGGTGGTAGGAATATCCCGTAAGATCACTCGTGGAGCTTCCGACTGCTCACTCTGCTCATTCAGGACAATTTGGTCTGTAAGAACAGGAAAAATAGTTACAACTAATATATAAGTTCCGTTGACATACAATGAGCAAGAGATGCAATAAAAAATTTACAAAGGATGTCGAAAAAAAAATTCTCGAAACTTTACACCAAAAAAAACGCTTAACCAACCTCGGCGAATATTTGATATTTTACAAGATAATATTGGCAAAAACTAAGCTTATTCACCTACAGTGGCGTAATGAACCAAAAAATTTTGGGACGAGATCTGTGTATGGGGCATGCGAGCGACCGTAGCAAACAAATCCAATTTTGTGATGTCATTAATAAAATAAAATCAGGGTTCGGCAAGAATGTTGGGTCATTTCATTTTGTTCCATGAAACACCAAAATATAATGTGCGCAAATGTTCAGGGGGGCACTTACATTGACGAGTGGATACCATGCGCGACTAAAAAAAACATAAAAGGATGTCTAATTTTCAAGATAGGTGCAGGGCGCACGTTACTCCTGCCCATGTTACGTATACTAACATAACAAGCTTGTCAAAAACAACTAAAATAATGAAAAATGCTCGGGGGGGGGGGGGGCAGTCAAATGTTTTGCTGTACACATGCGTGACCAAATTATTTCCAAACACCGCCTAATTAGTAAACGAGTTTCTCTGTGTGAAAATTAACCCCCTTAGGGTTTTCGCGGGCTTTTACACATTTTGGCCCCTAAACAAGTTATCTGCAGAAAATGACCCCGGGGAAAAAGGTTGGGGGAAAAAAGAAAAGCTTTGAAAAAACATACCCTAAATAAATTTGACCTCGCGATTGACCATTAAGTCTTTCAAAACCACCTTTTTTGAAAATCGTGTTTTTGAACGAGCGCACGCGCGGCCCGCGTCCAAACCGAAAACACCCCTTTAACGCGTTTTTTTTGGTCACGCATGTGTATACAGCATTATATTCGACTGCCCCCCCCCCCTCGGGGGGGGGGGGGGGGTAAAAGGGTATCTATTTCCCTAGGAAAGCTACGTGTTTAGGGTCAAATTTGAGGGTATAAACACTAAAATGATTTATAAATTAGGATGTACTTTTTCAAAAAGTACATCCTAATTTATAAAACATTTGCCCCAGCAGTCAACACCACTATAGAGTCCGATTTGTGCGAGGTGTAGGAGGTGGGGCGCCCGTAGTGATGTAGGTAAAACCGACGACCGACACATTACAATTGAAATATCGCTGTACAGCTTGTTTAGGGGTTCTGTCAATTCAGGGAATACTGGCCAAGGGTATCGTTTTGTTTCCAATACTTGGTTAAGGGCATTAAGGTTTCACACGCCAATACTTGTTTAAGGGGTGCATTTTCAGAATATGGAAAATACTTGTGCTTTTCGAAACTCCATGGTTGCGCATGGTACATGTGGTATCTACTCGTCAATGGAAGTGACCCCGGGACAATTTTTTATTATTATTTTTTTTTTTTAACTTTATTTAAATTTATTATTTTTTCTGGGGGGGGGGGGGGGTTGAGGTTCAACATGCTTACCTTCATTATTGCGGGTGACTGAAATTTCATCTCCCTGTGAAGCACGGATGCGCTGTCCAGACGTCAAGGAGACAGAATATCTGACCTCAGAGATCACATGGTATCTGAGCAGGTTACGAAGTTTGTCGTTGTCGCGTTTGAGGTCGTCTAGGACACCGGATGGGAGAGCTTGGAAGGCGTCGTTGGTTGGTACAATAACCGTTATTGGATCAGATTCTAAAAAAAAAAAAAAACGACGTTGCTCTTTCCTTAAGTTTCCTCCAACATGGCACAAATGCGAGTTAATGAAAACAGTTTTAAGAGATGGAGAACAATCAAACACGTTCCCTCTAAAGTCACTTGATGCCCCAAGGATAAACTATGCTAGACAAGACACATATCATCAGATTTACCTACACAAAAAATATTGGGTAAAATTTTGTTACCACCACGAGGGTAAATATGATTGTGTCCAACCAATTTTGGGCAAGACTTTACCCAATGTGGGAAGCATATTGTCCAGTAAGGTTAAAAAATAAGCAATTACTTTAGAATGGGCAAAATTTTAAACTAGATAAATAAAAATGCCCAATGTTGGTTGGACACATAATTACCCTCATGGAGTACTTTTTTTAGAGTGTAATTACAGATTGACTAGGACAGATATAATATGAAATATGCTTTCGTAATTACTAACACAAAATCACTTCTTCATTTTCCATATTGGTGGTATTACATGCTACCAAAGTATACAGTGCACCAGTGTAATATTTTGTATTTCTTCTATATAGCTATCACGGTTGAATAGCATTTAGCTTTTATTATGGTGTTCTCTTTTTCTTAAATTGACCAACTTATATAGGTCAATTAATGTAAAAATTTGAATACCGGGAATCTTTTGTGTACCAAGAATGAAAATCCTTACTGTTTTGTAAGGGTTTGATAGTATACGCTCAGTTCAAAATACATTTTCATTCGATGCAAACTTACCAAGTTCTTCCTTGAGTCCGGCCTGGCTCACGAGATCGACGATGACGGAGAAAGCTTTGCTATCGACCAAAGTCTCTATGACACTACCAATCGGAAGTGGATAGATGACCTTGTCGACGATCTGGATGATTTCATTGACGGATGTCGTAATGGCGTCAGTGATTCGAGCACCATTGACAGTGGCGACCTGTAAAATCGAAAAAAAAAGTTTTTAAAAAGTTTTGGCTAAACAAAGTCGCATACTATAGGCCTTTCAGATGTTACAGTCTTAAGTCTAAAGATGTGCCTTTCATAATTGCTTTCAATTTTTCTACTTAAATTATTTTTGACCCAAAATCGCAAAAAATAAGGACTTTGGAATAGTGCAACCAGTGAACTACAAGATCGAACAAGTCAAGTTTTGTTTAAAATATTTGAAAAGGATACAATTTTTAATGTATATTATATTTGAAAAATAACAAGATGTATCAAGCATAGTAAATTTTTAATGATAAATCGTTCTAGTTTAGTTATAATTATCTTTACCCTTTCGACATCACTGTAGATGTTGAATCTTAGTTTGGCGCCATTCAAGCTCTCCATCTTCTGGTTATTTGTGATCTCGGATGACATGACCCTTTTTGGAACGATCCAAGCCTTGACCAGATTCTTCAAGATCTCTCTCTCTGGCATCTGTCTTCTGGGGAGCTCCTGCCTCCACTTCTGGACAGCCTTGTCATTGGGCATGCACAACGTGACGGATGCTATCGTGGAAAAGTGAGACAAGTACCAAAATATTAGGCAAAAGAAAAATCACGGATTTCATAAAGTATGCGTACTTGACACAGCAGAATAAAAGATTGTGAAAAGTTGTTAAAAATTCATCTTGCTTTTTTCTATCATTTTCAGTCTGAAGTACCCCTTTTAAGATTTTGCGTAGCTAAATAAAAAAAAAGTATAGGGTAACTTACGAAGGTCACTGTCTCGAAGGATCTGCTTCAGATCTACCTGCTTGGCGATGGTTGCTGCCTCATGAAGCCCAAGATCTTGTAGCTTCTCGACAATGTCCTGGGCGTCACTTCCGACGTAAGAGACCACAGAGTGCTGGAAGACCCGTTTAAGGTACTCCTTGGACGAGATGTCCTTGTTCTGTTGTTTCAGGTCATCGGAAGTGGTCGTCTTCGGTTTGGCGACAACTGCCCCGACGAGAACGACCAAGATAACAACGAAATACTTCATGACTGGATGTTTGATGGTGCAAGGCGAGGCGCAGAGAGACGTTCCGGTTAGCCGCAGTGGTGACAAGGTGTGCCGATATGAGGAAAATCTCCTGTATTTATACCCTAGCTTCCATCTCGAATCCCATGCATTATGCATTCTGTGTAGGAATTTTTAATTAGATTCTTCCGAGGGTCAACACATACTTCAGATTTGAACCTCAAGTATTTAAATAGACCTGTTACGAATGTTACCAATCTGGGCACCTAGTAACGAGATGTAAAAAATATCATTTAGACCGATACTGCCGCGGAACCCGAGGGGGGGGGGGGGGACTACACGCCTTTTTGTTCGATAAACGTGTATGATCAGAGTGTGATTTTTGCATGCCCTCCCTAGCTATACTTGTTGGCTCAGTCCCCCTTTCATCAAAACCGCTATATCGTATATACGACCCCGATACAATGACGGGAATGTAATTGTCTGATAAAACGTGACCAACGGCTGCACCAGGATTATTTTTATGCAAAGGGGGGGGGGGGGGGGGAGGGTGCACAAGACGAGGCTACATGCAGGTAGCACCATATTTTTTTCTCAATTGAATGAAATGTATACTTTGGAGAGGTATACATGTCCTATCCTTTTATGCTCATCTTCTTTCTTTCTTCCTCTCAACCTATCCTCCTTAATTTTCACTAACAGTATTTGAAGAATAGGGGACGGTTATATACCCCTCTGCCCCCTTGCTCCATGCACCCCTGTGTGTTTGAATTGACAATATTCTCTATAGACCTGTTCATAGTTACCTCATGGGCAGGTTTGTTCAAATGACCTTAATTGCTTACTTTCATCATGGACCTATTAGGTCCATGCTTTCAATAATGATAAGCAGATTTCAAAGCAAGATAATATGTAAGCATGCCTTACATAGCAGGATGTAGAAATTGCATAACCAAGCGACAAGAATAGCGCTTCAATGAACACTTTATGAAGGTATTTGTTGCATTTCTACTTTGAGTGCCTGTATAGGATGTTGCTATTACAATGTACTTGGCCAACCATACCAGTCGCTATATAGTGGACGCATTATTTCTTTCGTGAGCACAATATGAATAATAAAGACTTCAAAGTTGGTGCTTATATCTCATTGAATATTAAGCCACTATGCCTCTTGAGTACAAATGATCTTCTTCTGATCATGCGCAGAATGAAACTATGAACTGGCTTATTCTGTTTTCTGATATACAATTTATCAAACATTAGTGATGATTCCATCCAAATCAATTCAATTCCCGAAGCATGATTATACCTCAGTCACATTTACCCCATACGACGGCCGTATACGGCGAGTCGAAAACAGCCAATATTATTAATTTCTATTCAAACCACCTATATTATGTAGCTGGTACAAAAATGTAAAAACGACTGTTTTCGACTCGCCGTAGAGCAAATGTGACTGAGGTATGATGCATCGTTTTACTTCACAGGATGCATGTCTGTACATAAATCTGGAATCAAGGTTCCATCAGCCTGCATTTTCTTGTTGCTATGTCTGATAATAAGGTTTTGAATAAAATCTTTGTCAGAAAATATGCATGAATTTGTATGTTAGTAATCAGTTTAGAAAAGACATTTGCCTCATTTGCCATAAAGGATAATCCATGAATTGAAACAGGAAAGCAAGTTGCTCATTGCATAATAGAGGTTACCACATTGTTGCTCTGTCGGTAATGATTTAGTTCGTAAGCGTCTATTTTAAGTCCAACTTGCTATATAGACCTATTTCTTGATGTTTTCAAATTCCATGAATTTCTTTCTAGTAACACATTTTAATTATTTTGAAATAAAAGGTTGTTCTCAACAATTGAAAGCTCAATTGCTATGTGCTCGGTGGATCATGTATGAACAGGTATAAGGAATACCTCATTGTACGAGAGATCAAAAATTTCGATGAAGATTAATCAAGATGGTATTCATGTCTCGAAAAAAAAAGTAAGATAACAAATAGGATTCTAGCCAATTTGAGGAATGCTGGGTATATTCGCTAAAAAAATAATAGTTCTTCCCCTGTTCTCCCTCATTATATTCACTATTTAATAGGAAAAGCACTGAGGGTGGGGGTGGGGTTCGCTCCCGCCTTCCACCCATGCCGCCTCCCGGTCGCATCCCCTGAACAAGCATGACAACGATCACATAATTTTAAGGAAATTCCAATGCAATTATAGTTCATTTCTTCTTTATTTTTAAATATGCCAATTTGATGGTTGTAGTTCAGCTATCCGATAATCTACTATGTGCCCCCAAAGCATCAATCGTATTACCGCTATAGCTTACTATACTTCGAACATGCCTATCGTTCTGACAATCGGTGTCAGGTATAGGCCTATTATCATCATAATTTAGGTCTGATTTGGGGTTCCACTTATTGCTCCCGCGGTAATTCCTCAACATAAACCAGCGATCCAAACCTTCCCTTATCCTTAATTATCTAACTGGCCATCTTTCTGAGACCAAATATACTAAACGAATTCACTGGACCTCTATATAGGAAGAAGAGCCATTAAACCAATGGCTCTAAATAAAGTGATCCATCTGCATCTTTTTAAGTGTTTATATATTCAATATTATATCCTGTACAATGTATATTTGTTGTGATTTTTATACGGTAGATAACACCAAACCAAACCAAAAATTAATAATCTTCACGATTTTGAATTGAAAATCCAATCACTATAACTCTAACCCTCGCCTTTTGAGCGGCGGGGCCGCGGAGCAAAGTCCTTTTCAAGAGCAACTGTCATGTTCCCAACTTTTGAAACAAGAAACTTCATAACACTGATTGCAGTGGCGTAACTACGGGGGGGCATGGGGGGGCACGTGCCCCCCCAATCGGCTGACCAAAAAAAAAAAAAAAAAAAAAAAAAAACGGGGAAAAGGAGAAAAAGAGGGAGAAAGGAAGAGAAACGAAGTGGGAAAGAAGAAATTATTGTTCATTATAATGTTATATTATATCATAATTATGTTATGTTATATTACATAAGAAACATTTTTTTTTCATAACTTTATGAAACATAATTTGCTTAGGGCCTATGTCTTCATTGTTCCTGGTGCTCGCATTGTCTGTTTACCGAGATATATAATCCTGTTATACTAAAACCTCCCGTTTTCAAGTCAATATACACCAAACTGCCAAATACATTTCCTCGCACTTCGAGTAATTGTTTTATGTACAATAGTATGCTTCTTTTTCATGACTACTTAAAGTGATTGCCCCATTTTAAGGTCTTGATATAAAACACTTCCTGTCCGTGCTTACGTTCGCAGTAGTGGATTGGTGAAATATGTCTGCTCTCCATGGATTCCTTGAATCAGTCCTTAAATGTCTCTCTTTCTAATCTGAATATCAAAAATTTTCAGCTTGGTAAGTGATCTACGTATGGTCTTCGTGAATTTCTACAAACAAGCCTTAAAATGCCCCTCTTCAGGTCTGAATTTCCTTAATTTTCAGCTCGCGCTTCGCGCTCGCAAGATTTGATTAGTGAGATGGGTATGTTAATCATGATTACAAGTGCTTTATGTGCATGTTTAGATGTAATTCTAACAAAATCAGCAAGTGCTTATTGGCACTCGCATTAGTTGACTATGGTGAGATGTGTATACTCTTAATGGATTCCTAAAATATAGTCCTTAAAATCTTCCTGTTTGGGGGTCAATATTTACAAAAATTTCAGCTCGCGCTTCGCGCTCGCATTATTTAGCGAGACAGGTACATATCATGATTACAAAAGATTGATTATAATGTCCCTTTTTAGGTCTAAATATCAAAAATTTTAAGCTCGCGCTTCGCGCTCGCATTGACCAGTGAGAGACATATCCGTTTAATGGCACTGTCCTTAAAATGTCTCTATTAGGTATACCTGGCAACTGGGCGCGCTTCGCACGCTCACTTAGTGACTCAAAATTTTTGCTGGTGCCCCCCCAATGCCGTGACTCACGGTACGCCACTGACTGATTGCATTGTTTCATGGGGCTCGTCCGACAAAGCAACGAAAAATGAATGGCAATTTCTAGGTATTTAATTAGTGTCCATAAGAGTTGACACAAATCCCTTTTGGTAGACGGTCGATCCACAGTGGTGTGATTAACGAGATGGAGAATATCATACTCATCAGCGGCGTACCCAGGATTTTCCAAAAGGGGGGCAAATTTTTTGGATATTTCGTCCGCGAAAAAAATTGACATGCAAAAAAAAAAGAAAAAAAAAGGTCTTCAACCACAAATAAAGGATTTCGTACCAGAAAAAAAATTTGACAAGGAAAAAAAAAAAGGTCTTGAAGATGCAAATTTTTACATTAAAAATTATTTATTTTGCTTCTCAAAGGGGGGGGGGGGGCACGTCCCCTGGATCAGTTGTGACTCGTCATGGGGCAGGGGCACGTCCCCTGCATCACTTGTGACTCGTCAGGGGGAGGGGCCGAGGCAGTCTGCCCCCTGCCCCCCCCCTTAGGTACGCTAGTGATACCCACACTAGCGTACCTACGGGGGCAGGGGGGGCACTCTGTGACGAGCCACAACCCATACAAAAGACATATACCTGCCCCCCCTGACGAGCTTGAAGACCTTTATTGCCCCCCTTGATGAGCTTGAAAAACTTTTTTTTTTTTTTTTTTTTTCGCTTGTCAATTTTTCTGGTTCGAAAAGCGTATTTTTTTGTATTGAAGGTACGCCACTGGATACCCATTAATACTGACAGAAAGTAATATCGATGAATCGACAATAAGTTTTATATTTCTTTATTGTTTGCTTGCAGCTCAGATGGGTGCGCACGAAAAAATCAAGAAAGGTGCAGTTTTTTTGTAATCTCCTTCCTAGCTTTCTTTTCCAGGGCTAGCCGGACCCAGAATGTTTTGCTCCTAGCTTTATTTTATTTCTTTCTTTCTTTCCTTTCTTTCTTTCTTTCTTTCTTTCTTTCCTTTCTTTCTTTCTTTCTTTCTTTCTTAATTTCTTTCTTTCTTTCTTTCTTTCTTTCTTTCTTTCTTTCTTTCTTTCTTTCTTTCTTTCTTTCTTTCTTTCTTTCTTTCTTTCTTTCTTTCTTTCTTTCTTTCTTTCTTTCTTTCTTTCTTTCTTTCTTTCTTTCTTTCTTTCTTTCTTTCTTTCTTTCTTTCTTTCTTTCTTTCTTTCTTTCTTTCTTTCTTTCTTTCTTTCTTTCTTTCTTTCTTTCTTTCTTTCTTTCTTCCTTCCTTCGCAATCCTTATACTTTCTTCATGTTCTTTTCCCATCTTTTATTAATTTCTTAGTTCATTCACGCACGCATCATTAACGTCAGAAAGGGAAATGGTAATGGTAAAAGGGTGGGGGAAATCCCAGATACAGTTTAACGCATGCGCTCATTTGAGAAAGATGGCGGCGCCCACGGGTTCATCAGAGGACGACGTCTTTGGCGATTTGAACCTCTTTGAGGAGTTTTCTTCGACAGCCAGGACAACCGAACGCAAGGAGCCCACTAAGAAGCATCCATGGGAAACAGAAAAGGCTGATCTGGAGGAGGAATTAACGAGACTGAAGCAAGAAAATATCCTTTGTGTTTGTTTGATTTCAGCGTGTGTCGTGTGTCTTGACTCTTGTCATGTCACTCGCGATCGCGTCATTTCCAGCAGTAGCAGCCAGTACAGTACTCAGTAGCACTGCCACTGGCCACCCGCTGCACTGCTCAGGTGCTGTACGTGTACTGCACTGCTTTCACTTTCAGTTCGGGCGCTCTCACCTGGCTGTACCTGTACCTGCACTCCTATTACACCAGGGGCCGCAGAAGCAGGGGGGGGGGGGGCTGGAGGGGAGAGTTCCCCCTAAAGTAAAGAAACAAAAAAATCAGCTGCGTGACTTCATTCTGAAAATTGAGCGCGCACACGCCAACACTAAAACAGCACGTATTTTCATTCAATTCAATCGGCCGATATGTCCGATGTTTGGGATAATGCCATATTTGGAAGGGTGTCAAATTTCCTGCCGTGGGGATACCCTGCAGTGGCCATTGCATTGCAGATTTATATCCGATAGAATGAATGTGTGTCATCTCGGCGGCGATATTTCCTGCGAAAATCACTTCTACCTTATAAGATTTTTTTAGTCTTTGACCTTTTTATAGAGTCAAAAATTTGCGAGGGTCATAAGAATCTTTTGAAGTCAAAATTATGGATTTAAACACCTAGAATATTTTTTTGAGCAGCAACCTGGGTCTATTGTGTTTGGGGGAATAGAAGGTATGGTTGGACCTACCCCTTATCGACCACCTAACATTAAAATCATGATATCGACACATATTTATCAGATTTACCTGAAAATCACCTATTTAGAGCAAAAAATTCTGTAGATTCATGTCATCCAACTTTGACATCGGCTCGATCCCTACCAGTATGTAACGCCGCGACGTACGAAAAGCATGTTTTTTCGTTGCGCTATTTTAACCCTTTTATGAACCGACCACCCTCCCTCTATTGATTATGCATGCATAGTGAACATCATTCTTTTTTCATATGCTTTTTTTCGTTCTTATTCTTGTCTAAGCTTTTTTTTTTCTTTTTCTTCACTTCCTACTTCTTTTCTTTTCCACTTTCTTCATTTTCTTTTCTTCTCCTCCTTCCTCTTCTTATTTTTGTCATCTATTTTTTTTCTTCTCTGTCTTTTTATTATTCTTCTATGTCTCCTTTATTTTCTTCTTCTGCTTCTTCTTTTTCTTCTTCTATGTTTCCTTGTTCTTGTGATTATTTTCATAATCATTATTATCATTATTTTATTATTATTAGTTTGTAATTTTTGAACACATTTTTTTTTATATCATCTATGTCATTATTGTTATCATGCCCATTATTTTTTCTTTAGTAATAGTATTGTCATTATTAATAATATTATTATTATTTTTATAATATTTTTTATTATTATTATTGTCACATCATCATCATCATGTTATTAATGTTATCGTATTAAATTCAGTCATTCACGCTCCTTTAAAAAAAAAAATCAATTGATGTACTAATAATTTTCTTACACATTTACTGATTTTACTCAGATAAACACACGCATCAAATCAACCAACCCCACTCACACACACTCATGCATACACAGGGGCTCACTACTTTGCTGTAACTGTATTTTTTATTAAAATTTTCACTGTCTTCACACTCCCCTTTTCTCTGTTTATATACATGTTCATCAACTGAATAGTCTAATGTATTATTCCACATTCATAAAAATGCTCTCATGCCATTTACAAATCCTCAAACAACATACCAATTATCTCTGTCGCATACTTCAAACTTAATGAATGATTACTGAACACGATTTTGAAATTCAACTTTTATCTGATGTAGATATATTTCTTGAATTCATTTTTTTTTTTTTTTTTTTTTTTTTCAATGGCAAGGACACATATGATATATACGTCGTCTTTTCCAAATTTCCGGCTTGACCCCGTGTAGTACTTTTGATGGACCCAGTGTGTGCAACCCTTACTGTCGCAAGCCACCCAGGAGAAGATCTCGACATGGTCTTGAGGAGGGTGAGGGGGTGTGTTTCTCCCCTTTCTCCTGCACACACAGCATGGATTTTCATCTTCTTCATCATCTGTATCGTCGCTGGTCGGTAGATTAACGAAGAGGCGCCTACTTGCTGCTGATGATGATGATGGCCCTGCCTGACTGCTAGCTTCTTCTCCTTCCCTTTAGACAGCTTCGCTGTGCTCCTCTCCTCTTCTGCCCGGATAAGCTTGAGAAAGATGTTGTTTTCTGTTATGCTAACTCCTGAAGCCCTGTAGTATTTCTTAGAGACTGCTCTTTTCTTCTGTGTTGCGTCAGGAGGAGGTGTTCTCGATGACAGGAACAGATCTGCTTCACTGGGTGCCTGGTTCGTCCTTCCTTGGGCTTCGCCCATGTCACCCATAGGACCAATCTGATGTTTTTCTCCTGAAGAGGTAGTGGATGACTTCGGTGTTATGAGTGTGCTCGTCTTCGACACTTCACCAATCTTTACTGCATTCGGGTCAAGTGGAAAGATCCCTGTTTTCCGGAATGCTGCCTTAAGATTCTCTTCCTTTAGAGCTCGAAGGTATGCTGCTGAAGAGAGCCGAGCGATTTCGTATCTCGTTATTACCTGTCCGGGGTTCTTCTGCATGTACAGGGTACACTCTTGATTATATGCTGATTTAATTGCAGAAAAACAGGCGACGTCAAGGGGTTGAGTGATGTGTGTGCTGGCAGCACAAAGAGAATGACTTGGTTTGCCCTGGCAAAGTCAATGACCGTGGTGCTGATATGGGAGGTGTTGCCATTGTACATGAGCAAGACATATTCACCATCTTCTCTTGGAAGCAGGGATGGCACAAAGTGCTCCGTCAGGAACTTGCAGAAGACGGCTCTGTTACTCCAACCTGTCTCCGTAAGTGTCGTCTTTGACCCGGGTAGTGCACCATCCATCTACTCTGGCATCATCCTCTTGCCCTTGAAGACATAATATGGAGGAAGAGCCCTACCAGCTGCGTTACCACAAGCCAGGACTGTGGTGGTGGCAATCCGATGTGATGTTACCGCATTCGTTCTGGATCCTTGATCTGCACAAACAACCTTTGGCGGCTTATGCTCCGCATTGATGTTGGTTTCTTCAACATTGTAGATGTGGTATGGCTTGTCTCAGAGATCGTACTTGTCCATGACCTGACGGAGTTCCTCAAAGTATTTTGAAAGAACAGCTTCCGTTGTTGATTTTGCCTGACTCATCTGAAGCTTGCTGGGTGCCACAAGACGAAGATCTGGCCATCTTTGCCTAAAGAGATGGTACCAAGTGTCTGATAGTAGTCTTCCCTTGGCCTTTCCCTCTCTTCTTCCAAGTTCATTTGCCATATTGGTCGCTAGATGAATAACCTGTAGAAAAAATAAGCAAAAATTGCAAAGCATAAGAATAATGCATTCATTTTTATTCAAATTTATTCATACATCGCATATCTTTTATCAAATCATCGTTTAAAATATGACTGAAATAATACAAAACTAATAAATTACCTTGGTTTTAGTCAGACCATAGCCATATGATGAGAGCTTGTGCAGATGCTCAACTAGAGCCCTCTCGTCCTCCTGGGTCAAAATAGAACCCCTTCCAAGATCGATGCTTGATTTGTTTCTTCCCTGTAATCTGTCAAGTAATGTTGTCTTGGGGATTCCATACTTGAGCGCTGCCCTCCTTATGGAGACCCCTTTCTTGACTAAGGATAGAGCTCTCTCAAAGTTTTCTCAAGGATAATTCCTTCGTCGGATATGTTGGGGTTTTGCCTACACAAAAAGAAGAACATTGATAAATGATAAATATTCTGAGAGGAGTCTTTTGTAAATAAATATCTAATTAAAATATTTTATTCTATGAACAGCTGTTTTCGCTTTCATCAATTACTTCTATGATTGGAACGCATTCAACAGCATCTGTTCTCGGCACTTTCGTCACCCTGTTCTCAGCACATTCGTCACCCTTATCTCGGCACATTCATCACCCTTATCTCGGCACATTCGACGTCATCCATCCTATTTTCGACACGTTCGTCACCCACATTCCTTTCTCTAATACAATCACACTTTTCTCTATTCTCTTATTTAAGTTGTAAATGTTCGATTAATATCATCTATCTTTATTATCATCAATTAAATCTATCGTCATCATCATCATCATCATCATCATCTATCTCTTCCTTGAGACGCCTCATAACGTGTATAAAATATATGGCATATGAGCGTAGCTGGCGACATACAGACAGCCGTATGACGTCATCATTAAATTCAGAGATTCTGTCGGCTCTGGAACATTCTGCGACAAAAAATGGACGGAAATGTGTTCTTGACATGCGGATTTACATGTAAGTTCATCGAAAATAGCAACATAATAACCATATATTTTAATAATTCCATAAATTTCTTACCTGTTTCCTCATTTTCTTTGATCAAGTGAGTCTCGTTCGATCAGGTCGCGCATGTCTCATAGTCCCATGCATACTTAAATTATACGCCTAGGAAACCATGGTAAGAAGGTGGTCGGTTTCAAAATAGGTGGTCGATATGTAGTGGAGACACCAGTCATTATACATGTAAAGTTTATGTATCACATGCAAGTCCCCCGCCAGTGCGGGTCCCTATAGTTGTGTGGAGGGAGTTGAAGTCATTTTCGTCTCATATTTTGAACCGTCCGATTTTTGGGCACTTTACTCTATCCGATTTTAGACGAAATTTTCAGTGTTCTGCTAGTTTGAGTTTTCTCTTTTCCTTCTATTTTTTTCAAATCAACTTTTTGCTTGGCCAAGTTAGGCTGCCTCAGGTGGCCTTGCCCCTTTTCCGCACAATGTCAATGCATCAAATTTGATTCAAAGGGCGATAAAGCTAACTTGCGAAGAACAGATTAATAGGTGCCCTGTCTTACTTTTAACCTGTCTGTTTAGTCTTTTTAGTCTTTTTATGGAATTTATTTTTTCTTAACACCAATTCACATCAGAAACTTCAAGCTCAACTAAAAATATGCATACAGTCAAAGTAAGTAACCCATGAGTAACTTTTCCTCACTTCAAAAATATAAAGAAAAGAGAATTGCCTTTATTAATATTTTCTTATTTAAAGCCAGTATTCAAATGTTTGTCATAATGGGGTATGAGTGTTATTATTTTTGTATTCATTCATGTATCTATAAAAGTTTTATAATGTGGTGACTTTGCTTTGGTTCAGTTCTCGTAACTATGCTTTATTTATTTTTTCATAAAGAGTGGACAGAAGAGAGAAATCAAAGGGAATTCTGAAAATATTTGATATAAAAATGGAAGTGTTCATGAATGCAAAATCTAGGTTGAACACTGAAACCAATGAACAGTCACGCCAACTGATGACAAACCAGTGCCGTGTAGCATAAAAGATAAAATGAAATGTACAATTAGTAAATCTTTGGCAAAGATGTTTAAAAAGTTACAATCACTTGTAAATATTAATAGAGTGTTGTGATCATGGATGTGTTCACAGAGAATGTGAATATATATATATATTTTTTATTTGTCCAGGGGTTACAAGGTATCGGAGGGAACCCAGGATGGTCCTATTGCACAAGTGATTTATATGAATCATGACAAAGTCTGGTAAGAATCTTTCTTTATATATGACATTCGATACCATAAGCAAAGATTGTAATTTCTTTATGGATTATGTAAGGAATGATGGTGGTGGTGGTGGAAATTTGTATTTATTGATGATGATATTGATCTTGATGCATATACATACATGTATGGAGATGAAGATTATTGCGATGCTGATCGTGATGATGAGGATGGGGAGGAGGATGGTAATGGTGGTGGTATTCATGATGGTGAATATCATGATAAGGATGCTGGTGATGATGGTGAGGAAATGATGATGATGTTTATGTTGGTGATGAAAGTCATGATGTTGGTGATATTGGTGATAAGGAGATGATGATCATGACAAATTTAGTAATGATGATTGGAATGATAAACTGATCTATTCATGTTTCTTCAAATAATAACGGTGGTACTTCCTAAATGTACAATGTAATGAATAAAAAAATAAATATGTTGGATCATTCTTTTTTTAAATGAATGCATAATAAAGTACTTAATGAGCAGGGTAACGGTAAATATAATATTGTAAAGCTGATATTCAGAAAAGCACATGTGTAAATTTCCTGTGTTTTATTTTTAACAGCAAATACAGACAAGATATTGAGAAATATTTTGAACATGTATGCTCAGAGTATTTTGCTCAACAAGCACAACCAATGGGAAAGAAATATGAATACAGCCGACCTCTACCTCAGGTAAATAAATGCTTGTTTATGAAACATGGTTGATTTTCACTTTTAAAATCACACCATATGATGACACCAACAAAATGTTGACAAAAAGCAAACTTCTACACACTGTCGATTGATGATTTGTTTCAGGTGATTGAGAGTATGACTTATGAACAATATATTAATTTTTTTCTCAAACACAAGTTATGTAGGAAAAGTCCAAGAAAAGGTCCACTCAGAACACAAAATTTCATCTTTCCTGAATTTATTGATGTTTGGTATCAGTTTGAATCTTATGTTAATGTTCAAGTAATTCAATTTTTAGATTGCTTTAAAATTGTTTGAAATAAATGGACACAATGTAATCAGTATTTTCTGTCTCTTTGTGGCTGTCTTTCTCCACCCTCCCTCCTTCTTTCTCCCTTTCTTTCTCACTCCCTGTCTTTATTACACCCCACCTCTCTCTCCACCCCCCTCCCTTCACCCCTCTGTCTCTTGCACTTATCTTTCCTCCCTCTCTATTCCACCTCTCTCTCCCCCCTTGTCTCTTAGTGCTCCTCCATGGTGCTGGGTGAGAACCCCGACCCTGATAACCAGCAAGCCTTCACTGTCACCGGCAATGTGCAATACTACCTCTTATTCTGCCTCGACACGTTAGGGCGCCCTCTAGTGGATGGTAATGTCGAGATGACCGAAGGATGGGAGATACCTCTGTATCCTTAGACTAAGTGCTTTTTTAAGTATTGTGCTGTAATGAATTCTTTGTCAAAGTATTTTGATATTTTAGAGATGCAAATATGTTGGTAACACAAAATCTAAAATAGTGCTTTGAAATTATGGGTTCTTTGGACTTGCAATTCCCATAGCATACATAACAATGAACAGAAGATAAAGTCAAACAAAAGGAAACAGGAGATAAAAAGAGCAAACAAACAAATATAAGTAATAAAACAATTAATTGAATAAACTAGATGAAATGTCTTGGTTCGATTGGTTAACTTTGATTGAATGAATTTATGCTTAACATCTGAAATGAGGCAGCCTGGTGGCCAACAATAAAGTAGCCAGAAATGGTTATGGTGACTCAGCAGGGCTGCTTTTTGCTGGTATAATGCCAAGCTGGTATATAACCAACTACATAGGAACATTTTACATCTACGATAATCAAGTATAGTGGCTGACCTGGTAGACGACAGAAATTACTCTCTGGTCTTTTTATCAAAGTGGAAACAATGACAGAGCAGGGATTCTAAAGGCCACCGCACACCTTACGACCCGATTGGTCGCCGACTGGCTTGCGACTGAGAGATGGGAGATGAATCGCAAGGCGGTCATAAGCTCGACATCGCACACCTTGCGATCCGATCTGCGACTCACGCATGCGCTTTTTGGCATTGCAACTGAGAAAGTGCGCTTACTACTGCGTATGCGCGTTGTTTATCATATACGCGTTGTTTATCATATACGCGTCGTGCAACTCTGCTGTCTGATTGGCTGGAAGTTGGATTGAGCTTGCGATCCAGTCATAAGGATTCGACATGTCAAATCCTTCCGATTTTCCTTGCGACTTGTCTCTGACCGGTCTGCGACGCTCAAGCTGGCAAGAGCTATGACGTCACATCTCCCCTCACCCAGTCGCAAGCCAGTCGGCGACTGGTCGGGTTGCAAGGTGTGCGGTGGCCTTAACACACAACCTAATGATCATGAATCCAGTGCTCTAACCACTTAGACCGTACGATCCATTATATGTTGTGATGACCCCTGTAGACAGTACATAGGATGCATTTGGAGAGATGTCATGCTAACTTTTGAGCTTGTTGATTATTGGATCCTCACAGGGCGTTATCCATAACAAATCTTGTACTTTTTAATCTAAACTCGCTAATCATCAAAGTTTGTAATTTCAAATGAATCTTTAAGTTAATAATCATGATGTGATTCTAACAACAAGTAGAGTCTGGCCAACTGGGTAATGGTTTTATAGTCACATTGAGGTGTTTATTCTTTTGCCCTGTGTTTGCATGACAAAGGATTATTCATCGTGTATACTCAACCCAAACCAGGGTCCTGTAACACAACGCTGAGCAATCGATTGTAGACCAAGTTTTGTGATGGATAGCATTGTCTATGATGTATGATCCATCATAAAAATCAATTGTACCATGAGTAGCAAAGCTTTGTGTTACATGACCCAGGTTGGCTTGTGCATTCCTCTCTGTTTAGTCTTACTTTATTTCCTGAATCCATCGTTCATCCCAGCTATCCAATCATCTTCCGAGAAGCCTTACCTGTAGATGACAAACCGAGTGCACCATCTAAAGGGTGAAAGATTGTTCCTTTTTATTTATGTTTAAGATAATCTATTCAACAGTCTCATACAGATATTCATCTCTCTCTCTCTTAGATGTTAAAATATGAGTTGTGTTTTGATTGATGATATTTGTCCATTAAGTCCTTTATCCATTAAGCAATGTGATTTAAACAGTGAATTTGCGATTAATTCCACTGATTCAGGAAAATAACTTCTAAATAGTGATACATTGTTTAATTTTGAATTCGAACAAGATAATTATTGCAGTTAAGACTATTGCACTGTAATATTTTGTTAAATTCTTGTAGCAATTTTTTTTTTATAGGAGACGGCCAAAAGCTTCTTGTTTCAACTGTGGCAATGAGAAACATAGTTTGAGAGAATGCCCAGTGGTAAGTCAAAGATTTTAATGATCATACATGTATTTATGTGCTTATAAAATTGTAATTTAGCAGACGTTAGCATTGTGGTGAGTCACTGGTGACAAGTATCTTTATGTGGGATAATTCACAAAGGAATAAAATCAATGCGGAAAAACGATATTTCATTTAGGAACTGATGCCTTATAAAAGGTACTTGGGATTAATACAAGCCTTAGAATCACTTTAGAATGGAAGAGCTACTTAATCATTTCTAACAAATCCAACTTACCACCAACGGAGACTGGCTTCATTTGTGACTGGCCTGACTTGTGCACAGCTGAGCGTTATGGCTGGAAAGCAGTGAAAGCATAGATGAAATACAGGATGAAAGCTTGCTTTTACTACAAATAATGTCATACAATCAACTTATACCAACAGAAATGGGTGCAATACCCTTTGTGCTAACACATGGTTCTGAAAATAATGTCTCTGATGCTAATTTCCAAATGATTTTCCTCTTTAGCAATAATTCAAGGGTATTCCAAAACAGCTGACACTAATCATTTTAAAAACGACAACTAAAACTGAACTGAAATATTAAGTAACTGAAATTTGAGTTCAAATATTTTAATTTGAGCATTTCATTCTTGATTACTCCTATAATTGGTAGTCAAGGTGAGCAAGATTTTGAGAGAAAGTCATTGAAATCAAGATTGTAATGAAATAAAATTTTCATAAAACCTATTTGATAGATTTTATTTTGAATTTATCCTGAATGTTTTATACTCTGTTTTCTTTGTTCAGATTGATTATATTTTTTAATCAGATTTTAGAAATAACTTGAATTGAAATTGAATTGAAATTGAATTGAATGCACAGGTTGTCACAACACTTAAAATGTTAACATATAAATTAAAGAAATTAAAGATAATCAATATCTCATCTCCCTTCCTTTTAGCCGCGTGATCTAGTGCGGATCAGTCAGAATAAGAAACTCTTCATGGATCAGATGTCATCATCCCCTGCAAATACCATTTCAGGAAGACGCTACCATAAGGAAGGTGAAACCAAAGAGACAGAAGACCGCTTCAAAACATTCAAACCGGGTGTCCTCAGGTAGCTTTTACAACAGAATTGCTGGTTGTTCTTTCAGTTTAAATTGTATGAGTTCTGGTAAACAGTAATGCACAGCAAACCTAATTGGGAAAATCTTAGTTTTTGCATGTTATGTCACATAGTTAATAATTTGTGTATAGTTCCAACTTTAAAGACATTAAATTTTTTTTTAAATTCTAAACAGACTTAAACACATTTTGCCCATCAAACAATTTCTTGTAAGGAAGCACTCTTGTCAGAATAAATGTTTGCCTATTGTACCCTAAATCATGCCTTGGGATTGCACACAAAATGTCATCTAATTGGTGCGTTTATAAATATGTATGAAAATTAGATACGAGTAACGAAGGATAAAACCATGGTTAAAATCAAACTCATTGTACCTTTTTTTAGTGTTCTCATGCCAAGTGATGGATGACATTGTGGATTTGAATTTATAGGAATGACAAAGCTCTGCAGATAGCATGCAAAGTGTACTTATTGTAAGCCATGTCTTTGTTTTCCTAACAGTGATGCATTGAGGCAAGCATTGGGTTTATCGTCCAATCAGCTTCCTCCTTATATCTATGGTATGAGACGTCTTGGTTACCCGCCGGGTCACTATATGGATGCACAGGTCCACAAATCAGATCTAAAGGTTTATAACATCAAAGACACAGGTATGATCACTTATATGAGGTATTGTTGACCTGAGATGTCTAGGTTACACACCAGGTGGGGGGGGGGTTCGTAAAGCTGTTCTCCAGTTTTGAGCGACTTTACTGTTGATCCTACTTGGGATCCTGTCTTGAGGTAACTTATTCGCTCCAAATTTTCATTGATGACTAGTTAGCTCCTAAGAAAGGATCACCAGTTGTTTGTAAGTCGCTTGTAACTTACAAACTGCTTTATGAAACACCCACCGGATCACTATGGATACACAGGTCCAAAAATCAGATCTCACTACATATGACATTTTTGTGCCGATATATTTACTATACGTGAAAGTGATGGGGGCAGACTGTCTCTTCTCAGGTGATCATGATGAAGCTATCGGAGGGAAGCTGGCGTAAGCACAGAGACATATTTTGGGGGGGTTTAGAAATTGCATTAGCATATTTTCGCAATCAGTATGCAGACGCTTTCCTTTGAAAATGCAAGTCAAATTACAGTGGACAGCTGTTGGACCAGGACAGCTGATCATGTGAAGATTCAGATTGGACAAAAATTTGCAAAAATGTATTTTTTCTGGAGTCCAGGGTGACTCTGCTGTTTTGATTCACCGATTTTCGACAAAGGCTGTTTTGTCATTGAAGGGCTTTTGACTAAAGATTCTCTGCATTACAGAAAGCGTCTGTGTAGTGATTGGAAAAGTGCCTTATTGTCATGGGACAGGGATGGCATTAGCTCAAATTATAGGAAATATTTTACAGTCATATTTGATACAAAATGTTTTGAAAGCCTTTAGGAATACTTTCAATGCAAAATAGAATATTTACTAGTCTAATCTGTAAAAAAAATGATAAGTTTTGTTTTTGTTAAGATTTCATATTTATTTTGTGAATGTTAAGCCTGTAGATACAGTCATTGTATCATTCATTCAATGAGGTATTGTTCTATTTTTTTTAAATACCAGATGAGGAAGGGGAAGTCCCTAGTGATGGTGAAGGTGGTGAAAGTGCACAACCAAAGTTCAACCTCAACAAGCTAATAGATTATCCAGGTTTCAATGTTGATGCTCACCCATCCATTGCAGATGTAAGTGAATTTTAATACTTGGTTTCAAATATTTTTTTTTTGTTCTTTGTATGGTAATGCAGCAGTGGAAATGCACATATGAAGCAGCCTTGGATAAATGTACAACGTTTTGCACAATCTTTAGCAATCTCAGTCTCTACTGCAATTGACATAATATTTTGAGTTTTGTAGCTTGATGTTTCAGGATTTGTACATTACCTTATTTAAAGTACAATATTTTGCTTTGGGGAAAGAAGGGCAGACTTAACCACATCCTTTGTTAAGTGTAATATTTTGTTTCCACCATTACAGTTTTAGTGTAGGTTTGAATTGAATACTTTTAACTGTGTAAGAGACCACAATCTCTGTTTTTTAGTACAGTTTTTCATTGGAGCATGCATTATCCATATGAGGACAATGAATTATATGTATTCTTCATTGATCACCATTTATTCGTCTAATTGGTATTCTTCCTTCTTTGCTTCATTTGTCTTGTAAAAGTATTATGAATGAAAAGTGATTGATATGGCATGTATTTCAAGGCATTGATTTTAGAGATTATATTCATATATTACCAGCCATGACGTAATTTCCTTCAGCAAGAAATTTATCCACATTGTGCTGCACTCAACCCAGGTGAGGTGAATGGGTACCCAACAGGATTTATTTCTTGAATGCACTAAGCGCTGAAAGGCAGCTAGAGCTAAAGCCAGGGTAATGATGATAATAAACACTGTGCCTCGGAATAGATTATTTCTAGATAGATGGTGCTATAAAAATGCCTATTATTATTATTGTTAAGATGATTTATTATTGAATGAGAGGTACTGATGCATTACAAATCATCTCAGTATGTTAAGAATTTTTTTTATATGCTGGTGTATTCTGCATGGTTTGGAGTTATGCATCAAAAGCTAGGGGGGTCAAACAATGAAACATGGTCCATTGTCCTATCCTTAAAAACCATGTTATTATGAGGATTGATATGTACTGGTCTCATTGGCTTGTACTTACAGGAGTGGCAGAGGTACAACTCTATACCAATGCAGAACAACCAGCGTAAGGAGGTCCTCAAGCTCCACCTCACACCTATGGCAGTGGATGAGGATGATATGGTGACGCCTCGAAACAAGCGCAGGAACAGGGATTTCCATGAGAGCAGCAGTCAGAAGAAACGAAGGATAGAGCAAGATGCTGTGGATATGGATATCAGTACAGAGTATCCAGGTTAGTTTCGTTCTCAAATGTTCTATTAGAAACAAAAATTAACAAACACGGTTTCCTCGCATAACTGACGAATTGATATGTTACATTTTAAAATCATTTTGTACCATTTGAAATTATTTTACATTAGAAAACTTTCAACTTAACAGAATTTTGTTTGAGAATGAGAAATTCTCTCATTCTGTCTAGAAATACTAACCATGAGAATATTATTTTTAAAGAAATTCAAAACTCAATTTTTTTTCTTCAGTGGTGCACACAAATACTCAGTACTGCTTGTGACAAAGACAATACTCACATATTGATTATTGCTTTGTTTTATTCAGATACCCCTGTGAGAGGCTGGTTTCAACCTCCACTACCACCAACCCCTGAGATAGCCACGCCTCCCCCTTTGCCCCCTGGCTCTGCCCCTCCCACTCCTATCAGAGACAGCCCATCAGCGTCGAGTCAGGATGACTCATTACCATGGCAAAGTGCCAATACCAGCCTCTCTGCATCCCGGCAGAACTCTCAAGCATCCTCTCGGTCTACGTCTCCAGACCTAGACCGGCTCATGACAGAACGGAACAAACTTCTCGCGGCCCTGGAGAAAGGCGGGGATAGTGTCTCATCTTCCAGTGATGTCATCGCATCAGGGGTGGATACCACAGAGGAGGAGGAGGATGGGGAAGTGGAAAATGACAAAAGGACTAAGGTCGCAAATAAGAAGGTTCATTCAAAGGATAAGAAGGAAAATGGTCATGACGGACACATTGAGAGGACAGATGAAGCAGGAGAGTCTAATCCAGACGTTTCGTCCAAGGATTCCCCAGACAGTCCGGAACCTCAAAGCCTGAACAGTAGCAGTCAATGGATCATCTTAGACACGACAGGAGACAACAGCGTCTTCATGAGCCAGGAGGTGGAGGAGGATGAGACGCCTAACAAGTCTGGTGTTCCTCACAGACGCAACTTCTCTGTCAACATCACTCCTCATGACTTTGAAGTTGATGAACCCAAAAAGAAAGGTATCTTTCAGAAAATCTTAGGAATTCTGAAGAGAGATAAGAACTGATCCATATCCATTTGTAGTTTTATATTTGTTTTAGAAATTGATAACAATTACATTTTAAAGGGAAGTGATCAAACGAGAAGTCAGCAATACTGTTTTTTATCTCAGTGATGAACTTCCATTGCAATCTGGAAATATGATATTTTGTAATATTTTTCTGTATTCAAAGAAAGTAGGGATTGTTTGAACTGTCAACCATATTTGTTTGGGGGATAAAGTATTGATTTCAAATGTCAACAAGTGACCAAATGATAATAGTATACATGATCTTTTAACTCAAGCATATATACATATGTCCAGAAATATCTGAATTGAAGGTTGAAAAAAAAAAATCGAAATCTATATCACAAAAAAAATAGATTAAAAAAATGAAAATGGTTTGAAGAGAAGATCTATGAAGTTGTCATGAATTTGGTTACTTTAATCCATTTATTGGAATGACTTTGTATAGCAATAGAATAGATGTCAAACATTTTAAAAGAAGCTGAGACTAAAACGACTACTTCATATACTTAAAGGTCAAGCCCACCCCAGAAAAATGATGATTTGAATAAATAGAGAAATTCAAACTAGCATAATGTTGAAAATTTCATCAAAATCATATGTAAAATAAGAAAGTTATGACACTTTAAAATTTCACTTATTTTTCACAAAAAGTGATGTGCACAACTCAGTGACAAGCAAATGAGACAGTCAATGATGTCCCTCAGTCAATATTGCTTTTGTTTTTTTATTGTTTGAATTATACAATATTTCATATTTTACAGATTTGGCAATAAACTCCAACTTGACCAAACCATACACTATTAAACAATACCAATTCCACATGTTCAGGAGGAATTAATCATTGTTTCACTTGACAATGAGTATAAAATTAGAATATTTCATATAATAAAATAAAAAAGAAATAGTGAGTGGATGACATCAGTCTCCTCATTTGCATACTGAACAGGATGTGCATATAACTGGTTTGTGAAATTAAGTGAAACTTTGAATTGTCATAACTTTCTTATTATACATTCGATTTCGATGAAATTTCCAGTGTTATGCTTGTTGGATTTTTCTCTTTTTATTCAAATCAACTTTTGTTGGGGTGGACTTATGCTTTAAACAAAACTTAATGGGGTGATTCTTATTTCAACTTCAATTAACTAAGTAACACATGTGTTATTATATTCAATAATGTTTTAAGTGTATGATGTTTGATCCTATTATTAGGGACAGTGGTTTTCCGTTTCTAAAAATTGCCTTTTCCGTTTCAGAAAATCTTAGATTCTGTTTCAGCATGTCTGAATACTGAAATTCTGTTTCCCCCATAGACTTTGTGTACATGAAAAAGTGACAATTCCGTTTACATAGAAAATCAGTACGCAATAAGTAGCGATGTCAACATGCTCGCCCTGGTCAAACTTTGTATCTGCCACTGTACTAAAAAACGCTTTAAAATCAATTTAAATCGATGAGATTCAAGTACAAAAACTATTTAAAGAAACATAAATAACATAAATACATCCCCACCTTTCATATTATTAGCATTATTTTGTGGTTAAATGAGATTTTATCGCTGATTTGGGAACTTTTTGGACATCGTTTTGAACATTCGACGACTTTCGCCTATCCGCCATTTTGGATTTGAGGAGTACCGGGTACTGCGATATGATATTATGATCGAACGCAGAGGGCAGCAACACATGGCCATGTTTCTGCCTTTATGTGGACGTGAGTGTAAACTAATTTTTATACGATTGAGTGATGGAGGGGCTTGAGTGCAGTCACGATGTGTGGATTGCCATGATTGTTGTAGCGAAGTGAGATCATGTTTTTTGACTACCAGGTAGTTGATATTCGTATTTCGTTGAAGATTTGGGAGTAATTTCTTTTGCTATTCTGTGCATTTTGAGAAAAAATATGTTTTCCGTAATTTTCCATTTGAAAAGCCACTTTCCATTTCAAAAGGCGAAATCCGTGAATTCCGTCTGTTTTCCGCGATCGCGGAAAATCTCTGTCCCTATATTATGCAGCTATGATGTATTGAAACTTCTATTCTTCTTTATAGAATTAATTTACAAATCCAGGGCAAAACTACTGGTAATTTTGGAACAAAAAATTCAGGGGAATTTCGGGGATTTGTAAATTTCTTCTGAAAACCTGTGGAAAACGATAATTTTTAATAATCTGATAATGCAGCTTATGCATGTTCAGTCATATTATTTGATCATTTTTTATTACTTTCATGGGCCACCTTAATATCATGGACAATATTGGTAATCACAGTCAATGTAATGTAGGTAAAAACAAAAATGCATAGATTGAAGGAATATAATCATAAGATCTCTGTTCATTTATATAAATGGATTTCGATCATTGCAAATCATTTTTTATAAAGTCATTGTTTAAGTAGACTATACATAGCAGCCAGTAAGTAAAGTTATACTCTAATTTTTACTTTTATAGCCGTTTAAATTGTATTGAAAATTTTAGGGATGATCTGTATGATGTGAAATAATGAACATAAGTGGAACTGTGAAGTACAAGTATTTATTGTGTCTTACAATATACATGTATGTGAGAAGATTTCCAGGACAAGTAATTTGTTTTAAAGCGAAATTGTGACATGATCCATATGAAATTTTTATCTGTATTTTATTTTAAGTGTTATAAGATTGGATGGAATTTACTTGGTGTATAGTGACAAGATTTTATGGACATGTGATTTTATTCCCATCATTCAGGATCTTTTTTATAGAATAAAATGCTCAGATATTTTGTACAATCTAGACCCATAGCACCAGTGTCTGCTTTTTTGAATGAGTAATGGAATCAAAGCTCACGGATTGATCTTACATTTAATTTGTGAAATTGATTGCCCATAATGATCTATGTAATCATTAAAATAATACATAGCTCATAGGATCAGTTGATTAGCTTTGTGTTGAGGGTGCCGTGATTATTATTATTTCCAAACTGTATACACATGAGCAGTGCCTACAGTGTCTATAGAGACCACTGAAGGGAGATAAGAAATGATTACTAGTATTTTTGGTCCATGTTCCAAAAAATATTATTAAATGGGTTCAAGAATGTAGACAATAGGCAATAGACAATGTAGGCAATTCCATAAAATAACCTTTTTGTACGTCTTACCCCCTTTTTTCTCAAGTCTTACTTCACTTCATAAACTGATCAAGTCATGGTCCTTTGAGAACAATACAGACTATCAAAAGAACAAGAAATCAGAGACAGAAAATTTCATGAAGGTCCCACATATAGGGGGTCAGACATACATATTTTATGGAATTGCCCATTAGTGAATGCGTATGCAAGTCACAATTTTTTTTTCTTTCTATGCAACCTCCCAGCCGTGCATTTTTTCATTTTCCCCATAGTATGTTAAAACCAAGACACCATCTGAAATGCATGTTCTTTCAAAGGAAATGCATGCTGCCGGCACTAACTGAGGCGCAAATATGAGAATCAGGTGTGACCTCTTCATCTGTGCGATCCTCAAAAATTTTGAGGGATTCAAACTCCCTTTCCACTACAAATTTATACTGTCAACCCATTTTATAAAACAAATAATGCACATTTATAAATTATTGATGTTAGTGGCGATGCAGGCATCTCGGGTATTTGCAACATGTAAAAACTTGGCGCAAGCGCCTCATGTTTTCGCATATTGCAAATACCTTCGAGTACACTGCATCACCATAACACTCATAAACATGCATTATTTGTATACTATTTATGATAAATGGTATGGCAAAAATGTTATTTACACATTATGCCCTATATTCTGAAATCAGGTTCAACTTAAACTATGGTCTAACTCTGCTAAAATTATGGAAAGCCAGATACATCAAAATCTTCCTGACATTATGTTTCCCATGTTTACTGTGCTCTTTTCTAACTCGTGGATGGTGAAGAAAGCTATCGTATTTATCCTTCCAAAACAATGAAGAATGATTTGAGAGAAAAATGAGCTGATACATTGAAATTTTACGGTTAGAGATTTATGCCACTATTGGCTATCCATAGTTAAACCACAACTTTAAACCAGAGTTTAAATCAACCCGCCTTCAGAATACGGGCCAATGGAAACGTATGAATATTCAAGGAAAACGTAAGAGGTGGTTTGTATGAACAGTTCGTCTTATTACCATCTAAAGTATTGGTAAGATTCAGAGATTTCAACCAATTTTGGTCTTCTCTACAAAATAAAACAAAATAAAAATTTCAATATGTTATAGAACTGAGATTTATTGGCAGTTAAATATATAGTCAAAATATAATACATATAATATCATACGCCATAATAGCAAATTCATAATACTTTCATTGTAGGTCTCCGACCTTTTATCCACACATAATCAAAATGAATTCATAGAGTTATTAACTTGAAAACGGATATAAAGAAATATGTTGGAAATTTTTTAATGATTGTGAGAAGTAGACAAAAGAAAGTTTGTAAAATCCTTTACTGCTTTGTCTTTTAAATCTTGTAGTGTATGTACCTGTGATTTGATTAGTCTTCATTATAGCAGTAAAATTTAAGGAAAATGGGGGGAAAAAGAGTAAAATGTAGTCTTTAAGTCACATCATAATCTGTGATGTGCCTTTTTCTCCCTTCTTTATGGGTGTCAGAAGTATGGGTGTAAAGCAGCAAGGATCAGATTTTGTAGGGTCCCAAAAGCCTCAACTTAAAATATGAAGAGCAAGTGAATAGTGCTTAAATACTTTTACAAAAAAAATCAAGAATGTTTTCAAATTGAGTACAAACAAGTGGGATATACATATAAACATTATTTTAATGAAAAGTGCATGTATGTGGTTTGTAAAGCTATTCTTGAAATATAGCATAGCTTTGAGGAACAATCTTATACTGATTTATGGACTACATGCATCACACAGAAGGCAAATTTCTTGAAAGACAAAAAATTAAAGGTAAGCATTTGAAAATGCAGTGTTTGAAAAAAAGTCTTCTGAGTTGAAACTAATAAAAAATGTGTCACAAAGATGAGATATTGAGCTCACAAAAATAGTGCATGCTCTGAACTAATTGGTATACATCTAAATACACGAATTGCTGCAGAGTTGTCTCTACCAACAAAGCAAATTTATCCAATCAACGGTAAATACCATAGTAACATTGCTTTAAAAAAAATCACATACAAAAGTGCAAGTCTTCATTGCACAAGAAAATAATGGTGAAAAAAAAAGAAAAACCAAATAACCCCCAAAATTAAATGGAAGAAGCAAGAGTGTCAATACAAAAATAAATGCAAACTTCTCTCATAAAGAAGACCTCAATAATTTTGTGCTGTATGGAAGACAATGATCAAAAGCAAAAAAAAAATAATAAAAATAAAATAAGATAATGACCAATGAAATCAGCCTATTTCACATGCATAGAGTATGAACAGAATAAAACATCTTGCATTTGACTGTAAATACTAGAACTGTATGATGGATGTCAACACTCAGTGGTCTGTAAGATATTGTTCTTATATACACTATTGTCTTTAATAACCTAAAATATACCTTAAAAATAATTCTACAGAAGCATGACAAATACATCTTTTTCTGACACTGGTAACTCACCTCGCGTCATGTATTTACACAAATATATACTTTTGAGTGAGAGTGATCTACCTTATCACTCTGCAGCCATGGGTATACTTGTATAGCTGTAGTGCCACATATTTTGACATTCTAAAACAAGAATGGAATAAATGCTCGAAATACAGCGTTAGGCAGTTAGAAAAATAATGCTACATTAAACTGAATTCAGGTAAATATCTATGAAGTACATTGTATGTAGTTCGGTGAACATGGAAATTCTGATAATTTCTTTGTTGAAAATAAGCACATATAGAGGCATGTAAGCAAATAATAGTCAATTTCTCTAACACTCTAAATCAATATTCATTTCATGAATGCTGAAATAGCAATTAATAGGAAGCCCAGAGAAATGAATGCATGTTTCTGTTTTGTGGAATTATGTGTGATGCATTGCCATATTCATAAAAAAAAACCAAATGTCTCTTTGGCCAAACTTAGGAGAAATGAAGGCACTGGATGCTTCAAGGTGCAGAATAAAAGGTGAGATGTCTTAAACTTAATAAAAACATCAAGAAATTACATTTCATCTTTAATAATAATTACATAAAACAAAATGTTATAAATAACTAAACCAAACGGAATCAAATAAAATAACGGACAAAATTAAAACTGATGTGGTCATTCTATAGCCATTCTCATTGTCTGGAAGCCTGTTAACACATAAATTATGCTGGAAATAACATTTTGAATACCATACTGGGAAAAAAATTTATCTAGCATTGTGTTATGAAGAGTACTCGAATATCAATGGCATTTCATTCTCTGGCTAAGATGTAACATGCATGAATTTAATGAAAGAACAATAATAAAAATGTCAAAGTAAATAACATAACAATATAATATAATGATAATAAAATGAATCACAATAATCAAACATGATATGAAAAATGTGTTTACCATGTTTTGCGGTAATATGATTTTTTAAATGATGAAACTGGGAACTACAAAGAATTCTTAAATGCACTCTGATAATATCACTCCCCATCTATTCAAAACAAGTTGAATAATTCTTCATGCAACTGTAGAAATGCTAGTGAAACATGATCAAAATCAGCTTGTAATTTCAATCGTTATCTTTACCGCTAAAAATTGAGGAATACCCCCTCTAAATCATTGCGACACTAACAATCATGTGTATATGAATATGTATATCACACAGCCTAAACAAATTTATACACAAACAAACATTGGGGGACCAACCAATAATTCACCAAACTGGGTATATCTATTTTTTACACATATTGTACATAATTTGTACCAAGGTCAACAAAATAAAATCCTGGTAAATTACTTTAAGTTTATACCAACATTTAGAAAAGATACACTGGAATGAATGATTAAAAAGACTGAGGATTTTTAGTATCTCTATCATCATAAGCTCCATGCCACATTCTTGCTTTATCTCCCATAAGGCAATAGGAGCATGATTTCAGTCTGTGCAACAAAACATTAAATCTCTCTGTAATATTCATGTCATAAAAATCATTGACAACTAATTGTTATTTCAACTGCACTTCTTGAAAGAAAACTTTATAAAGACACTATTCCCTCTTTATCGAATAATTTACACATTTGTAGTCAGAATTATAACCCACTTGTGAAATAAAAAAGTACTTAAAAAAAAATTAGGGAGTAGTTAGAGTTACAATCACCTTCTGAAAGTTTCATCATCTTCACTATCTGTGTCTGAAAAATCATGGAATTCCATATTTTTAATGAGAGATTTTTTGTCACCATTTCTGATTGTTTTTAGCGCAAATTCATCATGGTATTCTTCTGAAAACATTCTGCTTTGATCCAGTTGGTAGAAACCTCTCGTTCGTCTTGCTCGCTGGGCCTTTGAACGACAGCATCGGGAGATACACACAACAGTAAGAAGCACAACAGCAAAGCTCAAAGCTGTAAGAAATAGATATAAAAATTATCTTTTAATCTCCACCTCGGACTGGTCTTATTGGCTAAAATTCATGAATGTGATTGAGAACAATTCGCATAAACAAATGGTTTATGCAAATTTTGAGTAATGAGCGAATGTTGTGAAAGGGTCCAATAATGAGTGAGCTCTTTGTCACAAGGTGCTAAATTAAAGCTTGTTGTTGTAGTGTGAGTCCACTGCATATGTAAATTAATTTACATTAGTAGTGGCCTTAGAGAGGAATTCAGACCTGCCAACCTCTGGGATTGAAAATTTGTATTCTGTGATAAAAAAAACTGTATTTTCCCCCCAAAAAATTCATAATAAAATGCGTGGCGCACTCGCTCATCGCGGCGCTCAAGCTGCATGCAAGCTAAAATGCGCACTGCTCTTGCAGATGAAAAAAAAAAACATTGAAACATGTGTATATCTCACCCTTTAGTTTTAACAAAATGATTGAAAAAAAAAGTTACCTGAAATTACATTGATCTAATAACCATATTTGTGTAAGTTTTATGAAATAGAGACATATGGAGATGATTTTTCTCAATAAATTACGATTTTGTAAATTGATTTTTTTTTATTTTTACAAAAACATATTTTTTAAAGAAACAAGTGGAATGCCTCTGGCCGTCTCACCTGCATCACGCGATTCAATATAGCAGCAGTGCTGATTTTCAAAACTACTACTATAACTCGCACAAGATGTTCAGTGATACTTGGTTACTCTTATTTCCACGTTTTATGAACTAGACCAATACACTTATAGAGATATGATGGCAATTCAACAAATACCCCCAACGTGGCCAAAGTTCTTTGACCTTACATGACCTTTGACCTTGATCATGTGACCTGAAACTCGCACAGGATGTTCAGTGATACTTGATTACTATTATGTCCAAGTTTTATGAACTAGACCAACACACTTTCAAATTTATGGCTGTAATTCAACAAATACCCCAATTTGGCCAAAGTTCATTGACCCTAAATGACCTTTGACCTTGATCATGTGACATGAAACTTGCACAGGATGTTCAGTAATACTTGATTACTATTATGTCCAAGTTTCATGAATCAGATCCATAAACTTTCAAAGTTATGATGGTAATTCAACAGATACCCCCAATTCGGCCAAAGTTCATTGACCCTAAATGACCTTTGACCTTGGTCATGTGACGTGAAACTCATGCAGGATGTTCAGTGATACTTGATTAACCTTATGTATAAGTTTCATGAACTAGGTCCATATATTTTCTAAGTTATGATGACATTTCAAAAACTTAACCTTAGGTTAAGATTTTGATGTTGATTCCCCCAACATGGTCTAAGTTCATTGACCCTAAATGACCTTTGACCTTGGTCATGTGACATGAAACTCAGGCAGGATGTTCAGTAATACTTGATTAACCTTATGGCCAAGTTTCATGAACTAGGTCCATATACTTTCTAAGTTATGCTGTCATTTCAAAAACTTAACCTCAGGTTAAGATTTGGTGTTGACGCCGCCGCCGCCGTCGGAAAAGCGGCGCCTATAGTCTCACTCTGCTATGCAGGTGAGACAAAAACGTACTGCCGTATTTTGGTTACAAAAACGTGCTAAATACACCAAAAACGTACTGGTTGGCAGGTCTGGGAATTCTCCACATACTATTCTGCATTGGACCTCACCAAGCATTCCTTAAAAGTAGACTGGGACATTTACGATCTACAAAATACACAAGTGGGGAAGAAGTCTTTTACATCATAAGCTTTTTTTTTTTAATACAACTCATCAATCATTCTAAAAACTATAGAGACTAGCAAACTAACAATCTCACAAATCACTAGTGTGGAAAGGAAATTTTTCATCAAACTCACCAATCATTCCTAAGAAGAGGTAAATTGGGAAACCCATGATGGTGCTCTTCTCTGGAATCTTGAAATTTATAACCAACACCTCCTGACCATTGACCTCCGCAGGGATGACCTCACTGGAGTGACCTTCAGCACTAGCTGTAATAGAATACTGACCATCTGGCAGGAGAAGCCAGAAGTCACCATGCTGGGATGTCACCACATGGTTCCTATGGATACCACTGATGGTTATTGTAGCACCCTCTAATGGTTTGTTTTGAGTCGTGGTAACAAAGCCCTGGATTCCACGATGTGCCTGGTTTGGGGAAAATTATGAGATTAAAATGAAGGTTATTGCTTAGTTTTATTTATTTAAAAAATATTTTTATCTTGTCAATTCTATCCTGCTGTGTGACCTCGTCTACAAATGTAATGTACATCTGTCTTGGAGTATAGCATTACTATTAATGATAATGAAACATAAGCGGCGTTCACACATACACAGGAAAGAGTGAAATTTTTAAATCAATTTTTGGAATGGTGATTGAGAATTTTTTTTTTTTTTGCATTTGTGGACATGAATATTGAAGAATTTTCATGATTCAAATTACAATTCAAATCACAGTTGTTTTTTTCCCCCTAAAATGTAATCATTTTCTGAGTGCTGTGTGTGAGTATCCTTTTGCAGTTTGATAATCATTTTTTTTCTTCATTCAATGATGCACAGTGCATGATTGCTCACAATCGTTAACAAAGTTCTGAGTGTTTGTTTCTTGTGAATCATTTGAATGAAATTTGTACTTCCAAAGGGCTTGACTCAAACCAAAGTATCAATAAAGGCAGAGCAGACCTTGAAAATAAGGATCACATCTATACCCTTCATGGATAGCAAAAGATATATTGACTCCTGAATCCTGCCCAATGATAATGATGTCACGTAAGGAATTTGATGTGACAAAACCTCCATCACATAACAACTTGACTGTGACACCTTAACTGGGACTTGGTACCCACCTGTTTAATGGTCTCTATCAGGGCTGGTCTATGTGCCTTCCAAAGGTCCTGGAGTTCTGATGCCTTGGGGTACAGACAGCAGCATGTATGGATTGACAGGTCTAAGCAACCAAGGAAGTCATAGGTGAAATCCTAGTGGTGTTGAAGACAAATTGAAAGACAACATTAAATATCATGAGAACCAAAGGATAAAGTATTGACCAAGATAAAATAATTTGCCTTAAATTACTCTTGTAAGAAACAAATTGTCAGTGATATAAGCATAAAACCATGAACTAAATTTCTACTTCTGAAAGAAGGGATGTAAAAGAGAATATTCTCCAAAGTTTGTGATGTTGGTTTTTACATTTAAAAGATTAAAAACAAATCAATTCCATGGGCATGTGTTGAAAATGCACATGCAAATAATGAAAATATTTGTGTTAATGAAAGATGAACTAGAACAATTTTTTCTTGAATATAGTACCAAGGTACCAGTTTTGTGTATAACTTTTATAAATGGTCTTACCTGAATATTATTATCTTGAGCATTCCACTCAGCACCATTTACAATACCATTGGGATAAGACTCCTCTGATAATGGGAGAGAAGGAAAATTAAATGAATTACTTATCTGGTAATATTGAAGCCAAGCAAACAGATGGATCTATTCGGTAATGTTTCTTCTATGAAATGTCTACTGTGACATATCACATGAAATTTAGTTACTACGATTAGTGAAAATCACGGCAGGCATTCCCAAAATTATTGGATCTCTTATTTTATTCTGTCTTAGAAATCAGAAGTGGAGTATATAATTGAATTACACTGCACACTCTAGACTGCCTTACTGGGCCATAGTTTCTAAACAGTTTACATTAATCACATGTACATGTAGACCTTTAAAATCAAGACAACTACAAAAGTGAAGATATCAAAATACAATATTTTTTAAATACCAGCTCAGATATATTACAAGGACCTCTACTGAAACAGAATTTCAAATAAAAATGCTTGGTTTTTTATGATATAAGTGCAGAATGTTTAACACTTCAATAATCTGCAATAATGTTTGATTTGTGCAATAAAAAAAGGGAGAAGAGGTTTAAATGTGTTGATTTCAAACTTCAGAATCTATTTTTCGGTTGTTCTTGAATGAAAGTACCAGCTGATGGGTCATCAACAACTCACCTGCATTTCCAGGACATTGTGGGTTACCAAGGTGCATTGTGGGATGCTTATTAGCATATGCCTTGGCAAGATGCTGGAAGAGTTGGTCATCTGCTGTTTGAATTATATTGCCTCCCCCTGCAAGAAATGCACAATAATAAAATAATAATAGTTACATTTATATAGCGCTTATTACACTTTGTTTCTTATTACACTTTTGTTTCGATAAAACAAAAAAAACCCATGATAAAATGCAATTCCAATGCCGGAAAAGGGCATAGTAAAGACCTGCACTGATAAAGCTTCTCCGTGGCACCCATGCTAAAGATCAGGGTTGTAATAAAAAACGTTTTTTATTAAAAAAAACAAATAAAACGCTTTTTATTGTTTTAAAACGTTTTAAATCGTTTTAAAACGTTTTTTTCCCAACGAACGATGTAATTTTCTGTAAATCAATTAAATTGTACATTTAATACAGTATGATTTAAGTTCTTGATGTTTTAAATACATTTTTGGAGTATTAGTAAGAGATGACTACAATTTTTTTTACTGAATTTCCAACAGAAAAGTTCATATTTTCCCCCAAATAACAAAATCAAGGAAATTGAATGCCGAAAAAGTAAGTTGACATTTCATAAGTTTATTCCTCATACATATGATGAAGTCTCAGGGTTTTTTTAGTCTTGTCAATCTAGGGGGTGAGAAGAATTTGCACAATGTAAGAAAATGACATAATCTATAGACTATAGGCTTTCAATGCTTAATTTCATTTACTCAATATGCTTTATTTCATTTGAATCAATTATACAAATTTTAAGTAATAATAATGATAAAAGTCCGCTTTTATATCGCGCTTAATACATTGGAACGACATGTCTAAGCGCTTTAAAGATTTATTATTACCACAATCATCGGATTCAATCAGTCATTCCCGCACACAATGTATGCACATCCTCCACTCCCTGGGTAGTATTCAAGTCAGTCGCCAGTGAGGCGCACACAGTACTGGACAAGCTACAATGACTTTTACATTCTACCGGGTACCCATAAGTGCATGAAATACAAAATTGGGTTTAAATCTATAAATATTAGGCCCTTGAACTGCTTATTTCTTTAATTGAGGAATTCTGATCAAATTGTTTTTTTAATGTTTGTTTTAACTGTTTTTTTTTACATATTTCTTATCTACAGTTTTGTGGTTACTTTTGTGTTTTTTTTATCAGTTTTTTAATGGAAATTATTGGCAATAATTTTCCAATCATTAACAAAAAGTACAAATATTGATACAGATAAAAATGTTGGCGAAAAATTAGCATTGGCTTTATACATGAAATCACGATATTGAGCAATTCTGGTCTGTCATGCACTTGTAATATCATTGAGCTATTAATGTGTTGATAGCTCCATGGTAATATCATAACCACATATCCATGCATGTATCCAAAAAATAGTCTTGAACAATATGGCGTGGCCCTGTTGTGCTTATGGATTTATCATAGAAATTTTTAAGGGGGCCATTACGGTCCCCTGGGAGTGTTAGGAGGGTTAAAGGTCAAGTCCACCCCAGAAAAATGTTTGATTTGAATCAGTAGAAAAAATTCAAACAAGCATAATGCTGAAAATTACATCAAAATCGGATGTAAAATAAGAAAGTTATAACATTTTAAAATTTCGCTTATTTTTCACAAAACATTTATTACAACTCAGTGATGTGCAAATGAGAGAGTTGATAATGCCCCTCACTATTTTTTTTTAATTGTTTGAACAATACAATATTTCAATTTTTACAGATTTGATAATAATGACCAACTTGACTGAACCAAAAAATGTTAAAACAATGGTAGTTCCACACATGTTCAGGGAGGAAAAAAAGGTTTGCTAGCTGATTATCTTATACTGAATTAAATTACTTTTCTTCATCTTTACGAAGCGCAAAGTTTCACCTAATTTCGTGTGTACCTCAAGGTTACAATGTCAGATATACATGTACAGTCTATTTGCAAAATATTATTATGTTTGTGCAACACTTCCATTTCATTCAAGTACTACTATTACATATTTGAGCTCATTTTAAATAGTGTTTCTTTCCCTGTCTAAAAGTGAGCACAACACTCAGATGTTTGTTAAAATGAGAATATTCTTAAATATGGATTGATGTGCACAATTGAACAGGAGGAAAGGAACATGACAAAGCAATGGAGAAAGGGAGAATAAGGGGGGAAAGAGAGAGGAGAAAAAGAGTGGTGTAGAGAAAGAGATTTAGTTAGAAGAAAATAATAAACTAATTAAGAAATAAAAGTATAAAAAATAAATTCATGTAAAATCACATCCCTGCATATTTATAACACACGAGTCTATGAGGTGTTTTAAAACACGTTTTTTTTGTAAAAAAAACGGGTGTTTTAAAACGCGTTTTAAAACATGTTTTAAAACACACCGTTTAAAACGCGCCAACCCTGTAAAGATGGCTTAATAATTGTAGCACACTGGGAGTGCCGTATCTGAAAGACTTCTTCTTCTTCTTCTGGAAACAGTACAGTCCACCGTCTGGTGTATTGTCGTACTTGAGTGTAATACAGAAACCTACTTATACAGTTGTTATTGAAGTAGAGGTGATGTACGTATCCTTTATAGCTGGATAACTTTTAAGTTTTTTGCAAACAACTCAAATATAGATTAAGGACAAGTTTTAACAAGAATATGACTGATAATAATCCAAACTAAATTATGAACAAATCCAGTTACACCATTATTCATCATCTAGAAGTATTTTAGAGCATAGTGCTACTTACTGCTGACAAATGTTGTGCCTTTGTCATTGATAAATTGATCAGTGTATTCTTTTTAGGTATAAAAAAAACGGTAAAGGCACAAAAATTGCTATTATGCAGTAGGTAAGTTTGATTTTGAAAACCATAAGCCTTCATAAAATGGGCCTGGGTACTGCTTCAAAAAGATGTTGGTAAAGTTATGTATGACTTGATGCATGAATGGAACATGTTCTTAGGTGCTAAATCAGCTACAAAGGTATATACTGTATATATATTTTAACAAGAGAAAGGGTCACCAGTCGAGGGATAGCAAACAGCTTTATGAAACAGACCCCCCCCCTGAAAAACTGTCTGATCAAAAGAAAAGGGGGAAAGAGGATCTTACCTTTCTGTGAGTTATAAGGATAGCGAGCCACCACTGTCCCACCAAAGAGTGAAACACCAAGGGTGAAAGGTCGACTGCTCAGCCAATCAGTAACAGCTCTGGTCTCTGGTTGGACGTCAATTGATGCGTTCATCACGTTCACTGTAAAGACGTAGACAATTGAACAATCTGATATCTACATGGGAATCCCCACAAGTATGCAAAGCTCAACACTGAACAGACTTAATTTGAGTCATGATAACATTGCAAACCAATCGTGTGCATCAATCAGATTAGTTGAAAATCTAATTGCTTTTGATTACTAGAGTTGTGTTCTATTGGAAAAGAGCTGATAATTGTTAATTCAATGTATTGGTGTCTGTGTTGAGAGTGAAAATAAAGCTGCAGAATGGTGTTATTGAAATCTATACACAAAGAGATGCTAAATGCGAGCCTCAATTCACGTTGAATGTTTTGACTGGTGTGTGTTTGCCCCAACAACACCTGCATTCAACTTCACTGTACTAAAAAAACATCACCAAATATTAGTCAATGAAAGCTCAAAACCGGACATAGTGGCTCAGTGGTAGAGCGCTCGCCTCATGTATGGGAGGTCGTGGGTTCGATCCCCGGCCAAATTATACCATACTTTAAAAAATGGGATCTTCTGCTTTCTTGTCAGGTGCTTGATGTTTTAGAATGGAGAAGGGTAATAATAACATTATGTTCTGCAGGGTCTGCTGGGAGAACAGTACATAAGAGGTAAAATGGCTACCCTGGGTAAATAAGAATTATTATTAATACCAAGTGATATTGATCCCAACACCTGCCTTGCCCCAGATTTGGTGTGTATTTTGCCTTAACACCAACACCAGCATATAACACCAGACTTAAAATCACACAATGTGTGCTCACCCTGATAATCATTTCCCATGTGCCTTTCATATGCATCTAATGAAGATGGAAAGTGCACTATATAAATCTTATAAATTATAATTATAATAATTATTCCATTTCCATTTTCCCCCTTCAATTTGGTGAGTGTTTTTTTTTAAGATCCAAACAACAACTCATTTTAATTCAATTCAAAATTTATTTTTTTTCAATCAATTAATCAATCATAAAAATACGGATATATATACAAATTTGACAAAAACATGGGATTGGTAGCCCGTGGAAGTTAAAAAAAGAATTGTGGGTGGGGCACCACCATGATACAATCAAATATAAATGAATATAAAACATACAGGAGTAAACAACAAATAACATTGAAATACAATGCAAAAAACAATGGGCTAATATAGGGGAAATAAACAAACAAATAAGAAATAAAAATATAAATCATAGTGACCTACAGTGTGCTATTGGCAGGATTTTCATACTGAGAGAAAAATTCATCGTTCAGACGTTTTTAAAATTAATTTAGAGTTTTACCAGCATTCAACACAAACTCAAAATCATCCAATGAGCACTCACCCTGGTAATCATTTTCTAAGTTGATTCCATTTGCATTTGTTTTTCCTTCATCTCCAAAGCATGTTCCTTGGAGTGCTTTAGTCTTCTCAGAGCCATCAGGGTTCATGGTGGGGAGGATGTGGATGTGAGTTGTATCTAAAAGCTAAAGAATTAAAATGGAATAAGATGTATATCACTTTCAGAAATAAATGAACAGCTCAGATCTACATCACTTTAAGACATAAACAAAGAGCACAAATATTAATATTTGATTAGTATTATTAGTTGCATAACCTATTTCATATGCATAATCCTTTGTAATATTAATTGATTAATACTTCATGTATATATAATTTTTCAATTGCGACAGGAAATCCATAAGACATCATTTTCTAGGTTGTTTTGTCATGAAACATAATAAGATAACACCATCACAAAGTATATTCAGTATGCATACACCAATAGTTTTTGTAAGGTGAATGAAGCAAATCCTATTGAAACGACTGATTGAGAGAGTACATGTGACATAAGATATTAATCAACAAGTTCATCTTATACATGTAAAACATTTAACCCACATCAATGAGTTCAATATCAAGAATTACCCCCACTTATGGGTGTTGATAGGGTGTGTCGTGTCATTAATTCATACTATGGAACTCGTTAATGTGGATTTATGTATGCTACTATACCTTTGTAATTGCATCATCTTTCCCATAGCTCATCAGTAGATAGTTAGCTAAGGACAATACAAGTTCTCTCCCAACTGGTTCGTTGCCATGGATACTGCCAATGAATTTGACCTCTGGCCTTCCTGGCTGATGACTGCCAGGTTTGTTGCTTAGCTCCAAGACTTGCAATGGTCTCCCTTCAACACTAACACCAATACTAAGGGATATCCAAAAGAATATTCATACTACTTGAATATAGTTTTTGAACAAACTAGAAATAAAAGACTACCCCAGAAATTTTTTTATGGATTCACAAATATATGGTGCGCCATCAATCGGTTGCAGGGAACAGGCCAATTGCCTATCGGTCGAGCCGTGTCGGCCAGCGCTAAATAATCACATGCATGCATGCACTTTAGTACTAGCGCGTGCAACAATGTCAAATTTTTCTCATGAGGCATTGCTAATTTCGGCCTTTCCGCTGAAACTGATAGATGCGCATTGTATTGTGAATCCACAAAATTGCTATACAGAACATTAGATACTTTAATAAAAAATCAAGTGCAAATTGTGTATGACTGTGCTTTCACAAGTACTGCACAAGCTGTTATTTTCGCGTACAGAATTTTTCGCGGATCACGGGGGTCCTGACATTTTCGCGGGTTGTTAAATTCGCGATCGGAAGATGTACAAAAACTTCCATAGAATTTCAATTTCAGAAAAAACAAAACTAGTGCAAACCATGTGCAAAAATTGTATCTTTCTCAGCCTTAATGCTGATGTGTGATTTATACATAAATATGTCCCGGTAAAAACAGTTACAAATTGTAACAAAGTGTGGAAAAAAAGTGGCTTGAATTTCACTTTTTTGTACCTTTAGATATGAAAATTCATCATGTCACGGTTTGATATGTAAGAGTAATCTTTTGAAGTTGTGTTTTGTTAGATTCACTTTGTAAAATTTGGTTTCAGTGCAAAAATGTTAAATTCCCTCTAAAAGCTCTGGTCATGTGACTTATGAATATTAATGAGTATGCAAATAGCTGCCAATACGTGTGTATATAGTCAATCAGATGACAATAAAATCAAATTATTTCATGAAAAATACATTGTAATATTACAGTGAGTGAATAAATATCGATAGAATTACGTTAGAAAATAGTTTAGGCTCTGATTTTTTTGAGAAATAAAAAAAAGTGAAATTCTAGCTAACCTTTTGAATCACTAACTGTACTTTCTAAACCTTATTTTTTGTACATATAAAGGTGCATATCTCTATAATCTCATTTTAAAGGATATTTTCAATATCAAAACTTTGCTGTTGGGGACATTGGCATTGATTGATAAATCTGTCAATATTTTCGCGCATTGTTGAATTCGCAGCCGATCGGCAATTCGCGAAAATAAAACCACCGCGAAAATAACAGCTTATACAGTAAGTTATTGACTAGTCACTGATTTAATTTACATATAATTTCACTGCTAAATTCAACTATAAAACAACTGCACATTGATATTTTGTAATAATTACAATGAATGCCTTATTGTTGTATATCACATAATTATTTCAAATTTCAGCTGGGATAGCTGAATATCGTATCTGTGTTTGGCTTGTTCAATATTACCATTCAAGGGTAGCCAATACATTTTCTAGTAACAGCTAAGAAATGCTCTTAGAGAATGCACAAATATATGGAGCTTAAGTAATTTCTGGATAAGGCAACAACGAATGCAATTACATACCTTTTCAAATGTGTTAGGTGAGGATAAGATGCAGTAAGATTTTTCAACATCTCTGTTGTATCATTATAATGATGGTATGTCATTCCTGGCTCTTTCTCCATTTCAAATACAACTTCACTAACCTGGAAAAAAAGAGATGGACATGAAAATATTTTGTAAGTAAAATCTACCATCTCTTTCAAGTCATTTCAAATCATTTCTTGACATACTTCAATTAAAAAAAACACACATATTGGTTGAAACAGGATGTCGAGGCAATTTTTTTTTAATTAGTAGAATTGTTGCTTTAATGTAATAGATAATAGTTTGGGGTAAGTCTTCATGTTCTCTGAAACCTGCCATTCTGTTTATGTTTAATATGCATCAGCAAAAACAAATCAAAATACACATACACTGTATGTCATCTAATTTCTGAGCAACTATCCAAAATAAACTTTTAATTCGGAAAGACGAAGCCAAAATTTCACATTTTTTCTGGACCAAGATAGGCCTGCATTATAATCAACATACAATACAGTTGTGTGTAAAGAATTTTAAAGCTACGTAATTTGCAGCTAAAGGAATAGTATGGGTTAAAATGAATGATACCAGCGGGAAATTATATACACTCACTGTATTCATAGTTACATGGACATCTTTAGTAAGAGGCATGTAGCCTGGTGCTGATGCGGTAACGCCATGTACACCTGTAGGCATCATACGTCGGAACATCCCGTCTCCATCAGGGATAAGGACATGTGTATGGTCTCCGTGGTGAATGACAGCAGAGGGCAGAGGGGTTCCATCAGCAGTTTGGATCTTACCACGAATACCTGGGTGTAGAAATGTACTTACAATATTGAAATTCAGGGAATATCTTCAGAAATAATTACAATAGATATTCTATTTTCTTTCATAAGGCTCTAAAATTGAGATTTCATGAGCTGTATATAGTAGTATTTCTCAACAGTAATATATGATGCCACAGCAATCAAGCTTCTTATAGTAATCACCAATATTTCCTTTGATACTATATGAAGCTCCTATAAACCATTTCTGCAACAGCAGCAGTAATTGGGGGGGGGGGGGACTTTTAACAGTAAACACGTCTCCAAAAACATAAAAAATTACCATCTCATTGTGATATCTTCGAAGGTCAGGCCCCCAACACTTTCAGAAGTGTTCAATGGACCCTGCTTTTCATTTCCATTTATCTCATGCAGACACAGATTGAGGATCAAATACATCTTTTTATTTCTCATCACACTCTTAAGTTCAAACAAAGTTCACTGCTCTTGACAGCAAAGTTCAATGCAATCTACAAGATCTACAAATAAACATCAAAAGAATTCTAATTAAGTAATACCGTGTTTACACTTGATCGGCTTTTGGTTTATCTTGCACTGCGTTTACACGCTGTTACAGCAAAAACCTGAAATGATACGCACACCAACAATATACGTCATAATAAAGACAACGCTGGATCCGTGCGCTTACAATTACGTCACAATGGTAAAGTAAATGAAATGCGCACCAATTGCCGATGCAGAATCGGCTTTCTGTTTACATGTAGTAAAAAAGCCGATTCTGCATCGGCTCGCGGTTCAGAACCTACTACTTTGGTGGTGCAAATTGCCGGTTCTGAACCGCGAGCCGATGCAAGTTAATCGCGTTTACACGCTATGAAAAAGCCGATGCTGCATCGGCTCGCGGTTCAGAACCGCGAGCCGATTCAAAAGCCGATTAAGTGTAAACACGGTATAAAAGACCAATAACCTGCTAAACATTTCATGAAATCAACAACAGTAAGAGGTGAAACAGGTGCATGATGTACATTTGTGAAATGTACATCATGCACCTGTTTCCAAAGTCAATTACTGCATAGCTGGAGAGTACATTTCAAATTAAGTAAGGATGTAATCTACTACTTCTTTGGTATTTCTTATCAACAACTACACTTGGCACCTGTAATAAACTAAATTCAAATGCCTACATTCTGAAATAGTCTCCATCCCTTCTCTTCTGTGACAAGCTGCCAACATTCAGAGCTCACTGGCAACATATCCATTGAGACTGCTTTATAACTACTGGCAATCTTTATTCCTATTTAGAATAGTGAACATATGTTTTGGATTTTTTTTTCCAGTCTTATCCCTGCTTATGATTTTGCCACTAGATATTGACAATTAACAAATTAATTGGAAATTTAATTCATTCAACAACAGCTGAATAAAGATTTGAATATGGGTTCATATTTATAAGACTGCAAATCACATTATCAACAATGGGAATTGTTGCCAATTTAATTAGCTGACAATTCGCTTTCTATGAATATGGGCTAAGGACATTTAAATAAATTCACTTTGCTAATGTAGCTGTGAATGATTTAATGGGTATCATCATAAATAAAATCAATTTATAGATAAACATATAATATACAGCTTTAACAAAAACACACCTTATTTGTTTCGACCAAAAAGACAAACAATACAGACATATATACATGAAGCAGAGTAACAAGCTTTTCAGTTTCACTTATTCATTTCTGTCATTTCCCCCCCCCCCCCCCCCCCGTATGATCTCCAAAACATATTACCATATTTGTCCACATTACTTGCTTCTAAGTCTGTCAAGTCTCTGGATGAAAATTTAGATTGTACAAAACAACCTTTGTCTGAACTATATATAATAATTTGAATACCTTTACAAAGAGATAACATCTAAACAGATTTTAATATCACAATTTCTATACAAACACCACAACTGCAAATCGCGTTTAAAAAAAGAGACAATAGTAGGCTACTGCAAATAGGAAACACATACCTGCCAACATTTGGAAACCCAAAATCAGGACAACCACCAGCTGGGGGTCCAGGGGGCAGCGCCCCCTGAAGCTGTTGGATTTTAGCAACTTTAAAGGCCAAGGGAACACAATTTTCATACTTGAAATGAATGTATTGAAGGTTGCAAAATCTTTTGAAATACACTGTGGTGTAATCAAAGTGGGCTTGTACATTTTTATCATTTGTAATTTATTTGTATTTATTTGTAATTTATTTATAATACAACAGCAAGTCTCTTAATTTTTATGTAACCCAACATTTTGCACTATTTACACTACACATATACCTACCTTTCAACTGAACTTTCGTTTTTATTCTGTGGAACTTGAGTAATGTCTTAGACCAAAAGCTTCAGTCTCTGTAATTTTGTTGTTCTGCTGAACTGCGTTGGCTCACTCACCAATACATAGACTGAAGAGCTTGGAGGCCCGTACGTACAGACAACATATTAGCAGTAACGTTAGATCTAACATTCGGAGGAAACCTGATTTTTCGATCGTTTTTTAAACATAAAATGTCACATTATGAAAAAGAAATTACATTCATATTTACGAAAAAATGTATAAAATTCAGAAATATCGTACCTTAGACCGCAGTTACCGCTAATTCCTTTCAAATGATGATCAAAACATCGTCATCTTCGATCCTTTCGTTGGTCAACGTAAGTTGCCATCTTGGATGATGTCATCATCCTTACAGACGTATTTACCAGTCGCTATATATTGCCATTTGTGCCGCTGCTTTGCGTTTGTAGATGTGCGTGCGTTCGGAACTTGTCGCTCGCATTGATTCGCCAGGATATCGAAAATAAATTGGAAAGCCTTGATAAAAGCACAACTCATTGAACGTAGAGGGCAGCAACACACGGCTGACATTTTTTCATCTCCGGCATGTATTACCTATTACGCACTGCTGAACGCTAAACTGCAGAGTGCATACTGTACACGCACTGTGTGAATCGCAGTACGTAGCATAGCATGAAAAAAAATACGCCAGTAATATGATGACGCCCTCTTTCGGTTAAGTTTACAATATTTTTTTTCTCACATGAAATTTCAAAAATCGGGACGTCCCGATTTTTGGCCATTTGAAAGTTGTAAATCGAGACGATCCCGATAAAATCGGGACAGTTGGCAGGTCTGGAAACATGCCATAATTGTACTTTCAGGCTCAACTGCACATTGTAGGTGTATAAATAAGTGATTACCTTGGTGTGATTTTTCAGTGAATTTCAAGAGTGATTCTAGATTGGTCCTCCATAGGTTCTCAAGCTCCACATGGTCAGGATACTTACAACATGATATCTGAGCAGTTACCTGAATATGGAAAATAGTAATGATAATAATGGAAAACATCAACAATAGTAACAGAATAAATGCATTCAACATGTAAGGTGATCCTCTTATGTGAACCACGCTGAACAAATAAAAGAAACAAAATATTGATGTTTTTGTCTACTACGGCATTAAGATATTTCTGACATGCTTCAGTTGTACCAAAAATTTGCATTTCAAATGCTTATGGCGTAGATATTAAACTACTACTTTGATAAAGATTATAACAAGATACAATATCATTGATAATAAAAGTACAAAACTATAAAAAAATAGAAATATATGAATACAATTGAACATTTACCATGAATTCACTTTTCTGTGTATATAAGTAGTCCTGGAGTGTATTCCTTGTGTTTTTCCATTTGGCCCCATTCACTACCCCAGCACCATAGGTATGACCATTGCACTTCACCCCTCCGCTAAGAATGGAATCGGCTGATGCATATGCATTAGCTATTTCAAAGAACAGCATGTTGTCCTCAGTGGTTGATCCATGATCAGAGTTAGGGTTGTCATAAGGGTACCTGCAGAGAGGGAAAAAAATACCAAAGCATAAAATAAGTATGGTTTGTTTGCAACAAACAAGATGAATCAGTGATTTAAAATGATTCCCCTTTAAGTTAAGGATTCTACATCCTTAGTGCAGGGAAAATTTTGTTGTTATATTGTTATTGAAATTTTTTTAAAGTCCTGAAGTTGTGAAATTTTGCCCTTAATTTTTGTGTCACTGTAGTAAAATTAGGGTTTGCAAGAGAACTTTAATATATGTTAATTTGTTAACGCCCGTAAAAAATAAATAAGAGAAATTATTCATACATGTAAATAATAAGAATTTGTTTCGGAACACTTTTATAATTTAAAAAACTTATTTTCCGTGCCAAATTGGTTTCAGCTAACTTTGACCCCTGAAAGACGACATGAAAAAGGGTAGCAATAAATCAATAGATGAAGAAAACCATTCAGAGACTGTCAAAGACTTCCAGTATCAGGTGTTACAGTCACACAGTGAAATCTAAGAAAACCTAATACAATTACCAACAAGTTTAATTTTATCTTGAAATTATTTCACACTGCATCTACACAAGTTATCTTACAAACTTTTTCAAGATTTTTAAACATTTTTTCAAATAAAAGCTAAAAGTCTTACCTGACCCACATGCCACTGGATTCAATGGAAAGCACCAAACTGAAATTATGCTCCGAGAACAGATCATGAAGTGCAACTAATTCCGGTCTCTGAGATAACTGTATGGTAGAGAAGAGCAAAAAAATCAGTAAATTAACTTTTCTCTCAAATTCAGACAACATGATTTACAATATAACTAGCAACAAATTAATAAGTCACAATACTTACAAGGATGTTCAAAGCTTGCAAAGAGTACCAATTATTAGCAGGGTTTTTTTCAAATCCTATTATATTGTGAAAAAAGTGCATAAACTGAAATCCTGCTCTGAAATGAAAACCTTAAAGTTTTTACAATTCTGAAGAAAAGATGAAAGAACTGTGAAACTATAACGCTAAATAATAGGTGCATAAGTATTATAGTAGACCGGCCAAAAGTCAAAAAGTGCTCTAGATAAGGATTCGACGGCAAAATTTGTTAATGCTTGGCATCCCAGCTAAAAGTCTTGCAAAAATACCCAGGAATAGTGTACGGCCGGATGCCAAGCGCAATTTTGCGTGAAAGTGTCATTTTTAGCGTAAAAACTGAAAGAATGTCGAAAATCACGCATTTTGATATTTTGACGGATTATCATCATATTTTTAATTATCTTAGATATGAAATTATTTTTATTCAGAGTTTCAAATTATAAGTCTCATAAATATGCATTTTAAATTTGAATCTTACACACACACGTATGGCACAGGGAAACATAAAACCGCGATTTCCTCCAAATAAAAGTTTGTGAAAACTATCAATAGTTTGAAGTTTTTTTACGCAGCTTAAATTCTTCGATTTAACTGCATTTATCCATCAAATGTATAGTAAATGTCCTAATGTCACAAATATTAAAAGAATTTTCAAGTAAGATGGAAGATATCTCACTTTATGTTATCCGAAAGGAGACAATGTGCATTTTACCAGGTGCGCATTTTGAAAGAAAAATTGAAAATACCGTACATTATGTACATAATTACATGTATAAGTACATACTAAAGCGAGCTTTTAATTACATGTATAAGTGCATTCTAAAGCGAGTTTTTAATTGGATAGCACAATTTGTCAATTCTTTGCATCCCAGCTGAAAGTCTTGCGGATGTCCTGATGAATAACGTACGGGCGGATGCCAATCGCAATTTTGCGTGAAACTGTCATTTTTAGCGTAAAATCTGAAAGAATGTCGAAAAATCACGCATTTTTGATATTTTGACGGATTATTTTAATATTTTTGATTATCTTTGATATGCAATTATTTTTATTCAGAGTTTCATATTATAAGTCTCATAAATATGCATTTCAAATTTGAATATTACACACACACATATGGCACAGGGAAACATAAAACCGCAATTTCCTCCAAATAAAAGTTTGTGAAAACTATCAATAGTTTAAAGTTTCTCACGCAACTTAAATTCTTCGATTTAAAAGCGTTTCTCAATCGAATGTATAGTAAATGTCCTAATGCCACAAAAATTAAAAGAATTTTCAAGTAAGATGGAATATATCTCATTTTATGTTATCCGAAAGGAGACAATGTGCATTTTACCAGGCGCGCATTTTGAAAGAAAAATTGAAAATACCGTACATTATGTACATAATTACATGTATAAGTACATACTAAAGCGAGTTTTTAATTGAATAGCACAATTTGTCAATTCTTTGCATCCCAGCTCAAATTCTTGCGGAAATACTGAGGAATAACGTACGGGCGGATGCCAAGTGCACTTTTGCGTGAAAGTATCATTTTTTGCGTGAAATCTGAAAGAATGTCGAAAATCACGCATTTTGATATTTTGACGGATTATCATCATATTTTTCATTATCTTTGATATGGAATTATTTTTATTCAGAGTTTCAAATTATAAATCTACTAAATATGCATTTCAATTTGGAATATTACACACACATATATGGCAATATGACATAAAAAATCGTGATTTACTCAAAATAGAAGTTTGTGAACACTATCAATAGTTCTAAGTTTTTTTACAAGTTATTTTCTTCGATTTAAATTGGTTCATCTATTGAATATCGATCGTTTCTAATGTCACAAAGAATTTTCAAGTAAGATGGAAGAAATATTTTGCGAAAGGGGGCATGCAAAATTTAGCGGGGAGGGGGAGGGGCATTTTGAATGTAAAATTGAAGATACTGTAAATTATTAGCATAATTACATGAATAAGTACATACTTAAAACGAGTTACAAAATTTCTGGCCGCATCTGCCTCTTCCCCCCCCCCCTGACCCCCCCCCCCCGCTGCCTAAGGTCATGTATAGTGTCCGAAAGGATTACATGGAGCTGAAAGTGTCCCGTTTTCAAGATAATATACCACTAGCGTGAAGGGGGGGGGGGGGGGTGGCAGACTGTCCCCCCGACGAGTCACAACTCATGCAGGGGATGTACCCCTGTCCCCCCCCCTGGCTCCTTTAGTCCTGCTCTGCTATGCATGCAGGCGAGACAAAAATAGGTATTGCCGTGGCAACGGCCATATTTTTTTAGACTTTGATAATCCAATTATTGAAGTAAAATGTAGATTGACAGAGTAGTTTAAAAATGCTAATTCGATCGTTTTATTCATACATGTTTATTTTATATGCACTAGCGTACCTACGGGGGGGCAGAGGGGACAGTCTGCCCCCCTGACGAGTCCCAACCCATGCAAAAGACGTATCCATGCCCCCCCCCCCCCGTCGAGCTTGAAGACTTTTTTTTGCTTGTCAAATTTTTTGGCCGACGGTTTGCCCCCCCCCCTGTGGAAAATCCTAGGTACGCTACTGTTTCTATGATTTTGGATATAGATATTCCTACAAAATTAATATTACCATGGTAACGGCAAATCAAATATAAGACCTATTTATGAATATCGCCACAGGTAGATTTACGTTCAGCACCAATTAATTAGCGGAAATAGCAAGAAGATCGAACTCTACAAAAGTAAACATAATCCTATATACTATCATGACGAGTATCGCACTGATTAATATTAGTATGTGCAATATAGATGTAATATTGTGCGCTGTTTGTATTTTATCAGAAATGCGCATCCGATAAATGTACATTGTTATCTTTCGCATATATAACATAAAATGATATATCTTGCATCTTATTTCAACATTTGTTTTCACTATATGTGCCATGACAACAATTATTATGTATTTATTCGGTTAGCGCTAAAATTGACGAAATTGAGATGCGGAACACAAACATCATACTATTGATAGTTTTCACAAACTATTATTTTTAGTAAATCACGATTTTATATTTCATATTGCCATATATGTGTGTGTAATATTCCAAATTGAAATGCATATTTACTAGACTTATAATTTGAAACTCTGAATAAAAATAATTCCATATCAAAGATAATCAAAAATATGATGATAATCCGTCAAAATATCAAAATGCGTGATTTTCGACATTCTTTCAGATTTCACGCAAAAAATGATACTTTCACGCAAAAGTGCACTTGGCATCCGCCCGTACGTTATTCCTCAGTATTTCCGCAAGAATTTGAGCTGGGATGCAAAGAATTGACAAATTGTGCTATTCAATTAAAAACTCGCTTTAGTATGTACTTATACATGTAATTAAAAACTCGCTTTAGTATGTACTTATACATGTAATTATGTACATAATGTACGGTATTTTCAATTTTTCTTTCAAAATGCGCGCCTGGTAAAATGCACATTGTCTCCTTTCGGATAACATAAAATGAGATATATTCCATCTTACTTGAAAATTCTTTTAATTTTTGTGGCATTAGGACATTTACTATACATTCGATTGAGAAACGCTTTTAAAACGAAGAATTTAAGTTGCGTAAAAAACTTTAAACTATTGATAGTTTTCACAAACTTTTATTTGGAGGAAATCGCGGTTTTATGTTTCCCTGTGCCATATGTGTGTGTGTAATATTCAAATTTGAAATGCATATTTATGAGACTTATAATTTGAAACTCTGAATAAAAATAATTTCATATCAAAGATAATCAAAAATATTAAAATAATCCGTCAAAATATCAAAATGCGTGATTTTCGACATTCTTTCAGATTTTACGCTAAAAATGACAGTTTCACGCAAAATTGCGCTTGGCATCCGGCCGATCGCTATTCCGGGGTATTTTTGCAAGACTATTAGCTGGGATGCCAAGCATTAGCAAGCATTAACAAATTTTGCCGTCCAAAGTATAAAAAATCGTTTTGGCCGGTCTACTATTATTCAAACAACTACAGAACTGAGATCAGCGTCACTGTATTGGTAACACCTAATTGATCAACACCTGAATCTTGTATTTACTATTTGGTGTCATCTCACATGGTCTCACCCTAGTTCTTCTTCAACAAGTTTGTATACTAACCATGTGGACTGATTGTGCTTTACCCCATTTAACATTTTGTCTAATTTCTTGACAGGCTATACCTATTTTGGCTAATATCCATTTGGTCTAACATCACTCAGTCCATATGATTAGAAAATGAAGTGGAAATTGGACTAAGTGGGTATTAGACCAAGTGCACTATTAGACCAACAGCAATTAGACTAACTTAGACCAACAGCAATTAGACCAAATTGGTTTATCCTATGTGGTATTAGACTATCTGAGAGGTAGAGTACTGCTTAAAGACCAAGTGAATATAAGCCCTGATATCAATGCCTTGTATTGGAGCAGAACTCACCAGTTCCCCATCGGGTCCAAAGCTATTTGGAGTAAAGTCTCCCTCATACATGCTACCTGTGCAATCTCCCTCATGAGCCAGGCCATAGCCATCATAGTCAATAGCTGGGATGATCGTCAGACGGGTGCTATTCAGGAGTCTCACAACCCTGTCATCATTGGCATGGTAACCTGTTATTAATGATGCAGATAGAGAGAGAAAAAAAATAATATGCAGCATTTATATAGCATTTAATAAAAGTGTTTCGAAGCACTGAAACTAAACTACAGTATATAAACTGGAAAAAATATTTAATGGTTTTGTCTAAGTACAACATATGGGCAGTATTAATATAGTGAATTTCAAACAAACTGATAACTTGACATCACTGCTCAAATGAACTTGAAGGGTAAATAAATAATCCTACGAATGGATGAATAATGAATATTGGAGGTAAGATCGCATGTAGTAAGAAAAAACGACAATATTATACAAATGTACATGCTAGGTTTTTAGTTTTTATCGAATAAACCAAATGGTTACTTATAAACTATGTAAACTTGTGAACAGTAGTATTTCTTGTTTGTTCCCATGTAAGTAAATGAATTGAAAATATATTAAATGAGTTAACAGTACCTTCTCCTAAATGATGGATGAATCGCCATAGCAATTCCCTGCCAACAGGCTCCTCCCCTCTCAAACCACCAATCAAGGCCACTCTGGGAATGTCGATATCATTATCCATTTTCCTGTACTTTCCCATCTCCACCATCCAGATACTGTTGCCTGACCTTGTTTGACCCAAAGGTGAAAGGTCAATGATGTCTGGGTATGACCCTTGATACTCCAGCAAAACTCTAGCCAGATCATCGTTGGTCTGGTATCCACTGAAGTTTTGTGAGATGGAGAAGTCATACCGAGCTGCCCATTCATCCAATGGTAGGTCCAGTTGACCATCATCTGACCCTTCTGTTACCAAGGTGAAGTTGACCTGGGTCGCTGGACCAGGGTAGACAATCATTTCTTGGGTTTGCAGTGCATATCTATATTTGAAAATGTATATGGGTCAAGTTTTGAATCTAGAGCGCAGAAACAGGTCATAATACGTAGTTTAACTTTTAAAATGCATGGAGTAGAAAAGTCCTCCACCCCAAATATCACACTCAGTTAATATTCCATTCATTTTCATGAATACACATGACTCTAAACTCAAATCTTCCAAATGAGTATAATTGTAATTTTAATTGTTGTGAGCAAACGATCCATCAACATACTCTAAATCTGTTCAGAGAACCCCTTTTTTTATGAAATATTTAATTTTCCATAATCATCAAGACTTGTCTTTGAAGCAATAATGGCTCAAGTTTCAATTTGCTAGGAGTCTACATGTATATTACAGCTAAAGTATGGACTTATAAAAATAAAAGATTTTTATGGAAGAAAAACTATGACTTGACTAACCCTTCAGCATGTGCAGTAATGTTGTAGATTCCAGGGGTCAAAGGTCGCCAGAAGTCGCCATATTTTGCCGTGCTCACATTGTGTTCAATGCCTTCTACAATGATGTGTGCATGGCTTATTCCCTTTCCTGCACGGTCTAACACAAAACCATGTATTCCTCTATGAACCTAGAATGATAATTACATGAAGATGATCAATAATAATGATTTATGAGGTTAGTGATTAAATATGTACAGCTGTGACTACACTATCTATACGATGGAAAGTGACCCACATTTAAAATAATCAATGCAATCATATCTTGTACATTAGTGAAAAAACATGATCATTGCATGACCTTCAAAACGCGAACATATTTCATTGTGATTAAATTTTCTAGATTTGCAGGAAAAAAATAAATCAATACAATAGATATCTTTACACATGGTGCAGTACATATCTGTGGAGTTCAATTTTACATATTTGCCTAAACTTTAAATAAATATTTTTTAAAATAAAATCATGTTAGTTTCACATGGCTTCATCAAGTACCAGTAGATTGATTTGGTTTTTACTGATGTCCCTCACTACACATTCATACGTTTAATTTTTGTATATAACCTTCATAGAAAGACTTTTGTTATTGAATGTCATTGAAAATATTACAGCCTACCAATAGTCTTTTTATAATTTTTTTTATACATCAAATGACTAAATTTTTTTTTTAAATCACGAAAAATGTGGAGGGGGGACCTAAAAGGGCCCCTTATTATTTTTATGGTTAAAGTAAAGAATGTAAGCTTACTTCATGCATGAAGCTAAGAAGAGACATTTTATTATCATTCCAATATTGAGGTAGATCAGCAGTGAGTGGAAACTTCACACAGCTCATCTCAACTGTTATCTCCATGGTATTTGTGTTCACATAGTTCCAGTCCTGCATCCCACCTAGGAGGGTTATCATTTGATATTAAAAGAAGAAGAGATAGAACAGTCACAATAACATCTAATTTGCAACAAATTTGGTGGCATTGATTTTACCATGCAATTACACATATTCAAACCAGGTTCATTTTTGCTGATAAAACTTTACGTTCACTGTATTTTAGTGCAAAGTTAGTTTGTACACTAATATATTGCGATGAATTCATACATTTTACCATGTAAGATGCTATAACATTTTCACATCACTGGATCCAGATATATCCTCGCAAGAATTAGATTTATTGACCTTTTTGCATGGTAACTTTGCAATTATTGGATCTACCATTAAAACCTCGATTCAAATTGGCTGCTGAACCCTGTTACCTTGGTAGTTAACATTTAAGGGAAAACTACCACAATAGTACCTTTTATGCCATAGGTGCAAGATCTTACCATCAACGAGGTACCATTTTGCTCCATTGGTTATACCGCCCTCAAACTTCTCATTGGGATACGCATCAGGGCAAGGGAATCCCTTATACATCATTCCATGTGACTGAAATAAGAAAGATGATATTTTTTGACAAAACAATGTCATACAGCACATAATTTATTTTATATCAAATTATGTTCCAAACTTTTAGATTTATATCAGGATATCATGTATTGTAAGAACACATATTTGGCAGTTATATTGAATGCCAAACACAAATAAGGGTGATTCAGAATAATATTAATCAGAGAAGACCAAACACATCAATTTCATGGCTGTCTCTGAGGGTTATTTGGATGATACATACATCGTAAGCACTGTTGTCATTATGTTGGTCAGCACTGGTCGGAAGCTGCCAGCACTCAATGGGTGATTTCAAGTACGGTGTTGACCTTGGTGTTGAAATTCGGATTGCTTCCCCTAGCTCCAAAACTTATTCAGAGTTTGTAAAAACTGATCCAGATCACATTATTGACATCTCAACAACTAGTGAGTGACTTTTCGAGACTGTCTTCATTTTATGTTTGGTGTAATAATTGTGTAAGAATTGACCTAACACCAACACCAAAAGGTCAACACTGAACACCCACCTGCTCAGATTTCCAACTGCCAAGGTAATTGATATGAAATTAATATTTCTAACATTTAAGCCCTCAAAATTGGCTAGTTTTCATTCCCATGATACCAAGATGTGTGTGATACCATTTCCACCACTAAATAGTCCATGTTGACAACCTTGATCAATAGTATTTTTTCTTAACAGAAATGAACCATATATCTTACATTAGCAAAGGCTAGAGCTAGCTGCTTGAACATGGCATCATCCGGAGATGCCGAGTACATGGATTCTTGGCTCTCGCTATTACTATCATATGGGTAATTAGCCACAATAGACCCTCCATGGAGACCTGCGGAGATCACAAATGGGTGTTTCTTCGTCCAATCCATGATGGCCTTGGCCTCTGGTTGTATGGTGCCCTCGCTACGACCAAACCGGTCAGGGAAGTTACGATTGAGGTCCACATTACGATGGTTGTTGCGACCAACGACAGATTCTTGGTCACCTGTAAGAATGATATTCATGATTTATGATAATGGAATCGCACTTGCTTGATTTACTTTCAATCAGATTTGGTAAAATTTGATATTTGATGAAAATATTACCAGCTTTTGTCCTCGAAAGACAAATGAATTCAGTTTCTTGGTCTAAGCTAGGAATAGGTTATAAAAGGACAAAACTGAGATAATATTTTTTGCATCTAGATGAAATATAAATCTTTATCATTATCATTAGCGCCTTTAGCGGCAACATCATTATTTATTCTTTTTCCTCCTCAACATCACTTATATTATCACCATCATCATCATCATCATCATCATCATCATCATCATCATCATCATCATCATCATCATCACCACCATCATCATCATCACCATCATCCTACTCCTCTCTCTCCTTCTTCTATGTCATACCCTTCTCATCAAGAAATCATCATCTTCAATCTGTACCTTCAAAAGCTATGGCTTTGCCATCAGGGTTCATGCTTGGGACCAGATGGATCCTTGTGTTGTCCACCAGCCACCTGACCTTGTCCGACGTCTCATAGTTCTCGCATAGGAACTGGATCAGCAGCATCAGCATCTCTCCACCCACAACCTCGTTGCCATGGATACCAGCAACATACTTCATCTCAGGCTCGCCTGTTTTGAGGGAAGAGGTTAGAACCTTAGGACATGGTGGGATGTCCTTGGTTAACACTCAGGGAAGGGATTGATTTAGAAAAAGGGCAATATATGTATGCCTGGAGGCATTCAGGCAAAAAAGTATTTATACCATATCAGCATAGCTGTACCAAATTAGGCGATTGCTATATATTCATAAATTTACGAGTCTGAACATGTAAAACAAATCCTCATACAACAAAAAACTAGGTTTAGAGCAATGTTTTGCCAAAGATCTTGATAACACGTCACCAAAAACATGTGTCTGAATACATGCTGATAATAGAACAGTAAAATTAATTTTAACTTGAGCACCCCTGCTCTATGGATGAGGACAATGTGTATGGGCAGTGACCAACAAGACAATTTTCTTCTTCTAATCAAAATATGTGTCTCAACATCTTTCAGGCTGCAAAAAAAAAACAATTTTACATGGTATCTGACTTCCTTATGAATTGATTTTTCTTGTATAAACATTTTGTGTCTGAACAAGTTGTATTAAGATTTATACTGAGCATGACTTTACAATGATAGGCTGACGGAATTACTTTTAAGCTGATGAAATGACTGCAACTTGGTTTCTCCACCAAGAGAACAATATAAATTAACATGCAACAACATTCACATGTATTACTAAATGCGGAATAAAACTCATAGCATGCAACATTCAAAGGGGGAATAATGACACAGACACAGTAACACATAAATAACATGAATATTTTGCTCATTCATTCAATCTATCACCCATCCAGACTCACATTGGTTTGTTACATAAACCAATTTCATCAGCACATCATAAATAATCTTCATTCATGAATATTATTATATTCATTACACTGAATTTATACATACATTCCATGTTAAAAGAAAACATATTAATCCTGTCACTTACATACTGTACACAAATCAGTAATCAATTATTCATATCAAGCAAAAGCATAATAATGTAATAGCAACATTGTAATAATGAATTATACATACATGTGACAAAATGTGAATATTTAAAAGTGAATATAATTGAATGAAAATTTGAATACATAAAATAGAGGTGTAAAAGTTAACCCATATTAATGATCTTCTTGTGGGTAGCCTTGTGACAAAAGCATTTTCTACCAATAAAAGCTCAAGACATCTCTATGGTAAATCCTAAGATTGATATTAATATCACTAAGGGCAAACCATGAAATAGTAAGTTATAGTTGAATCTGAAAGTATGATTGCTAAATCCCTCACCTGGCTCGTGGACACCTGGACGATCTGAGATCTCAATGGCCATGATCTGCCTACCCTGCACAGAGTTTCCTATGGAGTAGAGATGTGTGATGTTGGGGTAGCGATCTGTAATGTCTGTCAGATCTTCAATCATAGAATCTTGGGTGTGGTGAACTATGGGGACAGGCTCAATGAATCCTGGGAAATAAAAAGAGAACATTAATCAACCTTACAAGTGTATATACGGGAATATTGTGCAAATTCGCAATTTATCGCAAATCAATTTTAGGTTAAAATAAATCAGTTTGTCTCTTGCAACATAAATTATGAATTCAATTTCCTATGCATAAAATGAATCTATCTTCTGTAAATTATGTGAAATACAGTTTGTAATCCATCGAAAACAGTTTCATGCAGCATCATTTATATGCATAATTTCAGGTACACCATCATGACAAACCAATATCTTGTTAATTTATTTCATATTTTTGTTTCAAATATATTTTTGATTAAATTTAGAACCAGCTCAATGCAATGCTTTTGTAAAATCTTTCTTTACAATAAGCCATTTAGACATTGAAAATTTGGTGAGTGCATAAGAGAAAATTTGTATCCTAATATTACAAGCCTATTCTGTGTTTGGGAAATGGTTTCATACCAACAAGAAACAAACAGTTATTTCTATTTTGGTTAGGGTCCCGACCAAAATTAATTTTCATATAAAATCGTAATATATATTCTCATTTCTCATAATCCACACCATACTGTTTTAGGAAGTACATGTTCACAAATTGTAGTAATGAATAAATGAACCAAAATAATGATGGACACTTTGGTGCGGGGGGGGGGGGGGGGGGAGGGGTGTCTCCAAAACTTAAGAGAGGCTGTACAAAAGGTTGTTGTATTTAGTAGTGCTTTCCTAGCAACAATTAATCTAAGCAAATCATATTTTTATTTCATAATCATTATGTTAATATCTAATTACAGAGTTCTCTATAAAGTTGAATACATGAAATTTCAAATAGAACCAGAGTATATCTTTAAAAAAATGTTGAAATGCATTCTTACTTGTTTTGGATCTGAGTCTGAAGTCAACTCTGGTGACTTCATCCTCTGTTACTACCACATCACGAGACATACTAAAATATCTGGAAAGACAGAATAAAAGGATAAATTTTTTTATATGATATCAACCAGTGCTACATGCCACATCACATACACAGATTAAGAGACAAAACATCCCAGGACATCTGTGAACAAAACAAATGTGGTGAAGGAAATAATTTCCTTCCTGATAACATACACACATCATGTAGGCTTCCAAGACTTATTTCCTCAAACATTTCAAAGTTCATACCAAGAATGAACTGCTGAAAATAAAGTTATAGCATATTTAAATTCAATAATACAAAATAATTCAAGTTTTTATTCTTAAAAAATTTACCATTCTACATAATTTGCGAAATCTTGAGGCAGACGTAGACCGCAGCACATGCAAAGCATGGTGGATCTGCAACCGACTTGGTACATTAAATATTCTAAACATGTATTAGGGCTGTGTTCGATGCTGATTATCAAATTTTAACAGCAACATGAATCATGATACAAAATGCAATTACAAAAAAATTAACATTGAGCAGACCTTTACAGAGGGAGAAACATATTGAATACAATAATCAACATCAAGTCAAGGCATAATCACAATTCCAGCTTTGAAACTAAATGTACCAAGGTTAAACATTCTGAAATTTACATTGAAAGCAGGTCTACATAAAGCATTAGAGGATCAAAAAATATTAAACAAACATTCCTGGAGAGACCTGACCTACCCTTCAGCCTTGACAGTGATATTATAGGTATCTGGTAGAAGCAGTCGCCAGTAGTTACCATACTGCACCGATACAACATCATGGTTGATACCTTGGACTGAGATGGTTGCTCCTTCTATACCAGACCCATCAAAACTATCCAAAACAGACCCTTTCACACCAATATGAACCTAAATGGATAAATACAAAAAAACACTGTTAATTGACGGAGATAACCAATGCTTATCGGTAAATTGTAATTTTTATGGTTTTAACATTTTGATGAATCTTCACGACATCAGAAAAAAAAATCCACTTCTTTACATAAAGTGTCCTCAGGCCAGGAATTATACAATAATATTTGGTATCACTAAATTGCCATTTCTATAAACATATCAGGTACATGTATCATTAAATGTTTATAGCCTACCAGAGAAGATACTCATACATGTATGTACGGACACTTCCTAAAAATCAAACCAGTTAAGAATTTAAATGTGCAGTACTACTTATAAAAAAATACAACAATAAACTCTGCCAAAGTGATTCACTGATTCCTCTGTGCTACATTGTTATCCAAATATAATACAATAAAAGTAAAAGAGTAATGACATTAAACATTAAACTACTCCACATGTGTACAAGAGGTATTTTATACTAACTCATAAAGGTCCAGCACTCAATATTTACTTCTCTCTTCTTCCTTTTACGAGCATGTTTACTCTTTTCTTTTGGCCTGAACACTGGGAAAAATAACCAGCGAATATAAATGGCAAACTAGCGGGGGGGGGGGGGGGGGGCAGGCTTGAAAATGAATTTTCGTTATAATTCATTTTTTAACATATCAATTATCATCAGCTGCTAGGGTAATTAGTATATCAAGTTAATGTTCAGGAGCATTAAAAAAAAAAAAAAATTGGCTCTCTTATTTTATTTCTTGAACCATAGCTTCCCATAGTTTGTGCTCCCATAGTTGGGCAATTGTTTTGAGGTAATATTTGCTGGTGCTTGGCTGGCTAGCAATTCATATTCTGCAGAACAAACACTAAGATAAGTGAGTTTCACCAGTTCACATTCCAATGTTGTCAAATCCATCTCATGCACATTTTTCAATCTATTTTGTAAAATTTACAAACAAACGCTAAGTTTCATCAAAGTTCATTCATTCATAACATGCAGGTACATGTACATGTACATGTAGCTGTATCTCCTTGTTGCTGAACTTTCAAAAAAACTTGGACAAAGCCTAGTGTGTGACTAAAACTCGTGGTGGGTGTCTCGTCAAACAAACTGGTAAAGTCAGTCTTAATTTAATCAAGGGATTGAAGATGGAAAATTGTTAAAGTGAATCAGTTGGAAATTCATATGGTTAAAAATTGAAAGTTGATTTGAGGCTTGAAAAAATGTATTATTAAATTTTCTGATGAAAGTCAGTATTCATTAATTGGATGGATATTTTCTACAATTACATGAAGTTCAAAGCTCCATACTTTTAGTGTTATCTATATATTGTGCTCCATATTTATTTTCATTCCATATTCCCTCCCATATCATCAATTACATTCCATTCCATGGCAAACCAAAAATATGAATTTAATGTAAAATTTGTCTTTAAAAGTCTTACAATCACCGGTTGCCTTTACTTTGTAGAGCAGGATTACTGTGCAGTTACTGTACCTTCAAATAATTTGAAGAAGGGACATTTTTCATTGACTGAGGCATTCCATCTAATTTTGTGGGAAATTACGCCAACTGTGAATTGTACCCATACATGACCTATTCTGGAAATCAAATCAAGAACTTTACCTTTCATCAGCAGAAAGGGTACCAAGAAAAGGCCAATGTACTCCAAAAGTGATCTTATACATGTAGAAATTATAATGCAGGTTCACATAGACCGTGGAATGGATTTTACAGAATCCAACAAAATGACTACCAAGGGTGTTGTACCAATTCATTCATGGTAGAATACTGTAATTGCTAAAAAAATTAATAAAATTCATTCTGCCACCAGATGGGCATTTTTCCAAGGGTACAGTAAATCAGGTGCATGTTTATGCATATCTGTCTTTGTATTTTTATTCTCAGCATTATCATTTCATTATTATGCACTTTTTTTTATTTTTTTAATTTTAATTTCATTAATATTTTGTTTAACTTTAGCTCAAAGCAGTATGGTATCGTGAAAAGAATGTATCATCGATTATCAAAAATACACAATACTAGACACTTCACAGTCAGCTGCACAGTAGGCAGGCATACATAGTTTGGTTTATCAAGACAGGGGGTATGCATCTAGAGCATCTATTAATAAAATGATTTGATTTATAACAGCTGACAGTGAAAATACAGTACCCTTCTCTGTTGGATAAAAACGCAACTTAGAAAACATTTATCATATCCTCATGGAAATTTCTAAATCCACAAAGCTAAAGGCATGATATGTGTCTGAAAGTGACAAGGACATCACTTGATTCAGAGTCAAGAGACTTGCCAAATCAAACTCAATATTAAAGCCAATTTTGATACAAATTTTAAAACATACCCTAATAATTGGGAGTAGTTTCAATTTGCTTGAAAACTGGCAACTCATTGAAATGGTATATCATACATTATATTTTCATAGGTTACGACTTATGGGTTAACAAAAGCACACCAAATCAAATTGAAATGATTTAAAATAAACTACTAGTATTTTCTTACATGATGACAATATTTTGTTGTACAATCACCGGAACAAACACACAATTCTTTCCTGGGAATGATTACATGTACATTGTATGTTCAATCTTAATGACATGCAATGCATAGTACTCTGCACTTTTCCTTGCTGGTTGGGAAAAGCTTTATGGATTTGAGCAAAACTCTCCACATATAAGGGCCGTCTACACCATCCCAAGTTTTCAAATTAGCGCGCTATTTCTGATCCGGCAAATTATCCCGATCTGAACAATCTCGAGATTATTTGCAATGGAGACGCAATTATCGCGCTAGTTCGTAGGATTAATCTTGAGATTGCAATCCCAAGTCAACTTGGGATTATTTGTAAAATAGCGCGCGCGCTATTTTACGAATTATCGCACTAATTCGTAGGTGCAGACGCTCTCGGGATTATTTATTCACGGCGTCAGACCATAATACATCCATGCCTCGCTCGAGCAGGAATCGCTCTTCTTGCGATGGTGGAGACGGGGTTTCTTGAATCTCGAGATTAATCGTGAAGAGTAGGCTTTCTTATCAGCTTCTATACAAAAACAAGTGGAACGCCTCTGGCAGTCTCGCCTGCATTACGCAATTTAATATAGCAGCAGTGCTAACTTTGAAAACTACTATAAAATAATCATTCACAAAAACATCATTCATATAATGACATAATACCACGTTCATTGACCATAAATGACATTTGAACGGAGACTTAAGACTGTCAACTACACCCATGTCCACATTTCATTCACTCTATCCATAAACTTTCAAAGTTATGATGGCACTTCAACAATTACCCCAACATGGCCTAAGTTTATTGACCTTAACTGACCTTTGACTTGGTTTTGTGACCTGAAACTCACAGGGGATGTCCAGCGATGCTTGATTACTCTTATATCCCAAGTTTTATGAACTAGATCCATAAACTTTCACAGTTAGGATGGTAATTCAACAAATACCCCCAACACGGCCAAAGTTCATTGACCTTTAATGACCTTTGACCATGGTCATGTGACCTGAAACTCATACAGGATGTTCAGTGATACTTGATTACTCTTATGTCCAAGTTTTATGAACTAGATCCATAAACTTTCAGAGCTAGGATGGTAATTTAACATATACCCCCAACACGGCCAAAGTTCATTGACCTTAAATGACCATTGACCATGGTCATGTGACCTGAAACTCGCACAGGATATTCAGTGGTACTTGATTAACCTAATGTCCAAGTTTCATGAACTAAATCCATAAATTTTCAAAGTTATGATAGTAATTCAACAAATACCCCCAACTTGACCAAAGTTCATTGACCCTAAATGACCTTTGACCTTGGTCACGTGACCTGAAACTCGAGCAGGATGTTCACTAATACTTGATTAACCTTATACCCAAGTTTCATGAACTAGGTCTATATACTTTCTAAGTTATGATGTCATTTCAAAAACTTAACCTTCGGTTAAGATTTTGAAAATAATTTTCCCAACATGGTCTAAGTTCATTGACCCTAAATGACCTTTGACCTTGGTCATGTGACCTGAAACTCAAGCAGGATGTGCAGTAATACTTGATTAACCTTATGTCCAAGTTTCATGAACTAGGTCCATATACTTTCTAAGTTATGATGTCATTTCAAAAACTTAACCTTAGGTTAAGATTTGATGTTGACGCCGCCGCCGCCGTCGGAAAAGCGGCGCCTAATAGTCTCGCTCTGCTATGCAGGCGAGACAATGAAAGTGATCAGATTTCCCCAAAATAGGAAAGTCAGGTACAAATTTCAGGGAGAGTCTGTTTCGTATTCTCAAACAGGATTGATAAATTATGCAAGTCTTACATGTACTTCACTGAAAATACTTGTAAAACAGCTAATCTTTCTGAGTATTTTATTTTATATACAGTTGAGGTCAAAAGCTTTCATACACCAATAGAATTCAGTGAAATTTGTTCAATTGCCAAACATCGTAAAATTTACTATATCTTCAGAAATATAAATACTTTACATGACGAATTTGGTATTAAATGAAAGAGCGTATACATTTAAAGCTCTTTCATATGATTGGGATGCCGTTGGGATTAAATTATATTTCAGGCGGAATTTTCTTTGATGAAAAAAAAGTAATATTCATCCTAAATGTATTATATTGTTTGTTATTATATTTTCAAACATTGTTTCATAGAAATATATAAATGTCAAATCTATGATTCATATTACATTTTCTATCATATGTCACCACTGAACAAAAAAATGTAATAAGAAATGTTTGTATTTCGAAGAAACTAGCACAAATATGAAATGTTTTTGTCAAGTTTTTATTTTTAATTTGTCTAAAATATGAAGAGATTTTGGGAAAAAGGACACCAAAATATTTTTTTGTCAATTTTGTTTTTGATTTTCCTGGATGTATGTAAACTTCTGGCCTCAACTGAAGATGTAGTCTAGTTTACATCTTGTTTTTTACTTTGAAGTGTTCAGTAATTTGTTTCATAAAAGGTCTCTGTTGCAATCATGACCAGGTAAAAATATGAAAAGGACAAGTAACATGTTCACAATTTTTTTCTTGAGATGTAGCCAGTTGGCTGCAATGCAGGAGTTCCATGAATTATCTTGACAGAATTCCAAAAAGTTGTCAAACATAACACAAACAAGTGGAGCGCCTCTGGCAGTCTCACCTGCATTACGCGATTCAATACAGCAGTGCTCAGTGCTGACTTTAAAAACTACTATAAAATCATAATTCACAAAAAACACCATTCATAATGATGATGATACAATACTATGTACATTGACCCTAAATGATATTTGACCATGATCATGTTACCTAAGACTTGTCAGTGATACTTGATTACCCCTATGTCCACATTTCATAAACTATATCCATAAACTTTGAAAGTTATGACAGCAATTTGATAATTACCTCAAACATGGCCAAAGTTCATTGACCTTAAATGACCTTTGTCATTTGACCTAAAATTTCCACAGGATGTTCAGTGATACTTGATTACTCTTGTGTCTAAGTTTTATGAATCAGATCAAAAACTTTCGAGGTTATGATGGTAATTGTAACAAATACCCCCAACTTGGTAAAAGTTCATTGACCTTAAATGACCTTTGACCTCGGTCATGTGACCTGAAACTCAGGCAGGATGTTCAGTAATACTTGATTAACCTTATGTCCAAGTTTCATGAACTAGGTTTCAAAAACTTAACCTTCGGTTAAGATTTGATGTTGACACCGCCGCCGAAGACGGAAAAGCGGCGCCTATAGTCTCACTCTGCTATGATGCAGGTGAGACTAAAAACTCTCTTTGCTGCTCAAAAATTAAAATTCTTTAAATGCTATTGCTGTTTGAAAAGATCTCTTGACGAATTAAAATGTAGTGTTAATAGGCGTTACAGCTAGGTACAGTACAACTGTATTTTAAGACAGACAGAAAACAATGATAGCTTATCAAGCTACATGTAAATTATGTAAAAGTCAAGAAAACATTAAATAAGAGTTAAGACAATAGAAAAAAGTATGAAGACTCTGTCACTTCACTTTGAAGGCCATTCTCACACTTATAAATTTAGCCATTGCATATACATGTATAAGAAAGGTATTTCCTGAAGTTTTTTTCCCATTGCTTGTACAGCTGTTTTTTTTATTTTAGGGGGGGGGGGGAGCAGGGGATACCCTTCTTTTTCTATGACCTTTTTTTCAATTTTGAAATTTACATCCCATAGATCAGATTTTAGATTGTTTCTTTACAAAGTTCTATAATACTCCTTCACTTTATCTGAAAATTAATTCAAACGTAAAAAGTAATTTAGGTTTACCAATACTGCATTTTATCATGAGATTACAAATATGAGGAAAAAAAAACAGAAGCATATTGTTTTCAATATCAATTCACTGCTAAAAGTTATCTAGAGTTCTTGAATTTGTCTTGTTCCATTTTTATAACATGCACTCAGCAGTAGTACTCGGTCAAGTATGTGTACTTTCCAATATCAAACAGTGTCAGCAATTTTGCGGTTTCCACTCGATTTAGATCAGTGCTGTGAGCATAAATGGCTGTGGCTTTTGGATGATATCAAATATTCTTACGTGATTCCTGCTCCTGTGTTTGCTTATCACTAGACACACCTGTCCACACTCCACGGAAGAGGTTTATATTGTACCAACATAAAACATAATAAAAGTGAACCACAGCTTCCAGTATTACATGCCATGACCAAACTGTAGAATTTACCTGTCCCTTGTATTAATTAGATCAATTGGGAAATTTGGCAAGATTCACATTTGTAATTTCCAAAATGAATGATTTCATAAACATGTGTTATGTTTATTCTGTAATGACGACAACAACAATAACAAATTAATTCACCTTTAATAATGATAACGATGCATTTTTAGGGAGAGGAAGTGGTGCATCAGGAACATTCTTACACTGCCAGAAGGAAATTTGAGAAAAGATTTTAAAATATCATCTCATTTTTTTTCAAATACACGTAACTTGAGAGTTTGACTGGCAAAATCAGGCCTACAGTATGATTTTTAAAGTCAAGCTGGAGTTAGTATAAGGCAACATCTATCCCAGGCTATCCCAGCAGCCAGTGTAGTTAAATTACAGGAAAAAATAATAAAATTTTATTAAACCTGATGACATTTTAGAATTTAGCTTACGTCACTGAATGCAATTTTCCCAAACAGTATACGCCCATATTAAGTGGTTTACAAGAAAAGGAGGGAATCAACAGTATTTTTATTACCCACCGATTCACCTTTTCTCTTGCCTTTTATCTTATAAAATAAAAATATATTTATTTCCCTTTTTACTCATAATCATAGTGAAATATGGTTTGAATGTGCCTGCAAATTACATGAAGTTGAACATACATGTACATGTAGGCCTACGTGTATAATTGCCCTTTAATGGATTAGGTGTATAAAAAACAAGCTTGTGGAAAGAGCTAATTAATCAGTTATTTAATCAGACATTGCCATGGAGATTGCCATTTTCCACTTTCAGCAAAAATCATAAAATTGAGATGTATAGTCCTTCAGCTGCTTTGATAATGCAATAAAGCTAATGGTCACAGCAGTCAGACAGTAAATCTTGTATACACAGCGGACATGTATGTGCATTATGTACATCAACATCTCCTAAATTTGATTTAATTTTAGATTTTAAATGAGACATAATTATTTTTTCTTCATCTTCGTATGTTTCATGCTGACCAAGTTTTTGATTAATATTATGGAGACTGATATAAGTGCCCAAAATGGCCTTTAAAACAATTCAGGGTATGAGAGAGTAATCCTTTTCAATAATGATAAACATGAACACCATCTAGCTGTCTTTACCAAAATTTGGCTACAATATGATTTGATTTCAAAATAAAAACAACCTTTTATTTGGTAGCTAGATTTGCTGATCACTAAAGTCATGACAAATTAATTTCACACTCTCCAAACTAATTGAAAATGCAAACATTCTATACAAATTACAATCAACCTTCGATTGAGTCAACATGCAACAAATGGCCTACTGAAATAATAACAGCTGTGAGTACTGAAATAATTATGAATTCATATGAAAGATAGCATCTTGCCCTATTCATTACATGTCCTGGTCTTACGTTCAGAAAACAAACATGTAGTTCATGCCTTCATTTCATGGCCATTTGTAAAACCCAACACAGTTTATTGTTCAGTTGTTTAAAAAAAAGAAACAAAAACATTATGTTAGCAGAATACATGATCTTGCATTTTGTCTCACTGTGCTTTTGATTGAAGTTCATGGTACAGGAGGCTTATCATTATTATTATTTTGGGGGATATGATAAAAAGGACTACTTTCTCTCTTCTGTTTGTGTAAAATGAGACTTCAGACATACCAATTAACAAAAATAGATTCAATTAATTTTTATTATCAAATTCTACTAATAATGAATACATGCACATATGAGTGTGACAATCAATTCTTTCATAAATTTGCATAAATAATTTGAATTTTGCTTTCTTGGAAATAGTATTGTAACTATTTGGCTAGTTTTTTTTTTACATGAAAGTCAAGATGAATTTTGGTCATCTAAAGGGAATTATCTTGGACTTGCCCCTATCAATATTTCATGAAACAATTAGTGATTTTTACTGCTCACTGTAAAAACCATTGCATCTAATTGGCTCTGAGTGAATTTGTCAGTAAAAATTACTAGTTCAGAGCCAATATGCATCATGAAACACTTCCTTAACACAATCATAATATGCCATCAACATATTAGAACACAAATTATTTATTCAAGCTTCCATAAAACTCAGAAGTGCTTTTATATTCAAGCCACATTCAAGTCACAAAGCCAAAAATAGGATTTTGCCACACTTAAGTACAGACTTCCTGGTGAATGGTGACAAAATACAACCATCTTTTCCTTGAATTTTTGTTCAAACATTAATGCTACTTAAAAAGAAAGAAAGAAAAAACGGCTCCCATTTCCTTATCATTCCCTGCACAATGCAATTTCCAGACAATACACAATGCATCAGTGAACTCAGTGCCTTACTGCCTTTTAAGACAGAGTTTCTTTGTATTGTTGAAAGACATGTATACTAATGATACTACTTCTTGTGCTCAATCAGGAGTAGATTTTTTTAATGCTATTTACACCTGATTAGCATAAAAAATCTGTTGAAATGCAAATTTCTGCAAATCTCTCTGATAATTGTGATTTATAAGAGGGAAAAGGGTAAAGCCTTATGGTGAAAAGTATGTACATGTAGCTAATAATATGAACAAATGCAGATATACCAGTATCTGGCAGTCTCACCTACATATACACGATTCATTATAGCAGCAGTGATAACTTTGAAAACAACTTAACTTTTTTTTTAAACATGAATAATTTTTCACAAAAACACCATTCATTTGATAATAAAATATTAAGTTTGTTGACCTCAAATGACCATTGTCCTCAATCATACGACTGAAATTCAGGAAAGAAGATCAGTAATATAAATACCCTTATGTCCAAGTTAGGTCCTTAGGTCCATATACATATTCTTTTTAAGTTATGATGACATTTCAAACCTTAACCTTGGTTAAGATTTCAATGTTGATGCCACAGCAATTGGAAGAGCATCGCCTACAATCCCCTACATGTAGGCGATGCAGGCGATATAAAAATGGAATGTTGAAAAATACAAAACAAACGACTTACATTCTAAATATGGGAGTAAAATACATGTACATACAGTACATTGTAAATATGAGACAAAAACGTTCCTGTACCACTACCAGGTTACTACGTACATGTACGCACTCTTCATTTATCTTCAAACTCTTTTAAAGAATAATTGGTTTACAAAGTTATTCTGTGACTGACAAGGAAAAAGGAAGGTGATGAGATGTTCTGCATTCTGTGAAAAAAACTGCTTTTTAATGTCGGACTGGTCTGTATTAGGCAATAGATCTAATTCAAACCTGTATATTAATATAATATTGACTGGCCTTGAGGGGAACATCAAATATGTCGCCCACAACAGAATCACATTGGCCTGAGTCTTTAGACGAGGGCAATATGGTTCTCTTAAGGGCGACATATTTGATGTTTCCCGAAAGATTGAAAGTAGCCAACGAAATATTACTTTTATTCATCTACTAAAATGCCTAGTATACATGTAGGTAATAATGCAATATATTATATTTATATGGGTACCTACAAATCTGTAAATTTTCTCATCTTCCTAATGCTTACTGGACATTAGCACCATGCTCTAATTTAACCAACAAGCTTTCTTTTCCCTCTTCTCCTTCCTTTTCGTCTTCTTTTCATCACTTTAAAAAACTGAAAGGGGGTACAGTTGCACTTTCTCCCCTGGTGTAACTCACCATTTCCATATATGCCAGAAGAGCTGGTCTGTTGTCTTCCCATTCCTGTTTAAGTTGACTAACGTGAGGATATTTGCAGCAGGACAGTTCAATTGTGATCTCAAAACAGTTGCTGTTCATATAGTTGAAATCCTGCATCCCACCTTGAATACAATGGAGAGTGTTGGCATGAAATCCACTCATTTGAAAATGAATGAAACTTTCTCTCAGTCAGAATCCCTATACAAAATCAATTGAATTTCTTCCCCCTAAATTAATTTACAGTACAAAAAAATAGCTCTCTCTTTCTCGAAATAAGTTCTTCAATTCTTGCAAGTTGCAATACAAAACATGTTTACACTTGGCCAACATGAGGATCTATAGTTTAATGATTATTATTACATGTACTGTATGTTCCAAACATTTCTTAAACATGGGATCTTCTGCATTAAATGTTCAAAGGCTTGGGTAAGATTGAATATGCTACAGTAAAAGCTCATATGATTCATTGTTGTTTTTCAAAAGGCTAACTGAATGAGATTGCATCTGGCAACATGGTAATTTCTTTAAATGGCTCGTTCAAAGAAAATAATTGACCAAACCTGTCACTAAGCCACCCTCTTCACAAAGTACCCGGTACATGTATAAATGTGGGACACCACGTTCCAAATATCTGATAATCCTGATTTAACAAGTTTGGTCTTTAATATAGAATAGTTTGTGTAAAAAAAAGTAGAAAAATACGAAAAACAGAATGGTTAAATTTAAAATTAGAAAATTGGTATCTTGGAAAGTAGATTGTGACAAGTGGCAAGACAATTCTTCTTTTTTTTCCAGCACTAATTATCTCAAACCAGTTATTCAAATATAGCATGGATAAGTCAGTTTTAAACTTTTATATCAATAAAAAAAAAACAATTCTGAGTAAAACTTTACATCTAAGTCATTGATATTTTGTGTATTTGAGTTGATGGAGTAACTCATCATCTTCACCTACGTTGCTAATGAGGTACACCTAACATGTACATGGTGCAAGCTCTGATGTGGTGTGGTGATTACTATTTCTTAAAACTTTCAATATATTCAAAACTTTGAATTTGTTTAAATAATCTTTCCCCAATCAACTTCTATGAGTTTTCTCTTAAATTGTTAAAATAACTTTCAACTGAGGCTGGATCCCTTTTTAATGCAGGTATTGCACCCATAGTAGCCCTTTCCCGTCTACATCTAAAACTGATACTCCTGTTGGTTCAAGTGAGATGGATTATAAAGAAAGAGGTGTGGTGCCTCACCTGGGACATCATACCACTGTGCTCCATTGGTAATCCCTCCAGGAAAATTCTCACTGTAACCAGGACAACCAGGATTAGTATGCATCACCCGATGATTGTTGGAATACACTGTAGCCAACTTCTTGAAGAGTGCATCATCAGGAGACTTGCTGTAACTCCCAAGCTGATTTGGACGATGATTCCGGGTGTCATCGAAAGGATAACTGGCAACAAGGCTTCCTCCGTGCAAGTTGGACGAGAGCACGAACGGATTGCTCTCAATCCATTTCATCATTAGCATGGTCTCCTTCTGACGATTCTTCCATTTATCTGCTGGGTTGGTGTGGAACTGGTCTGGGAAATTACGATTCAAATCAACTCCATTTGCATTTTCCCGTCCTGAACCAATACCTTGCCAAGAGCATTCCCCTTCATGAGCCATATGAAATCCATCAGGATTCATGGTTGGCATGATATAGATGTTGGTCTCATC